>NC_140582.1:709835923-710435923 GCF_964204655.1 Triturus cristatus | reverse complement strand
AAATGATTGTATGTAAGAATTCTTTATTTTAATACATTTTGTATCGATTTATCTTGGTGACTATTTGCTGAGTTTATTGTTTGGGCCTCTATCTTTCTACTCTATTCTTTTCAATGTTGGTGAACGGGGTGAGATAATACAGTGTGCGAATAACTTGCTTTGGGTATTTTGATATCCAAGGGAAATTTTTGTCTTTACCAGCATTAATTTATCCTGTCATTTTCCCTAGCCCCATAATCCCCCTCATGTCTGGTTAAACTCTCCTCTGCAAAGAACGCAAACAAATTTTATATGTGAGGCAGTAACGCGTCTTCAGACAATCTAATCAATCTCAAATATCTAAGGAAATTGGTTTCTCCATATTACGTTAAATGTGAGTAACCAGTGACAGTCAAATCTGTAAAAATGTGTCATAAGACTTGGCCAGCAATCATGGCGGACACAGTTTGAATAAGCTCTGTGCGCCCGCCACCTTAATCGTACATTTATCCTACGGAGCGACCCTTGACCCCGCTAGGTAGGTTGCTCCCCCTCCGCACAGCACCGCCTGTGTGTCCTTGTCCCAGCTGCTGAGGTAGTTCGAGGCCCTCCTCCACCCGCAGGCTACCTCCTGCGCCTCATCCCTGGTGGTCAGTGGTAGGCCGTAGGTTTGTATCACCATCTGTATCTTATTGCATTGCCTTCACTGTTATTTGGTGTCTGTGACTGTTGTGGTCTGTCTTCCCCCGGTGCCTGTACTTGGTCTGTGCCCTCTTTTTCCTCCTGTTCCCCTCGCTGTGCCTGTGTTTCTCTGCCCATTTTTGCCTTCTGTTCCCTTCGTTGCCCCGTAATGTTGTGCCCGCTTTTGCCTTCTGTTCCCTTCGTTGCCCAGTGTTTCTCTGCCCGTTTTTGCCTTCTGTTTCCTTTGTTGCCTAGTGTTTCTCTGCCCGTTTTGCCTTCTGTTCCCTTCGTTGCTCCGTAATTTTGTGCCCGCTTTTGCCTTCTGTTCCCTTTGTTGCCCTGTGTTTCTCTGCCCATTTTGCTTTCTGTTCCCTTCGTTGCCCCGTAATTTTGTGCCCGCTTTTGCCTTCTGCTCCCTTCGTCACACCTCACCACTCCTGCTCCAGCCGCTGCGTCCCCACCCCCCTGACCGCCCATTCGATGCCCCAGCCCTGCCTCCCGCCTCCCAGCTGCTCCTCCCTCCCACCTCCCCATATATGGCGGCCGCTGCACAGTGAGGAGAGCGACCCTTGACCCTGCTAGGTAGGTCGCTCCCCCTCCCCACAGCACCGCCTGTGTGTCCTTGCCCCAGCTGCCGCTGCTGAGGAAGTTCGAGGCCCTCCTCCACCTGCAGGCTACCACCTGCGCCTCATCCCTGGTGGCCAGTGGTAGGCCGTAGGTTTCTATCACCATCTGTATCTTATTGCATTGCCTTCACTGTTATTTGGTGTCTGTGACTGCTGTTGTCTATCTTCCCCCGGTGCCGGTACTTGGTCTGTGCCCTCTTTTTCCTCCTGTTCCCCTCGCTGCCCCTGTGTTTCTCTGCCCATTTTTGCCTTCTGTTCCCTTCGTTGCCCCGTAATTTTGTGCCCGCTTTTGCCTTCTGTTCCCTTCATTGCCCCGTGTTTCTCTGCCCGATTTTGCCTTCTGTTCCCTTCGTTGCCCTTTGTTTCTCTGCCCATTTTGCCTTCTGTTCCATTCGTTGCCCCGTGTTTCTCTGCCCGTTTTGCCTTCTGTTCCCTTCGTTGCCCCGTAATTTTGTGCCCGCTTTTGCCTTCTGTTCCCTTCGTTGCCTCGTAATTTTGTGCCTGCTTTTGCCTTCGGCTCCCTTCGTCAACCCGTCACCGCTCCCGCTCCACCCGCTGCGTCCCCGCCCCCCTGACCACCCATTCGCTGCCCCTACCCTGCCTCCCACCTCCCAGCAGCTCCTCCCTCCCACATATGGCGGCTGCTGTGCGGCCGCGCAGCGGATGCGCGCAGCGGGTGCGCCTACGTCAAGACCGTCTACGCCCGTCCGCACCTGGACCATGCCCAGGGCCAGAACCCCTGGTCCCGGTGCCCGCCACGACGACTGCCGCCGCTGCTACGATGCCAGCACACTCCACGCTCTCAACTCCGGACGGACCCACACCTGCCTTCAAAGCCACTCCGAAACGCACACAGGGTCCCTTCACCTGCTGCATCAGAGCCGCCGAACCACCCGCCAAGAAAGGCCACAATCACCTTCAATGCATTCTACTGAACACCCACTCCACACGCAAACATGCCGTCGAGCTCTGGGACCTGCTCGACACTTCATCCCCAGACGTCGCCTTCCTGACAGAGACCTGGATGAACAACTCCTCCGCACCCAACATCGCCATTGCCATTGCAATCCCAGACGGCTACAAGATCACCCGCAGAGACCGCCCCAACGGAGTCGGAGGAGGAATCGCCATCGTCCACAAGAACAGCATCAGGGTCTCGACCAGCACCGAAGACACTCTCAGCACCGCCGAACACATGCATTTCCAGATCCACATAGACTCCAACTCCACCCTCAGAGGCACCCTCGTCTACAGACCCCCCCGGATCCCGACTCCAGTTCAGCGACTCCATCGCCGACTTGATCAGCACGCACGCTGCTCTGACTTCCACCGACTACATCCTCCTCGGAGACTTGAACTTTCACCTTGAGAACAACAGCAACTCCACCACCCTGATCGATAACCTCGCCAACCTCGGACTGAAGCAACTCGTCACAACGCCTACCCACTCCGCCGGCCACACGCTCGACCCAGTCTTCTCCTCAAGCTCCCACGTCTCCTTCAGCCACACCACCGAACTCCCCTGGACCGACCACCGCTGCATCCACTTCACCTTCCAGAAACCCACCACCGCACCCAACAGATCCCCCGCCGCTGCTGGAGCAAAATCACCGAAGATCAACTACACGCAAACCTCGCTCTCAGCCCACCCACCGAACCATACAACACCGACGATGCTGCCCACAGTCTCAGACGCTGGATCGACGACTGCGCCAACACCCTCACCCCGCTGAAGAAACCCTCCTACAGAGACACCAGCAAGAGGGCCAGCTGATTCACCCCAGAACTCCGAGCCTCCAAGCGAGCCTGCCGGAAACTAAAGAAGAAATGGCATAGTGAGCAGACTCCGGACAGCCATGCAGCCCACAAGGACGCCACCCGCAACCACCATCACCTCATCAGGACTGCCAAAAGGACCTCCTTCAAAGACCGCCTTGACAACAACGCACACAATAGCAAGGTGCTCTTTAACATTGTGAAGGAACTTTCCAATCCCAGCTCCAACAGCAACGACATCCCGCCGTCGCAAGCCCTGTGCGACTCCCTCGACGCTTTTTTCCACCGTAAGATAGCAGACATCCACGACAGCTTCAACACCCAGACAGCCCCAACAGACTCTCCGCACACCATCGACCACGACCCCCTGCTAGCCTGGGCCATCGTGAGCCTCGATGACACCATCAAGACCATGAGCACAATCCACTCTGGCTCCCCGTCAGACCCTTTCCCGCACCACATTTTCAACAAAGCTAGCAGCTGCATCGCACCCCATCTGCGCAACGTCATCAATCTCTCCCTCGAGACCGTAACCTTCCCAGAGAGCTGGAAACACGCCGAGATCAACGCCCTACTCAAAAAACCCAAGGCGGACCCAAGAGACCTTAAGAACTTCCGTCCCATCTCTCTACTTCCGTTCCCAGCCAAGGTCATCGAGAAGATCGTCAGCAGACAGCTAACCCGATACCTCGAAGAAAACAGAATCCTGGACCCTTCCCAGTCAGGGTTCCGCAGCAACCACAGCACTGAGACTGCCCTCATCGCCGCCACCGACGACATCAAGACCCTGCTGGACAACGGTGAGACCCCGGCACTCATCCTCCTGGACCTCTCCGCCACCTTCGACACCGTCTGCCACCACACACTACGTGCACACCTCCACGCCGTAGGGACACGAGACAAGGCTCTGGAATGGATCACCTCCTTCCTCTCTGGCAGAACCCAGAGCCTCCGCCTCCCCCTATTCCAATCCAAAGCCTCCGAGATCATCTGCGGCGTACCCCAGGGCTCTTCCCTCAGCCCGACACAGTTCAACATCTACATGGACCCGCTCGCACACGTCGCCCGACAGCACGACCTCAACATAATCTCCTACACCGACGACACTCAACTGATCCTCTCCTTCACCAAGGACCCCATCACCGCCAAATCCAACCTTCACGAAGGAATGAAGGACGTCGCCGACTGGATGAAGATCAGCCGACTGAAGCTGAAAACGGACAAGACGGAGGTCCACATCCTCAGCTCCAACCCTTCAGCCTGGGACGACTCCTGGTGGCCGACGGCACTGGGGGCAGCCCCGACACCCACCAACCACGCACGCAACCTGGGAATCATCCTCGACTCAACGCTCTCCATGACCAAGCAAATCAACGCCTTCTCCTCCTCCTGCTTCAACACCTTCCGCATGCTCCGCAAGATCTACAGGTGGATCCCGACAGACACAAGAACAACAGTCACAAGGGCCTCGTCAGCAGCAGACTAGACTACGGAAACGCCCTCTACACGGGAGCCCCGACCTAGCTCATCAAGCGACTGCAACACATCCAAAACTCCTCTGCACGACTGATCCTCGACGTACCACGCCACAGCCACATCACTCCCCACCTGAGAAACCTGCACTGGCTCCCCATCAACAAGAGGATATCCTTCAAGCTTCTCATCCACGCACACAAGGCAATCCAAAAGACCGGCCCAGCCTACCTCAACAGACTACTTTCTTTCTACATCCCCAACCGCCAGCTCCGCTCCGCCGACCTCGCACTCGCCACCGTCCCTCGCATCTGGAGAACAACCACCGGCGGAAGATCCTTCTCCCACCTCGCGGCCCAGACCTGGAACACCCTCCCACTGAGCCTACGACAGACCCAAGACCTGCTGACCTTCAGGAGGCCACTCAAGACCTGGCTGTTGGACCAGTAGCGGCCCCCCTCCCAGCGCCTTGAGACCCTCGCGGGTATGTAGGGCGCTCTACAATTGATTGATTGATTGACCTAATCTGACTCGTGTGCAGCCAATCCTTGGCGCACAGGGCGGAGGTGTCATCCGGTGTGCACACGGAGCCTGTAGGAGATTTCTACCGGTGGATTGCGGGCGAGTGCGAGGACTGAGAAGACCGCGCTGTGACCGGAGTTCGGCGTCCCCGCGCTAGCTGTCGGCTCCCGCAAGGCAGTGTCTGAGGCATGGCTCTGCTCCAAATCAAGGTGAGAAGGGGTGCTGGGGGGCTCAGTGGGGGTGGCTGGTTGCCGCACGTCCTTGCCCCCCCCCCCGGGCCTTTCTGGGTGACGGTTCTGATCACCGGTTGGGGCCAGGGCTGTTGGGAGGTCTTGGCAACCCGGCTGGGTTTACTGCCGCGGTCCTTGTCTCGGCCTGGGCATCGGTCGACGCAGGGGACCGGCAGCTTTCGTGCTTGGGGGCGTGGGTGCCGGTACTGTGAGTTGCATCTGCGGGGCCCCACCAGCCCTCGAGGAGGTGGCGGGGGTCGCCCAGCCACTGGGCGCTGAGGCGCAGTTGCTCGTTGGCAGTAGAGCCGCTTTGGAGACATTGTTGAAGCCGGTGCGTGACGAGGCGTCCGCCCGCCATCTTGGACACAGCGGCTGGCTTGGGGCCCGGCCCGGGCCCAGGAATACGTGCATGCATCAGCAGCCATTTTGGTTCCTCCTAAGGCCTCTAGAGAACAGGCCTTGGTGCTGTTGCTTTGTGTCCCTTTGCGGAGCCCGGATAGGGGGTCCCCTGTGTGGTGACACCTTGACTTTGAGGATACGTTGTGCCTGGCATGCCACACTGCCGGTGAAGGCGCCACCCCTAGACTTCGGGGTACTGGGATGTTTCGCGTGCTGGTGGTCCGGCGAGCTCAGTTCCGTTAGAGAGAGGCCTGCTTGGCTGTTTGCCGCTGGTTGCAGAAGCCGCTGGATTAGATACAGTGCGGCTTTCTGCCTAGGGGTAGGCAGGATCCGTGAGGACCGGCCGCGAGGCGCCCCCTGGAGAGTCTCCTGAGGTGGTGAATTGGTGCCCTAGCGTTCCTATATCTCTTGCTGCAGTGTGATCTCCCAGAAGTAAATGGCACTGTTCACTGGAGGTCCCTACAATGGGGAAGGACAAACCTGATGCCACAGGACCGAAACAGAGCACCCTGGACCAGTTTGCAGTGTCTGCAAGTGGGGGCCCTCCCCCCAGCCCTGCTCCGGATAATGCAGACTTGCTTGCGGCCATCACGGAAGCATGGGACACGTTGGAGGCCAAGATTAGTGCAGTAGGGACCGAGATCTCATTTTTGCAGCAGGACCTGCACAAGGCTGTTGACCGTATTACTGAGGCCGAAACGCGGGTGTCCTCTGTGGAAGATACCGTGCAGACCCTCCAACAGCAGGTCAATTAGTTGACTGTGATCTCCCAGGAGCTTGCTACCCACGCCAAAGATGCAGAGGGCCATGCCAGGCGCAATAACCTCCGCTTTGTCGGTTTTCCGGAGGGCTGCGAAGGTGGCTCCATGAATCGTTTTCTCTCATCATGGCTTACAGATCTGCTTCCGGCGGACAAGATGTCGGCGTGCTTTGTGGTTGTGAGGGCGTGCTTTGTGGTTGTGAGGGCTCATCGGGCGCTTACAAGAAATCCACCTCCTGGCGAAAATCCATGGCCGGTCATTGCCAAGCTGCTAAACTATGCTGACCAGGATGCAGTGCTGCAATATGCCCAGTTGAATAAAGACAAGCTTGTCTTCGATTTAAGGCCCATTATGATCTTTCCGGACTACACCCGAAGGCTACGTGAACTCAACATCTCTTATATGTTACTGTATCCTGCCAGGCTCCGAGTGATTTATAACTCAGAAACATTCTTCTTTGACTCGCCTGAAGCGGTCTTCGCCTGGTCCAATGAAAGGGCCCAGCTGAAGCTGCATTCCCCACCGCCGCTGGAGGAGGACTCCTCTATGGGCTCGCAGCGGAATCGATCTAGCAGGACGAAGAGCAAGAGGCGGCATCCCCCTGGTTCTGATCGTTGATCCTCTAGTCCTGTACAAGCTTTTTGACCGACCCATGGTCTGCGATATCCCTGGTTGCACATAACTGTTCATGGGTTGGGCTTGCCCCGATCATTCAGCACCAAGTAGAGTTGGCTGTTACGCATGGTGGTTGACTTGCACTGCCACTAGCTCTCCAAAGTTCATCTTTTTTGGGGTGGTTGGAATCCATTGGAGGGGCGTCCTTGGGGTCCGTGATTTGGGTCCAGAGGTTCCCCTTGCCGCGACAGATGCTCCTAGTTCTTGGCAGTATCGGGTGGGGGAGGGGGGCTGTTAAGGGGTGGGGTTCAGAATTGTAGGGTTTGTTTTTTTATACACACAGATGCACATCCCACTCTTCACTAGACAGGCAACTGCTCTTGGACCCAGACTAGCATATGGCTCATTCAGCAACAGCTTCCCAAATAGGCAAACTGACGGTGGTAACATGGAATGTCCGGGGGCTGCTCAATAAAGTAAAACGGTGGGCCATCCTCAGGCAAGCCAAACGTTATGGGGCCGACATTCTCCTACTGCAGGAGACTAATCTCCTAGGTAATAAAGCCCCGTGTCTGGCTAGGTTTGGATTCCAATAGGTGTTCCATGCGGGTTTCACTAGGGGCTCCTGTGGGAGTGCCATTCTTATTCATGCCCATGTCCCATTCCTCCTTACTAAACATTGGGTGGACCCTGGGGGCAGGTATGTTCTCCTGACGGGGACGCTTTATGGTGAGCCGCTCACGCTGGGCAGTGTGCATGCTCCCCCGCCCCTCTGGGCTACGTTTGTGGAATGTCCGGCTCGGCTGTGGGGTGAGCTCTCTGGGGGTCGTCTGACTCTGTTGGGTGGCGACTGGAATGACGTTATGACATCACTTGACAGGAGATGGGGATCCAGGGTGGCCCCCCCCCCCCCTTGCGGGTGCCTCTAAACGGTTATCGCTTGTTTGGACACTGGGTTGGGCGGATCTATGGAGGGCATATCATCCAGCAGAGATAAGCTACACATACATATCGGCGGTACATGACTCCATGTCCTGCTTAGACTACCTGTTCACACCACGGAGTTATGTCCACAGGTTGTCTCAGATCTCACATCTCCCGAGAGGGTTGTCTGATCACGCGCCTGTTACGGCGAAAATCCTCCTCAACTTTCAAAAGCCCCCGCTCAGATGGCGGATGTCCCCGTGGCATCTGCGTGATCCTTCTTATCAGGAGTACCTCAACACAGCGATCCAGAATTATCTCTCCCTGCACATAGATTCCGCTCCTTCAAGAGTTACCCTGTGGGAAGCCTTGAAGCCTACCATTAGAGGGGTGGACATTAGCTATAGGACTGACGACAAGCGCAAGTGTTCCGCTCAGAGGTCTGAACTCGAGGCCTGGTGCGTTTCCCTGGAAGCGAGGTGCTCTCTGGAGCACACCCTGGCCCTTCGGAGGAATTATCCCTGACGCAACAGCAGCTGCACCACCATTTGACAGAGGAGGCAAAGGACATCTGGTTGGCGTCCCAGTATTGGATATACCAGTGGGGTGATAAATCTAGTAAAATGCTACATAGACTATTTCAAGCTAGGCAGGGCCCGGCCATGGTCCCCACCATCCAAGGTAGTGATGGTGTCCTGCATACTGCACCCGCGGAGGTGGTGGAGGAATTTGCCCGTCATTTTTCTGACGTGTATACCCGTAGGGACCAGGTCTCCGGGGATACCATCGCGGAGTTCCAATGTGATATTCCCTCCAGCGACTATCACCCCAAATGAGAGCTCAATTAGACGTCCTCATTACCATTGACGAACTAACAGCCGCACTCAATGTGATGCGACCGGGTTGTGCTCCGGGTCCTAATGGGTTCCCTATGGAGTTTCCTCGCTCCCATATAGCCTCGCTGGGTCCACATTTACTGGGTACAATTCACAAGGCCCTCGAACAGCGACTACTGCTTAGGGACTGGCATCAGGCCGAAAATGTCCTCTTTTTGAAGCCCAGCCGTCCACCTGAGGATCAGTCCTCCTACTGCCCTATCTCCTTAATAAACTTTGAATCCAAATTATTGGGGAAGGTCCTGGCGGACCGTTTGCGGTCATGGATTTAGGACCTGGTCCATTTGGACCAATCTGGCTTTATACAGCATCGGGCCATCCGACATAACATTTGCCGGGTTCACAATGCTATGGCGTTGGCTCCGGAGCTGGGACGTCCCGCGGCCTTACTCCTAGCAGATATAGATAAATCATTCGACTCCCTTAGCTGGGAGTTCCTTTTTCAACTCTTAGAAGCGATAAATTTTGGTCCACATTTTCTGGCTTATGTGCGCCTGCTTTATACCGAACATATGGCTGGCCATCGTTCCCCCTTCTTTCCTATTGGCAGAGGCACACGTCAAGGCTGGCCCATATCCCCTCTCCTCTTTGCCTTGGCTGTAGAGCCCCTGGCGGCATGGGTTCATGGGGATCCGGTGCTCAGAGGTTTTGACTGACCACGTTCACAACCAGACCGCATTGCGCTCTACGCGGACAATGTCCTATTTTCATGACCGACCCCTGGATTTCGGTCCCATGTATTTTGCAGATCCTCCGGGTTTTCGGTCAGACTCTGGGCTTCAGACTAACCCCGCTAAATCGGTACTGTTCCCGGTATGTGGCCATCAGGGTAGCGACACCTGGGCATCCCGTGCCCGCAGATTTCGTAGACACGCAATATAAACTCGCTCCTCGCCAACCTCCGTGATGAGATAGCTGTATGGTCATCTCTACCACTTTCGTTATACGAGCGGACGGCCATTTTCAAAATGGTCTCCCTCCCCAGGGTTCTCTGCCGTCTTCAGAATTTCACATACCGCGTGCGTGGTTTGCACAAATGAACATCTTACACAATAACTTTTTATGGAGGGGGGGGGGGGGGGGGAGGGCGATTCGGGTGGCACTTCAGACCTGTACGCAATCCACCTACCGTGGTGGTGGCATCACATCTGCCGATGTATACACCTACCATGTCGCGGCTCACCTGTTAATCATCAACGACTGGTGGTATAACTCACCTACGGACCCGGCATTCGCACTAGAGCATGCGGCCATAGGGAGGACTCCCCTCCTGCAGCTCCTTTATAGTGCGCAGAACCTTGACTATTTGCCACACGCAGTCAAACAACGATCAGGCTGTGGCGGTACACGGTTCGACGTATGGGATGGCACATGCGGCTGACACAGGCAACACCCTTATGGTACAGTAATTATTTGCGTCCAGTGGCTGCACTGAAAGGGTTCCGTCAGTGGGACCGGATTGGTATTTCCACCTTGGGAGATGTTATGCGGGGCACAGCCCTTAAAACATTCCAGCGACTTCAGGAGGACTTCCATCTTCACAAAACTCAATTCTATAGGTACCTCCAACTGCGTCATGCCTTGACTCCCTCACTTGCAAATATACCTGACCTCCCCGAATTGCATCCGTTGGAAGGCCGACTTCTTATGGGGGATCAAGGAGCCCACAAAATAAGACACATATACCAGACGCTGACGACGCACTCCAACACGACCCTATACAAAAGGGCTTGGCAGGATGACATTCCCGACTTGACGGATGACGATTGGGCGGAGGCGATAGCTAGTCCCTGTGGTGCCGCGGTTGCTTCCAGATACCATCTTTTACAGTTTAAGTATGTGCACTGCGTGTATTATACCCGCCTACGTCTTTGGAGGATGGGAGTTGTGGCATCCCCCCCAGTGCTTACGATGTGACAGAGGAAGGGACGTTTCTCCATATGGAGTGGAGCTTTGAGGCCCTGCAGCCCTTTTGGCTTAGGGTATCGACTTGCCTTTAAGAGGTGTTGTCGTGGTACCTCCTGCACGATCCCCGTCTGTTTTTACTTCACAGTACGGAAGACATAGTTGGGAACCGAAATAAGTGGCATCTCCTCTTTCTCACCCTTACTATCACCAAAAGGGACACTGCCCAACTATGGCACCTCTCCTCCGACATTGGGGGAAGTGGCGAAGAGAACTAGATAAATGCATGGGTGCAGAGATGGCGGTTTTTCAAGCGAGGGGCTGTCCCCAAAAGCATAGGAAAATTTGGTCTCGTTGGGCCACCTACCAGGGTATCGATCTCCCTCCTCTACCATCGCAATCCCCGTAACAGTGGTTCTATGGGAGGTTTGCTGACTTCACTCTGTATAGTATTGTTTTGTCTATTTGGGTGTGCGGAGGTATTGACATTTGCTTGCCATTGTGGGTGCGGTGGGAAAGTCTGCGCAGTTTTTTATTATTATTTTTTGTTATCTATACAAATTGAACCCATTAATATTTCCACGCCAGGTAATTTCTTAATAATGTGTCTTCATGTGGATTTTGTTGGGCCCTTGCCCTCGTGGTCCTTTCAAATTCTAATAAAATATGTTTTCAAAAAAAGTGTCATAAGACCCATTCAGCAAATAAGTCACATAATCCATTATCGACATGTTGCACAGCCTCTCGAACAATTCCTCCATTAACTGTGCCACCACTGTACCCAAAAATAATTAGCAATAAAGTTGCTAGTTTGGCTTTAGCGGAAATTACTGGATACTGGGTCAGTTACCGGAGGCCTAGAAGGAAACTAATAGGCAGATCAATTCCCACTATCTGATTAACTTTGTCTGGTCATTAAATCCAGAATTCTATCAGACATGCACAGTCCGCAACCTCTCCAACACAAAACAGATTTGGCCATCTAGAACATGAAGTCTCACTGGAGTGTGGTACTATTTAAGCACTTTCAGTAGTGCGTCAACTTCATGGGGTCTTCTACCACTTTTAATCAGTATACGCTAAATAAGCCCCGAGTTCTCATCACTAATGTTAATCTGTAATTCTTTCCCCCATGACTCTTGTCAGACCCAAATCATGTCTATCAAACCTTTACAGGAGACCATACAACATACATAGCAAACAAATGTGCAAGTATGGTAGAGCTCTGCAAAAACAGTATGGACTGTGTGAGAGGTTGTAGAGCACATTTCCTTTCCAGTGCGATCTTCAACCAGTTTCTTAGATGTGCATATTCATTAAAAGTCTGTCTTGCAAGTTTCAAGTGCCTTAATGCAAAACATGTCACCCAGCATCAGGCAACAACCCCTCTTCCATCGTCCACATTTACATCTGTATAATCCTGGAGTGAAGTCGGTGGTGCTAAATAGGAGTGATCAGCAAAACACCGCGGTTTATCTTTGTCTGGTCAAAACCACTTTAATATATCCTTCAACCAGACTGCAAGGAAATATCTACTCAAGTCAGTGACTGTATATCCTGACCCTTCTGTGGACAATCATTTTGTCTCCGGTTTAACCCTAGACTTCTTCAGGTGCCACCCAAAAGATATGATAAATAGGTGAGAGTGGAGTTCGAAACCCACAAAGGGAGTAATTGACAGGTATTAAGCAGCCCAGGGAGCAAGTTCATTTTAGAGGGGGGGGGTTTCACAAGCCACAAAAGGTATTGCTTTTTTCTACTTGTCCGTGCTCTTCCACAACTCCT
This sequence comes from Triturus cristatus, assembly GCF_964204655.1. Lineage (NCBI taxonomy): Eukaryota > Metazoa > Chordata > Amphibia > Caudata > Salamandridae > Triturus > Triturus cristatus. The sequence goes on along the minus strand of NC_140582.1, from coordinate 710,423,351 downwards.
CAATTACTTTTAGGTCATTTAGCCTTAGCCAATAGAATCCCCTGTATCCTGCACTTAGGTGTACTCACTGTACTTTAACATGTTAGAGTTCAAGCGGATCAGGCGCGTCTCCCAAAGCCGCTGCGTCTCCCCATCAGGTGGGGCAAGGCAGAGCACATCTGATTTGCCCATGTTCCTTTTATAACCTGAACCTGTAAACCTCTAGTGCTTCGACGAGTGCCCGGAATGAAGAGGCAGGATTTTGCAATGACACCGCACACTGTCAGCTAAAATAGTTAAGTTGTATTCGACAGTTCCAATTGTGACACCATCAGTAGACCGAGACTGCCACATCTGCATTGCCAGTAGTTCGGAAGAGGGAAAAAAGTGGATGTGACAGAGTTAACCCAAACACATCTGACACAATAGGTATCCATTGACTCTCACTCTGGAGGTACGCCAGACGTAGCATACCTTCACCTTACCAACAAAGAGTGGACCAAATCCCAGGAGTGTAATCACCCTATGCAGGAAGTGACAGACTGCCATGGTTCTTTTTTAACAGGCAATTTAACACAGAAACCATTCTGGCAACACCCACAGAATAATAGGTTAATGAAGAATACAATTTACCATAACAAGAATGTGCTGTTAACCCCATGGCTGCGGCAGGAATTCCGCCGCAGCGCTGGGGGGGGGTTTGGGGGCAGCGTAGTGGTGCTGTGCTCATGACGGAGCCACTCCGTCATGAGTCACGGTTGAGCTGTGCTAATGACGGAGTGGTTCCGTCACGACTCCGCTCACTGCGCTAATCGCCCGCACAGGCGGGGAATTAGCGCCGCGTGGGAGGAGCGGCCGCCAACGGCCGCGGCATGACGGAACCACTCCGTCATGAGCACACGGCACCCGTGGCTCATGACGGTGTGGTTCCGTCATGAGCAGGGAAGGGGTTAAGCAAAGGCACATAGAATCTGAGGACTGGGTGAGAACATAAGTAGACCTCTACATGTGAAGAAGTGGATTTCAAACGATGGTGATCACCAGAGTGAAGAAAAGAGTGGGGGGCACTGTCTGATTGGAACATAGTACCTGGAGTCATGTCGATAATATTATGTCATGCCTTGCGGCCCTTTCTGTCGTTATGCAGACCATTGAAACAGTGGTGCAGTGAACCTTTGTTTACTGGTTTGTATTGGCTAGGACATTACCGCACTACTACCGCTCAGTAACTCTCATACCGTTAGATATAAAAATTGATTCTACCAGGCCATCTTCTGTCGTAGTTTCAGTTTTAGATATAGCAATTGTTTAACTGAAACAATGCTTTTGAGATGAGATAGGTTTCCTGAAAATGCACTTTGAACTTGCAAGGCTTATAAAAATATAAAATGTACTAAAATATGCAGAACCTGATTAAATGTAGCCAGAAATCTTGACCTGCCTCATGTCATGAGCAGATTCCCGTTTGTTATTTTCTGGACCGGGTAGTGAATTTGTAGTCGTGCATTGGCAAACATAAAGTAAAACTACCAAAATGCTACTTACAAATAGAGAAATAACAACTCCCACCCGCTGTGAAGCAACAGCATATTTCCGTGTAACTTGGAAAAAAAGCTTTACAGTGGGATAATGGAAAACGGGCATTCTTATTTGAAGTCAATAACTAAATTGCATACAAGAATCCAAGCCTGCTTTGGTCTATAATTGCGATCGACCTTGCACTTGTGAGGAAATATGAATTTTTATGGTCAATTGTGTCCCCTATCTAGACCCCAACGGCTCCATGTACATGCTACAAGTACATGTATGTTCCCTCCACTTCAAGCTATGAAGACGCAAATACAATTGTGTCCAACGTTAATATGTCCTCTTTCATATCTGCCATGAATGGGCCAGATATTCCGTTCCTAAGTATGCCTTGCCACCGTCTTTATATGGTATACTTTTCACGTTTTCCAGCTCTGGCCAGGTAGGCCCTGAATTCTGCCATCGAGCTTTTTCCTGTTTCTGCCTCTGAATGCTCCAGCCTGGACCTGCATCTGTATCCATGAACTTTGTCTTACTTCCTGCGCGGCTAACGGTGCCTAGCCCGGCCTGTTGCTTGCCAAAACTGTATTCAGCCTTCAAGTTATCTGTTCCGCTCCTCAAGAAATGCATTCCTGTCTAGTGGCTTAGGTAAACATCCCTCCAGCTGCAGAGCAAAGGGCCCGGCCTTACTGCCTCCGTGCAAGTAATTCATGACTTTCGTTACCATGGTAGGCCCATGCCCCCTCGCATCTCATGTAGACACTTAGATGCTTGTACACGCACTAGCAGTCAGTATAGAATAGACTCTGTCCGAAAAGACCTTTCCTTCTAGATAAAATAGTTCCTTAAACACAAGATATTAGATATGATTTGAGACTAGGTTGTCCTGACACCCCAGACTTCTGTCTCCTCATGTAGGGCTAAATGTCAAGTTCCCTTCACCCTCTAGTTACACGTCAATCACACGTCATGCAGCTGCGCGCGCATCTCTGCCATATACTTTTGCTGACTTTGCAGGATTCTCTGATGGATCCACCCACTTGTGTCATCATCATAAATGACGTTTTTAGTATACGCCTCTATGCACGCCTATTGTAACGCCTTTTTTATTACGTATGTGTATTCTTATCAGCTGTTACGCCTCCTGCATCTGTCTTTACTGTAATGCATTACTATATATACTATAACCTGTCAATAATGTATTGCTGATCCCTTCCTGAACCTTCGTGGTGACGGAACTCGATTGCCTGGTTCGAATCATCATCATCATTCCTTTGTAAGGAATAAATTCCCTATTATACCCTCGAATACCACGGATTCTGCCTCTTATTTTTACTGAGTTATTCGTATTGTATTTTACCGCATAAATTAAGTCTAGGTAATTTAAATTTACCACATAATTGGCGCCCGAACAGGGACACCTCTCACACCCCACGCGCCGGAGGTGCGTTGCAGACCCGGTCTCCTGCCACAGCCGGACGGACAATTACGCGTACCCGCAGGATTTCCTGTATCTCCCTCAGGCCAACGGGGGCGACTGAGGCTGCGATCAACACCCAGACGAGGCGGTGAGGAGTGCGGAGAATCCCGACCAGAGCCTAGCTGAGAGAGCAAGATCCGAGGTATACAGAGGCCCACCAGATTCCGAAGTTCCGAAGTATCTAAGTCACGAGTCGGGTCCAGTCCAGTTTGGTCTAGTCCAGTCCAGACTTCCGAGGCCTTCCGTTCCGTGCTTCCCGGTGAGTACCGTTGCTGGGGACGCATCTAGACGTGCACATTAGTTTGTGCCGGTCAAGACGGGTCTGGGTACACAGACCTGGTCTGCACTGTGTTAGCAGTGTATCTGTGCTGTTTAGCAGTACATACAGTATATTTAGCATTATGCAGTTAACTAGTTTCATTCTAATTATTATTGTTCGTTCTAAAATGTTTTGATATGTTTTAAATGTCGTGGTATGAGTGATTGTTCGATCTTCATTATTGTGTTTATTGTAATTATTGTGTTCAAGACCGAGTAAGAATTAAGTAGCAAGGTTCAAGATGCCGTTATTTTCAAAATTAAGACAGATAAAAACTAGAAAAGGGATACTCGAGGAAGCTGTTCCCATCCCACCTAGGGACACTCCAGGGTATTTTATGTACCATAAACATGGCCTAGATGCCGTATTATATCTTGATCTATGGGTGGACTACACCAAGGATTTAGCAGAGAGTCAGAGATGGCCCGCTGCTGGAACATGGGATGCAGATTGCATCATGAGAATAGAAGAAGTATTATGGAAAAAGAAAGCCAGACAGTCACAGAAAGATGCCATTGAACTATGGCGTAAAGAATCGCATAGACGCACAGAGAAAGCGCTCAGAAAGGAAGAGAAAAGTAGGGAAGATTCAGAAAAAGCCCGAGAAAACATATTAATTGACGAAGGTACCCGAGTAAAAACAGAACAAGTAGACAGACAACGAAACACTCTTATGAATGGTATGTATCCTCTTCTGGCCGAGGGTTTGCCTAAGGCCACCTTGGAGGTACCAAAAGATCTGCCACCTCCGTTACTCCCGATTAAAGTACATCCCAAGACCGCAAAAGACATTTTCCTTTCTTCCTATTTAGACGATGCAGCCCCCGAATATGCTAATGGTGCGCAGCCACGCACACCACCCGTTAACAACGCTCAACCCCAAAATCAGCTGCACCCACCTCCGCAGCAACAAACTCCTACTCAAGTTCTAACCATTCCATCTGTTTCTGCAGTCCTTCCTGCACCCACACTCTCTACCCTACACCCAACAAATCCTTTTGGACTTGGCACCTCAGGAGGTGCGACAGGAGGTTTTTCCACGCCACCGCCAACAACTAGATTGACTTATAGGGATTTAGCATACCAACGTACACCCCAAAGAGCTAATGACAATATATTAAATGAGCCTCTTTCCGATTGTAGATATGATCCAGTGCCAGGAAAACACGACAGAATGTTGCTATCTTCAGTACGTTTACGACGAGCTGCAAACTATTTAATGACGTTACCAGGAATGGTTGAACATCTAGACAAAATATATCGCTTTATCCAAACAGGGCAAGGTCCTGAAAGTATTGCCGAAGCCATGGAATACCAGAAAGTAGACATGCAAAAATTATTGTTACGCTTTTTCATAAACTGCTTGATCAGAAACAGAGATAGGCCTGAGGTAGATTCTGAGGAAATGCAAGTACTTACCAAATGGGGTCAGAATATAACAGACGGGAGACATGATAAACAGAAGTGTATAGAAGTCATGTGCCGAAGAATCAGAAAAGAAGTAGAACGAATACATGAAAGAAGAGTAGAAGCAGATAAAACTGAATCAGAGGAAGAGGAGGAGGAACAGTCAGAAATGAACGCAGGACAATTAGAATTACCAGCTAGACCAACGATAGCTTATGTAGGAAAAGGAAGATCTTTTAATAAAACAATACGTCCGATACATCCAGAATGTAACAGAATTTTTCAAACAGTTATCTCAAATCCAAGGACCCCTGAACACTTATTCCAGGCTACTGATAAATTACTTCGAGAACGAAGGGGGTACCATGTGCTCGATTCTATGGATGAACAAGAATTAGCTAGGTCAGCAGTACAATGGGCTGACAGCTCTGAAAAATACAGTGATGATGCGCTAGCACACACGTTTCTGAATCTCGCCCCAGACGAACAACGTTTAGCTAGTATATACATGATACAACATCTCCTTATATTATATAAAGGCCAACACTCTGATCCTGGTCCCTTACCTGATATATTGATAGAACTACTCATGAATAAATGGAGAGGTCTAGGTACCGATCTAATTAAAGCAATTCTAGAATACAGACATAGATATAGTGCCTTTTTGTGTCCAGAACATGATCCAGCTCCTTCAATGGAGAGAAAAACGTATTACATAGACAGACAGAATCCCTTACGCGAAGTACACCCAGTTAAAAATGATGACAATACGTTTAGACGCGTGTTTGTGTACACGCCCATAACTAAAATAGAACTATTGGAAATGAAAAAATTAGTGCCCAGCCATGACAAAGATCCAGCAGGTTTTCACCGTGAACTAAAGGACATGTTACTCATGGGTGATTATACCTATCCTGACATTATGAAAATATTGAAAGTATTATTGCCTGCCGGTATTTATGAGAAACTCAAAGAAAAAGAATGGGAGGTGGGAGACCAAAAGATTGATTGGACCGCATTAGAAACTGAAGAAAATAACCGAACTGCAGGCGTAGGGCTTGGGGACAAAACAAAAGCATTGCCAGGATTATTAGTACAAGTATTGCCACGTTTATTAACTACGAAAAAGGAAGATTGGGGAGCAATCTCAGCTTGTAAACAGAAACCCGATGAAGACACTAGTGATTTTTATTCCCGATTTGAAAAATGTTTTGGTATTAATAGCGGCCTGAAAGCAAATAGCGAGTCATATCCACATCTTTTTGTAACAAAACTAGTCGAGAATTCCCTGCCGCAGGTTAAAAACAGAGTATTGAAAGTTGAGAGCACTTGGCAAGCTAACACTCCTTCACAAATGTTACAAATGTTACAGTACCACCAGAATAGAATTAGAGAAGAACAAGAACACGAACAAAGACGTATGAAAGACACGAAAATGAAAATGCTCGTCGCTCAGTCAGTTCCAGCTGACGGTCATAAAAAGGGTGCGACACAGTCCAGTAATTCAGCGGTTCCCGTTAAAGGGACATGCAACTATTGTAAACAGCCAGGTCATTATATAAACGATTGTGCAGTTCTGAAACATAATATCTCTACGGGTAAAACCAAGGAGAGACCACGTCCGCCTAGACAGGATCAGATCCAACAACAAGCACCTCAACATGTACAGCCTATGCAAGCTGCACCACAGACCGTAGCGGTACCACAGCCACAGCCTATTGCCGCAACACAAAACACGACACAACAGATGTACCAGTATGCACAAAATGACTATCCAGAATATCAGCGCTACACATGAAATAGCCTAGAGAGGGAAGTTGGCTTACCCCTTATTGAGGTTCCTATAGATCAAGAGGGTCCCTATGTACAGAGTCAAGTATTAGGGAAAGACAGAAAGTTTCTACTTGATACAGGGGCAAGCAGAACAACTATAAGTCACGATGAAGTCCCAGGGGCACCCCTCTCAGGCTCACAAAATATTTCCCTTGGTTTTTCAGGAAAGCCTACTATTAACGAAGTATCGCAACCACTTGCATTTACAGTCGGTCCATTGACACGGACTACAGATCTATTGCTTACGAAATCATGTCCAGAAAACTTGTTAGGTATAAAAACATTGAAAGCTCTAGGAGCTATAATATGTTGTTCTCCGGACGGAGTACGACTATTTTTGCGTGACTTTAAAGGTCACTACGTGTCTAGAGACATGGATCACCGGTTACAGAATCTACCTGCACATTTATGGGCACAAGGCCCGACTGATGTAGGTTGTATGCACATTACACCATATTGAGTTACACTCAAAACAGGAGTGGTACTACCACGAATGCGACAATACAAACTACCGCCAGATGCTGTAGTGGCTTTACTGCAAATCATTGACGAGCTCATTGCACAAGGAGTGGTTGTAGAAACGGACTCCAATGTATGTAATTCCCCGATTATTCCAATTCTTAAACGAACTGATCCAAAAGCACCCCCAGTATATCGATTAGTTATTGATCTGCGCGAATTGAATAAATGCATTGTACCACAATATCCCGTGGTCCCAGATATCTCTTCATTACTGACAGCTATTGATTCAGAGGCAACGTTCTTTACTGTAATTGACCTCAAGAACGCCTTCTTTAGCGTCCCAATTGATCCGGAAAGCCAATATTTGTTCGGATTCAGTTTAAATGGACGAAGTTTTAAATTCGCACGCGCGCCTCAAGGATTTACAGAAAGTCCTAGCATCTACAGCCAAGCACTGAAAAGACAACTTGACAGTATCCACATGCCCATTGACACTGCACTGCTTCAGTATGTCGATGATCTGCTGATCACTGCCCGAAGCGAACCCGAATGTGAAAAAGCATCACTGACGGTTTTACATTTCCTAGCCGACAAGGGGCACAAGGTGTCCCCTTCAAAGCTGCAATTCTGTGCCCAGCAAGTTGTGTACCTAGGGCACTTGCTGTCCAAATGGGGGAAGACAGCTCACACCTGACCGCATCCAGTTAATTGTAAACATGCCACCACCCAAGACACAAAAGGAGGTACGGGCCTTCATAGGCCTCACTTCGTACTGCAGGCAGTGGATTCCCCAATATGCATTTTTAGCAAAACCACTCATTCAGTTGACAACACAGGAGGCAGCGACATCGACTGTCCTCCCTTGGACTCCAGAACATACACAAGCTTTTGAAGACTTAAAGAAAGCTTTATGCCAAGCACCTGATTTAGCGACACCATGTTACAGTAAGCCTTTTACACTCTTTGTTACAGAACGTGAAGGTACTGCCTTGTCAGTACTCACTCAGGAACAAGCAGGATCACACAAGCCATGTGCTTACTTTTCTAGCACATTAGATCCCGTAGCTCAAGCTCTTCCTGCGTGTCTGAAATCAGTTGCAGCGACAGCTTTAGCGATCAGACAAAGCGATTCCATAGTGTTAGGACATCAATTGACGGTACAAGTACCACACGCAGTAGAGGTTCTCTTGAACCGGACACAAACACAACACTTGACTATAGCACGACTGACAGGTTACGAACTCACATTATTTCAGCCACACATAGAAATCAGACGTTGTAGTACATTAAATCCTGCCACACTTTTGCCATTAAGTGGAACAGACCCACTGGCACATGATTGTATTGAAGTCATTACTATTACGACGAAACCCAGACAAGACTTGACAGATGTCCCATTACCAGACCCAGACCTGACACTTTATGTAGATGGTTCATGTATGAGAACAAGTACAGGAAAGTTAGTGGCCGCTTATGCAGTCACGACAGACACCGAAGTCATTGAAACAAATTGTATTGACACATTATCAGCTCAAGCAGCAGAGCTTATTGCTCTGACACAAGCCTGTATTCAAGCCAAGAATAGAAAAGTTAACATATACACAGATTCACGTTATGCTTTCGGAGTTGTACACGACTTCGGAGTCCTTTGGCGAGAGAGAGGTTATTTGACTTCTCACGGTGCCAACATTCAACACGGTCCCCTCATTCAAGCCCTGTTAGATGCAATACATCTACCTACTTCAATATCTATCATGAAGTGTAAAGCTCATACAAAAGTCACCGATATTATTTCCCAGTGTAACGACCTAGCAGACCGAACAGCTAAGCAAACAGCACAGAATCAGACTCATGCAACTGACTTGACAAAGACAATAGTTCCGACGCCGACACACTGCATGACAGTTAAGGATCCCGCCATTGATGTAATTGACATACAAACACATGCTACACCAGAGGAAATAAAGAAATGGACTGAATTAGGAGGGATCCAAACAGATCAGGGATGGATGACGAAGGGAAAATCTATATGGTTTCTCCCCGACTCAATGGTTCAAGTTATCATTAACACAATACATAGTCCAGCACATCTAGGAGAAAAAGCTATGTTAGACAGTATTCAACACATTTGGTTCAACAAACACTTACGAGCTGCAGCCAAACAGAAAGTCCGAACTTGTATGATTTGTTGTCAGTTCAATCCAGGTAAAGGCGTACCTGTAGAGCAGGGTGGATTTCAACCTCCAGATCATCCTTTTGAAGTCCTCCAGATGGATTATATCCAGATGGAACGATGTCGAGGATTCAAATATGTCCTCGTAGTTGTATGCGCTCTTTCCCGTTGGACAGAGGCGTATCCCGTCTCAGATTACACTGCCCCGACTACTGCCAAACAATTAGTTTGTGAATTCTTCCCACGGTATGGTTTGCCCCGTATCGTGTACTCAGATAATGGCCAGCCGTTCTCATCCGAGCTAATGAAACACATTTCACTCTTGTTAGGCTATCAATGGAAATTCCACTGTGTCCGACATCCCGAGGCAGCAGGTCTCGTGGAACGTCATAATCAGACCCTGAAAATACGACTTTCTAAAATCTGTAGAGAGAAAGGTGTCGACTGGATAGTAGCATTACCGGTTGCACTATTTTACATGAGAATGGTAGCACATTCTCGCACAGGGCTATCCCCGTACGAGGTGGTCTTCGGTAGGCCACCAAATATGTGGGGGACGCCTATACCTCGTAAAATAACTGATGTTGATTGTAATATGCTGACAGATTACCTTGCTTCCTTGATGTCTGCACTACAATCTTGCCGTTCACAGGTAGCTGCAGCCTTTCCCGACAACACCGAGGTAAAGCCCCATGAAGTGGTTCCTGGAGATCTAGTTTTCATCAGAAACTTCGACAGGAGGAGCCCGTTGGAGCCTCGCTGGCAACAACCAAAGCTGGTTCTTCTAACGACGAGGACAGCAGTGAAGGTCGAGGGTCGCAAGGGTTGGTTACACTCGAGTCATATCAAGAAATTTCATGGACTACCATCCGATCTGAACTCTCAGCCCTGCCCCCTTCCAGAGACTGATTCAAAACTCCCCCTGGTTGAAAAGACCGAATCACAGGAATACAAACTGAAGCTAAGGTCTAGCAAGTCAGACAATTCGATTGTTTAAGTCCTCTCCAAGGTGAATCGGTTGAATTAAGTCTTTGACATGTATCCTCTAGACCGAATGAGAGAGAGAAATAGACAGAAACAGCTCAAGAAACATGCATACTGTAAATCACTTCATAGTCACTGTATAGTGACATTGTTGATTATGTTTTTTCTAAGTCTTTTTATTATTGCTGCAAGTATACTGTTGCACATGTACTATCCTATTTTCAAGCGTGCTTACAATGTTACAGCCGAACATTCTTTTAGTGAACTACCTCCACATGAGTTGTCCTATAGATTTGCGCTGCGCAACAACACATTCATTAGTATGTTACATCATTCCCATCAGATCAGCAATGCTACAAATTGTTGGATATGTGGCCGACTCCCTCCCGATCAGAAGTACAAAGGAGTTCTGCCTCTCTTTCCGTACCCATTTACACACAATGGTTCCTGTGGAGCATGGTTTAGTTTGATTAACTCTTTAGATTCAAACACTGTAGTTTACCAGAGCAACTGGGTATGGGGAAACCTGAACTTAGTTTTGCTTAAAGCCTGTTATCCTAACAAGGAGGGACTTCCCAAAAGAACAGGAACTGACCTAGAAAATGAAGTATATGGATTAGGTAATTTCACACTTAACCTCATGATTCTGAATGTTGAATCTGAAGCTACACTAGTCTTGCCTGCTATGTCCGTATTACCAGTCAAAGGTGAATTATGTGTAAGAAAGAATGGTTCAGTACACCTGGGTCATAGTAAATGTACTACTGTGATCGAATTCAGTGATAAAGGCAAGTCTACATTTAGAGCTTCCCGTCACTCCTACTTCATCTGTGGTCACACCGCATATATACGCCTACCTTTAGATTGGGATGGTACCTGTTACATTGCATTCCTTCTGCCACCTGTTTTCCTAGCCCCTCCTGATTATCATAGAAATACCAATCTAGTACACCATAGACCCCAGAGAGATATCCCGATTGTTGACTACACCGAAACAGCATGGGAACAATATACAGACTTCAATAAAGGTCTCTTTACTTACATAGGTGTTGTCTCAAACAGTAAACTGATACGTAGACTAACCAGAACTCTTGAAGCAGTAGTGAATGAAACTACCTCTGCCCTAGGCAACTTAACAGAGGAGCAGTCTGCGACACGGATTGTTGTTCTCCAAAATCGTCTTGTCCTTGACGTCATCCTAGCAGATAGGGGCGGAGCTTGTAGGGTCATCGGATCAAGTTGCTGTGTTTTCATCCCAGAAAACGCGCCATCCGTATATAAAGCCATAACTCGTCTTCACAAGATTGCAAACCAGATACATCAGAATGCAGGCACCTGGACATGGTCCGGTTGGTTCTGGAGCGTGTTGTCAGCCTGGGGATGGAAAGTCCTATCCTTCCTAGGTATTGGCCTTCTCGTAGTATTCAGTTGCTGCCTATGTCTACAATGTGGACCAGCGATTTGCGGCCTGTGTGCCACATCGTGTATTCCACGTTCAAGTTTTCATTCAAGATCCCGGAAGAAGAAAGAAGAGCAAATGATGTTACATGAACAGATTGATGGATTCCTGAAGATCGATATTTCATGAGGGTCTGTAGGGGACAAGGAGGGAATGAGGAAATATGAATTTTTATGGTCAATTGTGTCCCCTATCTAGACCCCAACGGCTCCATGTACATGCTACAAGTACATGTATGTTCCCTCCACTTCAAGCTATGAAGACGCAAATACAATTGTGTCCAACGTTAATATGTCCTCTTTCATTTCTGCCATGAATGGGCCAGATATTCCGTTCCTAAGTATGCCTTGCCACCGTCTTTATATGGTATACTTTTCACGTTTTCCAGCTCTGGCCAGGTAGGCCCTGAATTCTGCCATCGAGCTTTTTCCTGTTTCTGCCTCTGAATGCTCCAGCCTGGACCTGCATCTGTATCCATGAACTTTGTCTTACTTCCTGCGCGGCTAACGGTGCCTAGCCCGGCCTGTTGCTTGCCAAAACTGTATTCAGCCTTCAAGTTATCTGTTCCGCTCCTCAAGAAATGCATTCCTGTCTAGTGGCTTAGGTAAACATCCCTCCAGCTGCAGAGCAAAGGGCCCGGCCTTACTGCCTCCGTGCAAGTAATTCATGACTTTCGTTACCATGGTAGGCCCATGCCCCCTCGCATCTCATGTAGACACTTAGATGCTTGTACACGCACTAGCAGTCAGTATAGAATAGACTCTGTCCGAAAAGACCTTTCCTTCTAGATAAAATAGTTCCTTAAACACAAGATATTAGATATGATTTGAGACTAGGTTGTCCTGACACCCCAGACTTCTGTCTCCTCATGTAGGGCTAAATGTCAAGTTCCCTTCACCCTCTAGTTACACGTCAATCACACGTCATGCAGCTGCGCGCGCATCTCTGCCATATACTTTTGCTGACTTTGCAGGATTCTCTTATGGATCCACCCACTTGTGTCATCATCATAAATGACGTTTTTAGTATACGCCTCTATGCACGCCTATTGTAACGCCTTTTTTATTACGTATGTGTATTCTTATCAGCTGTTACGCCTCCTGCATCTGTCTTTACTGTAATGCATTACTATATATACTATAACCTGTCAATAATGTATTGCGGATCCCTTCCTGAACCTTCGTGGTGACGGAACTCGATTGCCTGGTTCGAATCATCATCATCATTCCTTTGTAAGGAATAAATTCCCTATTATACCCTCGAATACCACGGATTCTGCCTCTTATTTTTACTGAGTTATTCGTATTGTATTTTACCGCATAAATTAAGTCTAGGTAATTTAAATTTACCACACTTGCACGCCTCTTGGGTTAGTCTGTCGGCTTTAACAACTTTAATATTTTTTCTTACATGTTTATGCTAGTCGATTATTCAAACCTGTTTTCTTGTAAGGCGCTATATAGCCCCCGGGCCTTATCAGTTATCAGTGTGATGGAGTGGGTAGTACAAAATTTTGTATACCCCCCCCCGTATTTTGCATGAATATACTAATTAAATAATCTATTAATTATAATATTACTAAAAGAGTTTGCATGTTTATTAATCAACATTATTAATATTCGAATTACACGTGGGATTTGCATTTTGCATGGCTAAATAACCTTTATGACTAAAATCCGTACGCATACTAACAGTAGTATATGTAGTAAATAGAATACTGTATGATAAATGTTGCTTTTGTACTGTTTTGTAATGTTGCCCAAGAAGAGGACCAAAAGGGTGAATATAATTGCTTTAAATGTCGCCATATGCTAGATAAATACAAGCACCTAGAGGGATTAGTAAGGGGTTAACATTAGATTCATTATTTCTATGCATTAATTACTCTTTTGTGTTTGTTTTGCTTAAGTTGGTATTTGGGCCTAAATCCAAAATGGCCACTAACGCTACACGACGAAGTGGCCACTGTCCCATGAGGTGCGGAGTGAACTGCGCAGAAGCGACAAAAGTCTTCCAGACCTCGTCGTGATCTGTGCTCACCATGTACTCAAGCAAGGACTCAGTGGGAAGACCGCCGAGACCCAAGAACAATCGACTTTACAATAAACCGGAACAAACTGACTTTTTACTGACTTATGACCTCACCCCTCGAACTGTACTGAAAGACCAAAACTTACATCGGACGATCTCAACCAGCCAATCACGACTGTTCTAAAATATAAAATGTATCATCTTTGCTTCATTCTATTATAAAAATACGTAGTAGAATAGAGAGGGTATCTGCTTCGTACGGTGTTTTTCCTGAATCTTAGAAGGACCGGATGCCGCCCGATCATCTGATGACTGCGAACTTTTCCTAAATCACGGGCAATGATAGCTGCTTGCACGTATCTGGTCCTATACTGATCCCTGGGACTGTAGCGTGCTGAGCAAAGAACTTTGAGATTTGGCCTGCTTTCGGACGATTGACTGCAAATTTGATTATGTAGAGCCAATGAATTAGAGGACTCCAAATAGACAGATTAGGTAAATATGACGTTCTGCGCTTTACTAAAAATTTGATAAACTTTGCAGTGCTTCGATAAGACAAATACAAATTTAATCATTATGAAATTTAGATTAACAAATTCTGATTAACGAGAATTCATGAGTTGCGAGTTTCATTTAAAGGATAGATTCTGAAGTCTTAAATGTGTTTTCGCTGGTCCTAAATCACCATCAACCAATTCAACTAATTTGGTCCATTGACGGAAGTGGGAGGAGCGCCTTGATGTTTAGGATTAAGGATCTGTAGGTGAGAGAACGTTAATGTATATTTTGTAAATTACTTTTTCCTTCCCTATAGGTTATAAGGTGTTCCCCTCACATGTCCAGCGCTTCAACCATTCATTCCTCCTGTGTGTACAGACCGGTGTGGAAGTAAAAGTATGAGTGTTGGTGTTATGGTCCCCACCAATGACTGCATGTGTTAATGAGTTAGTGTGATGTTGGGTCTGTGAGGAAGGGAGGATACCAGTTCGGGTTGTTTTCCCGTTGCTAGGGTTTTAGCGCTGCATCAAGTGCAATATAACACCGCAAATAAACAGGATAGGAAAATACACCTGGTCTTGGTGCAGTAATTTCCCAGAATGTAAAGTTCTATATGTTAACAGAACCTAAGCCAAAAATCCAGCACAGAATTAGAAATTATGTGAAGAAAGTTCACAACCCAAAAGCAGTAAAGTTGACCGAGATCAGGGTACATTGAAACAGGTTATTCCAATACCAGGCAGGCGCGCAACACCCATTGGGCTCACCAGGCTTCAGCCCCCTCCCCCCCCCTCATGTGCCTTGGGGGCTGGCGTTCGTTTAATTGCAGCCGCACCCGAGTACTTCACAGGTCTTTAAAAGACCATTTATTCGTTAATGAGGCTTTTGTTGTGTTTTCACCCCTTCTTACAGCCACTCTGCCTATGGCTGGAAGACTTCGCCACCGCCCCCGAAATTTGGCTCTAGTTGCCCGCCTGAAACCTGGTGTCAGTATTTCACGTAGTACTCCTGTGTTCTCTGTCCAGTCTCATACGTTTCATTGTCATATTTCGGATTTTACAGACAGTACTAACAAGACGAGATGCAAGTAGAAGTTAGAAATGTTTTGGCTTCTCATACCCAACTTGGGAAAAACCCGTGATGTTTCCACACGAACAGTTTTGGATCATTTGATGTCGGTATCAATATCACGTTGAATCATTATTTATATAGGAGCCCAGATCAAAATACAGCAATTACAAATAAATTCACACATCACAAAACTTTGCTGATCTGCCTTTAACTTACTATTATTTCTTCCACGTTATAGTGACAAAGATGAGTCTTTGCGTCTCAAGGTGCCCATAACCAATCAAGTAAGCTAAACCATATTTTATTTGTGATGGAAAAGAGTGATTGTCCTGGATTGGCTGGCGGACCTCTTGTCAGTGGATTGGCTAGAGAAGTTCTAGTCAACCATTCATTTGCTGTAGGGACTTGGAGACAGCACAGCGGTTTTCAATTGGTCGGGAATTCGTTTATTGTCTCTGTGATGTTTCAAACTTTGCACGTGCTACAACCTAAAAAAAAAAAAACATTGCATTTTGATTATTCCACGCCTTCATTCAGTGACAGTTCCTTGTCTCTTCACTGGGTGATTTGGCCTGTCCCGTTCAGTCAGTCGTACGTAGCCGCGTACCAGAGGCACCTAAAAACACACCGGTAGCTCTTGTGAGATAGTTGCTAATTAGTAGACTTTTCTCCTCGGGTGAAAGCAGCTAAACCACCCAGGCAGAATTCGCGTCACTTACGAGGCTCCGCCTGTAGGCCGGCCTCCCGGGGTGTGCTGCGCTATCCGTCCCTCCCTTTACTGCTGGTAAGCGCTGTGTCACTTGTTTGTGCAGGAGTCGGGCACATCTATCTTGACTGCTTTTGTCCGGCTGGCCCTATCGCCCATTCTTACACCTCACCTCTGGCTGGTGTGTCTGCGTGGTGCGGTGAGTGACCCTGGCTTTGAACGCTTGTGATTGTAACCCGTACAAAGTGCAAGGCAGAAGCGCTTGCATAGATATTAACTGCCGTCGTTCTGTAATCGTCTATTGTACTGCTTTAGACCTGAAGGTAAAGGTATGCTTTCGTTTTCGAATTGCGGTTTTTTGGGTAATATGGACTGTCATTTTCTCAGTCTCGAGCAAAGTACTTTCAGTCCTAGAATTATTTATTTATTTAATCTGTATGGTATTTGTGCTGCGCCCTCGTAAGAAGACTACAGTTCTCTTGGTACACGGGATAAGGTTAGCGTTGTGACTATGAATTCTATTCTAAATTCTACAATAATGAGATAAAGTGTTATAAATCTTTTAGTATGTGTTTTTTTTAGCTCACAAGTAAATCCATCAGTTTTAGTCATTAGAATCTTATTAATAAGCAATTAATTAATACATTTCAATGAAAAGCATTAAGCACGTTCCCTAAAGGAAAATAATCCCTATCATAGGAATCGGGAGAGAATGGTGTCGGTCACAACCCATAGATTCCCAGTTCGAGAGAGAGAGATATGAAAGCATTGGCATATAAAGCAGTTCAATAATAAAAAATCAATCAAGGCAGAACTTTCCATAAAGTGAGTATCAAGAAACTCAGTAGAGTCTCAGAGCAATGGGGAATAAGGCAGGGTAGAAATGGTCTGGAAAGTGGCTTAAGCTACTCTAGGGACACACACTATTATAGACCACGTATTCTAAAGCTTTGCAACATGTTGCTTTTTCTCCAGTCAGCCAATCCTCTTTCAGTGCTCTCCTGGGAACAGGATCACTCCTCACAGGAATACAATAGTCCACAGACAGCAGTGTTAACTTTGAAACTGTATTGTACCGTTTCTAAGTTAATTTGGGTCTTTTTCTCATTCTTGGCTACTTTCCCACCTATTCTCTAACTTTCTAAATATCAAATCATTCAGATTGTTGACAATGGTTTATGTAGAAATCGAAACATCTGTATTAACGAAAAAACATTTAGCGTAAAAATCATCCATTGGAAGAGCACAAGTCAGTTAAAAAGGTGAAGATCTCCTTTTAAAATGCTGCATCTCTGTATGAACTTTTTCATTTCCTCACTAAATGACAAAAACTAATTATGAGTTAAGTGTTTGTGTAAGTAGAAATATTTTGCAGAGTTTTTAGATGAAAAATGTATACAACTAATATTATGAAAAAACATGTTCATGGAGAGGTCAAGAACTAAACATTTTAGGTGTGTCTCAGCATTTCTTGTCAAGTCAGTTGTATTTTGCCTTTCTCCCAGAGATCAGTGGTGAAATTGTATTTCAAACACTAATAGATCCGTAACACATCAAGCGGTCACTGTGACCACCCGCCCCATCGTTTTTTTTTTTAGTCTAATGGACCTACATTCTAATAAAGGTCTCGGTTTTACAGGAGATTTTCAAAGGTAACTGATGCTGTTTCATAGAATGCCACAACGCACTTGATCGTTATTTCTACTCTGCAGCAGATACGTTATTTGCTCAACAGAACACCAAGCACCTGAAGTGAAATGATGGGTTCACAGATATAACAATTTTTTGTGCCTCATCACAAAGCAGTGCCTTGGCTATATCGTATCAACATGGTAATGGATGCAATGCTTGAATTAATCTCAGCCACTGGCAATCGCTCGGGCCGCATCCCATCCATCTTTATTCACCCACCATGCCACCTCAGTTTGGACCGAGCCATATGAAAGTCAGCCTTGTTGATCCTCTTGGGACCCGTCCAATCTGAACTGCCAAGCCAGGTTCTCCCTGAACCAGAATAAAAGCATCCTAGGACTGGTTTCACCCTGATAAGGGCTCATCAGCCAGGTATATCTAGATTGCAGTGATACATGCTGTTTGAGGAGCCAATAATGAGTAAACCACATATAAACCGCTTCAATTCTGAGCTGTTTCTTAAAACATAATGAGGTAGTGTTCCATGTTTCTCCATGACCTGTACCCCCTCCTTTTGTGCATGCACTAACCCTTGCCGCATTGTCAGTGACTGGAGGGAGTAGGGGGTGATGAAGCACGAATAAACTGCCCGCAGTACGGACGCCACATCCTTCTGCGTGCACTTGGTACCAGAGAGCGGCACTTTTTAAAACACTAGAGCGTAATTGTGAGGTGCAGTGCCTCATCACTCCCCAGAAACTGAAAACCCGTGCAGAGTTCCTGTCAGGGCCCAATGGATATCCATGAAGTAGCAGCCCCCAATTGCTCCCTGCATCATCTTTGCCACATACCCTCCTACACCCTGGCTCGTGAGCTCATGTTTGTAAACCTTTGAGCATTCTGATCAGACAGCTGTGTAGACAGCTTTTGCATTGATGTGGAAAAAATACATTGTCCATGCATATCTTTTTAGAATTAAAAGCCCAAGTGATGGGACTTCCACAAATGCAAGAAAGTTGATAAGCATACCAGTTTACAAAAAAACAAGTGTCCTTCTTCTGTATGTTTTTTTTACTATTTAGATTTTTTTAATTCTCACCCAGAAGCACCACAAGTTAATATTGCCCCCCTGTTCCCATAACATTAACAATTTGTTTAGCCTTTTTCTGCTATAAAGGCGCATTACTTGAGGTAAGTACAAAGTCCAGCTGTGAGCTGTGCCAAATTTTGCAGCGTCAAGTGAGGAACTGGCTGTTAAACCATGTTGGGTTTATCTAGTTTGCTCACTCATAAAATCTATTTTTATGAACACTTTTTGTAAGTTTGCATCTGGCAGTAAGTACTGCATGCCTTCTTTTGTGATTTAAAAAATAAATCTAGTTTAGTGGTGTGTTGTGAGCTATCACCAAATCGTAGAAATCACTTACTGCACATTTTCACTATTATTGCACCAACAAAATAAATTAAAAAACATTTTTTGTCCGAGTTCTAATTATATCTGAAGATGTTGGTTAGGTCTTGCCAACAATATTACTGCACTCAGACTTTGTTGCCAAATTCCATGTTTGACTTGACATTCCCCATTTCAAAAATAGGGCATGTGTTTAATGATATGTGGCTGCAGCTTGAGTGTCTTTCAATTTTTGTTTTTGGAATTCAATGTATGCTGCGGGGTCCTTGAGTGAAATGTGATTGATTTGATACAAAGGGTCAAAACTGTGGAGCTCCCCCTCTTAAATAAAGAGAGCTCCTTGTTGTGATATAATGAGTATTCTTTAATCTGTACTCTGATTAATCATTGCCTCATAAACTGCAGGTGGCACAGAATGCACTTGCCAGAGTGATCCTTGATAATCCGTGGCGCCAATCGGCTACTGCTGGGCTGTGTGATCTACATTGGTTCCCCGTCATAAAACGCATTATGTTTAAAGCCATTTGTACAAGGCCCTTTATCTCCCTAACCCTGCTGGGATTAAAGAGATGTTTGATCGGTACACTCCAGCAAGAAACCTTCGCTCGGCACACCGCAATTTGGTCTCTATGCCTAGGACCCGAAAGAAGAACTGGGGAGGCAGAGCCTTCTCGTTGGTCACAGGCAACCTCTGGAACTCTCTTCTGCAGAATCTTGCAGCGATCGCAGAGCTGTTGCCTTTTAGAAAGACACTTAAAACCTGGCTTTAACTATATAGGCAGCCCCCCCCAAAAACATATTTAATATGGTGGGTGGATAGACACTGTGATTGAAAGCACACAGTGTTTGTTTAAATACCCCTCACACACCAAAAGGGCCCTTGGTGTCATGCTTCATCATGGGGTTCTTCCCGTCCCGCTGCGGAACGGGGCGTGCTACGACCTAAGACTATGCGGGAGCACTGATCTTCACTACTATGTGTGGTGTAGGAGTTTGTGAGAGGAAGGGTCAGGGGTGAGTGAAAAAGTGTATTAAAAAGCACCTGGCTCCTGTGGACAAGTAACTTTAATATTCCTTGGAGCTGGTCCTAATAAAAAGTGAGTCGGAGGTATCCTGCGTCAATGAGTGGACCCTCCTGTGTAAGTCAACATGTTTCGAAGCTCAGAGGCTTCTTCATCAGGACAAAAACAGATCCCTTCTGTTCTCACTACACTATCGAAACAATGTCGGTAGAGTGAAACTATGGTGATATGTATAAAAATACTGTTATTAAGTGAAGAAGCAAGGAATCATGCACAAGATGCAATACTCAGTTGGTATTCTATATGTCAATTTAGTTTGTTTGTAGACACTGCTCCATGAGCCTCAGAACAGGTGGGAAGGGTGTCTACATTCACATTCTGTATGCGGAGAGAAAGGGGGTAGTGAGAATCACGATGGAGGCGCTGTGGAGGCCACCTGTTCCTTAGAAGCGGCTATGCCGTACTTTTTGATTACAGGACACTGCCTCGCTCAAGCAACGCCTCCCTGCGGCTCCGTGGAATATTGAGTCCCCAGGACGGTGTCCTTAAATAGTGCCTCTGATTATCGCGGTTGTCGCCCAAAAAACGTGCATTTGGCGTTGTGCTGGCTGTAATATTCGCCCCGGAAGTAGATCAATAGGAAGACAACTTCCTGTGTTGGTATTACGATCCTAATGCTAGAATGCCAACTCGTTGTGTTCCCACTAAGTGGTCCCCAACTTAAATCTGCCCCGCTGTACTGTAAATACTTTATACTAATGAAGATTAAAGAAACAAACAAGAATGGAGTTGGTTCGCCAGTCGCTGTACAGAGCCACGTGGTGGCGTCAACCTGATGGTGATGTCGTATGTAGATGAAAAGTAGATGTTCTATAGTTTTATAGTGTGACCATGATCAGCCTAAAATTACCATATGGTTGAGGTAAAATCAAGAGGAATTAGAGCAGGGTTGCTCATAGTACGGCCCGCGGGCGGCCCGCCCGGCCTTCATTGGCGGCCCGCGGACCTTGTTCGATTACACTATGGCGCAGTTCCTTCCTTGGAGTAAACAGGGAAGATGGCCGCAGGAGCAAACGTTGTGAATACGCTTGAATACGTATTCACAACGTTTCCTCCTGCGGCCATCGTCTCTGCTTACTGCTTGCCTCTGATTGGCCTGCCTGCCTCTGACGTCACACACGGACCCGGGCGCATAATCGAAGGTAACTTGCTCTTTCGGAGTTACATCTTTCATTTATGGCTTTTAGATTTCTTTAGTGAAATTGTATGAAAGAAAGCATTGTTTGCCACCACTGTCTTAAAATGATCTTGTAGCAGGAAAACCTGCAACACTTCTGCGGCTCCTCCCAAGTTGGTACACCATGACAATACTGAAATATTTCCAGAGTGTGCTTTTAGAACTGCGCTTTTAATGGACTGTGTTGTTCAGATTGCTGTCCAATCGCTGCAGTGATAGCTTTTGAACGGACCTTACTAGTTGTAGTCTGTTCCATTTTTAACCGAAACTTCAAATCTATAAACGTGTGAACTTGAATTGATCTTTGAGGGTGAAGTGTTGTATCGCGAACAGCGCGGCTGATTCAAGAGTGCTCTTTAGAAGTAGACCTAAGCATCAAAGACATTGTGAATAAGAGGCCATGACAGACCCAGAGTGACCGAAAATAGTAAAAGCAGTGCACTCGCGTTCAGTTTTTTGTGATTCCAATGAAGTGTTCTTCTTGGGAAAAATCAACCAAATGAACTAGGACTGCTCAGAAAATGAACGCTAAGAGCATGCATTCTTCCCACTCACTAATTTAAGTTAGCCCGTGAATACCCCCATCCGGTACTGCGGATTGTCCAAAGCTCTGCTTTGTGTATTAGCCGTTTTGATACACGCTATGCATGCGCCGATACCTCTGCATTCTTGTAATCCACGACTGCTGGGTCTAGGCTCACCCCACACATCTGGCGCTGCTCCCTAGCTTTCAGAATGTTTCCTTCGATTTCTCTCTGTTCCATCACGCTGAGTCGTCCTAGGCCACGTGTGCCACTATACAAAATGTTTAATAAATTGACAGAAGGCATAAATTGCGCATATATATATATATGTATATTCACTTAAAAAACCATAGGTTTCACACATGTTTTAGTTAGGTGGATATTTCACTCGTAAAAAACCAATGAAATTCCCCCGTTATAGTTACTTCAGATAACTATAACTCATGCGCCCGCAATCCTCTGCTCATGATGTCACATATTACATCACTCATAACATGGTCAGTGGCATCACTCATGACCTCATCCTTGTGATAGAGTGGCGGTCGCGCGAGTTATAGTTATCTGAACTAACTATAACGGGGGAATTTCATTGGTTTTTTACGAGTGAAATATCCACCTAACTATAACATGTGTGAAACCTATGGTATTTTAAGTGAATTTGTACGGTTTTTTAAATGCTAAGTTATGTATGTATTATAATTTTTTTTATATATTTATTTTACAATAAACTACGTAGTAAATGTTTTTTTTTTTTTTTTTTTGGTTTTGGGCTTTTCAGCACCCCCGCGATTTAAAAAAAAATAAAAATTAAAAAAAATGTTCTGCCTTCGGGGTCCTTCAGGGACCCCCTGACAAAGGCTAGGGGGGTCAGGATCTCTACCCTGCCCCCTTTTCACGTTCGCCACCTTCCTTTTTCACTCTCGCACTGAAAACAAACAAAATGGCGGCCGACACTTCCTGATTTCGACCGATTCGAACGTTGACTAACCTGTAACCACCAATCAGAATTACGCTCGCGCACGTTAGGGTGCTTGCACGGTGCGCGCACGGTACACGCTTATAGATATTTATATGCTTTTAAATGCTATTTTCTCAGGAACTACTGAATAGATTGACACCAGACCTGCAAAAGGCACTTCCCTGACCTGAGGACTACCTCTCTGCCAAATTTCAAGTAATTCTGTTCAGCCGTTCGGGCTGTACCTTCGACTAAAGGTCCCATGGGAATTTGCATGGGGAAAATGCGTTTTGGGACCCCCTTTTTTTTCTCAGCCCCCACTTGACGAATCGCCCCGAGACTTTCAGGGTAGGAGCTGAGCGGAGCGCCCCATTAGTTTTGAAAATTTCGCGAGGATTCGTCAACCGGCGCCAAAGTTATTCAAAATAGAATTTTCAGATTTCCTATGAAAACACGGTCCTAACTATAATTATCTACTGGCGACCGCCAGTAGATAATATATTTTCTACTCCCCCCAATTCTGCCCCCCCCCCCCTTTCACCCTGAGAACCTTCACAAAAAGTTTTTTTTATTTTTACTCTAGCTCCGCCCCCACTGACTCCACCCCTACCAGTGCGGCCACTAACCACACTGTAATTTTGGCCCCCGACAGAAAGTTTGTGAGTACCCCTGCATTAGAGAGACTTTTCAAGTCTGCTGGACAAACTACGGACCAATGCGAAAAAGTCCAGGGTGTTATCAAAAGGCAATGACTATGCGGCGTTGCAGTCTCAGAGCAACATGCTCGATGGGGGTCTTGGTAAATGTTAACCCCTGGGCTCAGGATAGTTGGGCCCCAGGGAATGTCCTCATTTAGACCTATTATGTTGGTGCCCAGATGGAACACCCATCGTTGCTCTTTTTCTAATAGGCCGTTTTCACTATAGAGTTGTTCTATGATGGTCCATTGTAGATCTTCTACGCTATGAGCCAAGGTAAGGTAGTGTGTAGCCATTTTAGTAGTGCTCTTTTTGCAGAGAACATTGCTTTTATGTTCTCCAATACGAGTCTTCACTGATCTGGATGTCATCCCTATATACTCCAAACCACACGGGCATGTGATCCTGTACACTCCGTTTTTACTGTTGCAGTTGGTGAATCTTCTTTGTTCCCACTACGTGCCGTTTCTGAATTTGATGTGTCTACTTCTTTTACTGAGGTGACATGTACTAAAATTGCCACAACGGTGATGGCCCTTGTCCAGAGGGAGGAGAGGGTTCGAAATATTCATAGGTGGTGCTGTGTGCGGTCTAGTATAGACAAGCAAATCTTTCAGACTCATTCCCCTTTTAAGCGAAAACATCGGTTTTGGTAAATTGAGGTTCCCACAATTCAAAACTCTCCAATGCTTGTTCACTGTCTTGGATACCTGGTTTGAGTGGGTGTTGAAAGTAGTGACGCAGATATGTCTCGCCTCATGTTCTCTTGGCATCTTGTCTTCCAGAAGTACATCTCTGCTGTTATTTCTTGCCCTTTTCCGTCCTTTGTTCATAAACCCTTCCGGGTAGTTTCGTCTCTGTAATTAGTTTTTTAAATCAGAGGCTTGTTTCTTGAAATCGCTTAGTTCTGTGCAGTTCCTCCTAAGCCGGAGAAACTGTCCGTAAGTGAGGTTATCCTGAGATGTCGGGGATGGAAGCTATTGTATGGTAACTGACAGTTCTTCGCAGTGGTTTTGAAATGTGTGGTCGTTTTCAGAGTACCACAATCCGGATAGATGTTTAGATCCAAAAAGACCAAGTTACTGTTTGAAGTTGTGTGGGTGAATTTGAGATAGGCATTTTGTCGATTGAGCCAGACCATTAAGGCTTTGGTGGATTGGACACCAGTACGTTGTCAATATAACGTTTCCATGTTATGATGTTGTTGAAGAACCCCCTTTCTCTCTGCATACAGAATGTGAATGTAGACACCCTTCCCACCTGTTCTGAGGCTCATGGAGCAGTGTCTCCAAACAAACTAATTAACATATAGAATACCTACTGGGTATTGTATCTTGTGCATGATTGCTTGCTTCTTCACTTAATAATAGTATTTTTATACATATCACCATAGTTTCACTCTACCGACATTGTTTTGATAGTGCAGTGAGAACAGAAGGGATCCGTTTTTGTCCCTATGAATAAGCCTCTGAGCTTTAAAACATGTTGACTTACACTGGAGGGTCCGCTCATTGACGCAGGATACCTCCAACTCACCATTTATTATGACTAGCTCCAAGGAATATTAAAGTTACTAGTCCACAGGAGCCAGGTGCTTTTTAAAACAGTTTTTCACTCACCCCTGACCCTTCCTCTCACAAACTCCTACACCACTCATAGTGCTGAAGATCAGTGCTCCAGTGTAGTCGTAGGTCGTAGCACGCCCCGTCCCGCAGCGGGACGGGAAGACCCCCATGATGAAGCATGACGCCAAGGGCCCTTTTGGTGTGTGAGGGGTATTTAAACAAAGACTGTGCTTTCAACCATTGTAGGAAACACACTTTAACCTATAAACATTTCTAAAGAAACCCATTTATTGGTGGATCCTTGTGTTTTGAATAGATTTCTAGAGGAGGATGTAAACACCTCCAGTGCCCTTTGTGGACACTACCTCTTCACTCGCCCCTCTTGTTTTTTGTAGGGTCTATAGACACGCCTCAATTGTGGATTTTCAGCTACAACGCCTTGATTCCTTCGTGTAATTGTTGCGCTTTATAAAAATTAAATCATGATTTGCTTTCTGACAAGCAACTGTAGATCTAAATCACAGATGAGGCTGAATTAAAGCATAGGCCCAGGACTGACTCTTAACATGTTCTGCGATTACTGTAGGACAGCTGTCTTGCCCCTAAATGCTTCCTAAACAGAGATCTTTCAGCTTGGGTCTAGTGCGCCCACTCATCTGCCCTTCCATAATGGCTTCTTCGTCTCCTCCATGCAAGGTGCACGTGCCACCTGGGTGTCATTTGCCATCATCTCTCCTCCCACACCCTCCACATTAACAATGTAGCCAAATTGTCATTCTTTCACGTGCGTGCACCTTTTTTGATCTCTTACTATTCATGCTATTCCAGATTGTCTTAATTATCGCATTTGCATACCGTAATGCTGTCTACAGAGGGCTCCGTGCCCGGGCACTCATCCCTCACTAAGTGTGCAGAACTATGCGTCCCATCTTCGGTTAGTGCTGCAGTGGCCCACTCGCACCACCCTAGAGCTTCTCTCATTCCTCTGGCTATGACTCTAGTTCCGAGTCTAGCACAGAACCTTATGTTGTACACAAAATATGGCATGGCTTTGCTTCATATGTTCTATGACACTGCTTGGTGTAAATACATTTGAACGTCAGGTCATCACTATTGAAATTCTTCAGCCACAGTGTGTGCTGTGGAAAATAAATAGAAGAATCTACCTCATTTGTGCCATACTTTCCACTTCTCGTACCCTGTATATTTACTTTTTCATGCGTTAGTGCTCCAATGCAGCAGAAAGGCAGTGGAAGATTTATAAACAATGTTCTATGCACTGAATTGTTTTGCTTTTGGTTACTTGGCTTTCTTTTTTATTATTTTGCATATTTTTGCTGTTATGATTTCTACTCTTAGATTTGTATGAAAAAGATGAGAGCGCGCTCAGTATGCATTTTTACAACACTTTTTTTTTTTTTGTATGTTAATGTGTTTCCCACAAAATTGTATTAGCTCTTCAGCATACTGAAGAGTACAGCTACCTTGGTGTTCTCATGTAAGAACCTTTCAATCAGTCCCTCTTGGAAGTAATCAGAAACAGTTGGCTGTAGCATTAGAGGTCATCAGTATAAACCAGCCTTGTTCTCCATTGTAGAACGCACTTTATCACTCCTCTTCTATAGTCAGTACATCGCATGGGATACTCAGGCTGTAATATTCCATCCTCCCCGCCCCCTTTTTAGGTCGAGCCTTGTGCCAGCGCGCAAGCGCTGCTCTGGGGTTGATCTGGGGAAGTTGAGTACGAGAGAGAGAAGCCACGCCCACTCCCCCACCCCCATCTTTTTCATTAGCTTGTGTCTTTGTCCTTTACTAAATGCTGCCTTCCATTGGTTTATAGGTCTGTTAGTCCCTCCCTATGACAGCCATGTCGTCATTTGTATCTTTACATGGCTACTGGCCCCTTTACTTCTAGTACTATTTTCTGCCATGCCTTCTCGCCATCCACCCAGCACTCCCGTTGTTCGTGCCCCCTGCCCGGCCGCCCGCTCGCGTAAATGCGAGTCCTATTGCATTGCAAATGCTTGTTTTCAAAGACGTCCTTGGGCCGCTCCAACGCGCAAACGCCACTTTCAGCGTCCATGCAGCGCCCCCTTCCTGTGAGCCCTTCATCTCTGGGTGGTGTGGATGTGCCTCTTGGGCAGGACAGTATCACTTTACCACTGCCAGGGTACGTATCCTCGCTAGGTATCCAGTTCACCTCCATTAATTACAGAGAAAAGGGGGCCAATCAGTGTTCGGTATTTTCAAAATTAGAACAGCGACTCCTGCTTCTTATCCTGTTCACGTCAGGAGCAAGTCATGATGGCACTTTAATCTGATGCTATCCAACTCCGCCTTGAATGGCACCCACCTCTCCCTCGGACTAGTAGTGAACACTTTTTAGCCCCAGAGGAAACGATTTTACTGGAAGACTGCTGATGAGCCCCGCCTGCCCACACGCGGAAGAAGATCGACTGTAAAACCTGTCTAGCTGGCTGCGCAGCTTGTTAATTTCCATGTAACCGAGTAAGGTGGTGTCATGTTTAACGCAGGCACGTTTTCACTGCTTGTGGGCAACAAACTTGACGGGCGGGTCCTGTTCAATTTTGCTTAATGTTTTTTCTCGATTCCCATATTTTTGTGCATAAATCAGAGATGTTTTAAGACCGTGGCAAATTGGGCTCTGGCCCAGGGGACCAGCCTTTCCTCTGGTCCCCTGAAAGAGCCTTCTCTGTTCTGCAGAGTCTTGCCCTAATGACCCTGAATAATTCTTAAACATATTGTTTTAAATACCTTTTTACTTTTAATTTATTTTTAATGCGGGTGTTGTGTCAGTCTGTTACAGACATTTTGCATAGAAATGTGTTTGTTTCATGCAACATCCATGAAAACACGTTTCTTTTAGATCAAAATGGGACCTCACATATGAGAAATGAGAGGGTGTGACAGAGGTTATTTGCAGTAATATTAGTGAGCTGCTGCTGTTACAATATTAAAAACACATGCCACTACCTCTGAATATTAGATGTAAACACATTACGAATTTTGACATGCCTGTGCAGTCAGTGACCTTGCATAAAAGAGCTGAAATTGGATCATAAGTTCAAAGCTGTTCTGAACAGGGGCCCCCAAAATATGTTTGGCCCACCGCCCTCAAAATCCTTAAGATGTCTCTGGCATAAATGGAATCCGTCAGCTATAAAAGTTGAATGAATGTAGAAGCTTTTAACTGGCTGCTTTGAGGGATGATACGTCTTTGAGAGCTTCCGTTATGCAGAATGTTGGCTGATGTAAGTTGCCTCTTGAAAGCACTTTTCTCCCAGTCTGTAGTCCATTAAAGTGCAGCTACGTTGGAAGTGGACATTTAATAACACGTTAGCTTAATTATATTTATTTATTTAGTTCTCATTTTTATATAGTGTGAATAAGCCCCCCAAAGGTTAGCCGGGCACTTTACATAGGACCAGAGTGACTCTCAAGAGCTGAGCAAGATTAAAGAAAAACAAGTGGGTGTTATTTTTCCTACTATAACATGACTGCAAGGTTATCGATCTAATTGAGGTGAGGGCGAACACCGCATGACATGGCCTCTTAGTGAAAGAGAGGCCAACTCCAAACCCAAACTTTCTGTCAGAACCCCTGTCAGAATGCCACAGGGCAAGCAGAAGTTACTGGACCCAACGGGGCTGGGGGTTGATGCCTTTTTACTGCTGATGTCCGGGGTCTGGTGTACTATTGGCTCTGAGACAGTAGGGCAAATAGTACCCCTTCAGCTCTTGACTCACAGTGCTAGTGCACCTGTCCAAACCTTGGGTGGGAGTGGAGTAGGTTTAGCAACCCCAATAAATGAATGTCCAGCCAAATATTTGCTATTATGAAAAAGGTGGTATTTCTCTACGAACACAAAGTGAAATGCAGCACTAAAAAAATAATATTCACAGGCCAGCACTCTAAGCTTTGCTCTGATGTGGTATCTTCACCTTTGTGATGCATTCTCCTCTTAGTGTTATGTTGCCTGCTGCTCAGCCAGAGTGACTGTATGTAATTAGAATGTTGGTGTGTGCATGGTTTGAGTGAGTGTCCGTTGAATGCGTGGGCTGAGCAGTGAGGATGCTGCTCCCCTTGGGGCTTCCTTCATACCTACTTTACCTGTAACTTGAGACATGAATAAACCTGATCCTGTTATCACCTTACTACTGGCTACCCTGCATCTTCATTTCCCACACCTGCAAGATCCTGAGCCCCTAACCCCACTACACTACCCCTTACTAACTGTGTTTATTCCCCATTCATATGACGCAACATTCATGCTGGGCCCCTCTAGTAAGTACGAGTCAAAAGTTCCACGATGGCTGTCAAAGAACTACAGCATGGTAGCGCTATAGTCAAAGCAAGTTCTCGTCGATCAGTTTTACCCTCTCCCGCTGGTCTTGCAGTACGGAAGGCCTAGGAGTGGACCTGAATCCATCCAGCAGTTTGACTTTGCAGTTTAGTTGAGCTGTTGCTGGGCGTTAGACTTGTTGCAGGCAAGGTGGCTGGATATCCATGTCGCTTCTCTGGTTGAACAGTAAGTTGTCTTGATCCTGGTTGTAGGTCTTGGACAGTTTCTGGCCTCTGATGGCAAAGTAGATTTTCTAGTGACAAGGCTCACAACCCACTATGCTTAAGTCTAACACACTGGCGACAGCGCTCTCTCTTGTCCACTGCCCCCACCTAGCATAGGGGGGTCGAGAGTAGCGGCACACAGGGCTACCGATCACCTTGTGTGCCGCTATTTGCGACCCCCTTATGCCAGTGATGCACCGACACAATGGCTCTTAATAGCAGGGTGGCACCACCTGCACACTGGGTTGCTGACTTGAGCGACAGACGGCCCTATCAGTATGGCGTTAGTCAATGAATCTCACACTTCTCTTAAGGGATCCACTCCGCAGAATCCCCACTGGACCTCGCTCTCTCCAGGCACTCCACTCCTTTTCACATGGGTTCTCTCTTCTCGGCAGGCAAACAGATTCTGGTGCTTCAGGGCAAGTGGTTTTGATTTTTCTGGGTGATGCCCCTTCACCCAGCAGGGAAACTAGCTGACCTTGGTCTCCTGTGCTTTTCATAAGAGGCAGAATTGGTGCAGAGCTCCACGCTGATATACAGCCACAGTTCGACTAGTTGACTATTTGGAGAATCTAGCTTCTCTTTTTTTAATCCGTTTCCAGAGACAGATGTGATTTAGTGTTTCAGTCTATAAAATGCGTTCGGTTGGTATTGCCTCCATTGATTTGCCTACTCCTCTGTCCAGGAAGCAGTTTGTCACATCAAAAGCTACTCCAACCTCGATAGCCCCACAACATAGGCCATGGGAGTGACTCTAGGGTCACACCTGGATGTCGACCTTGCTGTTAATAAGCCTAACCAAATGTTACCAAGGCCCCAGCCCTGCTTTTTATGACTCTCTGTTTTACAGTGTTTCCCTTATCAGTCTCATCATATGACCAGTTTCCCAGGCCCCATTGACTAGCAACCTTTCCAGAATCAAACGGTCCTTTTACAGTGCAGAGGAGAGCTTGGCTTTTCTTTCCTCCAGTGTGTATCCCACCCAGCTCTTAGGAATGCAGGCAATACACACATTTGTCTGGGATGGCTCCTCTATCGCTAGACGCCTTCCTAAGGCCCTTGGTTTCCAACCGGGAACCCACATACCTGCAAGTACTGTACTGCACAAGCTCCCATACATTACATCACACAAACATGCCCACTACACTGTGCTACATGCATGATGTAGGCCAAGGACAAGTTGTATACACGGTGGCAGAACTCGTATGAGTGGGCTGGTAGGCTCCACTCCAGTGACACCGTTAAAAAGGCCTGTTCACTCTACTGATTACTATTATAAAAAATTGTATTCTGCCACCACCATGCTCTTACTACTTAATTCTTGGTCAGGACAGTAGCCCTTATCCCTACAAGGTTAACACTTTATGCGTCCTACCTGGATCATGGTGCACACGCATGATCCGTGTTCGCCCATGACCATAAATCAGTGTTGAGGATACAGACATCGTTGCAGCTGGGGTATTGAGGACAGAGGTACACGTCCGTAACCATGCAGAGGGTTTTTCTATCCTAACACTCTCACAACAGGATCGGATTCTACAACTGGCGGACCGCTCCCAGTGGCTCCTCAGTCTGGTTGGTCAGTGCTGTGTTTTCCTCCCACATGTCCATGTGTTGGCAGCAGACCGATCTGGAAGGTGGTCTCCAGCCCTGCAGCTGCCAGCCAATGAGGTGCACCTCGATGTCTGTTCTGCCTCCTCCTCCTGGACATGTCTTCACCGGTGCTAGCTCCAGACTTCTGCTTCATGCTGTGCACCCTGTCCTCGGGACTTGCTGCCTGAGTTCTCTACCGCCTCTCATGGTTCATTCAGTCAACGTAGGTTGAAAGAGGCCACCAGGTCATGTGCCACACACTGCACCACAGACAAAAGCAGTGACCAGGAACCCATCTCCACACTCCCCCCCCCCCCCCCCCCACCCCTCCCGCACAGGAAACTCCCACACCAATGTAGGCAGTGTGTGAGCTCCATGGTGCCCAGAACGGCATCAGGGCAACCCCTTAGAACATAAGCAGCTGTGAGGCCAAGAGGTTGTAAATAGGGGGGGGCACTCTGTTAATTTGCCCGCTCAAGGAAGGTCCTGCAACGATGTTATAGATTTTGAAGCTTCAACAAAACCTGTTTATGAACTTTGCATTTTAGCATGTGTAACAAAATCCAAAATGTCCTTTTTCCTTCCATTTCTACAAGGTTACCTGAAAGTCAAGTTTGTCCCAATTAGTAGCATTACACTACATGCCTGTGAGCCAGTTAAATGGTGATCAAAAGTAAAAACCTGTCAACAGCTGCCCACGTTGTGTGTTTTCCTAGCTCCCTTTGCTAAATTTATAATTCTCAAGTGAACATTTAGATATCTAAAAATGTAAATAATTTTCGTCTTACATAAAACATGTATTTGGTTGGGTAGGGCTCCTATTTTATTATGACGGAGGTTGGTTTTGGTCAAGAGTTGCATGACATTATTTCACGGTCCAGCACTGTACTCATGCACTTTGTCGGTATCCCCAAATTATGTATGGGCGTATCTGTAAGTTGCTTGCTTCATTATGGTGGCTAAGGACTTCACAAATCCTAAACGTTTCCAGATATGAAAACTAATCAAAGTTTTTTTTACATGTTTTTCTTGGCTAGTTTAAATTCGGTTTGCTATCCAGGTTGCCAATAGGGCTGTTGTTTAAATGGTGGGTCACGTTTGGTAATAGCTGGGGCTGCAGAAACAACTACTGAAAGCATGTAGTATCACACCCATCCTTTGGAGTCAGCCATCTGCAGGTTTCTTACCAGTCACATAAGTAACACTTTTAATAAAATGTCTTTTCACAGCTAGTTAAGATTTATAGTGTCAAACAAATTGCCCTGCCTGTTCCATTTATTTTACATGTATGCCTGTGTCCATTGCCTTGGCCATATCAAATATATTTTGACCACCTTGGTGAGGTGTAGTTTTTGCAACCAACTTCCTTTTCTTTTTGTCACTTTCTTAGCTACACTGCTGTTTACTGAGTGCTTGAGTAGTTCTCCCTTGCTAATTAAGCCATGGGTGACTTCCTATGTGGCTTATATGCAGAAGCAACCCTGCTTTTAGTGTACCGTTGTTGGATTTGGGGTCCATATGTGGACTTTAGATGCTTTTTTGGGGGGTTTCGCATACAGCGGTCATGCTCTGTCAGCAAAAGCTATTGTTTTTAGAAAGTGAAAAAAAGCTTAAAAGGGGCTTAGAGTTCGGCTATTACTTACCATTACTAACCATTGGTTGCCCTGTAGGTTACTCTTGTTTCCTTGCTTGCTATTAGTCGGAACCTCCTCTGGCTTCCTCCCAGGCTGGACTTCAGTCTTCATCCCTCCGTCCATGCTGTGGAGCATGGGCGAAGTACTACTTCCTGTGGGCAGTGTCCTTCCACTGACCAAAGGTTTCTTAGGGTACTTTTGATTTTTAAAAAAAACTTTTTGGCACCCTCATAGCTCAGTTTAACTCCCTCACCCGGCTGCCACCCTCCTCTCCTGTTGCTTTTTTCCCCCCCAATTATTTTTCTTTCCGCAGGCTTATAACATAAACCTGGCCCGAAGGTATTGGCGTGCTTCACATGAGCACCATTTACTTTACACAAGAGCACATTCATTTTTTTTATTTTTAGGCACAGTGATTTTTAGTCATTTACCCAGAATCACAGGATGTTGAGCCAACACAAAGACTATAACCTGATTCCGCAGGCACCAGTTCTGACCGTAACGTGACATCTGTACACATGCTGTGCAACATGAATTAGAGTAAACAAACAAGCGCTATGACTGTCAACACTCCATACCGCTTTATTTTTATTTATTTTGAGTCATGTTGCACAGCAGTTGCGCTGCTGTGCAAGTCTTTAAAAAACATTAACAAAGCCAAATAAGTCCAGCAGAGCTTTTTGGCTTTGTTAATTTTTATAAAGATAATGTTCAACAGCAAGGGATGCAGTGTAACATTGCTAAAAGTAAAAAAAGATCCATGATGCGGTACACACTGGCCGTGCCATAGCGCTTTGTTTTTTATTTGTTTTGAGCCATGCTATATAGCAGCGTGCGTTGCTGTCAATGATTTTTAAAGATGTTGCACAGCGCCAGTATGTCTCACGTATGCAAAGCCTATTGGTTTTGCCAATGCTTGTTAACTTTATTTATCTCTTTGCTTTGTTTAGCGCTGTCCTTTCTATGCCTTAAAACCATGTCCTCTAGAAGTGGGCACAGTAAATATTAGTGGGAAACAGTGGTGTAATGGGGTGAAGACCTCTTATCCCCTGCCTTGGGCTGTTCTGAAACTAGCTCCTTATTTAATAACTTTTAGGCATAGGTTGGAGCATGGTGTTGGTCCAGAGCGAACATACTGTGAGCCAGTTCCAGGAAAGGGTCTGCCTCTTGCGGGTGCTCCATGGCTCCTAGATTCCTTGAATAATGGTGTTCAGTGGTCTGAGATATGGTTTTACTCTCGTAGTACAAATGTAAAAGACTTGGCTGAAGCAGTTAAAATTGTGAAGATTTCCCAGCCGTAGTATAAACTATTGCAGTTATTTGTGTTAGAAAACACTAACATTTCACCATCTTGAACAGATCCCAGAGGACTCCCTTGCCTTCCTCCGGAGAGGGCGGTAAAAACTGTTTCGCAAGGAAGGGATGATGCAAGCTGTCTCATGTGGGTTGACTTCAGTAGTGTGACAATCCTAGGATCCCTGGTAAGGAATCTGGCTTGGTCTGCCCCAAAGACCACGGTTGAACAGGGACCGGATTTTAGTTTAATCTATGCCCTGCCTGTGCCATCCATTCTTGAGTAGCGACCGCCACAGAGCACCACTTGTTATCAGGAGTCCAGTGATTGCACATTCCATATGACCTCTTCTTCAGCCTTATCTCTGCCCTGTACTGCAGAGATGGCAAGGCCTGGAGATCCATGAAGAAGCTGCCCATTGGTGGCTCCGTCCAGCCTAGTACTGGCCAGTGCAGCTCATCACTGAACGTTGCCTTCTTTCTCAAGCTGTCGCCCACGAGCAGTCCTTCTCCCCCTTCTCTTGTGTGAGGGAAGTTCATTCCCAAAGTCCCGCACCACACACCTGCCCTGCTTGGCTGCTCTTCTCTCACTGCCTTGGATCCGCCACAGTCATCCTTGTAAGTGCACTGGACACCACCTGCAGCCACTGTTGCTTATAGGACCCCTCCAGCTTAATGCGCATTGCGCATTTTACCATATAAATAGGTGTGAGGTGTCTTGGGAGCACCCCCTTGATTTTCTTTTTTTTATTATCCAACGGCGAGTAAAATGCTGAGAAGATTGTTTTCTTTTAATCTCACTTTCCATTTGTCACGTGGTTTCTGATAAATGCAGCTCGCTGTTCGCGGCTGTTCATGACATGCTCCGGCAAGTTGCCTTTAGTTTATCAGTGGCTCGGGTAGGACAGCAGGGGTTTCTATTCTACCTTTATAAGGAAGAGCTCGGGCCCGGCTTACCCTTCGGCCTGTCCCTAAAAAACGCAAATTGTTACTGCTGTAAATACGAAGTGCCGCGTTCTTGCCAGTCCGATCACTTCGCTGGATCGCATGCAGTCAAGTGAGATTTTGTTTTTCCTTCAATTCCTTTCCTTCGCTTTCCAGTGAACATGGTATTTCGAAGTACAGTAAATGACATTTTTGAATGTAAAACTGCACGTAATTATAGGGTGACCAGGTGTCCTGGATTTGCCCGACCAGTCCCGGTTTTTCGCCAGCTGTTCCGGCAGATTTCAGGAAATGAAGCTCATGTCCCGGTGTTTAGAGGGTGGGCTGAACACGGTGGGATATCTTTTTATGTTTTGCAAAGCAGGGATAGTTAGCAGCTTTATTAACAAAGCAGTTTAATTAACAGGTATGCTACTGGCTCTAAAAGTGGCATTTTATGTATGTTCTTACTGCCGCTTCTGTAATTCTCTACTGAGGAGCGCTGTCATTCTGTTCGCTGGGTTGAAGTTAAATTGTAGTCCTTCTTCTATTTTCGGGAAATGTCCCGGTTTTTGGTTTTAAAATTCTGGTCACCCTACGACCTTGCAGTGTGTTCTTCATTCATTTACCTCCAATTTATTCTTGATTCTAATTCAAGACCGAGTGACTGAAGGAAGCCCCTCTTGCTTTACCACTCATGTGTCGGAGCAAACCGTTGTGTTCAACGTTAAAGACAGTTACTACGGATAAAGGTTATTTCCATAGCAAGGCCAAAATAAGGCAAACACATTATAAGCAGATATGATTTGAGGATACAAGGTACGAATTGCTTTCCTTAAAATAAAAAAAAAAAAATAAAAATAAAAAAAATGGCGGTGATGGGGGAGGTGACGGGCATTGCTATGCAGCCGGAAGCGCGGTGTTGTCTCCTGAATGTCTAGGGGCCCACTGATCATGATGAGGCACAGACCCAGTGGGTGACCCTGGGTAACATGGTTGCTAAGAGGGACATCGCGCGCTTGTGGGGCTCCGGGGGGCCCCCCACGTTAACTGCGTGGAAAGAAAATATGGACTGGAGTATGCTCAGGGAGAAGACAGTATATTGCGCTAGAGGCCGCCCTCGGAAGTGGCATGCCATCTGGGGGCGGTGGAATCAATACAGGGGGGGAATATGTCTTGCCCCCGATCTGAATCCCCCCGAGGAACAGCTTTCTTCTTGACCTTCTTTCCAGCTCAGTATACAGATGTATGTTTTATTGATTTCTTGGGCCTCTGCTTTTCCCCCTTTTTCCTCTTATTATAGTACTGTGACTGTTAGACGATTGGGGTCCGGCTCCCCCTGAGGGGCTATCACCATGGGCATTCAGTGTTGTTGCCTTGCTGGGGTTTGTTGTGTGTTTGTAATTATTATAAATGGAACCTTTTCACTGCTCCTTCAATGCACTGTGGACGCTTCTTTGTCCTCTCCTATCGAAGCTGCCGAACCTCCGGGTTGTCGGCTGAATAGCTGTGTCCAGACTCTTGAAGAAATAAAGGTTTTATAAAAAAAAAAAAAATGCAGTATATGTTTTGACCACCACTATACTCGAGGGACTAAAGACATGCTAATAATTTACAAAAGTTGGGTGCCCTATGAGGAGAAACTGGGCTTTGTAACATTGTTCTGGAAGGAGATCGATCTCTATAAGATTTATTTTTGTGAATTCAGTTGTAGCTAGTCCAGAAATCCGGGGCAAAGTAAATAAATATTTAATTCAGTGGATTATCAAGTCAGTAAGCAACTGTTTAATGTACAGATTTTTGCCACCTCTTATGTATAGACTGCCCATCGGATGGTATTGTATAAAGAGACCCAGAGGACGAGTTAAAGATGCACTGTGAAGGTTGTATCCTGCCCCTTGGAAACCTCCAGTTCCACATGGGGTATCTATCCATATGAAGATGTGCCCGACTGCCAGAAAAAATACGAGTGTTCGGTTAAGGTAATGCAATCACAGGAACTCTTGGGGCAGTCGCAATGTTTCTGAGGTCGTTGAGCAAAAAAAATTTGTTTGTTACATATATTATCGTGACAGACTCCATTGGTTCCGCCTTAAACTATCTCCCAAATGTGCCTGAAAATATTGTTTATTTATTCAGTGTATTTAAATGGATAGCGGAGTCCTGTATTTGTAACAAGAACTACATTGATGAATTGTAGGACACTGTGGCAGTGTTGATCATAACAATAGACCGGGGATCAGGTGTCTGTAATGACTCTTGGGAGAATTTTTGCCTTTCAGATAAGGTTAGCTAGGTGGGTCTGTAGATTTTTCCTGAATGAAAGTAGGTTGTAATCAAATCTGATATCTCCAGGCATATTGCTTCACAGACTAGGAGCCATATATGAGAAGACATGGTTCAGTGTTTTGGATTTTCTCACTTTCAGGGTTTCTAGCATCAGCTGTGATTTTTCTTCTACTTCTTGTCTTTCCTCCTGTGATCACATGTTTCTCTTTTATGTAAGAGACTGTTTCTAGATGCAGGGTCTTGCAAGGTCGGCTCATGTCAGATTAAATCCAGTGATGGTATCAATGAGACATTGGAATTGTTTCATGATGGGGGTGATTTCATGTGATTTCTTAGTGCCTTTGATAAGCTGAGCAGATGCATGAAGTGTAGATTTGATGCAAGTAATTGCACAGCACATTGTTGCAGTGGGGAAACAAGCTTGGGCTCAACTGTGTGATGCAGGGAGTCCTGTAGGAAGATCTTCCACTGATGCTCATATTCCTGCTTTCTGGAGCATCTCCATAATTGCCTGCTGAATTAGCAAGACCATCTAGGGAAGTCCTAAATAAAAGGATTCCTCGTTTTGAGTGCCTCTCCTTGAAGAGACCAAAACTTATCTTCGTCTGGTTTTGTTTTCTTTGTGTCTGGTCTAGAGTTCCTTGTCAGAGTTCTTCACTTTTCCTAGCAAGCCTCCCACTCCTTCACTCCAACACGGCAGTCCTCTTTCGTAATGGTGTATCCTGTGGTGTGCCTCTAATGGAAAAGTCTTCAAACTTTTTCTCTGGGCAAAATGTTTTATGTTTTTAAGTCTCGGCACACCCTCTAAAACCTTATGGCAATAACTGGAATAGGGGGCAAGACTGAGTGCAGAGGGTGGGGTTAGCAGGTTATTTTAAGGGTACTTTTTCTAAAGCTCTTGCAAATTAAATGTGAGACTTCTAAAAGAGCCAATGAATCAGATAAAACCCGAAACTGCCCAAAATAAATTGCTCTATATAAATGGGGTGATGTGAGTCCCTCGCACTCCTTGCTCCTAATGCAAGTGTACCGGGTGGACTCTTGATAGTAAAAGCTGTGGGTGTGGGTAGCCGTCTGCCTCCCGTTCCTCGCGCCCTTACCCCGCCATGCCTGGTCATCATTTCAATCTTGAAATGGTTTTTGTGCCCCTTCCAGAATGTTTTCTTAGTTCCGAAGTGCTGCCCCCCTCTGTGTAGCAAGGGGGCCCTCGACCCTAATACTAGCAAGACAAGTAAGCTCCATGCACCTTTTGTAAAGGAAGGTAGTCCTAACTGATGTGGTGCTCCCTTCACACCCCTCAAGCCCAGTGCCTCTACACCTGCTTCACTAATGATCGCTACTACCTCGTGAAGTGGACTCTCTGCCCTTTATTAAAAGTATGGGCTCCCATCTTGCCCCATCTCTCTGTCTGAGTCCAAACTAAGGCATCTCCTTTGCTTCAGTTTTCACTACCCATGGGTCATTGCTTTGGGACTCAAAGTAACACTGGCACACCTAAGGAGCTCTGGACCCTGATAAAAGAAAGAAAGTAACAGCCTTAATTGGGGCTTAGTTGGCCTCTCACTCCACTAGGCCCCTGTGCAAATGCACCTTCAACAACAATGATACTTACAGCCCTGTCTCCTCAGCCAACTCCACTGGGTCTCTCCCAGGGCTGAGGCCAAAAGCACACTGTCTGACCTTTTGTGCAATAAATAAATGAAGCCTCATATCCTGACCCTTTTTATTGGGCCTAGTTTCCTGCACAGCAAGGGTGATCAGGGCCCTAATGCGATTTAAGAAAGATTTCCCTTTTTGGCAGTACAATTCCTAAGCGGGGTGAAGTGCCCCATCTCACCCGGAGTCCCAGTACCACTGCGCTAATGGTAATAATGGCCCTTTAAAAAAAAAAAAAAAGCCCCCAAATCTTCCCCTTTCTCAGGGCATCTCTGAGGAAGCGGACTATGTCCAGTTGTAACCCAAAAATGTAACTCCCACACAGTGCTCTCTACTCCGGCCCATCTCTTTGATGGTACCCACGGATCTTGCTCCTTTCCTCTTTATCTTGGGCCATTACTTTGAGGTTCAAAGTTCCAGACTATCGTGGTTAGCAATTTAAGCGACAGATCTGAAGCCTGGATATTCGAACAATAGCTTCCATTTCAGAGACTTGTAATTCTATCTCTGCTCACTGAGCTTTTTTTTATCCTTTAAGTGCACAGTTTCCTAGAAGCAGTTGGATGTCTCCCTGTGACAATTGTCCAACCTGAGTCCCTTCTTGTACAGGGCTATCCATAATCTGCATTTCCCCTCCTTTGAGTTCCTTCCTGCTCTACTCCTCCCACTCTGACTCCACCCCTCTCACCTTTCGCATCGAACCCACATGCATAATCAGATAGTGCAGTTCCCCAACTTGGCTTCTCTCTCTGGGACATAAGACCATGCCTAACACATGGGATTCCTAAATGACCTTTGGCGTGCTGCACCCAAGTAGTCCCTGCAACCTTGTCCATTCAACCTCAATTTCTGTTGGCCTTTAGTTCCCCTGACACACCACTAACAGTTTATGTACACTTTGAAACTACTCCCTCAGTCAGCAGTCCTGCAAGAGACTACCAAATGGTCTCTGTTTATTGGCTATGAAAAGATGAGTGTGTCAAGAGACGACTGACACATTTTGGTGCTGGAAGAACGTTCAGACCTTGTATGGAGCGTCTCCAACACCGCCTGTGCATAACTGCTTCGTACCAGCTCTTTGCCGTGACCCCAGAGTCCAGCTAACCCTGTGAACTTTCCTCACTCCCCTAATCAAAGCCTGACCACGGTGTCCCCAGAATGCATCTTTACTGATGAGCAAGTTTAATCTATGTCTCTTGTATTGCACAGGTCTCCCTTTCCTATACATCAGAAAGGACCCACTGAAGATCTAGATCTCAAATCAGCTACTTAATTTGAGGCTCTGTAACTATCGAAGAAAGAGTACTATCTTGTGAGGAAAAGTAGACAACTCCCTCCCTCCTCCTGGCTGTACATCAACATCCCAGGACTATGGGTATTTTTACTTGGCAAGAAAGAGCAAAGGAGGCACCAGCCTGTCAATTGATCCATACGACAGTCAACTTTGCAGACCTCATCTGTCTTAATTTAGCAGACAGTGCATGGTGTCAGCTGTTCTACTTACGGCCTTTGTTACTCGCCCTCTAATGCCATCTGATCCTGGGTGAGTCCAACTGGAGAGGTACAGGCCTCCCCACCATTACTCCCTCTCACAACGATAGGTCCCTTATCACCACCATCTTGTTGGTGGGACCTACCTGCGTTTTCTCCCTGTGCTCAACTCGCTGCTACTTGTACATTGGACCAAGCAGTCCACCTTTCGTCGTGGCTGTCAACACCCCAGCGCAGCAGTCTGGGAGCAGGGCAGCACAGCAGTGTGGGAGGAGGACCCCACCAATGCTCGATATAGGGGGAGTCTGGGCATACATAGTGGGATCACACTTCGTCTGGCATCTTCAGAGGTGCATCTGCAGTCTCTGCTTACAGCTTCCGAGAGGATTACCTACTCGTGGTTCACAAAGCCTGAGGTTACAAACATCAGGCAGCATCATAATTGAGTAATCGCATCTGATCTGTTGCCAGAACAAGTCGAAGGTGCAGCATTATGATGATTGCTATGTGCTTGTTTGTACAGTGCCTGCTCGTGCTAACCTTTCATCGTTACATATTCCATAGCAGCAATTTTTGTATGACTGGAAATGTTCAGCAGATTACTTTTTTCGTCCGGCTGGCTAGATGCTTACGGGTCTGACCAGAACTCTAACGCTAAGTGCTCTACAACATCATATAGATGCAATTTTAAAATAACAAGAGTTCACAACAAGAAATAAACCCACTGCCACCTGACATAATTGTAAAATTAAACTTACATAAGTACCTGAAACAAAAGCGAATGAGCTAAAAGAAACCGAATGAATGTATGAAGGACATTGGAACGTGCACTGTAAGGATTAACGTGTGGGATGCCCATACGGGAACTCTGAACTGTTAATAAATGGGCACTTTCGTCCTGTCAAAGCTTGTGATGTAATAATGTTCCACTAACCAGTCAGAATGTGACTCCTTTTTTTTCTGCTGATGCTTCAGAGCTTTTTCAAGATATTCTTTTTGATGGTTTACAACATTGCCTATCGCTGGGCGTGGCCTGCCCATTGCATTAGGCAGAAGTGCAAATAGTTAATGTGAGCTTTATTCAAACCAAACCTTTCGAAGTTTTGTAACCTGCTGCTGCCCTGCTGCAAGCATTTACTTCTCGTATACGTGAATAATTTGTGGGACTTTATCAATGTTATAATTGCCTCGCCGCCTTATTGCATCCTACCTTCCGACCTGGGGCACGTAACTGTGCAGTGTGCCAATAACTCTGGTTGCTGCAGCGTATGATAGTTTAAGGGGCCGGGCCTTCTACGAATAGGATTACTAATCGCGTCAAGGCCTTGCTGCTTATCACTTGAGAGCTTCCTCTCAGCGATAATTTAGCAGTTCATAGTGCTGAACAAATGTGCAGCGTGATTACTGACTGTACCGTAGAACTTTCAGATGTTATTTCCCCCCTTATCGGATGCTCGGCTGTTTGGAAGAGAAACAAAATCCTGCGGGTGGGGAGGTGTAGGTAATTATTTTCTTTGTTTTATTGTGGTAAATTTCTTGTTAACAATATCAAGCCTTTCCAGTTTTCAACAGTAGTTAAAAGTGTATATTATTGTTGTGGTTCCTTGTACATCCACACTCTACAGTTAAACGGAAGCTCCCATGTTTTTTAATTGGTGAAAACATGGTCCACGGTTGAGAGGCTTTGGGTGGAAATGGTTGCTCAAGCTTTTGGACTGCACACAAGGATGCTGAATTGGCAGTAGTCCCTGAGCCATGGCCTCCCAAAACTGCCGTTTTCCTCCATACGTGACTGGGTTTCCCATATCTAGGAGTGGAGCATAGTATGAGGCGGTGGAATGAGCATCGTAAAGGCCATCTACCCAACGGCTGCACATAAGAAGAGGAATGAAGTGTCTTCAAACTGTTGCGTGAACTGAGTTTATGGCTCGGCTCTACAAAGTGTGCTTTCACACCCACCGGGGACACGAGTGAACTTAGTTCAGTGCTCCAGCGCTGAATGTAAAAGACAGATTATTGTAGCCCCACAGAACCCCACCCAATACATAAATGAGGTGGTATCAATGCTTTTGGGTAACTAACAGGGAGCAGTGGTAATCCAATGATTCATTAATGATGTATACACTCGAGATCACTAGAAATGGAATATGGTTTTCAACGTATTATTTTAATATAGGTATTTTAAAATGCTGGGACCTAATGCACATAATATTCGCAACATCACAGAAGATGAAAAGCAGCTACACCTTTCAATAACACAGAAAACAATGAAAATCATAACATCACAATTCATAGCACTTTACACCTTCACTGTGCTATCTTTAAGCGCAATGCTAGTTCTAGCAGATAAATATAATCTGCCTGAGTTTTGGAGGTGGTCCGCATACCTGGACAACAGGGTGTATCTGTTTGTAATAGCTTGTCTTCTATTTCGAGAACAAGGCCAAGACCTAGGAGATTGCATTTACACAAGAAC
Source organism: Triturus cristatus (assembly GCF_964204655.1). Taxonomy (NCBI): domain Eukaryota; kingdom Metazoa; phylum Chordata; class Amphibia; order Caudata; family Salamandridae; genus Triturus; species Triturus cristatus. Next base: position 710,380,429 of record NC_140582.1, on the reverse strand, counting down.
ACAATCCTGGCACTAGTTTGTGTACGCAGAATAGAATGCTTCTCAGAGCCTCGCTCTTGCTGGAGGCCTCTTCAGTTAAGATGGAATCTGCTGCCGTGCTGGTCTGAATCTGGGATCTAAGTCTGTGACCTGGGTGAAGTTTCTCTCCTAACGAAGTGGTATCCCTTACATATTGTCTTATCTAAGATGGAATTTCCAACATTACCGTAGGAATATCTGGACATATTCATATACATCAGTGGATGTACTAATAAGATAAAAATGTCAATATAGACTACATTGTTTGGGTTATGGTTGGGATTTGACTTTGAAAAGGACACCTGTCGCAGACTGATGTCACACTGGTGGTTTTTGTCTGTCATTGATGGGAGGATATGACACATTTAGGTTTAAATCTATTTTATTATTCTTCGGAATCCAAACCAGGCATCCCCGCCAACAGCAGTAACTTCCGCCTACAACCCTGCGGGCCGGCACGTTACTGTCAAACATAACCGTTCTGTTTCAGAGCCCATTGACTCGCGTTATGAGGACTTCACTATACACAGCATGCCGCCTACAACCCCGCAGGGCCGGCCGCGATTAGGCTAAACGGGAACCAAATGTGAAACCCCCAACATCCCCCTCGAACCCACCCCTCCCGCCTTCCCCCCCTCCCCATACCCCCTCCCCTCTGGTGCCCCCCCTCCCCTACTTCCCCCCCATCCAGTGCGCGCCTCCAGTGGGACCCTCTAGGTCCCTAAGTCCGTGCACTTACAGTTCTCAGCAGGCCCCTCAAGAGAACTCTTCCTCCCGCGCGGTAAGCCGCAGGAGTCTCAGATATCGCGGGCAAGTCAGTTCTCTGAATTCCGTGATTAGCAGAGACCGAAACGGCTGCCAAAGGTCGTTGAACTGCTCCGCTTCGCCCGCCACCGCCAGCGACATCTTCTCCATCCCCAACACATGCCACAGTCTATGCAGTCAGCCCGTGACTGTGGGGACCGTGGGTGAGCGCCAATGTACTAGTATCGTCTGGACTGCTGACCCCAAAGCAATGGCAATCTGTCTGCCTCTGCGGGATTTCAAGGGATATGTTAGCTCGTTGGGGAGGCCTAATAGAGTGTACGCCGGGAAGCGTGGTATTTTGGTGTCAAAGTGTGAGTCCACCTCATCGATCACCTCCTTCCAAAAGGCCGTCAGCAGGGGGCACTCCCACAATGCGTGCGCCAGCGTACCTATCTGCCCGCAACCCTGCCAGCAGTCCGCCCCCTGACTGTGGTCCATTTCATGTATGCGCTCTGGCGTGTAGTACCAATACGTAGAGACCTTAGTGAAGGTCTCCGTGAGACCAGCATGGTAGGCCGAATGTCTGGCCCTGTACGCGACCTGCTCCCATTCGGCGTGACTCAAGGACCTGCCCAGCTCCCGTTCCCAACGCTCCCTGCCCGGGTTATATAAGTGTGAAGCGGGCGTCTGGAGAAACCTGTACAGGTCACTGATTAGCTTTGTGTCAGATGTGCGTGTCAGGAGCCAGCGCTCATACGGGAGGAGTCGCCTGTCAGCCGCGTCCCGAACTTGAGGGTGCAGCGCCCAGTGGCGGACCTGCAAGTATCGCAATCTTTGGGATTCCGGGAACGCATACTCCTGTTTGAAGCGTGTGAAAGGAAGGACCCCCTCCGGACCGTACAGATGGCACAAGGCCCTGCTTCCGGCCGGTCGCCAGTGCTCAAACGCTCCTTTCTCTAGTCCTGGGGTGAAGTCCGGGTTGTCCACTATCGGTGTCAGCGGGGAAGGGAAGGACCTCATACCATACACCAAATTTGTGGCATCCCAGACCCGCAGGGCCACTCTAGTGATGTAGGAGGCGTAGAGATTCGCCGGGCGGTGAACTCGGCGCAGGAATGGTACCTCCTGTAGAGGCCGCCCGCCACCGCCTGATCCTGGAATAGCCAGTGTTTGTCTGACTCCCAGCGGTTCCATTCCACTAGATAACGCAGCTGTGACGCGTAGAAGTATTTCCGCAGATCCGGGACTCCGAGACCTCCCGCCTCCGCCGACAACATCGAGAGCGCCCTTCGCATCCTGGGTCTCCGACTCTGCCAGATGAAACGCCCCAATTCAGATTGCGTCTTCCGAAGCCACTCCACCGGGGGCTGCAGCGGGAGCGCCCGAAACAAGTATAATATCTGAGGCAAGATTGTCATTTTAACTGCCGCCACTCTCCCTAGCAGTGAAAGGGTGCCGCGGTCCCATCGAGTGAGTTCCCCTCGGACTTTCTTGCTCAAGGCGGTATAGTTCGCCGCTACCATTGCCGGCAGGGTGGGGGCTAGCTGGATCCCTAGATAGGACACCGAGTCCGAAGACCAAAGTATCGGGACCCTTTGCCGCAAGAGAGCTTTGGTTCCCGGCGCCAGGGAGAGGTCCAGAGCCGCAGACTTCCCCATGTTCATCCGGAATCCCGACACCGCCGCGAACGAGGTAAGTTCCGCAATACAGGCCGGTAAGGCAGAAAGCGGGTCTTCCAGTGAGAAGATCACATCATCCGCATATAGACTTACGGCGTGACTGAAGCCTCCGAACCTCACCCCCCTAACCGCCGGATTGTCCCGTACCCGCTGCGCGAAGGGTTCCATATATAGTGCGAAAAGTAAAGGCGACAGCGGGCATCCCTGTCTCGTGCCCCTTTCTATGTCGAAGCTCCTGGAGCCATATCCATTCACTCTTACCACTGCGGTCGGGGATCGGTAGCAATTGAAGATCATACAACGGAATTTCTCTCCTATCCCTACCTGTTAAATGGTAGCGGCAGTTTCAGTTTATAATCTTTCAAGGATTTGCCCGGCGGTAATCGCCTCTCATACCACTCGATGATTTACCAATAAAAGAGGCAGGCGCCGGAGACTGGAAGGCAGGAAACAAAGTTTTATTCCGTCGGAGCAGAACACATCAGATCAGACAGCAAGGTATCGTCACAAGGTGCTCTAACTGCATCTCTGAGACCTGGTCTCTTATACACTGGTTTATTGCTTTATTACATATAGTACATTCTTGAGATTCCCTTGATGTGCGGGGAAATATCCCCTGAAGCCCCGGCTCAGATCCGATCCCACACATGGTTACAGTAGAGGTTCCCACCCTACCCGCAGTGGGAGATGGCTATCGCGCAGCAGGGAATTCCGCTAATTCCCGGGGGTGTGTGCAACCGGCCGGGTCTCAGGGGGTAGGGGCTTTGATTCTACTGTAATCCCTTTGATGTGGGGTGTTTCCCTTACAGTAGGGGCAATAAACTGCATCCGCAGGGCTAGGCGATGGCCTGGGACCAGTTCAGACAATGGGGCGCAGAGGAAGGGGGGGTTATCAAAGGAGAGGCATGACCATGTATGGGTTGTCGGTTGGAAGTGGTTCCGTAGCAGGGTCGCGCAGAAGGAGAGGGTTTATGGCCTGTATGAGAGAGCGGGGGTGGCCGGCGCGCGGGGGATGCTTGCAGCGCCAAGGGAAAACGCTGGCGGTCGAGAGTGAGCGGGGAGAGAGCGGGGTGCCTAAAATGGCGGCCGTGCATTCGTTGTGCGTGGCGCTGGGGAGAGGCAAGATGGCGCAGATAATGTTCAGTTTGCACGCTAAATTTCCACAGTCCTCCCTTTTAACATGTCTCGCCAGCTTGCCTAGTTTGGATCTATCCCCATAATACCCCGTACCTCCACCTCGTTCAGAGCTTTCATCCGCTCAGTTTCAAAGTCCAAAGTCTTAGGGCAGATGCAGTTCATAAAAAGTGAACATAAAGGTGGCAGACACTGAATTCCCAAGCAACATCCACATAGTAACACAATCGGTATCAGGATAAATGAAAACAGTCTCCATCCCCAACCTTTAATAGTGTCCCAAAACCAACTCCCCAGTGACCATTCTTCTTGTTCTTGATGAACCTCTGCGGACAGTCTGTGGAGATGTTCAATTGCTTTGTAGACTGAGGGTGAGTTATCCGGTACGTAGGTACAACAGCTGGACCCAATGATGCGGCATGCTCCTCCACGATCTGCCAGAACCACGTCTAGAACAAGGCGGTTCTGGAGAGCCACCAGGCGGACGGCCTGAAGCTCAGCGGTGTTGTTGGCGAGGGCGCCAGCTGTAATGTTCATTGCCGTTTCGACTGCCTGGGTTAAGTGGCGGATGGCACGGCTGTTTGCCATCGGACCCCAGAGTGGAACAAGGCCTTTGACTGCGTCCATGAACTGTGCTCCGGTGGAGTCGGCCTGCACAATGTCTTTGGCCCGTTTCTGTCGGTGATGGTTTGCTGGAGCCACATACGTCGGAGGAAGGACAAAGGCGATGTAGCAGGTGCCTCCCCAACCTTTCGGAAGCCAGGTGTAGGCCTTAGTACCACAGATGAAGTACATATTCGGGGAGGCAACAAAGGAGGGTGGGTCAACTGAGTCCAATGTTCGGGTGATGAGGCAGGAGCTGTGGCCCACCAGCTGTGCCCCCAGGCCTTCGAGGCATACAGACCCAGTGATGTTGATGACGGACAGGGCCACTGTTAGGGTGGCGGCCGTCCGTTTCCGGAGGTAAGAGAAGGTGGGTCTGGCTGGATTGTTGAACACTTGCATTTCAACTCGTTCTTTGGCAGGGATGTCCATGTGAAAGGAAGTGTTCGATCTCAGAGGGCAGAAGAGGGCAGAAGTTCTTCCAGTTTTGTTCAGCCAGAACCCATGGTAAAAGTGTGACATGGTTCTGCCGGAAGTGGCATTGTCCTTGTAGCTTTCTTGCAGGAGGATTAGCCAGGCGAGGCAGGAACCATGGACAGAAAAAGGTGAAGGGATGAAAGGGATAGAGTGTCCAGTGGCGTGTGGTAGCAGTCCACAGATCCAGCAATTAGTGGCGTTGGTAGCAAGATTGTGTTGGTGGAGCAACTGCACAAAAGAGTTATTCCAGAACTCCTTACGCCTTTCTCGGAGTTGGGGTGAAAGCGAGATCAGATGATGTTCTTTCGTGGTGGTAGGTTGAACGGTGGTCAGTAATGTCTTATGAGCGGGTGTGCTCTCCTCCATGATCCAGAAGGTGACCATGAGGAGAAGGCAAAAGAGAAGGGTAATGAAAAGTGCAATAGTCTTTAAGCTGTGCATTCGGTCAGTCTTTGGGTTTCTGTAGTGGATCTTCGGACGTCCGGTTGCTTCCATCATCTTCATGTCGGGCGCTTCCATCACCTTCAAGAGACTCGGTAGCGGGCAGAACCACAGACTTTGTTTTAGTTTCTCTCCTGGTGGCCTTTTAGGTGACTAGGCTACCGTTCTGAGATTTCCACTTAGCCTGTGGTCTGCTTAGCCGAAGTTCTCTCCTTTCGTCGCAAGTTATACCCTTCTTTGGATGGCACAGTGGGATCGGGATATTCAATCAACTCAAGTGTCTCTGTATCCGGGCCGCGGTTCAGGGATGGTCGGTCTTTGTCCAGTAGTTCCTCTTGGGTGGTGATGTTGTCCGTGGTTGTCAGGGTCGGTGATACCTTCTTGCAGTGGTGTGCATGCAGCCAATTGCGTTTCCCCTCTACTCGAAGAGCTGTTCGGGTGGTGATCAGGACTTGTAGGGGGCCCGTCCACCGGGGCTCCAGACTCTTGGTGCGCTGGAAGTTGCGCACTAAGACGAAGTCACCGGGTTGGATGTCGTGTCCCGGGCCCCTGGAAACATCGGGAATGGCGTGCAGCACCTGCTGGTGGATAACAGACAATGTCTTAGTTAGGTTATACAAATAGTCAGACATGAGGACGTCCGGGACGTCGTGGATGGATGATGGTTTTGGTGCAGTCCAAAGGTTCATGGGCCGCCCAAAGACGACCTCGTAGGGGGTTAAGTGGTGTTTGGTGGGGGTGGAACGCATTGATAGCAATGCTAGTGGGAGAGCGTCTGGCCATCTTAGTCCTGTGGTGGCGACTATTTTTGCTATCTTAAGCTTCAATGTGGCATTGTGTCGCTCAACCAGGCCTGCAGATTGGGGATGGAAGACCGCATGGAACTTCTGTTTTACACCCAACCCTTTTAAGATGAGTTGGATAACTTCGGCTACGAAGTGGGGGCCATTGTCGCTCCACAAAATTCGACAAAGGCCGTATCGGGGGAAGAATTCCTTCAGTAGTACTTTTGCGGTAGTCATAGCGGTGTTATCATGGGTCGGGTAGGCTTCCACCCACTTGCTGAAGGCACATACAACGACAAGCACATACTTTAAACCTTGGCACCTTTCTAGCTGGACGTAGTCCATTTGTAGGACTTCAAAGGGGTGATTGGGGACCCCAAACCCTCCCCGGGGTACAGCAGTTCCTTTCCCAGGGTTGTGTTGGAGGCATACTAGGCATTGTTGGACCAGACGTTTGGCTGAGTCCGGTATTCTGTCGTTGTGCCAGACTTTGGAGATGAGTTCGATCATGGGGGCAGACCCTATGTGTGCGGGGGAGTGTGCCATGGTCAGCATGGGGGTCAAGTATGAGTCGGGTAGCAGCCATTTGTTCGAGTCTTTAGTTCGCCAACAACCGTCATCGTCCTTCAATCCTACCCGGGCCCATTCAGTTAATTCGTGTGGTGTGCTGGCTAGTTGGATATCCCTAATCGTTTCCCTAGCATCCTTCCATTTCTCAGTTTGTGACCTGGTCACGTACATACGGGTCGTGGACCTATTCTCGGCTGTGGTTCGGGCAGTAATGTCAGCTAGTGCATTTCCCTGACCTATAATGTCTGTCACCTTCTTGTGTGCCTGGCATTTGATCACAGCTAACCGTGTGGGGAGGAGGACTGCTTCGGTCAGGGCAGAGACTAGGTCTCCATGCAGGATGGGTGTGCCATGAGAAGTCAAGAATCCCCTCTCTTTCCATAAGAGCCCGAAGTGGTGAACTACCCCAAAGGCATACTGACTGTCTGTGTAAATGTTTGCGGTTGTCCCTGCTGCCAGGATGCAGGCTCGTGTGAGGGCAATTAGTTCAGCCGCCTGTGCGGATCGCTGTGTGATGCGGGCCGTCTCAACAACTGTTCGAGCTGTGGTGACTGCATAGGCAGCCGAGGTGGTGCCATCAGGGAGCTTGATGCATGAGCCATCCACCCACAGTTCTCCGTCAGGGTTCGGGAAGGCAGTATCCCGGAGGTCAACCCTACTCTTGGTCTGTTCGTCGGTGAGGGTCACGCAGTCATGTATAGGGGACGCATTGGGGTCAGTGTCAGGGAGAGGTAGTAGAGTGGCTGGATTCAGAGTGGTGCATCGTTTCAATGTGATGTGGGGTGCAAGCAGAGTCAGTTCGTACCCAGTCAGTCGTGCGCTAGTCAGGTGTTGAGTTTTGGTTTGGTTCAGGAGGGTATCAACAGCATGGGGCACCAATACAGTGAGGGGGTTCGAGAGCACGATCCCCTCACTTTGTCGGATAGAGACAGCAGCGGCGGCTACTGCTCGAAGGCAGGCAGGCAAGGCTCTGGCTACGGGGTCGAGAGTGGCAGAGAAGTAGGCACAAGGGCGTTGTTTAGGGACTATGGACTGGGTTAGGACAGACAATGCGCATCCCTCCCTTTCGTGGGTGTAGAGGGAGAAAGGTTTAGTGTAGTTTGGGGTTCCTAGGACTGGGGCTGAGCAGAGGGCATCCCGTAATTCTTTGAAGGAGGATTGGCATTCGGGTGTCCAGGGGAGGGGGAAGGGGGTATCTTTAGCCAGCAGGGAAAGCAGAGGTTTTACGATAAGACTGAAATTTGGCAACCACTGACGACAGAAGGAGGTGAGGCCCACTAGGGACCGCACTTGCTTCTGAGTTTTGGGAACAGGGGTTTCTAGGATGGTTTGAATTCGGTCAGGGGTAAGTTTCCTCCCGTCTTTGGATAGTAGGTGGCCTAGATACGTTACTTGGGGCTGGCAGAATTGCAATTTCTTTCTGGAGACCTTGTGACCGTTCTCCGCAAGGAAGCGGAGGAGGTGAATGGTGGCTGTGACGGCAAGTGGAGTGGTGTCGGCCGCTAAAAGAATGTCATCGACGTACTGTATCAACGCCACTCCATCGGGTAGTTGGACTGCATCTAGTTGCCTCTTGAGGGCCTGGCTGTAAATACTGGGACTCTCAGTGTAACCTTGGGGTGCCCTACAGAATCTGTACGAACGGGCTTTTAAAGTGAAGCCGAACAGGTAGCGGCTGTCTGGGTGGATGGGGATGGAAAAGAATGCGTTCTTGAGGTCAATGACAGTAAAGATGGTGGCGGTGGATGGAATCGGGGTGAGGATGGTGGTGATGTCTGAGACTACGGGGTACTGGGGTATGACTACTTTGTTAACCTCTCGCAAGTCAACAATGAAACGGTAGGCTTTCTCATCCCCCTCGCCTTGCTTCTTTACAATGGGTAGGATAGGGCTGTTGCAAACATTACTCGCTACTTCTTCTACCACTCCTGCCTCGACCAGGGACTCGATGATTTCCACCAATGCCTTCTCGCCTTCGGGGGATATCCGATACTGAGGAAGCTTTGGGAGCACTGCGTCCGGTCGGGCGGTTATGTGTACCGGGTCGATCACCATGCGCCCTACATCTGAGTCGGTTTTAGCCCATAGATGTGAAGGTAATGTGTCGAGTAGGGACATATCGGCATCGGTTATAGAGAGCATACGCCGAGTGTGACAGGGTCTGGACAGATCTGGGTTATCGTGTAGGATGACTCGAACTCCGTCTGGGGAGCATCTGATAGTGGCTCGAAAATGTTTTAGCAAATCAAGTCCCATAATAGCATCGGGGGTGTTGGAGGAGAGCAGAAAGGTCGTGTCAGTGGTGTTATCTTCTAAATCAAAGGGGATTGGTGCTGATAAGGGGTTAGTGGAGGGCGTTCCGTCAAAGCCTATTGAGGTTACGTGTGAGCCAGACAAGGGTGCCCTAGGAATCAGTCGTTTAGATAACGCACTACGTGTCGCCCCAGTATCTACCAGGAATGGAGATTTTGTGCCCAAGACCTTAGCGGTGACGTAAGGACCTTGCTGGTCAACACGGAGTTCGACTGGATCCCTCCCTTGCCCCTGGCGGTCCTATGCGAAGTCATGAGTGCTTTCATAGTCGGACTGCTGACACTGGTTTTGTCGGGGGCGATCAAAGGTGTTTGATCTGCCTGGCCTGTCGTTGATGGCGTCGTTCGTGTGCCCTCGTTCCCGTCCTCTATTTCTGTGGTCATATGCTGTGTCTCTGGGGTTCCTATTTTTATTCATTTCCAGAAGGACCGGGCACTGGGATTTCCAGTGTCCGAACCCTCTACAGAACGCACATTGGTTCCCATCTAAGTCTCTCCGTCCGTTGTAGGGCGTAGGTGTATGGTCTCTAGGGGGTAGCTTTCTAGGGGCGGTTGGTTGGTAATTCTCTTTTGGGGGTTCCCTTCCTATGGTCACCCCCTGCAACTGTGCTATCATCACCCTCTCCTTTAATTCCTTTTTCTTCTTCTCTGACGCCCTATCGTTCTCGTTCTTCTGGTTTTCGTAGTATTGGGCCATCTGGAGAATTGCTGCGGGTTTGGAGGCTGCCCAACTACTCTCGCTGGTCTGTAACTTCTGGGAAACTTCTGGCGACAGACCCTTTACATAATTCTGGACAAAGAGGTGGTGTCCGGTTGCGGTGGTCATGTCTTGGCCACTGTAATCGGAAAACACAGTCTCGAATCGGGAGAAGTATTCAGACACATCTTCCTGGGGTTTCTGGCGGCAAGCTGTCACTATCGACCAGTCTACCTTTCTTTCTGGGATTAGAGTCTTCAGTTTTTGTACAATCTTGTCTGGGAGCTCTAAGATGGCTTTCGGGGGTTTCTGTCCTGGCTCTCGCTGTTTATCTATGGTATCGAGTTGTACCCAGGTATATCCGAACGGCTCAGCGTGGTCAACCTTCCGGATTTGTTTCCACACATCAGCCGGCAAACATAGCCCAAAGAACAAGTCGATATCTGCTAACGTCATTATCGTTGAGCCTAAGGCTGTGCCTAATTCAGTGTAGAAGGCAGTCGGGTTCTTTCTCAAGTCGGGTAGGGTCTTTCTAAAGGTCAAAATATCTTGCCGGTCCCACGGCTGGTAGACCCAGTTATATACAACCCTTCCCTTCGCATCTTGGTGGTTGATGTCGTCGTGTGTTCCCTGACCCCGTGGGGGGACCCAGTAGGGGGCAGCTTCTTTAATGGGCATCATGGCATCGGCCCTTCCTCCCTGGGGCTTAGTTGCCATGGGGGTTTCCGTTGTGGTTGTCTGTCCATGTTCTTTAAGGTGTCGGTAGACCTCGAGTGTACGAGTGAAGAGGTTCGTTACATCGCCCTCTCTTTCTTCCCCAATGTCTACCTTCCTATATAGGGCCGCTAGGCCTTCGGGACCTTTATCGTGGTACCTATTCTCATATGTATTCAGGGTGCGATAACAGAGCCGTACGACGAAGTGTCGTCTGCGGCTGTCGGCATACGATTTATACACGTCCGTTATATACTCCTCACTTTCTTTTCGCTCCACCAGCGTCCCTACTATCTTGTCAATTCCTGCTCGTTCATCTTTAGTTAACCGATTCATTCTGGTGGACTCTTTCTTTCCTATCTCATGGTCGTCTAACGTTGTAGTCGACGTTAGGTTCAGTACAAGAGGCTCAGCCGGCGCGGAGGCCGTGAGGGCCGAGGCCCCTGTACTGCTTTCGTTCGTGTTCGGGGGTTGTGGGTGTTGCACTACCGATTGGGAGGGTGCATACGGAGGGGGCATGTAAATGGTCGGGGGACCTAACAGTAATTCGTCATTCGTTTGCTGCTTGGAGGTCAATACAGGGTAGAGCAGAGAAGGGGTCCTAACAGCGTACTGGCCTGAGGTTTCGGGCTCCTGTCTTAGTTTAGTTTCCCTTCTCTCTTTTATGTCTTCTTCTAACTTTTTAGCGGCAAGGTGAGCTGCCTTTCGTAATTCCTTTTCTGCTTTTACTTCTTCCCTCTTTTTCCGTTGCGTTGCTTCTTTGCGCCACATGCCGATACTGTCAAGCATAGTAGGCGTCGTCTTATTGCTACGCAGAGCTATTTCTAGTGCTTCTATCTTATGGTCGTCGAAGGATCCCATCAGTGGCCACTGACTTTCGGGGTCCTTCTTGGTATATTTATGCCACAGCTTGCTATAAGCTACGGCGACTAGTCCATATTTAGTGAACATGTCCTTATTAGGGGTGCCCTCCAGTGGAGCCGGATGGTTCACCTCTAATAAGCGGTCCGGGCAGAACCAACTACCAATCAGTGGGGAGAAGATAGGCATGACGGGTTTCAACGGGGACAAAAGTCAGCACTACCTATCTTTTCACTGCTTGCAAAGACTAGACAGAATATCTCTATTCTTCGTTATTTGTAAGCAGAGAATACCTCCAAAGAACCAATATCGAACAACTAGTGTTCGGACAATCAATCAATCAATCAATGGGGAGATAAAGATAGGCACGACGGGTTTCAACGGGGACAAAAGTCTGCGTTACCTACCCTTCACTATTTGCAAAGACTAGACAGAATATTCCTATTCTACGTTATTTGCAAACAGAGAATATCTCAAAAGCACTATTCTTCAAAACAATCAATGTTCGGACAATCAATCAATGGGGAGATAAAGATAGGCACGACGGGTTTCAACGGGGACAAAAGTCTGCGTTACCTACCCTTCACTATCTGCAAAGGGAGAGAGAGAGAGTATTCCTACTCCTCCCCGTTTGTAGACAGCGAATATCTCAAAAAGAACAATCAATGAGCAATACTAGTATTCAAACAATCAATCAATTATTTCGCACTTTTGTCGTATTTCACGACCTTACCCGGACCGCATGGACAGTTTCTCGTCTTCCGCCTCCAGCGCCCGATCGTCCTCTATTCTCCGTATTTGCCGCGGCACTCCTGATGGTTCCCAGTCAGGACCGTAGATCACTCGAGAGAGGTCTGCTCGGAACCAGTGAAGTTCGGATGATCGGCTGCCAGACGAGGGTCTATTGGGCAGGAGCTCTCCCGATCGTTGCAGTCGTTCACTCTGTCGTCGGGACCTCTCCCACTGGATCCACGTGTCGTTGATGGGCCCCACGTTTGGGACGCCAATTGTTAAATGGTAGCGGCAGTTTCAGTTTATAATCTTTCAAGGATTTGCCCGGCGGTAATCGCCTCTCATACCACTCGATGATTTACCAATAAAAGAGGCAGGCGCCGGAGACTGGAAGGCAGGAAACAAAGTTTTATTCCGTCGGAGCAGAACACATCAGATCAGACAGCAAGGTATCGTCACGAGGTGCTCTAACTGCATCTCTGAGACCTGGTCTCTTATACACTGGTTTATTGCTTTATTACATATAGTACATTCTTGAGATTCCCTTGATGTGCGGGGAAATATCCCCTGAAGCCCCGGCTCAGATCCGATCCCACACATGGTTACAGTAGAGGTTCCCACCCTACCCGCAGTGGGAGATGGCTATCGCGCAGCAGGGAATTCCGCTAATTCCCGGGGGTGTGTGCAACCGGCCGGGTCTCAGGGGGTAGGGGCTTTGATTCTACTGTAATCCCTTTGATGTGGGGTGTTTCCCTTACAGTAGGGGCAATAAACTGCATCCGCAGGGCTAGGCGATGGCCTGGGACCAGTTCAGACAATGGGGCGCAGAGGAAGGGGGGGTTATCAAAGGAGAGGCATGACCATGTATGGGTTGTCGGTTGGAAGTGGTTCCGTAGCAGGGTCGCGCAGAAGGAGAGGGTTTATGGCCTGTATGAGAGAGCGGGGGTGGCCGGCGCGCGGGGGATGCTTGCAGCGCCAAGGGAAAACGCTGGCGGTCGAGAGTGAGCGGGGAGAGAGCGGGGTGCCTAAAATGGCGGCCGTGCATTCGTTGTGCGTGGCGCTGGGGAGAGGCAAGATGGCGCAGATAATGTTCAGTTTGCACGCTAAATTTCCACATACCTTCGTCAAGACCTGTTCCAGGAATGGCCAGTGGACTCTATCAAACGCCTTCTCGGCGTCCACTGACAGCAGCATTCTTTCCCCGGGGATCCGCGACGCCTTTTCTATTAGGTGTATGATTCTCTTGGTGTTGTCAACTGTCTGTCGCCCCGGCACGAAACCTGCCTGGTCCGGATCCACCAACCCCGGGAGGAGTGGGGCCAAGCGGCTCGCCAAGATCCCGGTGTAAAGCTTGAGATCGATGTTTAAGAGCGATATAGGCCTATAAGAGTTGCACTGTGACCGGTCCTTCCCTGGTTTGGGGATGACCACCAGTGACGCCCGCAACAGGTCCGGCGGTATGGCCCCCTTCATCGCAAAGGAATTGAACAACCGCGTAAGGATCGGCGCGAGCGACGTGCAGAAAGTCTTGTAGAAGAGGGAGGTATACCCGTCTGGGCCCGGGGATTTACCATGCTTAAGCTTAGCGATGGCCGAGATAACTTCCTCTATACGGATCTCCCTCTCCAGTGCGTCCGCCTGCGCGGGCGTCCGGGACGGCAAAGTGACCGATTTCAGGTAGTCCGCCGTGGCAGGCGCGTCCGGGGGATCCCCCGCGTACAAGTCCGCGTAATACCTACGAAAAAGTTCCGCAATTTGGGCATCCTCTGTGGCCACCGGTCCCGTGGGGTCGGTGATCGCCTTCACCGTCTGACTCTGCCGTGCTACTCTTAACTTGCTCGCCAAGAGCCGGCCGCATTTGTCCCCCCCCTGTGTAATAGGCGTGCCGAAGGCGTAGCGCTGCGTACTCCGCACGGTCCATGTCTAGAGCCGTCAGGAGCTTTCTTGCTCCCACGAGCTGCCGCCAGACCCGTGGGGCGCCTGTCCTCCTGTGTATGTGTTCCAGTTCCCTGACCCGTTGTGTGAGTTCCTCCCGTTTCTGTCGTCGCATTGCGTTATCCGCCGCGGAGATCGCGATAAATTCCCCCCGGAGTACCGCCTTCAGCGCCGCCCACTGTGTCGCTCGCGACGTGTCTGAGGTCTCGTTGTGATTCAGGTAGTCCCGAATCGCTGTTGTCACCTGTTGGACCACCTCCCGTCTATGTAGCAACGCGTCCCGGAGACGCCAGACTCTAGGGGGTGGAGAAGTCTGCGGCAGGCAGAAGGTCGCCGTCACCGGGGCGTGATCTGACATGGAGATCACTCCAATGTCCACCGCCGTAGCCAGTCCGCAGACAGGCCCAGTGAGCAGAAAATGGTCTAGCCTCGCGTAGGTCTTATGTGCGTGCGAGTAGAAGGAGTAATCCCGGTCCGTCGGGTGCAGGTGACGCCAGAGGTCCGCAAGGTCCATAGCCGCCAGCTGCGCCTTGCACCCCTCCGAGAACTCACCAGTCTGCGGCGAGCGGGGCGCAGACCTGTCAAGGGCAGCGTCAAAGACCATGTTAAAGTCTCCCCCTACGATAACGTATCTATCCGGTGTGGCTGTGATCGCGCCTAGCGCCACGCCGAGGAAACGTTCTTGGTGCTCGTTAGGGCTATACAGAGACCCTACCGTAAAAGGGAGGCCGGCTATCCTAAATCTATACGCTAAAAGCCTGCCTTTGTGTTCCGTCTGCTTGTGGAGCACCTCTCTTCGGAAGTACCGGGCAACCAGTATCGCCACTCCCGCCGTTTTAGTGGTGCTGGACGAGAAGAATTGAGTGGGGAAAGCTGAGGAACGCAGCCTGGCACAGTCGCGGGGCAAGAGGTGTGTCTCCTGTAGAAGACCAATGTCGGCCCGCGTGCCTTCCAGGAGGAAGAGGACAGCTCGCCGTTTGATCGGGTTGTTGAGGCCCCTGACATTCAGTGTGACAATTTTAAGTGCCGTGGGCGTCATTGGCGGTGGCAAGGTTGACAGCAGGGCTCCCGCCGGGGCCCGAGGGGCTGAGTGTGTGCGCCGCCACTGCGGCCGTGCTACCGGGCGCGCGCTGGATTACCCCCCCACCCCTCCTTCGACCCCCCCCCCTCCTCCCCACCCCTCTCCCATGGGCCCCTCCTGTCCCCCCTCCCCTCCCTAATTCCTGCAACAGGCACCCCTCCCACCCTTCCACCCTCCCACCCTTCCACCCTCCCCTCGGCAACGTGCCAACAACTCCCGCAATACCCCCTTCCCGCACCCCACAACCTGAGTCAACATTGTCCAAGTCCAGTCCGCAAGGGACGAGTCTTTGGTAAAGTATTCGAGTGGACGTCCTGCCACCGAACCCCCCTCCCCCCCGCCCCCGCCCGGCCCCCAAACCTGCTCAATGTAGAAGGCTGTGTTGATCTCCCCCCGGAGCAGACTTATGCTGTCGGCGCCGTGTCACTGGGTCTTGTGTTCTCCGCCACCTCAGTCACCGCCTCCGCCATGTTCGCTCGAATGGTGGGCGAGTCCGGTCTCGCCACTCGTGGACGAGCGTGCCGCCTCGGTACCTGTTGCCACCCGCCACTGTTGGTGCGTCCCCGCCTCCGCGGGGCCACCTCCTCCTCCGGTACCGAAATACCCAAGACTCCACACGTCTCCCGCAGGGAATGTAGGTGATGCACAGTGCCATTCCACCGGAATATGAGTCTAAACGGGTGTCCCCAAGTGTATGGCGTGTCGTGCGACCTCAAGAAGTCAGTGGCGAGCTTGAACGCTTTCCGTTTCTGAAGCGTGATGGAGGACAGATCTTGATACAGGGCTACTGGGTGGCCCCGGAAGGTGATGGACTGCTTCTTCCGAGCCTCTGCCAGAATGCGCTCCTTGAGCGGGAAGTCCGGGAGAAAGGCCAAGACGCCCGGCGCCGCGGCCCCACCCGATGCGCCCGGTCAATCCGGATGTGGAACCCGTCCGACTCTCCCAGGACTTCTCGGAACAGGGCCTGCAGGTATCCCACCATGTCCGTCCCTTCCTCTGTGAGCGGAACGCCTCGGACCCGGATATTGTTGCGCCGTGACCTGTTTTCTAAGTCCTCTGCGTGCGCCTGGAGGTCGATCTGTAGATCCCTGAGGCTGAGCACCTCTTGTTGCAGTCGCTCCAGTTCTTCATCCCTGTTCCGTCCGGAGTCCTCGATCGCGTCCACCCGTTCTCCCAGGCTGTCCACCTCCCTGCGGACCTCCCAAACCTCGCTGGCCACCTCCTTCTTCAGGGCTTGGAAATCTTCCCGTAGGGAGCCGAATAGGGATTCCATGAAGGATCTGGTGATCGGAGGCTCTCCGTCATCTGCGACCAGTGTCCCTCCGGAGGGGCCGGGCGATTGCCGTCCCCGCTCTGTTCTTTGCTGGTTCCTGCCCAGCATCTCGGGGAGGGTGCGTTCCCCCTTCCGTCCTCCTCTACTACCCGCCATGTACTCCGGGTACTGCACTGGTCGATTCCTCGGTGCTATCGCCGCCCCCCAAGGGCGTCTGTCCCGCGCCGTCTGCTCCGCGGTTCCCCCTGTCGCGGTGGAAGCGCTCTTGTAGTCCGTGGGGGTGTCCCACTGGGAGCTCTCCGCTCGCTCCCCTCCGCGGTCGGCTCGCCGCCGCCCCCACTGCTGTCTCCGTGGGTGCTTAGGTCAGGCGCCGCTATATGCTTGGGCCGAGTCTCTCCAGGCGCGCTTCTCAGGCCTCTAGGCCCAACCAGTCTCTGAACTGGGTCTTCGGGCTGCCGCAGCCCCCCCCCCCCAAGATCCCCAGGTCGCGGCACCGTCGTGTCTCGGTGCCCTCATCCGCGTTGGGACCCTTCCACCGTGCCTCCCTCCGGGCAGCTGGTTCACTCACGGCTCGCCGGCCTCCGGTTGTCTCGTGGCTGCCCTGCCGCTGCTCGGGCGGAGAGCCCGTATTCCGCGCTCAGGGCTGAGGTCCGTTCGGCGCCAACTCAGGGTCCGCCGCCGTCGCCCGCTCTCTAGGCCTGGAATCAGTCCGCTATTCGCAGCTGGGGGAGCCGGGGCGCTCCGGATCCTGCATGTGCGCCGTTTCCCCGTTTTTCATCGGCGGGGGCGAGATCGCGCCCCCCCCCGCTCCGATCACCTCCACAGCAGCTCTGTGCCTCAGCGCTCGCCAGTCCAGCATTATGCGGGGCCCCCCGCTGGTGCTTCGGCCGTCCCTAGTGCCGCGGCCGACCTTCGCGCCCAAGACCGGGCTCTCTCTTACTCAGGCGTCCGGCCTTGCTGTCGTCTGCTCCGGCCGGATGCTCCGCCCCCACACGGTCGCGACCTTCGTTCTCCGCCAGCGGGCGCCGCGGGATTAGCTCCCGCTCTCCGAGCCGCCAGGTCGCCCCCACCAGTGCTCCTGAGGCTCCGCCGCCCGTTTCCCGGTCCTCCGGGGGGAGATACGATGGCTAATGGCGGTTCAAGGGCCAGCGAAGCGGGAGCCGGCGGAGAAGCCGTCCGCTCACCTCGCCATCTTGGCCACGCCCCGATATGACACATTTAGAGGTAAAAAGGATGTGATATATTTATAGTTCATCTGGAACATAAAGGCGATCATATATTAGAAATAGGAAGTTTAAGACCGCCATTTGCTAGCCAGGCCTATGACAAAATGGAGTCTTGGCCTGTAAAAACTACTTTGCATTTACGTTGTAAAGAACCTAAAACTAAAAAAAAAGATACCTAAAAGCAAGTAATTAAAATAATAGAACTATGGAGCGAAACGGTTCTAAGATTTATGACATTCCTGGAATAATTCTGAAACTAAATTGTCACTAAATCATCACTGAATGTTTTTGATTGACCTTGCTTATCAGACATATTCAGTATACGTTTACAGAATAAAACCACATGCCAGAAGCATGCATTTGATAAAATGCAATTCATCACTTATTACATGTTCAATAACACGTCTTCAAACTGAAATGAAAAAGGGGTCTCTGCGTTGGAAGACATGAGCCTCACAACAAAACATTTCCCCTGAATGCCCAAACATTTGTGCATAACTCCTTACTGCGATTTCTCACCACTTTGCTCAGAGAGCTGTTATAACATCCATGCTCCCACATGTGGTCTTTCTCTGTTTGAGGAGCACTGTAGAGGCCACCATCCATTTCTAACTTTTCTCTTCTTTTTTGTCATGAATTGACGTCCCTATGCTTATCTCCCTCAGGATCCGCAGACCACTACAACAGTGATTTAAGAGAAGAGGGGGTGGGTGAATTTGACCTTCAATCGAGGATTCCAAGAAGGCTGTTTGATGGCAAAATACTATCATAGAGATGCAGACCATTAGAGCAACTGAAGCAGATGAGGAAAAAGAAGCAGTAAGAGGTGGGGACACATGGGGTGGTGGTGCCCCTTCTAAACATATCAAAGATGTGCTCTCGTAAATACCATTACTGAGCTTCACAGGAGATCCAAGGAGAGTTAGGCAGGAGTGGACTTGACTTGAAATGCTGAGGTTTGTTGGAGCGGGAGGATGGTAACTAGAGGATGAGGAGTCCAAGGGTCTGTTTTTGACTGGAGACTGGTTGGTATATTTTGGCTAACAGTTTAGCTGCATGCTAGCAGTTTGCTGCAGATGTGTTACCCCCCCCCCGCCCCCCCCTCTGCTGCTCCATGAGCTTGATTCTGTGTTTTGGGAGGCATGGTATTGTACAATATCAAGCGGACAAAGGAGTGTTGAAAAGACGGCGAAACTTAGGGTTCCATAAAAAATTAATGGGGCTGGGCGAAGGACAGTGTGAAGTCAGGTTTGCGTATGATCACTCTCTACAGCTGTTCGTGGATGTGCTTAGAAATGAGGTTTGAGAGCTAAGCTGGACCTACAGCAGGTAAAGCTCATTTGGGTAGGAGCACACTGAAACGTATGGAGCAGCAGAGCAATTTGAAAGCTCTAGAGCAGCCTTCTCCAACATAGACTCTGGGCTACTGGTAGCTCTCTAGCTCCCTGGAAGTACTTCCCCTGTTTCACATTTTTATTTACTGTGATTTTCATTTTTACTGTTCATCCATGTTCATAAAATATAATTTAGTAAACATTCAGACCAGACACCATCTTTGTATTTATCAATATGTCTGATGTTCCGTGGGTGGTGTTCAAGCCCCTTTGGCATAAATTGCAGAGGGTTTTTGGGCTATTGAAGATGTCTCTTGTAATCCCCTCCCGTTCCATTCCGTGCGAGCCGCCTATTTAGTTGATAGACCGGACTTCCAACTGTTCATGTTTGCTAGTGGACTTGCGGTAAAACGTCGTTGCGTTTGATAAAAGTTAAACGCACATATGTAAGGGGTCTCCTCTTAGAACAGTCGATAACACCGTGAGATCGCCTGCAGTGAACACCTGACACATAAAGCGGTACAAAAGGGGGTGGTGATGGACGGAGCATCAGAACCAATCAGACACTCACACCCAGTCAACAGATCTGGGTTTGATCCATCACTGTTTTTTAGCCCACTCTGCCACCCCAGTTCAGACATGGCCATATGCAAGATCAGTCTGACCCTGTGCCTCATGGGAACAGTCCAGCCCGAACTGCCAAGCCATGCCTTCCCTGGACCGGAAACAAGCTTCCGAATACCGGTTTCTGGCATTTTAGCCGTCTTCAGCCAGGCTTGCTTGAATCCAGTGGCAAAGTGAGCAAGGGACTCGCGTCTGAGCATACCCTGCCAACTTATGGCGAACAAAGCGGTACAAAAGGGGGTGGTGATGGACGGAGCATCAGAACCAATCAAACACTCACACCCAGTCAACTTATGGCTAGGTTCAAACTGGAATGGCATGGTGAGCAAAAAAAACGATTGATTTAGGCCCAGATCTCTGTACTGGGGTGAATGTATGACATTATTCTGCATTCTGTCCATCAATTGTTGTTTTTGCATTTGTCACCCCGAGTGGGACGGGTATGCTCAGATGTGAGTCCCGTGCTCTCCATGCCACTGGAATCAAGCTATCCTGGCTGAAGAGGGGTGAAACACCGAAACCGGTCCTAGGATGCTTGTTTCCAGTCCAGGGAGGACCTGGCTTGGCAGTTCGGTCTGGACTGTTCCCGTGAGGCACAGGGTCAAGACTGATTTGCATATGGTTAGGTTCAAACGGGAATGGCATGGTGAGCAAAAAACGATGGATTTAGGCCCAGATCTCTGTACTGGGGTGAATGTATGACATTGTTCTGCATTCTGTCCATCAATTGTTGTTTTTGCCACACCTGACACATGTCATTTATTCTTGATTGTGTCTTTGATTATAAAACGTCGAGTGCGTGAGTGACTTCCTTTCTGTGGCTAGAAGCCAAAATGTTTCTACCTTCCTATTTATAGCCCTGAAACTAATGCTGCCTCGTCTTCGGTACTGCATGATGGACGGTCCGCCGTCTGTGCATGCTCAAGCTTGCCCTGCCCGCATGTCTGGGATGTGTCAGTCGTAAACATGCACGTTATGCTACAGGGTAGCTCCAGGTTGCTGCACTTGCTCAATTCATTTCCTGGAAGTTTGTTCATTGCCTAGAAGGCCCCGCTGCGCGTGCTTCTAGCTGCTGCCTATTGCGATTAAGAACAGAGCGGGGCATATAGGTTGGTATGTGCGCCTTTGTGTTTGGAAAATAATAAAAAGCGATTGTAACTAAGCACAGAACAGAGATAGTTTAAAATGATTGTGGAGGGAGCGGTTAGCCAAGAGCTTAGGTATGTGCTGAGTCTATTTTTAAGGCGCTCTTTTGCAAGAAGCATATTTCCCTCCGCAAGGACGGCGTGCGGACTGGGGGTGTTTTCCATGTGAACAATCCTTGGTAAACGTGTGGTTGGCAGTTGTGGGCACCTCTGGCTACGCTTAGGTGCAAATGGACAGAAGTAGCTTGGCACCGCTACGAGCACCGGCGAACTACATGCCACCACATCCTAATGGATTTACGGACATTTCACCGCGGGAGAAACGCCGACACGCCCTGGACGCTGGTGCATACCACACGGTGATGGCCGACAACCGGGCGACTGAAATAAACGGGGGCCAAAGTCTGCATACCCACCAGGGGTTTAGGTGGGATGAATAAAGTGTGTGTGTGGGGGGGGGGGGGGGGGGGTACTACATAGTTATAGGTATGGCTTAAACAAGTAAACTAAATCTCTGTGATTTTCATAGCCTGCCGCCCAATCAGTATTTTCATGTGTCTCTGAGCTTTCTGTTATTGCACCCAAACACAGCAACTTTCATACATATACAACCACCCTGGACTATTCGCTTTGTCAATGGTCGTGTCTGTGCGTTCTGCAGTGAGGCCAAGGATTGGATGGCCTTGTATTCTGAGCACCTTTTGACCCACTGACAGGCACTGCAAGAAACTCTCACTTCGGTGAACCTGAACACCAGAACTCTTAATTGCATCTGTTCCTAGCATAATATGCTGAACAAAAACAAAATACAAAAACACATCATTTTGGGAATAGCTGACACTAATGGAGTGCAAGATTCAGTAAAACGTGAAATTTAAAGGGGAACTAAATCCCTGGCATGGATCACCTGAACATTTATCACATTAATTGTCAGAAATTGTCAGTGTTTTCCCAATAAAGTTACGAAAGTAAATATAGGGCTCGATAAAGGCCTGTTCCAATGCCCTTTCCGAAATACTACCGGGTCTAAGACCCGGGCCATGTAAAGCCATGACACCCACGTCATCCTTATGAGACCCTCTGCTAAGGATAGAGTATATAAAAGAGAGAGGGGGGTTGGAGCAAGGCTACCAGAAAATAGCAGTGTGCGAGACCCTCGGGGACTTGTGAGAGAGGAGAGGGACCATGGTAAAATAGTGAGCAAGAAAGAACAAGCCATTGTCGGGAGAGTGACAGTCGTGGTGATGGGAGAAAAGTGATGTCATTAATGAGAAGTGAGCCAAAGACGGACTCTGTCACATAACAGACACGATGGAGAGAGAAATTTTAACCACACCGAACATTAACACCAATTGACTGAAACATTTGTTGCTGGAAAAACATTAGTAAGGAAGGGGAAGAAAGACTCATTTTGGCTTGTGGTAGAGCACTTAAAGGACAACTTCCAAGAATATCTTGTATGTACTGCCTTGGAGATGACACTGTGGGCCTGAATCATAAAGGTGGCAGGAAATTGAGTAACTATTTTCCGACATTAAAGGGATTCACTAGAGAATGAAGGACTTCCCCTGGGAATCTCTCAACAGTCCCAGTTTCCATGGAGTAGTGAATTTGGGATACCACGCAGTCATTTTAGGCATGGGTAAATGTAGTGAGTGTTCATATATGCCTAACTGTGCACAAGCGTGTTTGTATTTTGAAACACTTTTTTCGGCACAAGGAAATGTTTTCCCCATTGAGAACCCTCTTCCTGTACACTAGATTCAGTTTTGTCGATGCTCTATTCCTGTTTCCATCCGTGATAGGGATGTATTTCTGTCCATGACTGGAGTACTTCTGTGATGATATGCTGGGTTGGAACATGCCTGCCAAACTTTTGAAAACCCACAGACTCGCTAGCTGTTCACATATTCTAGTGATAGGACAACACTCCGCTCCATATATGTGGAAAGCCTGTGCTAACCTACCTGTCCTTGTTTCATGACTACCAGTGGTCGAAGTGGGGGGGAAAACGTAGGGGAGCTGTGGGTGGAGAATCAGAGGGTGGGAGTAACCCGAGAACTGGATCAGTGGGCGGAGTCAGCGGTGTGACTATAATACACCAAATATCCCAGTTTTTAGTATTTGTCATTTCACTGGCCAGTTGCAGCTTATTGTGTTATTTAATTCAATCAATTTTAACTCATATGTATTATTGGGGAATTTGTTTTTTCTTTGATGTGAATATATGATGTGCTTTTATGAATTGTTATAATTCGAATAAAGATTCTTTGAATTCTTTGAATTGAATTGAATTGAATTCAATCAATGGATACACATAATTATTTAAGGTTTAATATGAGTTATTGACATTAAAATACAGTCACAAAGTGGGATATGTTTCCAATCACAGAATGTCACAAATAGGCTTAAAAGTGGAAGCACAGGCCATTTGCCTCCGAGCAGTGGAGTTTCTGTCATCAACACTTCTTCCTTTTACCACAAGAGCAGTTCAAACATGAATGGGAAAACGTCCTAGTTTGCAAACGTTTTCTATAAAATTATGGCTCTGCCATATTTGTCACATAATACAACATCTGCTACATAATCTGAACATTTTAACTAATAAATTGTTTGCAGCTCAAACGGATAAAAAGTTACTAAAAAATGTGACTCGTGTTGCTGCGATGTAGAGGGCCCTTTTGCAAAGGTTGACTGATCACCTTTCTCACTGCCTCAATTGCATGTTACACTGGTACTAATAAGGCGAAATCTTTCCAGAGACTGTTAGCATGTGTAAAAATGTCAAAATAATAAAGCATCTGAAAATATACTGCGGTTTAATTTTGTCTTCTTTTGCTGCATAATTCCAGTTGCCCCAAAGCAGGCAGCACATGTTAAACGTGCTTGTGTGCATGAAGCACAGAGACTGAAGTTTTCTAACTTAGTTTTGCGTGCGTGTAAATTCCGCATTGCCGATCCCTGGTGAGTTGCAGCTACTACTGCTGAAACCAGGCCAATGGAGGTAATGCGGACTAGCCTCAAGGGGAGGGTCGGCTTTAGCACAGTTGGCGCCCTGTGCAACAATGTTTGTTGGTGCCCCCAATGACCACCTCCACCATGGATTCCCTCGCTACAACCCTTTAACAGCGCCCCTCAAGTCTCCTGAGGTGTTTCCTTTTTTTTGTTTGTAAAGGAGGAGATGTGTAGTGTTTCCTTTCGTTCTCTTCCCTCGTGAGGGTTCTCATGAGTCCCCATGAGGGAAGCCTAGAATCTTGACTATGTTAGAATTAGTTGATGTTTGAATATTTGTACTTGCCGCTGTCAGTTGCAAGTTGTACCTGCTCCTGAAGGCTGCTCGCTGTCCATGTCTGGTCGAATTGATGAATAAACTTCACCTTTAAACCCGGAGTGTCTGCATCTTCACTATATCTCCATAACCACACTCTCTCTCAGATGCCTTTAATTTGATTTACAGCACCACTCGTTCCAATTGAGACAAGAATTACATTGAAACTGGGGGTGCTTGATTTACACAGCATTACAACTCTTTGCACCACAATCTTACCTTATCTGATTCCTCACTCTGGTGCAACAAGACGGCTCTTAAGCAAAGATGCTTTTCTGCCGGAAAGCTGAAATTCAGGGCGACTCATGCTGAGCAACAGTCTTTTTCTGACGCAGGTTCTGTGTTCAGAAATGCCTGAGCAACTGACTTGAGGACAAGGCCCTCTTTACAGTCAATCCGAAACACGTGAAAATCTACTTATTAAAACTGTATCTAACACCGAGCCACTAGCCAATGCCTGTAGTGCAAGAGTTGTTCAGTTTAAAACACCCACATACTTGGTGATTGAGCGCTATCTAAAACCGTTAAATACATTTTCTTAGTGCAGTGTAGGTTCCCCCCCCCCCCCGGTGATACACAATCAGCTGCCATTTCCTTTGTTATGCTCTCTCCCCTTGGCAAAGGGAGTAGACGTGGTAAGCAGTCTAAGACCGATACCCCTCACAATTGGATCAGTTTAAATTGTATGAGTTGGAACTCTGAATGCCAGCATAATAGGACCAGCAACAGTGACAGAATGCTCCTCCAGGAATGAGGAACCTGCACATTTTGGATTTGGCAGAATCTGGTTTGGTATGGCATTCTGCCACTAACCTCCAGAGGCATGTCAATAATGGACCCCTCTGCTGGTGCTTGGTTCATTCTTTCATCATTATCAGGAATCAAAGATGTTTGTGTGCCTGTGGAGAAACATAAAAGACATCAGACCAGAAGCAAAACACTGTGGTTGCCAATTTTCCTCCAGACTTGGTGAAAGTCTGGGAATTCTGCAGGATAGCCTTGTTACTATGGCTTAAGGCGATACAGAGAGTCTACTTTCCTCTGGAGAAGATGAATTGTGCTTCGTAAGAGAAGTCAATCTTATCCACAGGCAGGCCTCAGAGGCATGTCAATAATGGACCCCTCTGCTGGTGCTTGGTTCATTCTTTCATCATTATCAGGAATCAAAGTTGTTTGTGTGCCTGTGGAGGAACATAAAAGACCTCAGACCAGAAGCAAAACACTGTGGTTGCCAATTTTCCTCCAGACTTGGTGAAAGTTGCGATTCTCCTATTACCATGACCAGAGAATCTGGATTTCATTAAAGACACAGAGGCTGACATTATGCATTATCTTTGAATGCAACTTCAAGTACAGCCACTTTAAAGTTAAAACTTCTAGAACAAACAAGAGTATCTAGGCAACAGCAGCACAGAGATCAGCCTCTTTTAAATGCAGTGAGCGCAGGAAGATAAGAAACAGTTCCTCAGAGGCAACGAAGTCCACAAGCTGGCATCATGCAGGAAGGCCACTTCATGGAACAGAGGAAGGAGAGGTGTCGGCTCGTGTTACAACGGATGATGAAGAAGAGTCAATCAAGACGAATTATCTGAAAATGGAAAAAATATTAGGAAAATGTACTTAGCACCCTATGAAGGGGATAAAGAAAACAGTGGTTAAAGATATTCTAATCCACATTAGGCAATTAAAGGCAAAATTGTTAAACAAATTGAGTTATAATGTAATAAATCAAAGCATTACATATGACAAATAAAGAGATGTTAAAATCCACTCCCTGGAGGGAGGGTTGGGATAATGTCAGCCTCTGTGTCTTTAATGAAATCCAGATTCTCTGGTCATGGTAATAGGAGAATCGCAATTTCATTACAAGACCGGAGGCTGCCATTATGCATGTTGGTAGTCAAGAAGAACTACATCTGACATGTGTTCGACAGGTTTTCAGTAATGTTTTGCAAAGGTATAGGAGCTTGACCAGTCTGCTGCTTTGAGGATGTCATCTAATTTGCCTCCCTTCCAAAAGGACTGACTAGCCATAGCCCCCCTTAAGGAATGTGCCTGAAATCTAGACAAATCGATGCCTGCCAATTGCATAGCTAGTTTAACCCATCTAGCTATGGTAGAAGAAGAGACAGGTTTGAAGGGTTTAACAAAGGAAATTAGGAGTTGGGTTACGCCAGTAGTGCGAAGAGGATTCGTCCTTAAATCATATTCTTTCATGCAATCCACTACACATAATTTTTTACAAGTGTCAAACCAAGGATGAAAAAATCATATCAGACATCGTTTTAGTTCTTTTGAAAATATCGAATCTGACACCGAACGCGTCATAGGATCTGTTGGATATCTCTAAGGCATTAATGTCCGAAACTCTACGGCAGGATATCAGACAAAGGAGAGAAGCTAGTTTGATGGAGAGAAACTTGTTATTTAACAAGTTATTATCCGGCCAATTACAAAATAGATCAAGAAGTAACCTAACGTCCCAAAGGGAGTCATATTTAGGTTTGGGAGGTCTTTTACGTCTGATACTTTTCATAATTCTGCAAATAATAGGGTATTTGCCAATAGTTCTACCATTAAGGAGGGAATGTCCAGCGGAAATGGCAGATCTATAACAGTTAATGGATCTGTAGGAAAGACCTCTTTCAAATTGTTCTACAAGGAAATTGGTTACATGCACAATAGGGGCCTCCACGGAACCCAGGTTCCTTTCCAGGCACCAACAAAGCCATCTCTTCCAGATGCCGTTGTACCTATAGTGTGTACCAGGTGCCCAAGATTCTTGGAGGAGAGCAGAAGCTTGCGCCGAAAGTCCAGAGATTTCATTGGCTCGCCTGACACTTTCCAGGCAAGAAGGTTCAAAGTCCCGTTCAGAATGAGGGGGTGATCGAAATCGTCTATGTCTTTTAGGAGGCCTGGAGAAGCTGGAAGTAAAAAGGGTGTTTCGTAAGCTTATTCCAATGTTGTTGGGAACCAAGCTTGGGACGGCCAAAAGGGGGTCACTAGGACTATTGATGACCGTTCTGTCCTCCGCTTCTGATCATCGCAAAGGGGGGAAAGGCGTATCCCCGAATGTCTTTCCAATGTTGGAGAAAGGCGTTCACTGCTATGGCCCCGGGGTCTGGCAGCCAGCTGAAGTATCTTGGAAGTTAGGTCGTGAGTCTGCTTGCGAAGAGGTCTACTTCTAGGGGACCCCAAACATAATCTAGATTGTTGAATATGATTGAGTTTAATTTCCAATCGGTGTGATCTACGAGGAACCTTGAATTCCAATCCGCATAGACATTTTTTAGGTCGGGAAGGTATTCTGCTCTTAGTGAGATTTGGTGTTTCAAGCAGAACATCCATAAATGTTTGGCCAGGTTGGAGAGGTCTGGAGACCTTGTTCCCCCTAGGCAATTTATGTAAGCAACAGCTGATATGTTGTCCATCTTGAGGAGGACTGACTTCCCTTGAAGGGATTCCTTGAAGCTCATTAGGGCATAGAGCCCGGCGGTTAACTCCAGGAAGTTTATATGGTGTAAACTCTCCGAATAGGACCATAAACCCCCGGTGCTCTGATTCTGAAAACAAGCACCCCAGCCATGAAGGCTGGCATCCGATTCCAGTATGAGGTCCTGTGAAGTCCCAAAAATGGCTTTCCTGTTCCATGCGTCTAAATTCTCCAGCCACCAGGTCAGTTCCTCCTTGCCCTCTGGGTCCAGGTGAATTTTGTCTCCGTACCAAAGACCGGAACGGAGAGCTCTTCCTTTGAGTCTCTGAAGGGCTCGGTAATGAAGTGGGCCTGGAAGGATAGCTTGGATAGATGATGAGAGGAGGCCCAGAAGTCTGGCTAGTTCCCTTAAGGTTAGGAGGTCTGATTTTAGGATGTGGCTTATCTCTTTGCGAATCTTGGATATCTTCTTGGGGGGGAAAGCATAGACTTCACAGTGTCTACCGTGAAGCCTAGGAATTCTAGAGATCTGGAGGGAGTCATGATGGATTTCTCCCTGTTTATAATAAACCCTGTGCTTTCTATCAAATCCACAGTAGTGTTTAAGTCTTTCAGAATTTGAGAGTTGTCTTGAGACATGATGAGAATGTCGTCTAGATAGATTATGAGGCGGACACCTCTCTCCCGAAGGACCGTGGTAATTGCCTTCATAACTTTGGTGACGCACCCGGGGGCCGAAGATAGGCCAAAGGGAAGAGCTTGAAACTGGTATAGATGCTTGTTCCAAGCAAATTGAATGAAGGACTGGGATTCCTCTGCCATAGGAATGGTGAAATAGCCGTCTTTTAGATCTAATTTGACTAGCCAGTCTTTCTCTAAGAGCATGTCCCTGAGGAGATGGATACCTTCCATCTTGAAATGATTGTAAGTGAGATACTTGTTCAATTCTTTTAGGTTCATTACCGGTCTCCACCCTTTGTCCTTTTTTTCCACAATGAAGATATTGCTTACGAAATTCTTGCGATCCCAAGGAACTTCTAGAATTGCACCTTTGGATAACATTGAAGTTACTGCCTCGTCGACAATAGAGTGTTGCTCTAGCGTCAAGTTTAATACTTGGGGAGTTGAGACCTGGGAGGGTTTTTCTGTGAAGTCTATTCTGAACCCTTGTACTGTCTCTAAAACCCAAGGGTCGTGTGTAATTTGCTCCCAAACGTGAAGAAAAAGTTTTAGGCGACCCCCTACTTTTTGAGTTGAAGAGGAAGGGTGAAGAGGAAGGGTACTTACTTGCTGAATTGGAATTGTTGATGCCTCTGGTTCTGAAGCTTCTTGAACGGAAGGAACAACCTCGTTGTGGGAAGAATGAGGAGTTGTGTTGGTAACCTCGTCCGAAACCTCTTGATCTTGAAAAGGGTCTTTGAAAGAGGCGGCCGGCAGAACGACCCTTTCTGCCGGCCCTTGCAAAAACATTAGGGTTGAAAACTCTGCGCATGTTGGCCTGCGCCTTATCAAGAGCCGTAAAGGTTGCTACATACTTCCCCAAACCTTTAATCATGTCTTCTCCGAATAATAGACCATTAGGATTAGAAGAGGATTCCTTCTCTGCCATATCGCAGAGTTTAGGGTCAATTTTAGGTAGGACTACTTTCCTCCTCTCAGTATTGAGAGATGCGTTAGCATTACCCAGGAGGATAAGAGTCCTTTGACTCCATCCCCGTAGGAGGTCAATGTTAGGTTGAGTGCCCTTGATATAGCTCTCCTCAATTAAATCGATCATACGGCACAAGGGGCCGAGCATGTCATACATGCGGTCCTGGCAACTTTTGAGGGAGCGTTCAATACCCTTTCTATGGTCTCTGCCCAATTTAAATAAGAACGTAATAAGTTCTGGATCTAGGTTAGGAGTAAGGCAATATTTGTCTTGGATGACAGGACGTGGGCATTCTGCCTTAAGAATGTACCTTGCCTCTCTTTCCAATGGGTGTTTGACCCATCTCTTAATAAACTTGGCTACATGATTTTGGGGCCACCACTGGGAGCTCCTAGGTATGTTGTCAGGGGAAAACATTTCCCCGCCAAGGGGATCAAGAAGAATTTTTTTAGATGAGGAGGGGAGTTCCTCGTCCGAGAATTCAGGGTCGATATCATCATCGATCTGATCTAGGTCCAGTATATATTCGTCTAGTGACTCATTAGAGGGGTCGTTAGGTAAGAGAGGATCTGTATTGGCACTTTGATATTGTGAGCCGCTTAGGGCATCCAAAAGAGATGTGTCGTTATTGGCACGTAGTCTTTTTGGGGCACGTAGGCCTCCCGTAATATTTGAGGAGCTTAGTCCTCCATCAGGTCTTGAGGCGCATGGACCTCCCAATATATACGCAGGGCTCGAAAAATGTACTCGCCCGCTCGCAAATGCGAGTCAATTTCTTCCAGGGTGAGACAGTTTTCAGGCCTACTTGACCGGCCTGGCGAGTGAGCTTTGTCGCTGTGCTAAAGTGCAGTGCCCGGTTGAAGGCTCTAGAGGGCAGCTGGGTGAAATGTTCAGGAACTGCTGTGACAAAATGCGGGAAAAGAAAAGGTGTTGATTGGCCGATTGCCACGCGGGCTCGGTCTGCTGAGGCCTAGTTGCAATCAACCAATCAGATCGTAGCTAATCTCTGCACAGTAAGGTGTACACGCTTCTCATTGGCTGATTACAATGAGCCGCAGCACTGACGGAGAAGCGTGTAAACTGTCTTTGCCAGCCCCTGTACCCAATTCACTTGACCGGAGGCAGGCGATGAACGACACTGGTGCCCTAGCAAAGCAGAAGTTCTCCTCCTGCACCTTGGGTTTTTAACCATGTTTCTGGGAGCCCTGCGAGTGGAGCTCTGCCCGTAATGTAAGCCTGCGCCTGCCGAGGACAGCTCGATATCTCTGCGGGGGACCCTACGGTAGGTGCGCTTGGATGGGAACACCGCCGCGAGTCAGGGGTTTTTGCTCCGATTGTTGGGGAGAGTGGCTTTGAAGGGGATTGACGCACAGCGGGGGCTATTGTTACACTTGTTGTTGTTTCAGACTTCAAGTCTTCTATCCTGGAAAAGTACAAACGTACCGGCAACGTAAATAAACCTAGTTGACTAGAAATTAGGCATTAGACATAATTATAATTAACGTGTGCGATCACATTAGCACTGCGAACTGCCTGTGATCAGAAGGTTGATGGTGCTCAGAGAACCACAGCTAGATTATAGGCACATGAATAGGTTTGAGATTTCAAAACTGCAAAGCATTCATGGACTCTAATAGAGGGAGGCCAGAGGGCACTCACTGCACGTGCCTCATCCAATGGTAGCTCGCGAGGTGCCAACAAGCTGCCTGCAGTGCCCATCGAGGCGCCAGATGGAACCGCAGGAAATTTTGTATTTTCTCACAGCTTAGATGTTGGATTACCCAGCGCTACAAGGCGGGTGTAGTCGGGGGTGCACCGGCGGGATGCAGAGGGTAAACAGCGCCCCACGATTCCCTTTGTTATTTTAATTACAAAAATATTTAGCTGCATAATATGATCTATAGTAAGGAAGGAGTGAATGGGTGGGTTGGCAAAGATAAAAGAGGTAAAAATATAAGGAGGCTGGAGAAAAGTGGACAAGAACGAAAATATATGTCCACTCCAAATTGTACAACCAATCACGTTAAACGCCGATCTTTTTATTTCCCGGAGTGATTTTTAATTAATTGTATATGAAGCGCGGCCGTTCACAAGGAGGATCTGGCTGGCGCCGACTTCATTAAGTTGAAAGGCCAGACCGTGGAGCCCACCAGGAAGTGCAACAGATGTAGGAGCAGGTTGTAATCACAATCTATGGTGTGAAATCGCACTGAAAGGCTTCACCGTCGCTTGACAGACGGGTCCCCACGTCAGCGACCTGAATGACGATATCATGTCCCGTTCAAGCAGGGCAGTTTTGTTTATGTGACCCTAGTTGTGCTTACACAGCATGCCTGGTCTGATAGCTGGGACATAAATTACAAATGCAAGAGCCCATAAAAACGTTCCAGTCATACAGTTATTTCTGTCCCAAGCCATGGTGCGATCTGCCCTTTCCTAGTCTGTGCTCTAGTATGTTTAAGGTACAGCAGTGTACCGAGTACTGGGAAGAGTGTTTATCCGGGGCCATACTCTAATATGTTTAAGGTACAGCGGTGTACTAGAGTACTGCTAAGTTTTTGTTTTGCAGATTTATATAGAGCTTATTCGACCTGAAGGTATTGGAGTGCTTTACATGAGCACCATTTACGTTACACAAGGACACACTCATTTTTGTTAGGCACGGGAGATTAAGTGATTTGCTCTGAATCACAGGATGCTGAGCCACCGGAGCCGTACTCTAGTATGTTTAAGGTAAAACAGTGAACCTGAGTTCTGCTAAGAGTATTCATCCAGGGGCCACGCTCTAGTATGTGTAATGTACAGTAGTGTACCCGAGTACTGCTAAGAGTGTTTATCTGAGGCCGCACTCTAGTATGTTTAAGGTTCAGTGGTGTACCCGAGTACTGATGAGTGTTTATCCAAGGCCATGCTCGTAACTTTCAAAACATTGCAGTGAGAATGGTAATTAAGCTAAAAAAATGTGATCATGTCTTACTGGTCATAGATCAATTGCGCTGCAAATGTTTTGAAGAAAAAGGTTATGCAACCAGTTTGTGGGTCGAGTACAGTGATGTTATAGGTCAAGTAGAAAATTCTAGTCACTAGACCTGCAGGTCAAGTAGGATTTTTAAGATTTGTCGAGCCCTGATACGAGGTGCTTGGACCTCCCATAGTGCCCTCTTTTTCTAGGTTGTTGCTTTTTTTTGTTTTTTTTACCCCCAACTTTAAGTGGTTCATTGGAGTGCGCTTCAAGGAGTGCAGGAGGGGGTCTCTTACCTGCAACAATCTTATCAATAGTCTCCCTCATGCAAGAATGTATTTCTTTGTGAATCATTTGCTTGATAAGCTCTTCCTTGTTAGAGGGAGCGGGTGTTTGGGCCTGAGAACCAACAGAATCAGACATGCTCTTTTATTTTATTTTTTTTGGGGGGGGGGGATTCACTTAAACCAATATAGGCAAAAGGTATTAAAAAAGGTAGATGTATCTTGAAAAATATATCTAAATAATTGTGTAGATCGATGAAGCTGCAAAATAAAATGAGGACCGGTAGAAAGTTGAAGCAGCCAACCGTCGGTAATCAGCTGTTGGAATGCAGGGTTGCTAAGAAACAGCATTGTGTGGAGAGGACGTGTTTAACGTGAGGAGAGTCGTTGCTAGGGACTTTCCTCTAATACGGAGGCCCAACGAATCAAACGCGTTGTCTTTCCCTTTTTTTTTTTTTCTTTTTTTTTTAAAGCAGCGAGAGCGCTAATGTGGAAAGCGGAAGGCACGACGGAGGTGCGGCGCGTCCCGCAGTTGTACGTTTCAACTGCGAGGAGCGGCCGAACGGCACCAGAACGCGTGTGAAGCTTGGCTGGTTAAGTTATAATGGCAGCAATGCAGAAGGAAGAGACGGGCTGCGAGGAGCGTCCGGCTGGCGGCAAAACGGGTGCGAAGCCATGGCGGCAGTGCAGGAATGCAAGACGGAAGGCACACTGGTAGGCGATCTTAAATGTATTGCAGAGGTGGATATAAATATATCAACCAGGGCTAGTCAGGAGTTAGAGGATATATATATATACTGGCAAATGAAGAATAATAATATAAACGATGAAAAGGTCGAAAGCGATCAAAAGCGAGCGCAGAGGCGAGGGTGAAGAGCGGGAATTGCCTGAGTAGAAGATGGTTAAAGGATCATTAATTCCATTAGGTCGGTCTTCTTTTTTTTTTCTCTTTTTTTTTTTATATAGAATGACCAGAAGGGTATGCTAGTATTAAAATAGCAAAAAGAAGTATAAAATCAATATAGCGAACAGGAGTAAGTAACTAAATAATAGCAAATAGCAGTAAGGACAGGAGATATGAGAAAAAACAACTTATCTGTCTTGAAGCCGCATTTAAAAGAGGCTGATCTCTGTGCTGCTGTTGCCTAGATACTCTTGTTTGTTCTAGAAGTTTTTACTTTATTATGTAACTTTAAAGTGGCTGTACTTGAAGTTGCATTAAAAGATAATGCATAATGGCAGCCTCCGGTCTTGTAATGAAATCTGGGAATTCTGCAGGATAGCCTTGTTACTATGGCTTAAGGCGATACAGAGAGTCTACCTTCCTCTGGAGAAAATGAATTGTGCTTCGTAAGAGAAGTCAATCTTATCCACAGGCAGGCCTGCATGGCTGCAGACTTGTCTAATTACAGCTCGATGGCCAGAGCTTGCTCAGGGTCTTCAAGGTCACCACAGCCCAGCTGTCCAGTACAGAAGCCAGAAGAGTCACTGGGTCAAGAAACCGCTCCTTCAGCTTCTGACATCAAGAACAAGCATGATTCCTCACCCATTAAGAAGCCCATGATAGCCTCAGCACGCCAAAACCCACAGCGCCCAAGGGCGCCCCCCTTCCACTGGGAGGAATTGGCGAAAAAGAGCCTGGCAGCGAATGATGCCCACACATGGCAGCAGTCAATTCGAAGAGGACATCAACAGTTTTGCTGGGGCCACTCTGGTGCTCGACTCCGCCGCCCACCATAGCGCCGGCTAAAGGGACATCGGCTCAAGCCATCTCTGACTCCAAGGGTCCCAGCGGCACATATGATCAAGTCAAACTTCCTGATGAAAGGATTGGCAATGCAGTTGCAGCAGAGATTTATCCCCCCCTCCTCCCCCACCTACGCCCCACTGAGCCTCATCCCAGACAACTAGGGCAAAGTCAAGTCTACTTCTGCAACATCCTCCTGGTGTATCCAACTAATAAGCCAGTGGAGCATAATCAGCTAAGAAACAGAACGTCCTCCTTTGATGGTCTAGTACTCCCGCCCTTCGAAGCGTCTCCCCTACTTCAAGCCATGTTGCTTCGGGCTGCAAGAGACTCAGACACACATTTATCATCTAATCCTGAGTTTGATAAGCCAAGAGATTCCACCCAGACAACAGCACAACATTGTGGCAAAAATGTGGGTGAAGTAACAACTGGGATGCCTTGCTTCAGTCCTTCCAATCAGTTAATGCCTTAACATACCACTCAAACAAGTTATACTTGCAGGTTGATCTTCTCGGCACCATGGCAATTTACGTTACGGCCATAGACTAAAAAATCGGTGCACTAAATTCGCTGGTTCAACTAGCCCAATCCAAAGCCATCCAATTGGCTCCTGTTTGCTCTTGTTGCCCGGTGCTAGACAAGCTGGCTGGTCTTCCATACATTCTAAGTTCGGTGCTTACAGAAATTAAACTTCAACTACACCCAGAACTTGAAGGGGAGAACGTGAACAGAGGGGATAAATTGGAGTAGAACATACTACAGTTCGCCTTGGTCAATGCCCGCTCTGTGATAAAACAAAGCATTGCCATTAGCAAATTGATTAGTACCTCCCTGTTAGATTGTTTGTTCATTATGGAAAGCCAGACGAAGGCGGATTCAGGTGCCGAAATTAGTGGTAGCTGCTCCCTGGGTTATGCCATTGTGAGGCTAGAAAGGAGTGCCCGGAGAGGTGGGGGGACTGACCATTATCTTCTGAGGCCGGCTGACCTGCACGCTAGAGCCGGTTGATACCTCTGCCATTGAGGGAAATGAGGTGGGGTATTTTAAAATTAAAACCAACCACATTTGGATTCTGGCTGGGCTGCTGATTTATCACCCTCCTGGTCCCAGA
The DNA here is from genome assembly GCF_964204655.1 of Triturus cristatus. Taxonomy (NCBI): domain Eukaryota; kingdom Metazoa; phylum Chordata; class Amphibia; order Caudata; family Salamandridae; genus Triturus; species Triturus cristatus. The sequence continues at coordinate 710,345,522 of NC_140582.1, read as the reverse complement.
AGGCAAACATTTTAAACTGGGACCAGGTTCTTGAACTGTTCATCCCTTGTAGTAATTGATCCAAATTAGGGGGTTTTAACCTTTTATCTAGAAGAGAAAAGCGATAATTATACCAGGGCTTTCTTGGACATTATGAACAACAGGTGTCTGTTATCACCCATACAGCCGCCACATGATGGATGGGATCTATACCAACTCAGATGTCCTGATAATGGAAGACTGTCTTCCGCTAAGTTGGTCGAATCATCACATGTGGTTTTTTAGAGTGAACATGGTGATGATGGAGAAGAGTATGCCGAGTAACTCTATCCAGGCCAGAAAGTGGAATACTATCTCTGGAAAGGAGTTGGCGGAAGCCCTAGCCAAATTTCAAGTAAGAGATTCAAGTGGCTCGGGTCGTTAGCTGAGGATTTTAATAACTGGGTACTGTCAGCCTTTAAAGAGGTGGCTCCAGTCAGAACGAATCCCAGGGGCCGCCTTAACTGCCCATCCGTGCTACAAAGACACAGTCAGATGAGCAAAAGCAATAACTTACTTGTCCAATTGTAGTGCATTAGGTATTGTAGTGAACATGTGAAACTTCAGTAATGACAGCACCCCTTGTCCATAATGACATGCTGCACTCCATACTGTTCCCTCCTCATTTTCTTCCGCCCTCGGCCTTATCCTCACCATTACATTACCCTCTAATTGTGCTACCCTGTCCCACTCCTTAATTTGTAATATTATTGTTTTCCTATCTCGTTCTCTGCCATAATTCTTGATTCTCATTAGGAGTCTATTGTTTTGCACAAACACGTTTCGCACCCAGTTTGTGGCACAATGGATCTATCCGCATGACCGCATTCCTTGAAAAACATGTTCTCCATGCTTGGTATCTTTTGTGCCATCGACTGAAGCAGCGGTGCAGGAGGACACCTTCAGAACATTACCTGTAGCCTAAGGGAACTATCAAACAAGTATAGCGAAATGTTCACAGGTAAGACATTGTACAGAGTAAAGCACAAAGGTGTTAAGTGGAATGCTTCCAGTGCCAACCACTCAGATCGCACCATCATTTTTCACCCACTATGCCATTTCAGGCAGCAACCAGCCTACTCCCTGATCCAGTAGGAACAACCCAGCCTGAATTTTCATGCCTGGTATCTTATGAATGGGAACACGAGCAGCCGCAGATGGGTTTTGTCTGAGTTACGCCTCATTAGTGAGGTATAGATTGAGTCCTGTGGCACAGAAATACAGAACTCCTGTTTGGATGTACCCGTTCTGAAATACAGTGGCTCAGACATTGGCAAACTTTCACGAAATCACCTTTTGTTTTATACATTAGACCGGCCTGATGCATGGGTTCCATCCATCAAGTACACCACAGTGTCTTGGGACTCAACCTGATCCTTGTCATACTCTTCCATAAACCTTTTGAGCAGTTAGACTCGTACAACTTATGGCTCTTCTCCTTGATATTTCCCTACTGATGGTCGTAGCCATCCAGCACACAAGATAAGTGAAATACGATGCCCTTGTGCTTCCGCACTGTTCACTGTATATGGTCTGAGCAGGGTGGTCCCCAGGACTCATCCCACCTTAGTTCTAAATGTTCTGTTTGAATTCTCTGTGATTGAGGAGATTCTTCTGACATTTTCTCCACATTAGTCTGCCTCATTGGCTGAAGACCGCACTGCACAAGCATGATGAGCAGTGTGCTAAACCCTTTTACCCTGACCGAATCGGGTACCTTTGTTTTGCCGGCTATCTGGTTTTGAGACCATGGTGTTCAAGAAACGGCTGTTAAGGCCCCAGTGATTGGGTTATGACCTGTATCTCCCATAATGACACTGCAAGTTACCTCCATGTGATGTCATATCACACTCTTAACAGGGCTTCAGTGACACCTGTGGCATTCTCCGGACATAGGCCAGATGGCTCTGTGGTCTGCCACAGACTCATTCTACTGACACTACGATCTCTAGATTCCTTCAGAGCGATTCTAAATTTGATCAGGAAGACACAGCCAGATTACGTGGACCTTAAGTTTGCCTGACTGTCATCCCTTTCTCATTCACAGTTACTTTAGAAGCTCCCACAAATTTTAACAGGGGAAAGAGACAGATGTAAGAGAACAATAAAGTTATCTTTATCTTTACTCTCTTTACTCTCAATCTGTAAACTCTTTCACATTTTCAGCTGCCTCCTGACCATCGATCCAAACATCTTGGTTGATTTGCTTCCTTTTTAGGTCTCACCTAGGCCGCGCATTAGACCTCTTGTTTTCAAACCGTGTACTTAGAGGTCACCCATTGCTTACCGTTTGATGGCTTCCTTGTTACTCTCATTTGGTTGCTGGATTATTGGTCAGCTGCCATAGGTTTCCTTCCTCTTCATGTGTTTGTCTCATCCCCTCAGACATGATTGTATTATTTGTGCCCTTCCACATCTTATTTTCTTAGGCTCTACTTTTTTCTTTGTGTTTAAGCACTCTACCAGAGTTTGTCTTTTTCAGCTGGATCCCTTGTGTACTTCTCTCCCTCCATGTTGCCTCCTAGTCCCCCTCCGTAATTAACAACAAATTAAGCACTGCGACACGCACGCACACACACACACCTACCTACCGAAGGTGTTATGTGGTGTACTGGTACATAGGGCAAATTTAAATGTCACCAGCCAAATGTATTAATGAAAACCCGACGTAAAAAAAATACAAACGTAGACAGATGGGCTTTGGGGCAGCCCTCGTCATCATTCGGTTTCTTCATCTGCCATTCATATTTTGCTTCTGCAAGCACAGCATACTTACTTGGCAATAGGTCAGCCCACCTCAACCATGCACTCAGTTACATGGCATTTTGGTGAATCCCATGTGCCCATTCTCCTATAAGAAAAGGGCACATTCGTGGTGCCAGGTCAGGTGGGCCAGTACTTTAGTTTGCCAGTCACCTCCCCCCCTGTCAATAGTACCTATTAATTGCACCTGTAAAAATGATTTTTCTGTGTTGTGCATTAGGTTTCTGTATCTATTCAGAGTAACTAGGTAGGCAGTACGGTGGTGTAATGGCTAATTTTATTATTGGAATTAAAATATTTTAATAGAGGCTTAGTGCCACCAAATTTGTGTGGCGGGCTGTTTTCTTTTTATTTGTGTGACATATACTTGCAGTAAACATATTTACCTTCACACTAGTTGCCAGTGCTTGTTGATCACGACTTTATTTTGCCAGTTTGTGCTTATCAGCATTTACTGTTTCTACCAAGAGTCGTGAAATGCATAGAATCGGTTCTATTAATAGTCCTTAAATTAAAAGTGTTTTTTTTTTCCCGTGCGCGCACCCTAGAACTTTTATTGTTTTTATTTTTAAACAAGCGTCAGAGAATCTCTCATCTTTTCTTCCCCGGAGATTGCTGCTCAGTAAAACCAGGAGAGCAGCGTCTACGGAGGACGTGAGGTAACTATCCCTTGGCACGTGTATTCTTAGAGATGCTGATCTCACCCCTTTGTGGAAATGTGGATTTTCCTGATCAGTTATGTCCCCTATCTTGGAACCCAACGGTTCTATGTGCATGTCACAAGTACATGTATGTTCCCTCCAGTTCCAGTTTCCAAAACGCAAACATATGTGCGTCCACCGTCAACATGTTCTCTGTCAGATCCGCCATCAATGGGCTGGATATTCGATTCCTAAGTATGAAAGGCCACCGACTTTATATGGCTAAGTTACTCCATTTTTACAGTCCAGGCAAGTAGGCCCGATTCTGTCCTCAAAGCCTCCCCTGCTCTCTGTCTCTGACAGCTTCAGCTTGAGCTCGCATCTGTATCCATGAACTTTGTCCTACTCCCTGTGCAGCTAACGGTGCCTGCCTCGGCCAGTTTCGCCTGCCTGCCAAGAAGCTGTATTTCACCTTCGAATTATCTACTTTGCTCTTCAGCCGATGCATTCCTGTCCAGTGATTTAGGTAAACATTTCCTTTAGCTCACAAGCAAAGGACTCGGCTTTTCCGTCCTCCTGCAAGTAATTCATAGCCCTGTTGCCATGGAAAGTTTTCTGCCCCTCGCATCTCATATAGACACTTAGACGCTTGTACACGCACACACAGTCAGTATAGAATAGATTCTGTCCGAGAGTCTTTTCTTGTGGATAACATAGTTCTCTAAACATAGGATGTTAGATATGATTTGGGATTAGGTTGACTTGACCCCCCAGACTTCTCGTCTCCACATGTAGAGCTAAATGTCAAGTCCCCTTCACCCCCTAGTTGCACGTCAATCACACGTCATGCTGCTGCGCGCGCATCTATGTTAAGTATTATCTTATAGATCCACCTATGCATGATAATCAGAGCCAATCATGTTTCTTTCTGCTCCTTATTACGCCTAGTTTCGATTACGTACCACTCTGTCATTTCTCTTATCAATTGTTACGCCTTTTGCATTCATTTCATTGTAATGTATGAGCTATAAAAGTTACTTCTTGTCAATAAAGTATTGTACTTCACTTCCTGAACCCTCGTGGTGACGGAACCTGAAGGCCGCCACTCGAGTCGGCCATTTTGGAATAAAGCCCATTCAGAAAATCTCTTATACCACGGATTCTGCCTCTTGTTATTTTGAGCTATTCTACTTTATTTCAGATTCAGTATGAAATTCAGTCAAGGTAAAAAGAATATTTACCACATAATGGCGCCCGAACAGGGACACTTTCTCATCTCACGCGCCGGCGGTGCGTTGCAGGCCCGGTCTCCTGCCACAGCTGGACGGACCATAAACGCGTACCAGCAGGATTTCCTGTAAGCTCCCTCCGGTCAAGCGGGGGCGACTGAGGCTGCGATCAACCCAGACGAGGCGGTGAGAAGTGCGAAGTATCCCGACCAGAGCCTAGCTGAGAGAGCAAGATCCGAGGTATACAGAGGCCCACCAGGTTTTCGAAATCCCGATGTCCAGAGGGTCCGCTGTCCGCAGTCATCGAGTCCCGTTCATTCTCTGAGGCCTTCCGTTTCAAGGAGCTACTCGGTGAGTACCATCGCCGGGGAGGCGTGTTGACAGCACATAGGTTGTGCCGGTCAAGACGGATTTGGGTACACAAATCCGGTCTGCACTGTTTAGCAGTGTATATGTACTGTTTAGCAGTATATCAAGTATTCCGAAGTATTCAGTTATTGTCAAGAATTCAGCTTGGTGATTAGTTATGCAGACTGTCATCATCGTCGGTCATTTTTAAAATGTTTAATGTTTAAATGTTTAAAGTGTTCAAATGTCTTGCATATTGTGGTATGAATGATTGTTCATTGTTCACCGTTCATTATTGTGTTTTTCGTATTAAGTGAATTCAAGAGTAAGTATCAGATCAGTTGTCAAGATGCCGCTCTTCTCGAAGTTAAGACAGATTACTACCAGAAAAGGGGTGCTCGAAGAAGCAGTTCCTATTCCTCCTAGGGACACCCCAGGGCATTTTATGTATCACAAGCATGGCTTAGATGCCATATTGTTTCTTGATCTATGGGTAGATTATACCAAGGGATTGCCGGAAAGTCAAAGGTGGCCCGCAGCGGGAACCTGGGATGCAGAGTGCATCATGAAAGTGGAGGAAGAGTTATGGAAAAGAAAAGTCAGACAGTCACAGAAAGACGCTGTTGAGTTATGGCGTAAAGAATCTCATAGACGTACAGAAAAAGCACGTAGACAAGAAGAGAGGAGTAAAGAGAATTCAAAGGAAGTTCAAGAAAATATATTAATTAAGGAAGGTATCCGAGTGAAATCAGAACAAGTAGATAGACAAAGAAACGCTCTTATGAGTGGTATGTATCCCCTCCTAGCCGAAGGACTACCTAAGGCTGTTCCAGAGATGCCAAAAGACTTGCCACCCCCATTATTTCCAATTAAGGTACATCCAAAAGGGCATCCCAGAACCGCAGAAGATGTTTTTCTCTCCTCATATCTAGATGACGCAGCTCCCGAGTATGCTAACCCCACACCACATAGACCGTCTGGCGGAGGGGTTCAACGTCAGGATCAGGTATCTGTCCCCGTGCAACAGCAAGTCCCGACACGAGCTCCGGCAAGCACATCTGTTTCCGCATCTGTCCCCGCAATCGATTCTACAGTGGTATCGACACCTATAGTTGCTGTGTCACGTTCGACGAATCCATTCACACCCGACGCCCCTGAAGGGGCCACGGGAGGTGCAAGCAATACTTTTACGCCACCTAGAATAAATAAACTTGTTTTTCAAGAATCAGCGCATTCACGTACACCCAAATTCGTAAGTGAACGCACGCTTAAGGAACTCCTTATAGATTGTAGATATGACCCGGTGGTCGGTAAAGAGGACGAAATGGTCCTGGCATCATTACGTATCAGACGAGCCGCAGAGTATTTAGCGAGGTTACCAGGAATGACTACGCATCTAGATAACATATATCATTTTGTCCAAACAGGGCGAGACCCAGAATGTATTAACAGAGCTATGGAATTCCAGAAAGTAGAGATACAGGGGGAACTGTTACGTTTCCTCATAAACTGCGTGATCAGAAATCAAGACCGTCCGGGGGTAGACCCGAATACAATGCTTATTCTTACAAGATGGAGCCAGAATATATCAGAAGGGAGACACGATAAGAAAAACTGTATAATAGCCATGTGCCGAAAAATCCGTAGAGAAATAGAACGTATTCACGAAGAAAGATTGGAAACAGACGAGTTCGAGCAAGATGAAGTCTCCGAATCAGGGAATTCCGCAAGACAGTCAGAAACCATAGCATACGTAGGCAGAGGAAGATCCTGTGATAATACTAGATGCTTTTCTGATCCCATACACTCTGTATGTCCAAATAATAGCAGAACGTATCCGACGCCTGTAATAAATTTAAAGTCTCCTGAACATCTGTTCCAAGCCGCAGATAAACTACTACGAGAACGAAGGGGTTACCACCTCCTCGATTCCATGGATGAGCAAGAATTGGCCAGATCAGCCGTTCACTGGATTGACAGTCCTGAAAAATACGGTGATGAGACCGTAGCACACACGTTTTTTAACCTTAGTACAGATGAACAACGTTTAGCTGGAATCTATATGATTCAGCAACTCCTTATACTATATAAGAGCCAACATGCTGACCCTGGTCCTTTACCTGATATATTAACGGAACTACTCACGAACAGATGGAGAGGTTCTAGTAACAAGTTAATTAAAGAAATATTAGTGTCACGTAAACAGTATGTCCTTTTTGTAAATCCGGATTCGTTCCCGCTGCCCCGCAGAGAAAGAACGCCGTATTATATGGATAGACAAAATCCCTTACGAGAAGTGCACCCAATAAAAGGCGAAGACAATGAGTTTCACCGTGTATTTGTATACACACCCATATCAAAAATTGAATTGTTAGAAATGAAGAAAGTAGTACCAAGTCATGACAAAGACCCAGCGGGTTTCCACCGAGAAATTAAGGACATGTTGCTGATGGGAGAATATACCTATCCTGATATTATGACGATATTAAAGGTGCTCTTACCTGCTGGTATTTATGAAAAACTGAAAGAAAAAGAGTGGGAAGTGGGAGACCAAAAGATAGATTGGACAGCATTAGAAACGGAAGAAAAGGCCCGAGCTGCAGGTTCAGGGCTCGGGGATAAAGTCAAAGCATTACCAGGTTTACTAGTACAAGTACTGCCACGTTTGTTAACTACGAAAAAGGAAGATTGGGGTGCAATCACGGCCTGTAAACAAAAGCATGATGAAGACACAAGTGACTATTATGCCCGATTTGAAAAATGTTTTGGAATAAATAGTGGTATAAAAACAAGTAGTGAGTCGTATCCACATTTATTTGTGACAAAATTAGTAGAAAATGCATTACCTCCAGTAAAGAATAGAATATTGAAATTCGAGAGTACCTGGCAAAGTAACACTCCGTCACAAATGCTACAAATGTTACAGTATCATCACAATAGAATTAGAGATGAACAAGAACACGAACAAAGACGTATGAAAGATACAAAAATGAAAATGCTAGTGTCTCAGACAGTACCGGCTGAAGGACATAAAAAGGGTATGACACATTCCGATTCAGCAGGACTGGTAAAAGGGACATGCAATTATTGCAAAAAGCCAGGTCATTACGTACACGATTGTCCAGTTTTAAAACACAATATCGCCATAGGTAAAACACAAGAAAGATCACGGCCACTCAGACAAGATCAGAATGAACAAGGAGCTATGCCACATTCCCAGGCCATGCCAGCCGCACAACAGCCAATACAGTTTGTGCCAGCTGCACCACCGTTGCCTGTTACTGCCACACAAACCACCACACGACAAATGTATCAGACTGCACAGTATGAATATCCTGAGTATCAGCGTTACGCATGAACCAGCCTAGAGAGGGAAGTTGACTTACCGCTTATCGAGATTCCTGTAGATCAAGAAGGACCTTATGTACATAGTGAATTATTAGGTCAAGATAGAAAATTCTTACTCGATACAGGGGCAAGTCGAACAACTATAAAACGTAGTGAAGTTCCAGGGGCACCCCTCTCAGGCTCTCAAAATGTTTCCCTTGGTTTTTCAGGAAAACCTATTGTTAATGAAGTATCACAGCCTCTTCCACTTACGATAGGACCTTTGACACGAACTACAGATTTATTGCTTACTAAATCATGCCCAGAAAATCTGTTAGGAATTAAAACTCTGAAAGCCCTAGGAGCCATAATATGTTGTTCTCCGGGAGGAATAAGGTTGTTTTTACGTGATTTTAAAGGTCACTATGTGTCTAGAGACATGGATCCCCGACTACAGACTTTACCAGCACATCTATGGGCACAAGGCCCTACTGATGTTGGTTGCATGAACATTACACCATACCGAGTTACACTCAAGGCAGGAGTGGTATTACCACGAATGCGACAATACAAGTTACCGCAAGATGCTGTAGTGGCTTTGCTGAAAATCATTGATGAGTTAATTGCCCAAGGAGTAGTTGTAGAAACAGACTCCAATGTATGTAATTCGCCGATAATTCCGATTCTTAAACGAACTGACCCTACTGCTCCGCCAGTATACCGATTGGTTATTGATTTGCGTGAACTAAACAAGTGCATTGTGCCACAATTTCCTGTGGTCCCCGATATATCATCATTATTGACAGCAATTGATTCCGAAGCAACATTCTTTACTGTAATTGATCTCAAGAATGCCTTTTTTAGCGTCCCAATAGATCCGGAAAGCCAATATTTGTTCGGATTCAGTTTAAATGGGCGCAGCTTTAAATTCTCACGCGCTCCCCAAGGATTCACAGAAAGCCCCAGCATCTACAGCCAAGCACTGAAACGAGAACTTGACAGTATCCACATGCCAGTCAATACTGCACTGCTTCAATATGTCGATGATCTGTTGATCACCGCGAGAAGTGAACCTGAATGTGAAAAGGCTTCTCTGACAGTTTTACATTTTCTAGCCGACAAGGGGCACAAGGTGTCTCCTTCTAAGCTGCAATTCTGTGTCCAGCGAGTTATTTATCTTGGTCACTCGCTGTCCAAGGAGGGAAGGCAGCTTACACCAGATCGCATCCAGTTAATTGCTAACATGTCAATACCCCAGACACAAAAGGAGGTGCGGGCTTTCATAGGCCTCACTTCATATTGTAGGCAGTGGATCCCTCAGTACGCATTTCTAGCAAAACCACTCATTCAGTTAACCACACAGGAGGCAGCCACATCGACTGTTCTCCCTTGGACTCAGGAACATACACAAGCTTTTGAAAGCTTAAAGGAAGCTTTATGTCAAGCACCTGTTTTAGCAACACCATGTTATAGCAAACATTTTACACTTTTTGTCACAGAACGCGAAGGTACTGCTTTGTCAGTACTCACTCAGGATCAAGCAGGATCACGCAAGCCATGTGCTTATTTTTCCAGTACATTAGATCCCGTAGCTCAGGCTTTGCCCGCGTGCCTGAAATCAGTGGCAGCAACAGCTTTAGCAATCAGACAAAGCGATGCCATAGTGTTAGGACATCCATTGACAGTACAAGTACCACATGCAGTAGAAGTTCTTGTGAACCGAACACAAACACAACACTTGACCATAGCAAGACTTACCGGTTATGAACTGACATTGTTTCAGCCACACATAGAGATCCGACGGTGTAATACATTGAATCCTGCTACACTATTACCTGTAATTGGAACAGACCCACTAGCTCATGATTGTGTTGAAATTATTGAAATAAAGACGAAACCTAGACAAGACTTGACAGACGTTCCATTGTTAGATCCAGACCTGACGTTGTATGTAGATGGATCGTGCATGAGAGCAAGTACAGGAGACTTAGTGGCCGCGTATGCAGTCACAACAGACACTGAAGTTATTGAGACAAATTGTATAGATACTTTGTCAGCCCAAGCAGCAGAACTTATTGCTCTAACACAAGCCTGTATTCAAGCCACAAATAAGAAAGTTAATGTATACACTGACTCACGTTATGCATTCGGAGTTGTACACGACTTCGGCGTGCTGTGGCGAGAGAGAGGTTATTTAACCTCCCATGGTGCCCACATTCAGCACGGAACCCTCATTCATGCCTTGTTAGACGCAATACATCTACCAACTGCCATATCGATTATGAAATGTAAAGCACACACGAAGGTTACTGATATCATTTCTCAAGGCAATGATTTAGCTGACAGAACAGCTAAACAGACTGTTCAGAATCGCACATTAGACATGACAAAGCCAATAGTTCAGACACCAACACAGTGTATGACAATTAAGGATCCCGCACTTGACGTAATTGACATACAGACACATGCTACTGCAGAAGAATTAAAGAAATGGACTGAACTAGGAGGGATCCAGACAGATCAGGGATGGATGACAAAGGAGAAATCTGTATGGTTTCTTCCTGACTCTATGGTCCAAGCCATTATAGCTACAATTCACAGCCCAGCGCATTTAGGAGAGAAAGCCATGCTAGATAGCATTCAACACATTTGGTTCAACAAACATTTACGAGCAGCAGCTAAACAAAAAGTCCGTACCTGTATGATATGTTGTCAGTTCAACCCAGGAAAAAGTGTTCCCGTAGAACAGGGTGGATTCCAGACTCCTGACCATCCTTTTGAAGTGCTCCAAATGGATTATATCCAGATGGAACGATGTCGAGGATTCAAATATGTTCTGGTAGTTGTCTGCGCTCTGTCCCGTTGGACAGAGGCGTACCCGGTTTCAGATTACACGGCCCCGACTACTGCCAAACAGTTAGTTCGAGAATTCTTCCCGCGGTACGGTTTACCACGTGTTGTATATTCAGATAACGGCCAGCCTTTCTCATCCGAATTAATGAAACATGTCTCACTTTTGTTGGGATATCAGTGGAAATTCCACTGTGTCCGACACCCCGAGGCAGCAGGTCTCGTGGAACGACATAATCAAATTTTGAAAATCAGATTGTCTAAAATATGTAAGGAGAAAGGTGTTGACTGGATAGTAGCATTACCAGTTGCACTATTTTACATAAGAATGGTAGCACACTCTCGAACAGGGCTATCCCCGTATGAGGTGATCTTCGGAAGACCACCAAATATGTGGGGGACGCCTATACCACGTAAAATAACTGATGTTAATTGTAATATGCTGACAGATTACTTGGCTTCCTTGATGTCTGCACTACAATCTTGTCGTTCACAGGTAGCTGCAGCTTTTCCTGACAACACTGAGGTGAAACCCCATGACGTTGCTCCGGGGGATCTGGTGTTTGTGAGAAATTTTGATCGGAAGACCCAGTTGGAGCCCAGGTGGAAAGCACCGAAGCTAGTCCTGCTGACCACAAGAACAGCCGTGAAAGTTGAGGGCCGCAAGGGCTGGATACATTCCAGCCATATTAAGAAATTTCATGGACTATCCTCGGATATAGACACTGTGCCCTGCACTCCCTCACAGACTGATTCAAAACTTCCTTTTGTTGAACAGAATGACTCTCAGTGCTATAAATTAAAGCTTAGGCCCAAACAGTCGAGCAATTTGATTGTTTAAGTCCTCTCCAAGGTGAAGCGGTTGAATTGTCTCCGACATGTATCCCTTGGACCTGAGTAGAGAAAATACCCGAGAAATGTTGAAACGACAGGCGTATTGTAAATCACTGCGTAGCTACTGTATGAGGACATTATTAATTTTGTTTTTATTGAGTGTTTTAGTAATTATTACGAGTGTGATTTTGCACATATATCATCCTATTTCTAGACATGTTTATAATGTTGCTACTGAACATTCTTTTAGTGACCTACCGCCACATGAATTATCTTATAGACTTGCGCTGCGCAATAACACTTTCATTAGTATGTTACATCATTCCCATCAGACTAGTAATGCCACCAATTGTTGGGTGTGTGGCCGACTCCCTCCCTATCAGAATAACAAAGGAGTTCTGCCTTTCTTTCCACATCCGTTCACACACAATGGCTCCTGTGGAGCATGGTTTAGTTTACTAAATTCCATAGACCCAGACACAGCAGTTTATCAACAACATTGGATATGGGGAAATCTGAATCTAGTTTTATTCAAAGTCTGTCATCCTAATAAGGAGGGTCGCCCCAGTAGAACAGGAACTGATCTAGAAAATGAAGTGTATAAATTAGGTAATTTTACACCTAATCTTATGATTCTGAATGTCAAATCCGAAGTTGAACTAATTCTGCCCACTATGTCAGTATTTCCAGTTAAGGGTGAATTATGTGTAAGAAAAGTTGGTTCCATACATATGGGCCATAGCCAATGCGTTACTACAGTAGAATATAGTGATCAAGGTAAATCTTCATTTAGAGCTTCTCGCCATTCTTACTTTATATGTGGTCAGACGGCATATATGCGTCTGCCTCTGGATTGGGATGGTACCTGTTACATAGCATTCCTTCTGCCACCTGTTTTCCTAGCTCCCCCTGATTATTATCGGAATGTTCATTTAGTACACAATAGAGAGCGAAGAGATCTCCCAGTTGTCGATTATACTGAGACGGCATGGGACAAGTATGTAGATTTCAATAAAGGCATCTTTCCCTATATAGGTACAATATCAAATAGTAAGCTGATACGTAGACTAACCAAGACTCTCGAAGCTGTAGTAAACGAGACTATAGCCGCCCTAGGCAATCTGACAGAGGAACAATCAGTGATGAGAATTGTTGTTCTCCAGAATCGTCTTGTCCTTGACGTCATCCTGGCCGATAGGGGCGGAGCTTGCAGGGTCATCGGATCCAGCTGCTGCATATTCATACCAGAAAATTCGCCATCTGTATATAAAGCTATAACACGCCTTCATAAGATTGTGAGCCAGATACACGAGAATCCAGGCACTTGGACGTGGTCCGGGTGGTTTTGGAGTGTGATATCAGCCTGGGGATGGAGAGTTCTATCCTTCCTAGGTATTGGCCTTCTTATGCTCTTCAGTTGTTGTTTATGCCTGCAATGTGGACCAGCGATTTGTGGTCTGTGTGCCACATCATGCATTCCATATCAAGGTTCTCGTTCAAAATGCCGGAAGAAGAAGGAAGAAGAAATGATGCTCCATGAGCAAATCGATGGAATGATGAAGATTGATATCTCTTGAAGGGCAAGTAGGGGACAAGGAGGGAATGTGGAAATGTGGATTTTCCTGATCAGTTATGTCCCCTATCTTGGACCCCAACGGTTCTATGTGCATGTCACAAGTACATGTATGTTCCCTCCAGTTCCAGTTTCCAAAACGCAAACATATGTGCGTCCACCGTCAACATGTTCTCTGTCAGATCCGCCATCAATGGGCTGGATATTCGATTCCTAAGTATGAAAGGCCACCGACTTTATATGGCTAAGTTACTCCATTTTTACAGTCCAGGCAAGTAGGCCCGATTCTGTCCTCAAAGCCTCCCCTGCTCTCTGTCTCTGACAGCTTCAGCTTGAGCTCGCATCTGTATCCATGAACTTTGTCCTACTCCCTGTGCAGCTAACGGTGCCTGCCTCGGCCAGTTTCGCCTGCCTGCCAAGAAGCTGTATTTCACCTTCGAATTATCTACTTTGCTCTTCAGCCGATGCATTCCTGTCCAGTGATTTAGGTAAACATTTCCTTTAGCTCACAAGCAAAGGACTCGGCTTTTCCGTCCTCCTGCAAGTAATTCATAGCCCTGTTGCCATGGAAAGTTTTCTGCCCCTCGCATCTCATATAGACACTTAGACGCTTGTACACGCACACACAGTCAGTATAGAATAGATTCTGTCCGAGAGTCTTTTCTTGTGGATAACATAGTTCTCTAAACATAGGATGTTAGATATGATTTGGGATTAGGTTGACTTGACCCCCCAGACTTCTCGTCTCCACATGTAGAGCTAAATGTCAAGTCCCCTTCACCCCCTAGTTGCACGTCAATCACACGTCATGCTGCTGCGCGCGCATCTATGTTAAGTATTATCTTATAGATCCACCTATGCATGATAATCAGAGCCAATCATGTTTCTTTCTGCTCCTTATTACGCCTAGTTTCGATTACGTACCACTCTGTCATTTCTCTTATCAATTGTTACGCCTTTTGCATTCATTTCATTGTAATGTATGAGCTATAAAAGTTACTTCTTGTCAATAAAGTATTGTACTTCACTTCCTGAACCCTCGTGGTGACGGAACCTGAAGGCCGCCACTCGAGTCGGCCATTTTGGAATAAAGCCCATTCAGAAAATCTCTTATACCACGGATTCTGCCTCTTGTTATTTTGAGCTATTCTACTTTATTTCAGATTCAGTATGAAATTCAGTCAAGGTAAAAAGAATATTTACCACACCTTTACGAAACGACGACAATGACCTCATCCTTGGAAAGCCTTGCATTGTAGGCTCGTCACGTGGGATGCAGCTCTGTTTAGGCCGGAAACCGCGTTGGATGAGTCACAGTTCGCAGAATGACTGCTGCATACCGTTATTACAACAAACAACAAAACATGTTTTTAAGGGTGATCAGTGTTGAAATGGCTGGGGCCGGTTGGCCGGGATAGACGAGACGAGCAGCTTCCTCTCCCCTAGAGCTGCTTTCAGGGCTGGATGGGAATGACCGGCGCTTCCTGAGGCATCCACCCACCGATCCGCACGCTGAAGAGGCACACACATAACGTGAGTTGCAGGCGCAGAGACACTGCTTCTGGGTATATAGGCGGAACCCGATTAGAATGTTTCGCTACTTTCTGGTCATAAGTAGAACTGCTGCAAATGTTATTATTTTGGTCAACTTTTTGGAAGATTATGCTTTAAAATGAAACTCTGCTCTGTGAACGTATATCACTTGAAACCAATAGGTGGGCAAATGCTCTAGTGTTTCGCGTCTCTTGCTTTCTGTTTTGTAAGAATTAGCAAAAAATATAAAATGAAATATTTGGTGCCATTTAAAATACATGCCGGGCACTGGTAGGAGGCATCCTAATCTAATGGTTTTCTCTGTGACAATATTAGATTTTTTTCATTTTACATCTTTCTGCCAAGTACAGCCATTTCACTTTCTTTTTTTACAACTTTTTTTATTAGTTTTGAACAAACAGGCATGAAATGCATAACCGCCCACTGTAGGTACATTGCTATTGTATGGGAGTTCGACACCTTCCATCTCTATGTCCTGTCCGCATAGACCAAAGACTTGTGAAAATTATTTTGTCCATTGGCATCATCTCTTAACATGCTCCTGTGGGCATCCTCTGGACATTCTGCGTTGGCGTAGTAGTCTCACTGGTGGGCATGCCTTCCCAGTGTGTCCGTCGCAAAGCATGCTGCGAACAGAGTGAGACAGTTCGGGTGACTGAGTGAAGGTCTTCCCGCCTAACCCGTTCATAGAGTAGGTCAAAGAGACCATACCTATCTAACGTTGTAATCTAAAAATATCAAATTGTTAATGGAGACTATTTAGGATGCCCCGTAATACAAATTGATGTTGGCTATTCCTAATCCACCCGTAGAAAGCAATATTATGCACTTCATGGAGAATATTCACACTGGGCCTCCAACCCACAGGAAGGACTTCACAGAGGGTTGTAGTTTGTCGATGAGCAGTGAGGAAATTTCATACAGGTTATTTTGTAATACATCTAGTAGCTGTGGGAGAGTGATCATCATAAAAAGTGTGCTCTGTGGCAGAGAGCTTTAATTTGCTCTAGGTCTTCATATCCTTCATCGCCTGCCTAAAGAGAGGATCAGTGTTGAGTTTCCAGCACCTCTGCTGATTCCTTGCAATGTAGATGCCAAGATATTTGATGCCCATTTGAGCTCAGCCATGGCAGGAATATACTTACTGGTGACATATACTTTTTTCCAAGGTCAGAAGCCTCAGCATAAACCTGCAGCATCTCCATCATCTTGGAGACAGAGTGGTTTGGGTTCTACACATACTGGAGCATGTCCTCCTCGTTGAAGGCCATCAATCGATCAATCATAACATTTGTAGAGCGCACTACTTACCAGTGAGGGTCTCAAGGCGCTGGGGAAAGGGGGGAATGCTGCTACTGCTCAAAAAGCCAGGTCTTGAGGAGTCTTCTGAAGGTCAGCAGGTCTTGGGTCTGCTGTAGGTGGATGGGGAGGGTGTTCCAGGTCTTGGCGAGGTGAGAGAACGACCTGACGCCGGAGGTCGCTCTTCGGATGCGGGGGACTGTGGCGAGGGCGAGGTCGGCGGAGCGAAGCTGGCGGGTGGGGGTGTAGAAGCTGAGTCGTCTGTTGAGGTACGCTGGTCCGGTGTTGTGGAGTGCCTTTTGTGGGTGGGTGAGGAGCTTGAAGGTTATCCTCTTGTTGACGGGGAGCCTGTGCAGGTCTCTCAGGTGGGGTGTGACGTGGCTGCGGCGGGGGATGTCAAGGATCAGGCGTTTAGAGGCGTTCTGAATGCGTTGAAGTCGTTTCAGGACTTTGGCCGGGGCTCCTGCATAGAGGGCGTTTCCGTAGTCCAACCTGCTGCTGACGAGGGCCTGGGTGACCGTTCTTCTCATTTCGATGGGGATCCACTTGTAGATCTTGCGGAGCATGAGGAGGGTGTTGAAGCAGGAGGAAGAGACGGAATTGACCTGCTTCGTCATGGAGAGGGTGGAGTCGAGGATGACCCCTAGGTTGCGTGCGTGGTCGGTGGGTGTTGGGGCAGTTCCCAGTGCGGTCGACCACCAGGAGTCGTCCCAGGCTGAGGGGGTGGATCCGAGGAAGAGGACTTCCGTCTTGTCCGAGTTCAGCTTCAGTCGGCTGTTCTTCATCCACTCGGCTACGACTTTTATTCCTTCGTGGAGGTTGGTTTTGGCGGTGTGGGGGTCCTTGGTGAGGGAGAAGATCAGCTGGGTGTCATCGGCGTAAGAGATGATGTTGAGGTCATGCAGTCGGGCGACGTGGGCGAGCGGTGCCACGTAGATGTTAAACAGAGTTGTGCTGAGGGATGATTCCTGGGGTATGCCGCAGATGATCATACTGTGCTCGCCCTGGCTCTCCCTGTTGAACCACTTCCTCTGCGTTTTGGCAGCGGCTCCATTTCACAAGGGGCTTGACTACCAGATCACATTAAAGGAGTGACTAGGGTCACCCCTTCCATGTCAGAAGCTCGATAGGGAAGGGCTCCATTCACCCAAACCAGGATGCACGGGGAGCAATATACGATTCTAACATATATCCGAAAAAGCGGGTAAAAGTTAATTTGTTCCAGGACATGGAAAATGAACAGCCAGTGCACAGAATCAAAAGGCCCTCTTGAAGTCCAACACGACCGAGTCACTAGGTCCCCCCCAGACGGTTGGCACAGTCAAGCGCGAATTGTGGGTGTCAGAGAGTGGTGAGTCCAATCAATCAATCAATCAATCACGGCATTTGTAAAGCGCGCTACTCACCCGGGAGGGTCTCAAGGCGCTGGGGGAAGGGGAAATGTCACTGCTCGAACACCCAGGTCTTGAGCTGCTTCCTGAAGGAGAGATGGTCTTGGGTTCGCCGAAGGTGGGTGGGGAGGGAGTTCCAAGTCTTGGCTGCCAGGTAGGAGAAGGATCTTCCTCCGGCGGTGGCTCTGCGGATCCGTGGAACGGTGGTGAGGGCGTGGCTGGTCGATCGTAGCTGGCGGGTGGGCGTGTAGAAGGTCATGCGTTCGTTGAGGTACTTGGGGCCCAGGTCGTGGAGAGCCTTGTGTGCGTGGGTGAGGAGTCTGAACGTGATTCTCTTGCTGACGGGGAGCCAGTGCAGGTCTCTCAGGTGTCCGGTGATGTGGCTGTGTCGGGGGATGTCCAGGATGAGTCGTGCGGAGGCGTTCTGGATGCGTTGGAGTCTTTTTGAAGTTTGGCTGTGGTTCCGGCGTAGAGGGTGTTCCCGTAGTCCAGTCGGCTGGTGACGAGTGCTTGGGTGACGGTCTTCCTGGTTTCGGTGGGGATCCATCTGAAGATCTTGCGGAGCATGCACAGGTTGTTGAAGCACGAAGATGTGACGGCGTTGACTTGTCTGGTCATCGAGAGGGAGGAGTCCAGGATGAAGCCCAGGTTGCGTGCGTGGTCTGTTGGTTTGGGAGCGGTGCCCAGGGCCGGGGGCCACCAGGAGTCGTCCCAACGCTTTGGCATGAAACTCCTATGATCTCTGTCGGCTAGAGATTGGATAATAGCCAGCTGGTGGTTTGCCTGGATCTTAGCAAAAATTTTACTTTCAATGTTAATGAGGGAGATGGGTGGGTCGGAGGCATAATCCATCCAGGGCCCACATTGTTTTAAAATCACAGAGATGGTGGCGTCACACAAATCCTTTGGCAGTGTGCCAGATCGAAGCATGTCCTCAAAGTTTCAACCAATTCCGGACCAGACTGGAGGGAAGAAAAATTTGAAAGTATGCTATTGGCAGGCCATTAGGGCCTGGTGTTTTTACCAGAAGGCATTGCTTTAATCCCCTCCAGGATTTCTTTTTCCATTAATGGGCTGTCTAGCGTCTCTCTGTCCTCACTGGAGAGCCTAGGTATTATCAAGTCATTAACAATGGCATTCTCTTTTTCAGCTTTTAGAGGGTCCTAAGCTCTAGGGAGCTGTTTGTAATAGTGGGTGAATGTTGAGGGGATTTTTGGGGGCATCTGGTAAATTCCTAGTTCTGGCCAGAGATTGCTAGCATTACCCTTAGATTAACGTCTCTGTTGGCCAGCCGATATAATTGGTTTTACAGCCTTCTTATCAATTTAGTAGGTTCAAAACTGCCAGCCAATCCAGGCTACTTCAGTTGTGTCCACTAAGTTATTATTATTTAATTGCCCTCAGGCTTCTAAACAGGTTAATTTTCTTTTGCTCTTGCATCACTTGCTATCCTAGCTCAAATATCGCTTCCTTAAAACCTGCCACTTATTTCCTTGTATTCCATTCACAGTAAGGACATTGCCTGTCCTCTTATGACTGCTTTGTGTGAATTCCAAATTGTTGTGGCAGATGGGACAAAGCCCAGATTTATTTTGAATGCTCCCGCCGGAGGAAGTCAGAGAACCCCCATCTCTCGGCCACCGCGGGTTCAAAAGCCACATCACTCCTGGACCGGTATCAAAGCAACCAATAACGCGCTGTACTGGAAAGTGGTCTGATAGGCTTCGAGGGAGAATGCTAGGGCTCAGGACCATGTTCTTGTCAACTAGTGGGAGTAGGAAATGATCCAGTCTAGAGAGAAGTATGTGTGTGCCCATACCTGAGGAAATCGCAATATCTATGAGTCGCACCGTCCCAGTGAACGTGTCCATTTGGACAACCATGACTCTTTACTCTGTACCTTTGACTCTGGGCATCCATATGAGTGTCCAGGACTTCATTCAAGTTCACTACAAGTGTGGCCATGCCCAGAGGGATCAAGAGCAGTAACTGTGTGATTGCTCTAACCATAAGTGGAGGGAGATATTCATTAATTATTAACCATTTCTCTTCCCCCAGGAGAAATGATATGCCTGCAAGCCTGCCTACGTTGTCCGTGCAAACTGAACCATCAGTAAAGGGGAATGTTTTTTGTAGCAGTATTGCCCTTGCGCCCTTTTGATCCTTTGGTGAAGCTTTATTGGTAGACTCAAGTGAACCTGTGTCGGCTTAAGAAAGGCAGATGGTGCCCAACAAGTGTGTTTCCTACAGGAGTAGCACTTTATGCACCGGTCTTTTAACATATTGAAGTATGGTGCCCTTTTGATTTTGTTTTGATGTTAAACATGATTAGCTTACACATGCCCTGAATTAAGGAAATCATGGGTAGGAGCAGGAAAGGTGAGTGGTGGTGTATGTGTATTAGAGTGTCTACCCAACCACCTGAAAACCATGCTCACTGAAGTTGGTCAGGAATTTTTATGGTTAAGTCTTCTCCAGTCCCTTATGTATCCCCACCATTCGGAGGCTATTCCACTTAACCTGCCTTCCACATCTTCCGCTCTCTTCTCTATTTGTGAGTTCTTGAGTGCCAAGTAGGACTCACTGCTTTTAATTCTTGTAGCATATCTTCTCCCATGGAAATTTGGTTCTCCGACTCGATTACACACTTTGCCAGTTTCTTCAAGTCCTGGAGTAGAAGGGAGATTTCTACACCCACGCAACTGATTTTGACCTCCAGAGTTATGCGAGTGCCACAGATCTCCTGGAAGACCTTTTCTGGGGGTGATGAGGGACTAATCCGGGTCGGTGGCACCACTCTAGACTCCTACTGGCATCTGCTTCTGGTCCTCCGTTAGGTTGGAGAATTTTCAAATTCCACTTAGTTGTACCTGTGACCGCCGCATCTTGTCAAAGTTCAGGTGGCAAATGGAGGGGAGGGTGCCCTCACTGGTGAGCAGAGGGCAGTTTAGCAGTGCTCAGACGTTGGTGCACAGTCATCAGGGCTCGCACCCCCTTGGGGGGAGTGGGGAGGGCCTGTGGGAGACCCAGTCTTCCCAGATGCCCCCTACAATTTCCCCCAGCTGCTCTCCCACCGGACCGCTCATACAATGTCCCTTCAAATTTTACATAGCTCAACAGAAGCAGGCCTGTCTACCAGAGAGCAGACCAGTCTCTTCACATCTGTTGGGACTCCACACCTTTTTGGAGGAGGTAAGCCAGGAAAGTCCTCTGACCTGGGCGTTCTGCTCACTCTCCAGAACGGAGCAGGTCAGCCCCCTGCCATACCTCTGACCGGGGGTCTCCCACATTCCTCTTCTGCGGCTTAGAAAGATTGGCAAAAGGGGGCCCTCCTCAGGCGAGTTGTCCTCATTCCCTCCGCTGGATACTCTTGGTGATTCCAAGATGGTCAGCATCTAACCGCACCAACTCAATGTTCTTCCGAGTCATCGGGGCACAATAGTACACAAATGGCGGGGGACACACTCGCTTGCTGCCAGTAACCTTCACCACCAGTCCTCACCTGTTTGTCGGTCCCAGGCCTCCCTTGTATAGGCCACAAGTATGACCTGTCCAGGTTGCCACTGCCACATTCCCCCCTGGAACTGTGGCTTGCTACTGGTTCGGTGTGGCCCCCAAAACATCTGCCACACTGGTCAGACCTCAGTCTTGGGGCAGACCCTGCTACCTCCCATCGGCTATCTATATTGCTGGCTGGTGGCTCAGGTGGACTTCTGTGCCGTGCCATGTGGGCAGCAACCACAGGAATGGGTCAGATACCTGCCAGTGCCTGGCAATACTCTAAATCTCGCTCTGTTCTTCTGCCCCCCCACTGTGGGCCCTAAGTTACCTTTGGATTTCTGCAGGTTCAGACGGGCTGGCCAGGATTTAGTCAAATGCTGGGGAGGAGTGAGCGCTTGTAGATTGCGACTGCCATCATGGTGGTGAAGCCGCTGCTGGCTCCACCCACTTCACCTTCATTTCATATTCCAAAATATGATTGAGCCAGGACCGAAATACCCTTGGGTGTGGATTCCCTCACTACACTTTTCATCTGAGGATTCGAAGTTTGTTTTATTTCTTGAATCGGGGTTTATAACTTTTATGATCTAAAGCCCACGGTTGTTAACTGACTAATTCTCTAGTCTAACTGATTATATCCTCTGTAACTAAACCGTGACTAATTTATGGCTTCGTGTGCATTATCCACCAGGTTACAGGTGTGAATGCGGTTATTGAACTTTGCTCATTTCTGTGTCTTCGATTTCAAACGAGTCCACTTGTGCATCCACATCCAGTCATGTTGTTGTTCAGTGCCATAATCTATACGTCCAGTTTGTCTATGTGAGTGTTTGACGTCCACGTGAGGCGATGTGCTGGTGACCAACATATACTGTTAGTCTTATTGGTCTTCTTTGTAATCCATTTTTTAATAAGTCAGCAGTATATTAAAACTACTGGAGCTATTAAAAACGCCATACACGTAATTCTGAATTTCCCTTCATTTGATCTAGTGAAGCAATTCATTTAGCTCTTCTCCAACCACATACTGCAACATTAGTTCCACATACTGCAACATTAGTTGTGCTCTCAAAATTAGCAACATGTTGGCTGTCGTTACCTTTGTCACCGTGACGTATGCTACCTCTGCATTACCATTTTCTTCATTTGTATGCTTTCTGCAGACTAATCGTAAAAATGTTTTTGTTTGAATCTGTTTAGTTGTTTTTTTCTTTATAGCAAAAGAACAAAGCAAATATCTGCAATACAGTACAGCTTACATGCAGATTGTGGCTATTACATTCATGTCACTTTCATATGTTATTATCAAAATATTAATAAATGTCTCTGCATACATCAGTGTTGCCTCCTATTTTGCGCCTCATACAAGTTTGATATTTTGCAGGCTAGTGACTGCCGACTGCACGATCTGCCAAATAAATGTCAGTGAATGTACCATAGAGAGAGCTGCTAACTCGGGAGGTGGAAAACAATGTTGGGGACAACTAAAACATAACTGGGATTGTATGTTCTACGTAACATGGTGCCACCCACGAGTCGGGTCGACCCTCCCCTGCACCCCACAATAATAGTCGAAGGTGTACTTCCACATCTCAGCTTGTAAGATCTATTGATTTTACGTTCGGTAAACCACAATCAGGCGTATCATTTCTGCTTTTGTATTTGCGGTGGATCACGGCAAAGCCCTCACAATTCCTATTCTTGTCTGGTGTAGCATCGGCCCAGTATCCGGGGTTACGTCTTTTTCCTGTAGCTCTTGCACTATCGTGTCCCAGTGTGTAGCAATTGGTGTTTTACGCAATCCTAGCCCATCCTCTCTATGCAGCGCAACACTTTCTGCTTTGGCCCATAGAATAATGGGGGGTTCTAGGGATCGCCACCTTTTAGTAATCAATCGTTTGGCTACTATTAGCCCCAAAGCAATGAAGCGGGAAGTCACCTTTTGGCTCTTGGTTCTACTATAAATGTGAAGAATGCAGGCTTCCCAGCATAAGGGTACAGTGCGGTCTGTGTAGTGATTTAGAGAGGCTACCACTGATTCCCAGTTCTCCCTCAAATGTGAGCAGCTCCATACCATGTGGAGCAGATCCGCATCGATTACGTGGCAATGCAGGCAGCCAACATATGTGCGATTGTAATATTTATTGAGCTACCCAGGAGTGAGACATGCTCACTGTGTTATAAAGTATTGTATTAGGTGAAAACGCATGTTACCCGGAACACTATTTGGTCCATCGAGCACTTTGTTCCAGTCAGAATCGGAAAAGGGACCCTGAAGGTCTCTCTCCCAACTCACCAACTCATGCGTAAGGGAAGTAGCGCTATCACTGTGTGATGACTAAGGGAGGCGGTGGACCTCCTAATTAGGTGACATCCCTGCCCCATGACATGCAAGTATTAAATAGTTGTGTGTTGGGGGCTCTCTTGACATGTCACCCCAATGTTTGTTCAATGCTAATATTATTGTGTGGTGTATGAGTAGCTGTCATGGCTGAAGTCCATTACTCTCTGCTAGGGAGGTAAACAACATAAGACTGCCTTCATGGTATAATCACCTGTGTCATGAATCCCGGGCTCCTTCAAGTGTCGCAGTTCATGGGTCGTGAAAGTTGTGGGTCCGCTGGATATACCCAGCAATGGTAGTGCAGGAGCGTATGGTTTTGTGTCTTGCGTAATGAACACACTCCTGCGATAGTATCTGTATGCTACATTAAGCAGTAATTGCGCTGGAGCTCTCTGCCTGCTACATGGGTGGAATAATGTGAGAAGAGCTTGATGAGATGAGGGCGGTGAATATGTTGCTGTGTCCGATAGATAGCGCTCAGAGAACCACAGAGCCACCCATTGCAGTTGTGCTGCAAGATAGTATTGTTCTAAACTGGGTAACGCAAGCCCTCCCTGATTCGTCAAGTGGTAGAGTTTCCGGAGGGCAACTCTACTGAGGGATGTTCCCAGATGAATCCCCTCATCACCCCCTCTAGAATTCGGGAAAAAGCTGGAGATATGTATAGGGTTATGTTGGTGATAAACAAAACAAAAAACATACAGGAGCCACGGCAAAACCTCCATTTTAACCAAGGCCACTCGGCCCATTACCATCAGAGGAAGTGCGCTCCAAAATGATATTTGAGAGTGAATTCACCACCCTACCCAAGTTACCAATTTAACAAGTCGTCTTATTAATGGTAAACTCGCACCCCCAGCTAGTGAAAGGTATCCGTCTGCCACTCTATGCTATCATCATTGAGTGTGTATTGTGGTTTGGGACATGTCTTGTCAAATGGAAATAGGCAGGACTTGGCTGTGTTTACTTTTAACCCAGACAGGACTGCGAAGTCTCCCAGGATGTGCGCCACTATCTCCGGGATTGAGTGAACATCTTTGAGATATATGAGGAGATCATCCACATATATAGAGATCATATGCTCACCATCACCTAGCATACTAATTGTTTCATGTTACGATTGAAGTTAGTTATGTCTAAGATAAAAATCACCTCAGTGGGTTTGATTAAGTCTTTGCCTAGGTTTCTTTTCTGCATCTTGCCACTAGTGGGCGCTTTTCCTTCTTACAATGACGGCATGAAATTAACTAGTGGAATTCTTTTAATGGCTTGTCAAAAGCAAACTTAAGAAGAATGCGTATAAGCCGCTGATTTCTGGCACTAGATGCCCAAACTGAAAAAATAATCAGACTTCATGAGGTATAAATGCCTAGGACTGGTCCAAGTATTTGCTTGCTCTAAGTAATTAAGGGCAATGTCGTCCTACACCTCACAGTGGAAATCGAAGGGAAATACTAAAGTCTGTGATCAATACACTCGGTATAAAACAATGTAACAAATATATCAAAGAAATTCATAGTTGTAGAAAATAGCGCAATTGTGACTCACATTCAGACTATTCCAAATATCTGTCATTTTGTATTTCTAGCTTTAACATTAAACACGCTCAAGTACCATAAAATGAAGCATAAAGAAAAAAAAATAGTGGAAGGAATGTGGTTAATGCAAACCCATGCATGGTTAACTTTCACTTTTTACTGGTGAAACGAGATCAAATTGAAGGAATTGTGCGTCACTCACCATTCACTTAGCTCGTGTTTAAGAAACACAGGAAAGTAAATAAAACTCTGCAATGGAAATTGTACTCTGATCCTTTGAGAACATGAGATGGCAGGTCAGTTGTGGTTGAATAACCCAAGTACAGAATTTCTAAGAAAACGCCTCGAAGTGTGAGTCTAGAAAGACTGGGGAAACTGATTACATGAGCATTCGCTATGACGACATTCCATTCTTTTCTGGTTTCTATGGTCCCAGCAATAAGCTTCCTAAAGTTACCTGATACCAAGGCACCATATGTGCAAAACCTAAAATATAAGGTAAAGAAACACTTATGCCTAGTCTTTCTTACTTGGGACAGAAGATTTTATTTAACATGGTGTGTTGAGAGAACACAATACATAGATTGCAAAAACTCACACAGATTACAAGAATGCCTTCATGATTAAAACCTGTTTCTTACTGCAACATTTATTTCTAGCACTCGGATTCCCAAATGCTGCAAGTAGAGTGAGCCAACATGGAGCAATGAAGAGTGATTGATTAAACTTCAAACTGCCAACATCGGGATCTTAAGTGATCGTGATAGTCTAAGTACGCCAGCCAACTCTAAGGATTTGCAGACATTTTTTATAGCACTGCTTTCAGGGTCCGACTTGAGTGAAGAAAAGAGACAGTTATGTACTCTTGGTAAGCCTGTCTGAATAACGAGGAGGGACAAAGAACAGCCGCACCATTGTCCCTGTAATGTGCTTTCCCAACAGAGTGATTTCATCCTTATACATCACAGATGTCTCGTTACTCTAGAAGAATATGATCTGGTTATACTAGATGGTGATTGTTCCTCAGCCATCACTTGATCTCCACTGATATTTGATGATTGTTTGGAGCATTTACACGATAGCCTGAAATACCTCATCAGTGTCCTCATGCTCATTCATTTTGGTAGTGATTAAAATGACTTTTACCAACACCTTTTTGTAAAAAAAAAAAAAACTTGCCTTTATCACTTCATAGACCTCTGCTTGCTCACAAATCTAACTTCTACCGTGACAAGTGACAAAATAGTGCCTCTCATGTTAGATTTGCCTGAACTTCAGAATTATGAAAATAGAAGCGAGGGGGGAGGAGCCTAGCGCGCAACCAAGATGGCCGCGTAGGTGCGAGGCTCCCGAGGACCTCCGCGACCTCCTGCATAAATCCTGACCGAATCCTGTCCTGAATGAGGGGACTGAGTTTGTGAACCCGAGCTGAGGTGACGCCCGTTTTCCTTTTTTCAATCGGACTTCGGACACCGGCGGGAGCACCGATTGAGGTTTGCGGCCTTCTCCACACCGGCCCCCCGTACTGGAGTAGCGGGGCGATCCGGCGACAAAGCGTATAACAGCGGCGGGCAAGGCTGGGTGACTCGCGTGCCCCGCGCTTTCGCTTTTGCGCCCTCCCTGCTGCCAGGCGAGGTAGGGTTGCGGAGCGGTGTGCGGTGCTGGGGCCTCGTTGGGGTGCCCTGCCGTCCCGCCGGCCGCGATCCGTCCTGAGGAGCGGTGGTCGCCCCCCCCCCCCCCGGAGCCCTTGAACGGGATTGTCTACCCCCTTTCTGAGGAGATTGGCTCGATTTGGGGACTGCGACCATGGCCACAAAACAAGATGGCGACCGGGCCAAGGTGAAGTCGACCCGTCGTGGCACGGCCCATCAATCCAATAACATGGACCGCTACACCCTCCAGAAGGGATCTCCAGAGGCGCTGCGTAGGTCCCCCACGGGCCCGACCGATGCTCCTGCTCTGCCCACGGACCTGACCCTCCGGGACGTCATGGGCGCCATAGCCGAGATGAAGGCCTCGGTGGACCAGCGCTTTGACACTCTGGCGCAGAAGATCGACTCGGTCCTCGTGGACGTGGGCCTCGTGCGAGCCGATCTGTCTAAAACAAATGACCGGGTCGATTCTTTGGCCCACTCTACCTCGGGCCTCACAACTGACGTGGCGGCCCTCCAACAGGAGGTGCGCAGGCTTGGCCAGGCGAGCGCCATGATGAATCGTCGACTGGAGGATTCCGAGGGTCGGGCCCGGAGAAACAACGTCCGCATCATCGGGGTGCCGGAGGGACGAGAGGCAGAGGCAGCGGATCTGTTTGTGGAGGACCTGGTCCTCACCCATCTACAGCCTCGGGGGCTGAGCAAATTCTTTGCAGTGGAACGGGCCCATAGGGTCCCCGGGGGTAGGCCTAAGATCGGCGCCCCTCCGAGGCCTCTCATCGCCCGGATCTTCAATTTTAGGGACAGAGACGCTATCCTGCAGACTTCTAGGCTCCAAGGGCCAGTCAGACTTGACAACATGGATATTAATTTCTATCCTGACTTTACTCCGGCGGTCCAAAAACAGAGACTGAGCTTCCTGGGTGCCAAACGTCGCCTACGGGACCTGAATCTCAAATATTCGATGCTTTTTCCAGCTAAGCTGAGGGTGGAGGTAGATGGCCGCACGCACTTTTTTGATCGTCCCGAGGCGGCCGGGGACTGGCTGGACACTTTGCCCGGAGATCGGGGCCGGGGGGGCGAGGGGGGAGCGGTTGGTGGGGAGGGTCCGCCGGATCAGGACTAAGGGACTAATGGTAGGCCTTGCTCCGGACTGGGTTATTGTCACCATTGATTGTTAGGGTAAGTTCCCCTCCTGTGGGGGTCGTGTGGGGTCTCTTGGGGGATCTCCCTCCTCCTCTGGGGGACTAGTTAGTTTTCTTCTATGGGGCGACAGGCACACTGCACTTTGGGGGGGCTGTTTGGGCTCATGCAGGGGTGCAGGGTGGGGGGAGTTCTGTGGGGATGGGCGGGTTGGGGTGGGGTGTGTTTCGTTTCTACCGCAAGGCAAACCCTTTATTGTATTGGTGTTTTTGAGATGCTCTCGGGGGGACAAATGATGGCTTCTGTATGTGATGGGGGGTAGGGACCTGACTTTGTTGTCCTGGAACGTTAACGGACTGGGGGATAGGATTAAGCGGGGTGTGGTCCTGCAGTATCTGAAACGGATTTCGCCTGATGTGGTCTTTTTGCAGGAGACACACCTTATTGGTAACTCCTTTTGTGCCATGAATCGACGGGGTTATCGTTTGGTGGCCCATTCGGGCTTTACATCAGGCTCACGAGGGGTGGGCATTATGATCAAGACCTCGCTCCCGCTAGAAATAGACGAGGTGCGCCATGATGAGAGGGGACGCTACACTGTTTTGGTGGGGAGAATGGAGGGCAAAGTAGTCGTCTTTGTCTCAGTGTACGTCCCACCGGGGTTACAGTCCACCACCTTTGCGGACCTGGGGCGCCTCCTTCTTGACCTTCCGGGGGGGCTTCTGGTGGTTGGGGGGGACTTCAACGCGGTGGTTTCTGGGACTATGGATCGTTATCCCCCTAGGGACCTCCCCCGGGCACAGGCGTGGCTGTCGGGCCTTTTGGACACACTGGGATTGGTGGACTGCTGGCGTTTAAAGCATCCCACTCAGCTGCAGTACACCTTCCATTCGGGTGCCCATGGTAGCCTTTCGCGGCTTGACCATATCCTTGTCCCTGCGGCCTATGCCGGGAGAGTGGGGGAGGTGCGCCATCTGGCGAGGGGCATTTCAGATCACTCCTCACTCCTGTTGCACTTTGATGTCTTCCCGAGGGGGGAGGGCAGGGTAGCGCCAATCAATGCTTGGTACCTGCGCGACCCCACTATTCGCGCTGACTTGATTAAATCCTTGCAACGGTATTTTGAGGAGAATGTGGGGTCAGTCCTGTCGGCTATCTCCCTGTGGGAGGCTTTCAAGACAGTGCTTAGAGGGGAGGCCCTCTCCTTTATTTCCCATGCCCGGAGGCGCGCACAGGAGGAGGTGACCCGGGTGGAGGCCGAAATTACTGAATTGGAGGGTGATTTGGGGAGTGAGGTGACTGACGCTGCCCTTCACGTTCTGCACCTTAAGCAGGCGGCCTATAGGGCCCTCGTCACGGAGGCGGCCAGGGGCCTCGGCAGAGAGCAACAGGGGCGATTGTATGATGTGGGTGATAAGGCGGGCAAGTTGATTGCGTGGTTGGATAAGAAGGAGAGAGCTAGTCGTGTGGTCCCGTTGATTGAGAGGACGGATGGCGTGCGTGTTACTGAGCCGGAAGGCATTGTTTCTTGCTTCGCGGATTATTTCCGCGACGTATATTCCCCGGTTTCTCCCTGCTTGGAGGAGGATTCCCATGCCCTGCTGCGTGACATCGCGCTACCCTCCCTTTCTGTGGAGGACAGGGAGTTGCTGGATGCCGCCCCCACCTCGGACGAAATCGCCCTCGCCATCCGCTCGGTCGCTTCTGGCAAGGCCATGGGCCCGAACGGCATTCCTATCGAGTTATACAAGCTGCGACCGGATGTACTGGCACCCCACCTCCGCGCAATGTTCCTTGCGGCCCGCTCGCGGGGCTCCCTCCCGCCGGACCAGCGTCTGGCTACCATCGTGGTCATCCACAAGGAGGGGAGACCACGAGACCGGGTCACATCCTATCGGCCTATCTCGCTCTTGAATGCGGAGCCTAAAATCCTCGCCAAGGTGCTCGCCAACCGGCTGGTCGGCGTGGTGGGCGATCTGGTCCACCAAGACCAGTCCGGCTTTATTCCCCATCGCAATACGGCTCTTAACCTGCGACGCCTACACGGCGTGCTAGCGCGTGTTCCGTTCGTGCGGGAGCCGGCCATCTTGGCGTCTTTGGACGCCACTATGGCGTTCGACACACTCGAGTGGCCGTACATCTGGGCGATGCTGGCGAAATTTGGCTTTGGGCCGGGATTCATCAGCTGGGTCAAACTGTTGTACTCGGACCCACTTGCGCAGGTGGTGGTGAATGGTCGAGTCTCGGCCCCATTCGTGCTGGGACGGGGCACGCGACAGGGTTGCCCCCTGTCGCCGCTCCTGTTCGCACTGGCCTTGGAACCCCTGGCAGAGTGGCTGCGGTGGCACCCTTCTATCCGAGGTCTCCGTTGGACCCCCGAGTATGAGGACCGCGTGTCCCTCTATGCAGACGACATCCTTTTGTACTTAGCCTCCCCGCGCAAATCACTGATTGTCCTGGTTGATGTTCTGCGCTCTTTTGGCCGCAATTCAGGCC
Source organism: Triturus cristatus (assembly GCF_964204655.1). Taxonomy (NCBI): domain Eukaryota; kingdom Metazoa; phylum Chordata; class Amphibia; order Caudata; family Salamandridae; genus Triturus; species Triturus cristatus. Next base: position 710,315,021 of record NC_140582.1, on the reverse strand, counting down.
TTGTCATCAACTGGGCCAAATCCTGTGTCTATGTGCTTTCCGGAGAGGCTCCTGTCCTCCCGCGGGGCTGTCCGATCCAGATTGCCTCGCAGGGATTTCGATACTTGGGTGTCTACATTACGCTGGACCCGGTGGCCCGCTACGAGCGAAATTTGCTTCCCCCCCTCCAGCGCTTGAAGGAGGATGTCGCGCGCTGGCGGCGCTTGCCGCTTTCGCCGCTCGGCCGGGCGGCGTTGTTCAAGATGATGTCACTGCCGCGCTTTCTGTACGCCCTCCAGAACACTATGGACTTGGTCCCAGCGCGCTACTTCCGTGAAGTGGAAGGTTTACAGCGCCGCCTGTTCTGGGACGGGAGGCCGCGTATAGCCTTGGCAAAGTTGACGCTCCCGTGGTACGACGGAGGGATTGCCCTCCCGGATATTAAACGGTATTACTGGGCCTCCCAGTTAGCTGCAATTAATCATGGCCTCTATGGGCCCGCCCTAAACCCGGCATTTGAAATGGACAAGATGCTCCTGCCCGGTGGCGACTACAATCGAGCGCTCTACGCTAGCGTGCCTGACTCCCGCTTGACGGGACCCACGCGTGTCATGGTGCGAGTATGGCACGCGGCTAATGCAGCTATGGGCTGGAAGGACCGTTTGACCCGGGCGTCACCGCTGTATGCGTCTGAGAGGTTGGGCTCTCTGTGGACCTCGAAGGGCTTTGAGCAGTGGGACACGATAGGCATTAGTACTGTGGGAGATCTCTGGACGAGGGGAGGATTCAAAACATTCGAGACGCTGCAGGCGGAGTTTCAGCTGCGGGGCAGTGAATACTTTCGGTACCTGCAGGTCCGTCACGCACTGGGCTCCGTCTTCCCAGACGCGGCCTCCATCCCGGTGTCCTCCCCCCTGGAGGATCGAGTGCTAGATGGCCATGTTCCGGACAGCACGATCTCCCTCATTTACAAGAAATTGATAAATGATCGCTCGGGCTTACTGACTGGCCTCCGCGAGGCCTGGGTTGCCGATGGGCTGGAGCTGGACGACGAGGACTGGATTTCCGCGGTGGCCTCTCCGAAGGAGGTGGCCATCCCGGCTCGCCTTCGCTTCGTCCAGCTTAAGATACTCCACCGGGTGTACATGACGGGGCCAGGGCTTCTGCGTATGGGCTATGCCGGGGACGGATTGTGTAAGCGTGGGTGTGGTGCTTCAGCGACTTTTTTACACATTCTGTGGGAATGTCCGAGGGTGGAGCGATTCTGGCGTGGTGTGCATGAGGTCCTGCGAGCGGTTACGCATGTCGCGCTGTTGCCTGAAGCGAGGAGATGTTTGCTGAATGTGTGGGAACCGACCGATTACTCGGTTCCGCAGACGCGATGGGTGACTCTGGGCTATATGGTGGCTAAACGTGACGTTGCACAGCTGTGGGGATCCCAGAGGCCCCCGGCGGTGTCGGCCTGGAAAGAACACATGGATTGGTGCATGTTCCGAGAAAAGGTGGTGTATGTGGCGCGGGGTAAGCCTGGGGCATGGGTGAAGATATGGGGCCCCTGGAACGCCTACCGCGGGGGTATCTGCGAGCCGCCGTTGTTGCCTCCCGCTTCACCAGCTCCATCCCCCTAGTTTGCTCCCTCCCTCAGTCCCGGGCACAGTGTTCTCCCAGTCCCGGACCTGTTTCCCTTCCCCTCTCGGGGGTTTTTTGTGGATGGTTTGGGGTCCCCCATTTGAGGAGCACGTGTTGCCACTTTCGATCGTGGGTTGCCTTGCGGGTGTGTGTTTTTTATGTTGTTGTGTTGTAGAAAATGAAACCGTATTGTGGGCTCAGAGCCATATGGCCCGCGTTGTTGATACCTCCTGCCTTAGTGTCTATGCAAAGCCAAGTGCCTCATTGTATGTATGTCATTTGCTATCGTCAATTTAGCGGCCGGCCGGAAGGTTGTAGGCCCATACCTGTATACATTTGAGATTGCAATAAACGGTTTAAAAAAAAAAAAAAAAAAAAAAAAAGAAAATAGAAGCGAGGGGTCGTTTTGCAAAATGTAGTGTCGAAGAGCTTAGTTCTTTTTTTTTTTTTAATTTTGATGTAGGGTGGTGACCATTAGAAGTTTGGGATATTTTCATTGGTTTTAAATGTTGCTCCAAGATATTTTTTCTACTTGTCTGCTAACCACAAATAATCAATTATCCGAGGTCTCTATGTTTAACCTAACTCTGCCATCCAGCTTAGTGGTTCCTCTGTTTTGTATCCTCATAAATTAATTTCGATACGCAGGTGTGCACCAGTTCACAGCTTACATTTCATGAAGTTGCGTATACCGCATAACTTTGCCTATGGGCAGAGTTTACCGACATACGTTTTTGCAGGTGAATTTCCCTAGTAATAGATTTTTTTGGGATATTTTGTTTCGAACCCCTACTTTTTGCACAGATTTATACCCACTTTATTTTAAAAGTTCAATTTTGTGTAGTTGATGAAGTAAACAAAAGTACTGGCATGAGAGCAGGTGACATTGACAGCTTCTAACTCCTGATTGTAGATTGAAGCCTGAATCTTTGCCCCTAACAAAAGTTTTCAGGCTATTTGGGATAAACATTTTTTCCCATTCCTGAAATATTCTGAGCTATGGTTCCTGCAACTGCTCTGTCTGTTGCTTTTGGTCTTGACTTTCTAATGTTTTTTTAAAAATCCGATAGGTGCTTCTAAAATGTAATGCAGTGTCTCGCTTCCTTCCCCCTCTCAATACTAGCACCAATCTCTATTCTTTCTCGTTCCTCTGTCTCCTACTCTTTCTCCCCCTCCTCCTCATCACTTACAATTGGATCTCTAGGATTAGGGCTTTTATTAAATGACTGATTTCTCTGCTTTCTGATTTGGTAATGAAGCAGTGTTGTTACTATGTTTTACCAATAAGTCCAGGCTCTATTCATATAGCCATTATTATTGCATATTATTTTACACCTCATCACGAGGTACAAGAATAAGTCCATTATCTGTTTTATAGGAGTTCTCTTTCCTGATGCTTAGATCTTCCTGAGTTTTAATTCTCAATAAAATATTTTGTAATGAAAAGATCCATGCCCTTTAGCAATCACGAATCATGTATTTTATGAAGGGGATCTGCATGTCCTCATTCAGGTTGCCACCTTCACCTACAGCCTCTGCATCATTTTCTCAGTTTCATTATGTGCCTCAACCATCACTTCAGGATAGGACTTTTCACTATGTTAGAAAGTGTCAGTCTTTCTGTCATGTACTCAAGTGCATTTCTGTTGGCAATTTCAGGCATTGTCCTTCTAAAATCCCTAATGATGTCTGTTCGGTTTGTTACATGAATATGGTCTCTAAACCATTGCATCTTTTCCTCCTCCATTAAGACTCCTATGTTTTTGGAGTATCCTCTGTGTTCGTGTCTACCACCACTGTGCCTTTGATTCATATCTTGAATCCTTGGTTCTTGCTTTAACTTCTTAACTAATGCCTTGCTCACGGGGCTGTTCATTTATGTGCTTGTGCCCTACACAGAGGAGTTATAACGCTGATATTGCCTGGTACATCTTACTCCTGAGATGCACTGATATTACAATATTTACCTTACCCCCATGGGCATGTTGTAATGCTTCTTGTCTTTTTGAAAGGCTTGTGCCGATGCTTCTTCCATAGTCTTCCCCCATCGAGGCAAATTGTGCAGTCATGCTAGATCCTTAGCATCAAATCGGCTGTCAGCAACAGCCCACTTACAGCTTCTGTTTAGCTTATATTTGGACTCTTTGAACTGGGCCTGGGCTTGTCTGGGCGAAGTCTGTCTTGAGTCTCTTACTTAGTTCCTGGGCTTTTACTGTTTCCCCCTTGTTATCAGCATTCGTTCACAACTAGAATAGAACAGAGTTCAGAAATGTTTGTTCAGCATCACCCTATTCCCTTTGACATCATCATACCTTTCTCTTCCTTTGTTGCCGCTAGTTGTCATACATTCTGCCAACAAAGTGTCAACAACTTCAAAATACTAGAGTACTTAGTTAAGCTATTGTATTGGAGTTTAGAGTATATAGATGTGTCTTTTGTATTCACTGAAGCATAGCGGGTGACTTGAATGTCATTCAAAAAAAATAAACCCAGCATTATTTAATTGCCTTATCAAATTACTACTACAAGTGAATTCGACATACTTGCAACATCTGTTGTATTTCAAAATCTTGTAAATCTAAGGGAATTCTTCAGCAGAGGGTCTACTGTAAAAAAAAAAACAAAGTGGTATAATGCTTGAGTTGATCTCAGCCACTGGCGATCTCTCAGGGCCACATTCCAGGCCATCGCTTTTTCATCCACTTTGCCATTATAAACACAAACCCAACTTATGCAAATCAGTCTTGGTCCTGCTCCAATAGGAACACTCCAGCCTGAACTGCCAGGCCAGGTCCCCCCAGATGAGATCACCAGCAACCCAGACCAGTTTCCACCTACTTGGGCCTCACCAATGAGGTATTGCTTGACTCCTATGGCACAGTGAGCATGGAACCTGCGTCTGGGCATATCCATGGCACTTGGGGCATCTGCTACAAGAATAACAAGCTGATGGATGAAATGCTTGAATTAAACTCAGCCAGTGGTGATTGCGCCAGGCAGTATTCTAGACCTTCGGCCACTGTGCCTCTCTAAATGAGACCTGCCTTCTGCAAATCAGCCTTGCTACTCCTTCAATAGGAACTGTACAGCTTGAAGGGCCAGACTGCGTCTGATCTAAGCTGGCATGGTGGGGACAAATGATGGATTGGGATGCAGCCGTGGCTGAGATTCTATCATTCCATCAATCACTGTTCTGTTTTTCATTATGATGCCTTAAGTGCCCAGATGTGGGTCCTCTGCTCACTCTGCTAATAGGACCAAGCTGCACCGGACCGACTGAAGTGTCCCAAATAGGCTGAAACAGGTCTTGGGTTGCTTTTGTCTTGGTTGAGGGAGGATCTGGAATGAGATGAGATGAAGTGAGATTAGGCACAAGTAGGTTAAGTTACTGTAAGCAGGTGGAGGAGTAGATCGCAGAGCATTGAAAGCATTCGAACACACAGTGGCGGCTCCTTCGCTAAGGCGGAGGAGCGTCGCCCCTCTGCCATAAAGCAGCAAAAGAAAGGAAAAAATAAAATGAGAATAACATTCTGTTATTATCATTGCATTTTGTCCTCCTGCTGCAGCATCTTGCGTGAGGGGACGGGGTGGGGCTGCAGAGCAGGGGTGGAGTGGTAGAACACTCCTAAGCGTGCAATAAACCCCTCCCATCCCCAACCCACTGCTGCTTCCAAGCTGCAGCCACGACTCTGAAATACAAAGAGAGAATCAAGCATCGATTGCTTTGATATACAACCCGATTACCTAAATATGTTAACCTTTACTGTATTTTTCCATCTACATTTGGCGTAAATTATGAAAAAAGTTTGAATTCTTCTAGGACTACTCGCGACTGTAAGCCTTAATGCTTGTGTAAATTCTTGGGAAAAGTTAGTTTGCACATGCTTTTTTTTTTTTTTTTTAAAGCTTCGAGCCTAGAGGCAAGTAAGCTTATTTTCTTTGCAGTATGGGAGAGCTGGGCAAAATACGTAGCTGCCTGAGCAGAAATCTTTTGGGGTGCATGGTTCGGCGGCATGCAAGGACGTGGTTACATATATGGACCATGTCTCCTTTTGGGAACACCCAGACCACCAAACTGCAATTCTAGAAGCTCAAAACCTGCCTGAGGGGCGTTCCCCCTGGCACACTCATCCCCCAATGGATCCTGCCCATCAGTAATCAATGTCAGCTAATTAGAGTTCCTGTCTCCCTCCCAATCCACAACTTCTGTCCCCCAGCTTTCTGTGACTGCCTTCCCTGAAACATGTGGGAGCCATAGAAGGCACTTTCAATACGGCTTCCCCTTTTCCATTTATCTCATGATGATGTCCTATCTAAGGGCGTTGTAGACCAAAACATTGTTTTAATGAATGCCTTGCTAGACTGTATTTTTCTTTCTGAAATTTTGCATTGGAACTATTGGTTTTTATTTTGTGTGTGTTCTTTTTTTGTTTAGGTCTTTGTCAGAGAACAATGGCAGATACAACAGACAACATTCATTCAGGGGGTGATACCCCAGACGCCAGAGTTTCATCTTCAAAGGCGAACACGTAAGTGTTTAAATGAAAAGAAAAAAAAAGTACGAGAGGTCATATAGATAACATGTGGTTCCCCTGCTCTGTGTAGAGCCCAGCGAAGTGCTGGGTTTCTGATGGCAGCTGGCTCCACCATATGAAACTTCTTTTTTTTGTGTTTGAAATGCTTTATTGAAGAAAAAGCATAGTGAACAACAAAATACAGGTCATATATAGAACATTGTCATACAGAATCAAAAAGAGAAAAATAATAGAGGGTCATCATGCGTTAAACATAAGAAACCTGAGGAAAAATTTAAAAAGCATTTTGTAAAATTTTAAAGGCAACCAGGAGGAAAAGGGGGAAAGAGGAGAAAAAGGGAGAAGAAAGGAAGGAAGGGAAAGGAGAAAGAGAAAGGTAAATATAAGGCGTTAGGAGGAGAATAGATGATAAGATCAGAGAGAAAAAGTAGGTAGAATAGAAAGAGCAAATAAGCCAAGGGTAGGGAATAGTTGAAAGGTAGGAAAGAAAAATGCAAATGCAAGAGATCTGAGAGGAGTGGAGAAGAAGAGGGACAAAGCTAAAGTCACTCATGGGGGTTTGAAATTCTCAGAGGATAAAGGAGAGATAGATTTCGATTTCAGAGCCATGCGGTCAAGATATGCTGTGAGGGGCAACCAGAATAAATCTCTATTGAGGGTAGGAGTGGAAGCAGCAGCGAAACGAACATCAAGCCTGTGATAGTGACAGAGAGAATTCCACCAACATTGTATAGAGAGCTTAGAGAGGTCCTTCCAATTAGAAGAAATATGTTGGAAAGCCAGAGCTAACATAAGATCTAATAGACCAGAGGAGCGAGAGGGAATATCAAGAGTGTCAGAGATACTACCTAGAAAAAGAAGAGGGATAGAGTATGGAATAGAGATAGAAAATAGACGAGAGATATGAGACCACACCTGATCCCAAAGTGCGAGAACAGAAGGGCACAGAAAAAGTAAATGAAAAAGATCAGCATTAGGGGCAGAGCAGGTCCAACAGGTAGAGTCCTTATCAGGAGAGAAACGAGAAATAGAAACTGGAGAGAGATAAAGTCTATGATATAGAAAGAACATAGATTGAGTTAGTGAGGCGGAACGGGAGATTTTTAAGGACCTGGCCCAGACTTTGTCCCAAACAGCTATAGACCAGTCACAGCCCAAATCAAGCTCCCAAGCAAGTTCCAATTTAGATTTCGGGCGGGTCGGATTGGGGGAGGAGAAGAATTTATAAATAAGAGAGGCCTTAGGGAGAGCAGACAGGATCTGAAGAAGCGGGGAATGGGAAACAGAAGAGGATGATAAGGGAAGAGAATAGTAGACATCCAGTATGATGGCCATGAGGACAGTGAATCGGTGGAAAAAAGACTGGGGACAGCGAAACAGAAGTCGGAATTGAGGAAAAGAACATGGGAGAAAACCATCGAAAAGTTGGTTAACCCACATCAGACCCTTTGATCTCCACACAGTCCAACAAATAGGACGATTATTGAGGAGAATAAGCGAATTGCACCAGATAGGGGAGGCCAAAAAGGATTCACGAGAGACCGGGTCAGGACGGACCAGAGCATGTAAAAGAGAAGAAGTGTACTTGAACAGGGGTAGGGGAGTGGTTAAATTCTTAGCAGTGAAACGTACAATCTCAGATAGGGAGAAGGGGGAGAGGAGTGAGCGTTCAATAGAGAGCCAAAGAGGAGCAAGAGGGGAAGGTGCAAGAACAAGCCAATTAGAAGCTTGACGAAGAGAAAAAGATTTATGATAAAGACGGAAATCCGGAAAGTTGACTCCGCCATTGGACTTCGGTCTACGAAGGGCAACTAGCGCAACTCTCGATTTCTTGTTATTCCAAAGAAACTTAGAAAGACAGGAATCAATGCGTTTGAAATAAATATCAGGGATATGAATGGGGAGCATGGAAAAGATGTATATAAGAATGGGAGATATCATCATTTTGATCGAGTCCAGCCGACCCCACCATGAGAGAAAAAGAGGATTCCAAGAGGAGAACAACTTATCCATACGAGATAGTACAGCAGACATGTTCAACCGAATAGATGAAGAGATGGAGTTAGAGAACAAAATTCCAAGATACTTAATTTTAGAGGAGTTCCATGCAAAACCAGTGGTCGAAAACTGATGAGGGAGACAAAATTTAGTAAGAGGGAGGATCTCAGTTTTATCAGAGTTAATCTTGTAACCAGAAACTTGGGAAAAGGAGTTAAACTCAAGTAGTAAGGCCGGAATGGATTGGTCAGGATCAGAAATAAACAAAAGAATGTCATCTGCATACGCAGAGAGTTTCAAATGAGTTTTATCATAAGGGAAGCCAGAAATAGAAACGTTGTTTCTAATAGATGTAAGAAATGGCTCTAAAGCTAGGACAAAAAGTAAAGGGGACAAAGGACAGCCCTGACGGACACCACGTTGCAAGGGAAAATAAGGGGATAGCTGGCCATTAACTAGAACAGACGCTTTAGGGGAGGAGTAAAGTAAAGAAACAAGAGAAATAAAATTAGGACCAAAACCGTGCCAGCGAAGGGAGGCAAAAAGAAAGGACCAATCTACTCTATCAAAAGCCTTCTCAGCATCAACCGATATGGCAGCTAGAGAAAAATTGAGAGAAGGTATCTTATTGAGAACATTGAGAAAAAGGCGGGAATTATCTGAGGTGAGTCTGCCTTTTACGAATCCACATTGTTCCTTACCTATAAGGTGTGGGAGGAAAGGATCTAAGCGCCGGGCAAGAAGTTTAGCAAATAATTTATAGTTGACATTGACAAGGGATATTGGGCGATAATTTTTACAAAATTGCGGGTCACGACCCTCTTTGGGTATTAGGCAAATCGTAGCTTCGTGAAAGGTACCAGCAGCTGTACCGGAGGTAAAGAAGGATTGGAAGAGGGAGAGAAGTTTAGGAAGCAAGAGATCTGAAAAATGTAGATAAAACTCCACAGAGAAACCGTCTGGGCCCGGAGATTTACCCTTGGTTAAAGATGTTAAGGCGCTATCTAGTTCGGTCATAGAAAGGTCAAGTTCAAGATCAGGGAAATTAAGATGAGAAGTGGAGGGGGCAGGAATTTTGTCCAAGTAGGATTGAATAAGAGTAGCCGAAGGGGGGGATTCAGGAGTATAAAGAGATTGATAGAACTGTTGAAATTGGGCGAGTATATCCTGCTCCTTATGTAAGAGAAGATTATCAGTGGAATATATTGAGTCAATCAGATTACGCTCCCTGCGAGACTTAAGGTAGTTGGCCAGAAGTTTACCTGATTTGTTGCGACCTCCGTAGTAGCGGGCGCTGCTGCGGAGTAGTGATGAGGAAGCGTTGTCAGTGGAAATTTTGTTAAAATCGAGCTTGGCGCGTATACGGTCTGGTAAAACCGTTGTAGTAGAAGAGGTGTAGAATTTATGCTCCAGGAATTTAATATGGGAGAGAAGGTCTTTCTGTTTCTTAAGGTAAGATTTCTTTTTCTTTCAGACAAAGCCAATCACAAAACCGCGAGCGGTAGCCTTAAAAGAGTCCCAGATAACATGAGGGGGTAAAGAGGGATCAGAATTGAGTAGGAAAAATTCCGTAGCAAAGGAAAGAAAAGAAGAAGAAAAGAGGGGATCCAGGAGGAGAGAGTTATTGAAGCGCCAGCGAGAGGATTTGGGATGGGGAGGAAGAAGATCAAAAACAGTGACAATGGGAGCATGGTCTGAGATAACTATCGGCTCTATAGATGAGGAAAGAAGATTTTGAGAAAGAGACTGAGAAAGGAAGATGTAGTCAATCCGAGAGAAAGAGGCATGAGGAGGTGAAAAGAAAGAGTAGTCCAAAGAGTCAGGGTGGAATAGTCTCCATGAGTCAAGAAGGTGAGATTTGGAGATAGTGTCAAGGAATTGTGCATGTGATTTGTGGGGGGCAAAGCGGGCAGAGGATTTGCGATCAAGAAACGGATCAACAATTTGATTACAGTCCCCCCCCCCCAGAATGAACAGGGAATCACTGTATTGAAAACACTTAGAAGTTATTAGAGGCCAAAAATTACAGTCCGGATGAGTGGGGCCATATACATTAAAAACCGTCAGAGATACAGAGTTGATTAACAGTTTGACTAAGACCCAACGACCTTCAGTATCATTTTCTTGACAAAGAACTTTACATTTGAGCTTCTTGTGACACAAAATGGCCACACCGTTCTTTTTGTTAGATGTGGGAGAGAATAAAACCGTTCCCACCCAGCCTCTTTTTAACTTAAGAGACTCCGCCTCAGAAAGATGAGTTTCTTGTAAAAGAACTAAGTCAGGAGTGTAAGAGGCTAGATGGGAAAGCACTCTCTGCCGTTTAATAGGGCTAACAAAACCTTTCACATTCCATGAGATAACTTTGAATTAAATAACAATAAAATGTGCAAGGAACAGAGAAAAGACATAAAACCAAAAACGCCATAAAGGAGAATAACAAGCGAGTGAAAGAAAAGAGCAAGACAAAAGAAAGTCAGAAGACATAGTAAAAGAAGAACAAGGAAAAAGGAAAGAAAGGAAAAGGGAGGAAAAGAGGAGTAGAAGAAGAGACAGTACATATCCAAAACGGATGACTGAGGAAAACATACCTGAAGGGGGAAGGGAGATGACAAGATGACGATGGGGTGTGGGAGGATTCGACAAGAACAGCCCCCCAAGCCGGAGAGCAACACACCGCACCAGGACGGAATATGAGGAAGACGGATCATATGATACGAAGAGGACTACAAGAGGGTTGATCGAACAGAAAATCTAAGGGAGGGAAAAAGAAACATGTTATGCAGAAGTCATGGGGAGGTAAACAGTACAAAAACAAACAATTGTATGCAAAACAGAAAACCCAAACGACAACCATTATACAATCACATCAGGCAGAAGAAGAATCAACCAAGGAGGGAAAAAAATTCCAGCAAGAACCTGTAAGGTGAAAAAACCCAACAAGTAAATAATCAACCAGTAGGAGGATTGGATGTGTCCATGCCAGCATTAGTCTGGATGTGAATGAAATTCTTAAGTTCAGCCGGGTCTTGGAAAGTCCAGGTGTTGTTTTGATGAGTTACCTTGAAGGTACAAGGGTGAAAAAGGCCATATCTAGCTCCCATAGAGCGCAGAGGAGCACGAAGAGATAGAAATTCTTTTCTTCTGGCAGCAGTGACATTAGAGACATCCTGAGAGAGAAAAACTCTCTGACCCATCCAGGACACTTGGCGTTTCGCTCGAGCTGTGGAGAGGACCAGAAGGAGATCCGTAAATTTGAGGAAGAGGATGATGACCCCTCGTGGTTTGGTTGAGGAGGAGGAGCGAAGGCCAAGTCTATGGGCTCGTTGGATACTGAGAGAGGTAGTAGCAGGAAGGTCCAACAATTTCAGGAGGAAAGAAGAGAAAAACGTGACAGGATCATCACCCTCCAAGGATTCCGGCAGGCCATAAACGCGTAGGTTATTCCTCCTGTTCCTGTTTTCCAAGTCTTCAGTGTGTTGTTGAAGTGCGAGAAGAGATTTTTCCAGAGAGGAGATGCGTTGAGAATTTGACTGAATTTCTGGAACCTGCTGCTCCACAGAAGAAACACGGGCCTCCATAGTTGACCATTTGGCCTCAAAAAGCTGCATCTTAGTATTAGTCTCCTCCACGAACGGGCGTAAAGCTCGAATCTCCTCAAGTATCAACTCCATAGAGATAGGGGGTGGAGATGACTCAGGTGGAGGAGGAGAGGAGTCCTGCTTCAAGCGCTTAGGTAAGGAGGCAGGAGGAGAAGACTTACTGGAGGTAAGTTGTGATGGAGAAGAGCGGGTGGAGGCTGTTGTCGCCATTTGATCCGTGGAAGGAGGATGAGGAGAATGGCCTGTTGATGAGGAGGAGGCAGAGGAAGGTGGAGTCTTAGAGGGCACAAAGACAAACTTTGGGTTGCGTAGTTTGCCCATAGAAGCCTAAAACGTGCCAGTGACAGTGAACAGAAGGCAAAGAAGCAAACCAACACAACAACCTGGACTCAAAAGCAGAGAATGTCAATATGTCAACATGTCCAGTCTAAATAGCCCAGCGGTCATCAGGAGTAGTAGAGGACACTTGGAGGAATCGTGAAGAAACCCCGGACCTGGAGGTAATGCCAGCAGATGTTAGAAGATGTTTCCAGTAATAACCAGGAGGTTACCAGCGGGCTCGAAAGCCGTGTGCACTAAGACTTGGTGAGCATATTCGCAAAAAGGAACTAGAAAAATAAGTCTTATGCCTTAGAACTGAAGTAGGTTATCATTGAGGAGCACAGCATATGCGGCCTATTGCGAGGAAAGCATGAAGGCAGAGGTCTCAGAAAATGAAGCGCCAACATGAGGAGTAAGTTGGAGGCATAGCACACTGACAGGGCGCAAAACAAAAAGGAGAGGTCTTAGTTGCCTAGAGTACAGACCAGTAACTGGAGAAAGGGCAGAAAGGCCATGACTGTAATTTCCTCAGCGACATGCGGACATCGCGCGGACATCGCGCACAATACGAAATGGCAGACGTGCTGAGGGACGTACATCAAGAAATATGAATGAATGGGCGAATCACTTGCAGAAAAACGAAGCCTGGCCATCACATCATCAGCACGAAGCCATCCGCTTACAGGAGTCACAAGAAGTCTCAGAAGCTGGCATGAATAAAGAGACCACGTGGAGTCAGATGATATATCCCCCTGATGTAGCCTCCAGAAACAGTTCATACAGAGTTGGGGTTTAAATAACGTTGCCCAATAGTAGATTTAGCGCCATATAAGATTTAGCTGAAAGGAAACAAATTCTGCGATGTTTCATTAAGATTGTATAAATGTCACAGCAAGAGAGTCTCTGGTACAAAATCTATCTCCATGCACCCCCATAGTGTAGAAATCAATTTAAATCATCTCTCTGAAGCGTTAAAGCAGGTGTGGCAGCCTCAGGGAGCAGCAGAGAGCCACAGTAGAGGCATTCACCTACCGGAGAAGTTGTAATAAGTCATTCATGCAGCTATCCCTTAGAAAAGCGCTTGTCAGTAAGAAAACATTCCACGTTCACTTGAAAAGCGGAGCGCATCTGAGAGCATGAAGAGAACTTACTGCTCCAAGTGCGCGCGCCGGTTCCAGACGAGCAGCGCTGAGACAGCAAAATGGCGGGCGTTCTGAGGCGCACATTCAGCGCGGTGAAAACGAAGCATTCCAGGCGTGAAAGAGTTCACCTTGGGCTCACCAGGCGCATAACTCGTTCCGCTAGCTGGAACATCCAAAAAACTCGAAGAAGGAACGTGAACACTGCCGTAAATGATACGGGTCCGTCCCGGTGCGGCGGAGCTCCGGATCTAAGCGGCCATCTTGGTCAGCGTCCAAGCCACGCCCCACCATATGAAACTTCTAATCTGATTACCCATCTACCACAGGGCAGTCTGGTCATAGTGGCAGTTTCTACTTCCTGTTTAGAGGAAGGCAACCATTACTAGATTTCTCTGCCTGGAACTGATCATGCGAGGCATGGCAGTCTTGTTCAGGGAAATCACTCATTGGTCATCATGCATTGAAGGAATCTCACTATGTGTCATAGTCGCAGATTTGTTTTCTTTATTACTTTCAAGTATAAAGTCCTGCATTGGGAGTTTATTCTTGAAGAATAGGAGTCTGCTGAGAGGGCGCATCACAGTTGACATCCGTTTTGCAAAGCTTTGCTGCATTCAGTGGATGGAGCTGACATAGTCGTGGCTTCACAGAAGGCAGCAAGATCCCCACCTACATTGTTAGGATCTTTAAATATTAGGCAGTCCTCCACCCAGGGACTGGAGGCAATAGCCTCCGCTGATCCAGCGGGCTGCCCTTCATAGTCTAAATCAGGCCCAAAGTCTAGTGCTCACAAAAGGGCGGAGCATAAATACATTTATTTAATTTCGAAGGTCTGAGATTTCAAGTACTTTGTCGCCATGCATTCCCAGAGATGAGAGCCATAGATATCAGTATGTGTTAAACCGCTTTGTCATCAAGTTTTTGCAGATTATGAGAAATCATATCTTCTATTTAAGGATCACCAGAAACGCCAGAGTAAGAAAAGCCAGAGGACACAGCTGATGACAAACTGTTAAATTAGTCTTCTGACATGTTAAGGTTCATATCTGTTTTACTGAGAATTATAATAAACACAGTAATAGTGCACATTCCAACAACCCTGCTCAACCTCTGGAATACCATTTCTCCAAATGAATGTATTCAAATAGTTAGGAAGATAGTCTCAAACTTGCGGGTTGTAGAACAAGTTCAGAATGGGGCTAAAAAGAAGAGGAGAAATAAGGTTTGGAAGCTTTTAAGTGTAGGAAACAACACACTGAGCAACAACATAGGAAGAGAACTATTGTAATTCCTCTCATTTGGACCACAGCAATGGATAAGTAAATTATTGTGCGAGTCGCTTAACTGATCAGTCACCATTTAACAGGCACATAGGCTGAATCAGGTTGTGCTTCCTTCTTGTATTCGAAGACCTCTCAAGGTGACTGCAGTTGAGTAAAAACTGTGGTTATGACTCCTGCAGTGACTCAGAGTTTCTGGATACCACACAGAGGCATTCAGCTTGAGCAGCTCCTTTTTAACACTTTGTAGTTCCTGCCTCCTTGTTTGAGTGAGCCGGCACAGGTCAGGAAAAATTAAGATTTTGTTCTCTCAAAAGGAAAGATTGTCAATGTTAATAGGAGCATAAGTCACCCTTTCCCTCTGTTATGGATTGCCCAGCTCCACAATGATTGTGTCACTGCCAAGAAAACTCTGATGAATAGCTTGAGGGGATGGAAAGCACCTTCTGTATCTCGATGCAGTGTGCAGTGTCACTGTCCAAAAGCACACCAGTTTCTAAGGAACTGGCTGTAACCACCAAGTATTTGCCATCTGGCAAGAGTAGCAAACCTAAAACTCTGATACTGGATTGATTTCCCTGGATTGCAACCTCATTTTCGCAGGGCATCATGGCTACAGTCACGCACTCTTTGATCATTGTCGCGTTGGAACAATTTTTCATGCTGCGTCTGGGTAACGGTATCCAATGCTGCCACTTAGTCTTTGAGCCCTGAGAGCCTGCTCTCTCTTCTAGCAAGCTTTACTAACCAGGCTTTCCTCTACCATTGCTATCCTATGATCAGTGCGGTTGTTGGCATTTAACTCTTTGTCGGTCTACCAAAAGGGGTTCCATTTGCATCATTTGTGCCGCCCACGGTTCTTCCTCTCCTTGAGGCTTGTCAGATTCAGTGTAGTGTGAATGACTTTGAGCAAAAACACTTTTGTCTTTCGGCCTCTTGGATTCTATTGTTCCTTGGGTGGCTTAATTCAGAAAGCGGTGGTTTGAACTCTCACCTGTTTTAGCCTGTCTGTTCCTCAGGGGCTAGCTACTCCATTGTTCAATGAATGTTGTTGCGGTCATGTATCCAAAGTGGCAACAAGATCCTCACACCAAGCAGCACTTTCGCATCCCTGTTCCGGTCCAGAACCCCCAGTTTTTCCTACTGTCACACTGGGCATGCAACCGTGATCAAGACCTGTGATGCCTGTGTTCTGTGGGAATAGCTGAAATAACACAATCTGGGCCTCTGTATTTCATCTTCAAAGGTTGTGTGTGGGCCAGAAGCTCTGCAAGCTCGTCCACAAACTGTTGTGGCTACCAGGGCGCTGAACCGGTCACTTCAGCAGCAGGGATCCCATCATGGAAACTTTGCTGCAAGACCGTAGGGTCCAGATCTCAGTGGAATGCAGGCCTTAGTGGGTCAAACTCTGATTCCTCCGAAAAGGCGCTCCCATGCCTCTGTTTCATTTATTGCCTCCCCGGCAACATGCCATATGTCGCCGGACCTGGCCTCGGAAAGGGAGCAACACTAGAGCCTCCCTGCATCCCAGCTTGTCCTGCCACCTCTCGTCCTGCGCCTTTTTTTGTCTTTGGTAAAGGGAACCACCCACTCTAAGAAATTATAAAAATGCACTATACAAGAAGCCCGTCAGCAGCAGTGGCGCTCCTCCAGGCAGGAGTTGTGCTCTGGATCGAACTGCCTCTAGGGCAGTCTGGCAGTGCCCAAAGGGCTGGTTTGACAGGTTAGTGTTTGTGGGCCTCTCTTATCGTCTGCTGGGCCGTTTTTTTTCCAGTTGATTTCCCTGTTGTTACCACAAATATTGCCTGCAGCAAGCACAAATGCATGCATTCTGCAGTACCATGCAAAACATTTACATTGGTTGTCTTTCCAAGTTCAAAACTACCCTGATTTGCAAACGTGGCCTCTTTTTCAGCCAGCTGATTGGCTTAAAGGGGCTCACCTTTATTTTGGTGCCCAGGCCCATTTTCTGTCCCAGTCTGACCCTGTTTCTGCTCATGGGCACTTGCAGGGCAGCGATGTGGAAGAGCTGCCACAGGTACACCAGTCGTTGCTGCTTCAATATGAAGGCCAGAACTGAAGCGAGGGCGGGCCAAGCAGTATTCCACCACCTGCTAAACTAAAGAGAGCCTCTCCTGCCTCCCTTTTCCATCTATGAGAACAGTCCGTGCTAATCTGATTCAAATCGTGGATCTATGAAAGATCCAAAGCTGGAGCAGAAAAGGGCACTGGGAACCTTTCATAGATTCAAAAGCAACACCTTCTCCTCCCCCTTTTGAGACTCAACTATGCTTTCCTTGCACATCTTTATGCTTTGTAATTTAAGCTCAGGGGACCTCCAGTAGGAGGAGCATCCAAAGCACATTCACCTTTTAGTACAACGTTTTGGGCATTTACTAAAGATTAATGCGCTTCTAAATTGACACATCTTTATTACTGTGTACATGTTAATTGTGTTTACTGCAATTTCTAATTTTATATGGGACTGTTTGATGACATGGCATGCTTTAAGCATATGAATCTATGAACGATCGCACTAAGGTACCTTTGTTATATGCAAGTAACTTTGTTTTCCCCAACAGGCTCAGGGATTTGGAACACTTGGTCCACCCTTCTTTTTCCAGTACAAATACAAATGTTTCATGAACGCAAATACTGAGGCAAAATGTTTGTGGATACACCACCCTGACGCTCCCCTGCCCTGACAGTGCACATTTCTTGCCCTTAATCCCAGACCTCTGATTGTGGAAAACCCCGCCATGCCAGTAGATTTGCGGAAGTCCGTTCATTTTTAGATCTTCAGTGCAGATTCTAGTTCTCTTACTCAAGATCTGGTCTATTCCATCCGCTGATATTTTTGGCGCGTCCAATTTGAACTTGGATCCCCTTTTTATGGTCTGGTTTGATAGCCCTGCTGTTGCCAGGCAATTATGTGAGCATCACTAGAGAGGGGCTTTTGTCCACCCTTATGTTGGGAACCAGGAGTACCTCTTTTGATCGAGCAAAAGCTGTGTGCTTTCACAAAAGAGTGCTTGCCCAGCTGTGATCATTTTGTTAATTTTTGCAGCTGCCTGAGCTTGAACTTTCAGGGACACATATACATGACATTGGAATGCTATTATCGTGTCTTAGATAGCTAGACCATTTATGCTGTTTTCTCCGGCAGCAGTGCAGGTGGGAGGAGGCCAGTCATTAAGAATTTTAGGTCTGGTGTGAGAGTGCAACTGACACCTGGCTTTTTAACCTCCACCAATATTCTAAAGCTCTTTGCTTCCATACAAATACATATGTATTTCCATGCTATTTACTCGTATTGCTTCACATTACGAGTAACTGCTCACTGATAAGAAAATGGCAGCATCTTCAGGATTAAGCAGCTATGACATGTAATGTATTTTTTCCTTGCAGAGGAAAATGTTCAGAGATTGGTCAGTCAATGGAAGTTGATGCAAAGCCGGGGGAAATTCATTCATTCCAATATAAAATGGATTTCCCAGAAAAGAGCTTGTGTTACATTATAAATAATAAGAACTTTCATCCCTCAACAGGTAAGCTGAAAATTATTTGCATTTTATTTTACATTGTGTTTTACTGTTACAGTATTTGTTTAGACTTTGTCTTGGGTTACATTCTAGAAAGGATTGTTTGCCAATACAGTTTCTGTACAGAGTCCCTAGCTTTTTGGAATGTTATGAGTCAGCTGAACAGTTTGAAAATCGTGCTTCATTTCCTATCCCAGTTCTGTCGTTCGTTTCATGTGGATCCATGTAGTAGATGCCCCTTTACAGCTAATTCCCTCCATGACGGTCATTTCATTAGTTGTATTTCTTCTGCCCCACCATTTATGGTTTCTGCACAGTACGCGGATAATCGTAAACCACTCACTGTCTTTTGGATTGTTTGTCATGGATAATACAGTTTATTTGTGAGTTTTAACATCACTTGCCTTGCTATATGTGTTATTGCGTGTATCTACTTTGAGAAACTACCGTCTCCCAAAACAGCCACCTCCTGTGGCTGTTTTAAACCAGGAAGGTTAAATGACCTCATAAGGATTATACTGAACCTCAAGCCGCCCAAAAACGCCTGTTTGTTTTATTCTCTTTAAAACTTGAAAAATGTAATCCCGATCTGTTTAAAGACCTGTCAACTTCCGGCTTCTCACCATACCTCTCTCCTGCCGTTGTCCCTCTAGATTTCACACAAACGTTAACCATTAGGCCCTAATAGATGTTTATATCTGACCGTCTGAAGGTTAATGCGCATGCTTTAATTATGTCACAGCTCGACTTTAGTAATGCTGTCTTAGCATGTCTGCCTTAAGCATCACTAAGGCCCTTTAAGGCTCCGTTCCAATATACGTCTTATCGTCTTTGAGAAAGTTTGATCACACTATACCCTTCCTTTCCTCTCTTCACTGACTGTCAGATGAGGCAAGAAGTTCAAGTTGGGATGCCTCCTATGCAAAGCACTACATCCTAATTTGCAATCCGACCTCACTGACTTGCTCAAACTCTCTGGGGTTAAAATATGTATGTATTAATAAGAATAAACTACTAGAACATCACATGCTAAACATTATTCATTCTTGGGTGTGGCTACCACCTTCTAGAATTCATGAGTATTTTAAGACCAAACCCTAGCCTTACCGCCTTGCAGAAAAGATAAAAACACTATCTTTTTAGAATATATCTTTTTAATGCATCATTGTCCTCAATGCTGATGTCATCCATTATACACTTTAGGTTCCTTTGTTCTCCTATTGAGAAGAAGACTGCTCTGTTTTCTTTAGAACTAATTCCACCTCCCTGATGCTCGTTTTAGCTGGGTTATCTATTTAATTGGTGCTATGATTACTGTTACATGTAATATGTTGTTCTTTGTGTACAGCGCCCACGCACTCCAGTGATGGACGCTGTCAAATGAATAAATATGTATGTATATGCTTTCAATTTCTTGAGTGGGAGGAATTGGGGTGTAGTATATTGTGTGGTTGTGGAACCTCACAGTGTAATACACTTACCAACCCCCGTTGGGTATCGTCTGTCAAACCCTCCGCATAACCCTGGCTAGCTGTGGCACTGAGCTTCGAGGCTTACACAGAGGAAGAAGTGTGTAAAGCATTTAACAGCACAAAAACAATGCAAGAAATCAACACAACACTCAAGAAATCCAACACCAATCTATAAAAATAGATTGTATTTTTATGAGAATTTAGACATTAGAATGAAAAAGATCCACCAGAGGGTTCCAGAGATATAGATTTTGCAAGAATTAATAAATTAAACAAAATTTCAATCATAAGCGACAAGCCGTGTCAAATTCAATGAATTTGAGACAAAGAAAACTGGGGTAGGTGTCAATGTAGTCTGGTAGAAGTACTTTGGGTGACCATCTCCAGCAGGGAGCTAGTCAGGGGGGACCGGCAAAGTCCTTTGAAACGGTTTCCTCCACAGAAGAAGCAGTCTTCAAGCAGTTCTAGGCACTATACCCACGTTGCAGTGGATTCTTATGAAGTAGTCATGATGCATGGGATTAAGGATGCCGAAGATGCTCTCAGGATGCTGTGGATGCGATGCAGTCAATGAGTGTCCTCATGCGGCTGCTCCTTGATCCATGTAGATGGTGCAGGGCTCCAGGTTGCAAGGTAGACGACCCACTAGGTCCTTTTTCATCTGTCCAAAGTCCAGTCACCACTGGACTACTAGTTGCCCAATGTTGCGGTCACAGGCCACTCCTTCCTGGGTCGGTAACTCGCTTTCTAAGGGTCCCGGCATCTCTCCAACAGCACTCCCGAGCTCAGCAAACCCGGGTGCAACTATATGCATTGGGTCTTGGTCCTTGGTGCTGCACAGCGGAGGTGGTAGGGACTTGAAGACTTTGGGCTACCAATTTGCCCCAGCAGACTTCTTCAGCTGTTGTGTCCCTGTGCTACAAACAAGAGGACGTGGCTCAGTTGGCACCTAGGGAAAACCTGCCAAACCTGTAAATTTTTAAAAAATAGACACCTAGGGGAATCCAGGGTAGGGTGACTCGTGTAGCTCTTATCAGGTTGTTTTACCCAGCAGTGACACACAGACATACCAACTAGCGAGACACATATCGCCCTGATACGTCATTTCACATAGTTTCCCAGGATCCCTTGAACGTTCCCCCAGTTTCGCATCCCAGTTCTATATAGAAATCATTTAATGCTAGACCTTAATAATGGCAGGATACATGTCCATCTATTGTATGATAAACAATGTATAATGCTATTCAATGCAAAGAATACAAGCAAACCAAATGTATCCTAATGCACCATGTTTTTGTAAACTACAAATGCCAATAAAAACATGTTTAAAAAAAAATCAGGTTGTTCTACCCAGAATCCCTTGCAAACCTAAAACTTTGACTAAAGACACACATTTTCGTCACATTTCTATGATGGAAATTTCTGGAAGTGACGGGAATCTGGATTTTCAGAAAGTATTGAGCTATTCTGTGTACTCCATACACTTTGCAGTTGTACTCTGAAGGCATGGTTTTGTCCTTGCCTATCATCTATGGTTTGGTGCCGCAGGGCATGGCCTTTTGTCAGGTCCTGAAGTTACTTGTGTGGTAGAGTTAGGTTGGTCATACTAAGGGTGGGACTGAGAACCGTAACCGGCCCTGGCAAACTGCACGGCCGGTTACGAATTTCGTAGCGCGCCGTGCATCACAAAATGCGGTGCAGCGAGCGCTACGAAATTCGTTTTATTTATTTAATTGTTTACCTTCAATTATCCATGTTCCGGTGTTTAGTACCCCCTACCCTGCCCCTCCCCCGCCCCGCCTTTCCGCCCCACGGAACTCCCTCCACGGACCGCTGCTGGGCGGCGCACTGTCATTTAAAAACAGCACATTTTGTATTAAAATGGCCACTAAATTTGCAAAGACATACGTTTTACTGATAAAACTATATTGCACACAAATGATAATGTTTGGAAATCTGATTTCAGAGAACATTTATCATTTGTGTATCACCAAGTAAAGCGTCTTGATTTGTTTTGATCCTATTAAAATCTTTGCTTCCATCACACTTTAGAATGAAAAATGTCCTAGCTATCGTAACGGAAAGTTTCAATTCTATTAAGGACTCGGAGGCGAGGATTATGCTTTAACTTT
The DNA here is from genome assembly GCF_964204655.1 of Triturus cristatus. Classification (NCBI taxonomy): domain Eukaryota; kingdom Metazoa; phylum Chordata; class Amphibia; order Caudata; family Salamandridae; genus Triturus; species Triturus cristatus. The sequence continues at coordinate 710,293,389 of NC_140582.1, read as the reverse complement.
CTTTGCTTTAATGACAGCAGCCATTTTAAAGTCACCAAAACAAACCAATATTCCCATAAACCATAGGGAATAATACAATAAACCATAGAGTGTCCCAGGATAGAGCGTCCCTCGTCGTTTGCACCAATCACCAGGCTCTGAGGTAATGATAGTCCTTCAACAGTGTCCAAACACCCTCTTTCGTCGCTGAAGGCCAGCCAACTCCAAGGGTTCACGAATCTGGTTTACCCGACTCGCCTAGAACACAAAACATAACATAAGCGAACGCTATGGCTAAGGTTTAGCCTGTAAGGAGAAACCATAGAATACACAGCACAGTCAATAACATATGACGTCTGAACAAGTAAAACATGCTACTTAACCCAGTACGAGGGTGGGAGAAAACAAAGAGGCATTGTACCCTGGGTGGGATAATCCTCGCCTCCGAGTCCTTAATAGAATTGAAACTTTCCGTTACGATAGCTAGGAAAGTTGTCATTCTATGTCAGGACCGGAGACGAGGATTATGCTCGTTCAAAGCTTGCTCACCACCAAATGAGCCATGTCAATAACCGGCTTAAAGTAGAACCGTTTAAAAGTAGAATCCGAAGACCAATCTGCCGCATTCAGGATGTCTTACAGACGAGCTCCCAGGGTAAAAGCTTTAGAGGCCATAGCTCCTCTAGCCGAGTGAGCCCCGAAGGTCAATTCCGGCTTCTTGCATGACCCATCTTACCCACCGAGCAATGGTGGGGGAGGAAACTGCCCTATGAGGCTTCCTAAGTGCAATGAGTAACTGCCGTTCTCCAGGGGGGCGATACTCTTCGGACATGTTCTCATAAGCCTTGAGGCAAGCAACCACACACAACTTAGGAGAATCTGGAAACGCCGGATAGGAAATAGACCTTGTCCTGCACTTTGTTCGTCTGTGGACCATAAAAGTGACCCCTGAGGGGGAAAAAATTCTACTGGAAACATCAAGGGCTCTGACATCCGATACCCTCCTGCACGAGATAAGGCACAGTAGCATTGCCAGTTTCGCTGACAGTTCCTTTCAAGATAAATATATATTTGCCTGCCGGGACCGAAACAAATTTAAAACCTGGTTAACATCCCAAAGTTGAGAGTAACGCGGCTCCGGCGGAAGCGAATGACGAATACCCCGAAGGAGACGGCAGACGAAAGGGTGTTCGCCCACTGGGGAGCCGTCCACCATAATGTGGCCCGCCGAGATGGCGGAACGGAAGGTGTTGACAGTCCTGTAAGCCAAGCCCCCTTCCGCTAAAGAGGCCAAAAAATTCAGGATAAGGGTTACATCTGTTGCCACGGGATTGAGACTCCGTCGCACACACCAACGACACCACCTTCTGCAAGAAGAGCGGTAACGCTTGACTGTGCTGTCGGCCCAGGCCTTTGACCTAAACCTTTCAGCCGCTCCCGAAAGGCCTGGGACCGCCCAGTGTCCCCTGTAATCCTCCATGCCATGAGGGCAAGAGATCCCTGTTGTATCAAGGGGTGAGGAACTCCGTCTGGACTGAGGAGAAGTGTTGGAAACAGGGGGAGTGGGATTGGAGAATCCCAAGAAAGTTCCAGAAGAACTGGAAACCACGCTTGAGATCTCCATATTGGAGAAATGAGAACCACTTCCGCCATCTGGCGTCGTACCTGGGCTGAGACCCTCGTGAGCATGGCAAACGGGGGAAAGGCATAGCCCTGTTCGTCCCGCCAATTCTGCAGGAATGCGTCTGTCTGCGCTGCCAGAAGGTCCGGCATCCAACTGAAGAATTTGGGCAGTTGGTGGTCCAGGCGAGAGGCAAAGAGATCCACTGAAAAGGGACCCCAGAGAGAATGCAGGTCCGCAAATACTCCCGAATGCAGCTTCCAAAGACTGCCGTCGTGGAAATGGCGGGAGTGAAAATCCGCGATCTGATTGTCCCGACCCGGAAGATATTCCGCCGTCACGGACACATGGTGGTCCAGACAATATTTCCAAAAATTCGCCGCCATGTCTGAGAGTGCTTTCGAGCCCGTACCCCCAAGATGGTTGATGTACCTGACGGCCGAAATGTTGTCCATCTTGAGCTGTACACAAGACCGTATGGAGTCTTTGGTCCAACATTGGATTGCAAATGACCCCGCCAACAGCTCCAGACAGTTGATGTGCAAATCCTGTTCTGACGGAGACCACACACCTCCTGACGTAAAGTCGCCACATCGCGCGCCCCAGCCTGATCTGCTGGCGTCTGACTCGATAACGAGATCTGGTGTGGATCCGAAGATTGCATGCCCATTCCAGGCCTCCATATTGGCCAGCCACCATTCTACCTCCTCCCTGGCCTCCGCCGAGAGGGACACCTTCTGAGAATACGAGAGACCCCTGCGAAGGTGTCGGGCCTTGAGACGCTGTAAGGCTCTGTAGTGGAGGGGACCTGGAAAAATAGCTTGGATCGACGCCGAGAGGAGACCCACAATGCAGGCTACCTGTCGGAGAGAGAGCTGGTGTTGGGAGAGAGCCCTCCTGAGCTCGTGACGGATCTTCGTCATCTTTCGGGAGGGAAGGCTTAGAGTAGCAGCCACGGAATCTATGGAAAAACCCAGGAAAATTATTGTTTGGGTGGGAACCAGAATGGACTTTGTCTCGTTGATCACGAAGCCCAGGTCCTGGAGCAGATTGACAGCTGTGCGAAGCTGTTGGGATAGTGCATGAGGACACTGAGCCATGAACAAAATGTCGTCCAAATACACTATCAGCCGCATCCCGGACGCTCGCAGACGTTCGATTACCGGGCGCAGAACCTTGGTGAAGCACCAAGGAGCGGAGGATAGTCCGAAAGGGAGCGTGGTGAACTCGTACACTGCGTCGCGCCACAAAAACTGCAGGTACCTCTGGTGGGGAGGATAAATAGGAATGGCCAGGTATGCATCTTTCAGGTCGATACGCGCCATCCAGTCGTTTGGTCTGAGCAGGTCGCGGAGAAGATGGATGCCTTCCATCTTGAAGTGGCGGTAAATCAGCCACTCGTTGAACTCGCGCAAATTGATGACGGGCCGCTGACCCCCATCCGACTTGTCCACCACGAAAAGATTGCTGAGGAAACCGCGAGCATGGAGAGTGGTTTGCACCACCGCCCCCTTGTGCAAAAAAAACCGGAACCTCTTGGTCTACTAAAACGTCGTCCGCTGCCGAGTACACCAGAGGATGCGGCGGACGGGGCTGGATTGGATCCCCGAGAAACTCTATATGAAACCCCCGGATAGTTTGAAGGACCCAAGCGTCGGTTGTGACAGAAGTCCAAGCCCCAAAAAAATGCGCCAGCCGGCCCCCCACTTTTAGATGGAAAGAATGGAGAACACTCACCGGAAGAGCTGGAGGTGCCGCCGCCTCTGCCACCTCGGTTCTTTCCTCGTCTGCCCCTGGTGGGGTAGAAGTTGCCGAACCTGGCTTGGTCTTGGTAGGATGCCTGGTTGGAGCCTCCTCTCTGCTGATTCGGACGGACGGACAAGCGGCCCCTGCCTCGTCCGGCCCCCCTGAAAACCCGAGGGCGAAAAACCTTGCGGATGGAAGTTTGTGCCCTGTCTAGGGACGTGAAAGTGTTGAAAAACCGCCCCAACTCCTTCATAAAGGGCTTACCAAACAGTCCGCCCTGGGCAACAGGCCCTGCCTCGGAGTCCGCCAGATCGCCAAGCTTGTGGTCAATTTTAATCAGAAGGGATCTCCGGCGTTCAGTTGATAGGGCGCAGTTGGCATTCCCCATAAACACTACAACGCGCTGGGTCCAGGAGGAGAGATGCTCCGGAGATATTAGTGCGCCTGACGATTTGGCCTCCTCGGCCATATCAAGAATCTTTGTTATGAGCCCAAGAATGTCGAGGCGCTCATCTTGGCAGGCTCGCCAAGACCTGTCGATACCCTTCTTAGGGTCCTTCACAAATTTCTGGAGGAACGTCGCCATACGGGGATCAATTTCTGGGGTGGCCGCAACCTTTCTGTCTAAGGAGGGGCGAGGGCACTCCGCCCGAAGACAGTTGCGCACAGAGGCCTCTAACGGCCGGCGGATGCGGGTGGCAACATACTGGGAAACTTTGTCACAGGGCGTCCAGTCAGAAGATCTAGGATGCAAGATGTCATCCGGGTCAAGCATATCCGCGCAGAGTTTGTGATCACCTGCGATAGGCACAGGATCGGCAGGCACTGGCTGCGGCGGACGCCAGGGACGGGACGGGCCAGCGTCATCGTCCCCTTGAGCAGAGTCGTCCAGAGGAGTAGGCGTTGCAGGCAAGGGCTTGGTAGCAAGGAAAGCCTGTTTAAGGCGCGCAAAAGCATCAGAATCAAACCCCACGTCCTTTGCTCGCTTGGCGGGGGCGGCTGGGGGTCAGCGAGGGAATCGCTAGGAGTGAAAGAGGCCGGAAGGCCCTGAGACGCCCTGGCTAATTTGTTGCATGCCAGCTCAATTTTGCAGGAGAGGCGATCTTCTAAAGGGGCCATAGCCTGCTCCACCGCTTTATTTATTGAAGAATCCACTGCGTCATAGAAATCTTCATCCCATTGTAAAGCAGTGAGTGGATCTAATTCCCACTGGTCATCCAGGTAAGTGTCGTCCTGAAAAGATTCCATAAGCGACACAACACCACCACCAAGGTAAGTGGGACTTAAGGAAGGAGGGGGGAACCTCGCAGTAAGGGGGGCTGGGAGTCAGCCTACAGATATGGCAAGCAGCGCTCGCGTTTGGGCTGAGCCCTGGGACCCACAGCCCTGGTGCTAAAATCAGTGGGCAGCCTGCTGATAACTGGTCCTAGCAGGTCACAGACTGCAATACCGACTCAAGGAGCGTGGGAAAGGCCTAAAAAATACGGACCCCCGAGGCTGTGGAAGACCCACAGTTGCGTTTGAAGCTCACAGCCTCACTTGCTCAAGCAATGTACCGACCTTTAGAAAAGGCGTTCAGGGGGCGTTAGTGAAAGAAATTGACAACAGACCGCAAGCGGTGTCTCAGCAGGCAGAGGCTCGCAACTGAGGCGCGGTCCGAGATTCAAAATGCGCGGAATCTTCAGAACGCGCATCAGCGAGGACGTGCACGCGCGCCCTCTAGCGGATGAAACCGCGAGCCGCACCAGAAATCCGAGCTGCTAGGGAGGAACACTCCCGCGGCCGTAAGCGAGGCAGCCAAGTAGCGGCTGACTCGCGCTTCACTAACTAAGGGGAAAATAGTAATTGATGCTGGAACAATGACAAACAACGACGCGCGTCGGATCAAAGCCGGCGCGCGTCGCTTCAGAGCCGCCAAGGCCCCGACAGCTGAGGGGAGAATCTGGTCAGTGAAAACACCCCCTCCAACGCAAGCGCTTATCAAAGCGAGCAGGAATAGCACAATACAGTTAAAATGCATATAAATCCACTGTAAATATCACGCAATAAAGAAAATCAGACATTACACAAGAATCACAGGTCATGAGAGAACGTGAAAACAGGACTTATCTGGCTGTAAGCAGCAAAGAAAGAGGCGCACTGTCATTTAAAAACAGCACATTTTGTATTGAAATGGCCACTAAATTTGCAAAGACCTACGTTTTACTGATAAAACTATATTGCACGCAAATGATAATGTTTGGAAATCTGATTTCATAGAACATTTATCCTTTGTGCATCACCAAGTAAAGTGTCTTGATTTGTTTTGATCCTATTAAAATCTTTGCTTCCATCACATTTTAGAATTACAAAAAAGTGCTTCATTTTTGCTTTCCTAACTACTGAATGTGTACAGTTCGGTTACAGATGTATGCATTTTGTTGTTATAAAAAATGTCATCCTGCTGGTTTCCGTTCACACTCTGTACCCCAGCAAGACTGTCACATAATGCACTTTACTTTTCTTTCTCTGAGTGCAGAGTGAGAAGTTTGTAAACACCAGTCCCTGTGTTTCAAAAATAAATAAATAGACAGCAATTTGTCAGAATACCAAGCTTGACATTTGTCCTCTGTCTTTGAAGCACAGCACATGTAACAAGTTAAATATAGAGTTTAATGGTATCTTTAATTATTGCTTGGACTTTAGCAGCCCACCAAAAACCGTCTCATGACCCACTTATGGGTCGCGACTCGCAGTTTTAGAAACACTGTTCTTGAAAATTCAGTTGATTTAAAAAAAAAAGAAGGGGGAAAAGATATGCAGTGCTGGCGAGAAGCATTTCTCCTTTGCCCCCACCGCCTTTCTGGACCCTTCATAATCTTGACCCTATTTTTTTTTTTTTTGTGTGTGCTGTCAATTTGGATCGGGGGTACAAGGCAGAAATATCAGTGAAACAGAAGAAATCCGTACTGCACTACCCTCTTCCATCCTGAACCATTGCCTGCCCACAGCTTCTCTCTGACTGCTGGTTGGCCAGTCAGGCTACGTTTAAGAAAGTAGAGAGTGAGCAGAGTAAATAGTGAGCCAGGAGGCGGAAGTGGCTATGATTCCCATCCTGGACCTGGCCATCAGAAGTCCTATGCTGCAGCCTCCCATTTTCAGTCGGTTGCGGTGGGAGGATGAGGACTGGGTAGGATTTTGCGTTACCTAATGTAAGCATTGTCTTGAATAGGATGATAGTTGAGTTACTTTAATATGTAGGTGAAGAATGAGTATGATTATCAGAGCTCTGAAGGCTTCAGATGTTAATTCATCCCACTGCATCTTCTGTGTAAGTTGGTGCATAGTGTATTGAGAGGTTGTGCTGCAAGGATATGTACAAGTGTTGTTGGATGTACCGTTGATGCACGAGTACCGTTGGCTACTTTGGCTTCTTGGTTTTAATCCAGGATTTGTGTCCTTGCTTCTCAATTTAGAATTTGTAACAAACGCCATCTGAGTGCATCGAATGATGAGTACATATCTATTACTATGTACATATTTACATTTTGTCTCTGGCTATCACCCCTGATCTCCTGAAGCAAGCTTTCTCAATTTGTGCCTCAAAGGTAGGAAACCATGCCCCATCACACCTCTTAAAATTCAGAATAGAGCTCAAAGCCCATCTTTAAGGAGCAGTTTCTATTTCACTTGTAGTAACAGCCTCCCTAGTGTCTCTGCGTAATGCTTGGATCCCAGTACCTCCCTTTCTAACTCAGTCTGCTGCTCCCACACGCACTGTGTACAATAATGCTTGCATCCCATTCTACCTCTCAAAAGAAAATAAAAAAGTGAGTTACAGGCTAGCTGTTTTGTTGATAATTGTCTCTTTTCTTTGTCGTAGGAATGAACCTACGGTCGGGTACAGATGTGGACGCTGCAAATCTCAGGAAGTGTTTCCTTACCTTGGGATTTGAAGTCAAAATTTTCAATGACAAAGCATGCAAAGAGATGGGTGATATTTTGAAAAATGGTAAGCTGTGACAGAAACTAGTAAACTCAATTTTTAGAATTATTTCCCAAAAATGTGCACCACAGTCTCTTTTTTGTGTGTTTTATTTTGAAGATATCTCATTTTTGTAAATATTTTCTTAGTATGTTAAGAGCGTCATTTCACAGGCTGCAGTATTTGTCGTGGTATTACCACAGCCATTAAATACTGATACTAAACAGTGGGTATTTACCAGGTATTGTACTAACTCTGTGTTACACATCTCGGACTGGGTGATAATACCATATATTTTCCCTGTTCCATTATGTGTGATTTAAACCTGCACAGATGCTGCCAGTCTTTACTTGGTGAAACGTGTAGAGAAAGGTGCAGTAGTACTACACCAGTAGTAATGCTGATCCGTATCCGCACTCCGCTTTGTGCCTATTTATAACAAGGGCCAAAGGCTCCTATATGGTGGTCACATTTACTCCAGGGTGATGGGGATTTGTTCCATATGCCTACTAGTTAGACCTGATTAGAAAATGCTTGCAAAGCGATACTTTCACTTTCTTAAAAAAATACTCATTCTGATATTTTCAATTTTAAAGACCATATTTCTCTCTGGAAAGAAAGAAGAGGGTAGAAATTAGTTGAGTGACATGGTAACCTGAATATTTCAACCAATTTTTAGTTAATAAAATAGGTTAGATAATAAACTAGTAGTCTGCCAATTTGTTCTATGTGCATGACTCTCTGATGCAATCCGCCTTTCTGAAACCTCAATAGTTTGATGCCCATTTTTCAAAGTCATCTCTATTCCATGAGTTACAGGGCTAGTTAAACTGTGCATTATTCTGAATTTGATAGTTGTGCATCATTGGCCTGCTTTCTAAAGTGTGAAGTGTCAGTAATGTATCACCTGCCTTCATTAGTCTGTTCATGACATACTGTAAATCTTAATTATGCTTGGTTTCATTGCCTTTGAACAGCTTCTCATCCTATAACAAAAAACTTTATTTGAACAGGGAACTGATTACCCTTGCTAACATGAGATTTGGAAAACTGCTTCCATGGTAATAAAAGCATTTATTTTTTTGACGCAAGTCTAGACGATTGATTCCAAAATCTGCCTGGCTTCATCACACACTGTGTACAAAACTTGACTTATGTTGTGCCTAGCTAATACAGTGTTTTTTATTTTTTTTTATTTAATTCATATACACACATAATATATACCTGTTTGGTCTTACAAAACATATTAATAATCCACATGTGCTTTCTCAAGTGTACAATAGGTCATGCTCTGCACAACTTGGATTAAAAATTATCTTCAACTCATATTCGTGTGCAGAAAACCAAATAGTGGCACGAGATCAATCTACAAATACTTTCTCTACACACTTTCCTTTCAAACTCTAATGCCTCAAGCTTCCAAATATGTCTGTTTCACCAGCCTACCTCCCCTCTAGTACATATCCTTACATTGTCTTTTTCTAGACTTTTGCCAATGCCCACTCACCACAACCATGTTATTTTGAAACTAGATCTTGATTGACTGCAAGACACAGGAAGGCCCCATGGTGTTTCTACAAATACATTGAGATTAAGTGCTCAGCACTTTATTTTGCACTGATTGGCAACAAAAACGTAATGATGCATTGGCAAAGCCAGTAGGATAGATATCTCTGTGGTGATGTAAAGACGCGATGGAGCTCAATACAATTTCTGAGATAACCCCCTGGGACCCACTGCAGGACAGAGATAGGATGGTGGTGGCAGGAGAGACGGAAAGGGGAGCAGTGGGAGAGAGGACTGCTCCGGAGACGGAGGCAGGGGCCAGGGAGCACCACCAAAGTAAAGGGAAAGATCTGTGAAGCCACCAGGCGTGGTGCGTCCATTGGGGCATTGCCCCCCCCCGCCCGCAGCTCCCTCGGCGTCTCTGAACTTAGTTTACTTAAGTTCAGAGACGCCGAGGGAGAACTGACAATGGATGTCAGTCAGCATGACGTCGGACCGTGGGCGGTCCGGTGTCATGTTGACTGACATGCATTGTCAGACCAGGCAGCACTGCAGCACAAGTGCGCATGAGTGGGGACGGTGCGCTAATTTTTCGCCTGTGCCCAGTCATGCGCACTTGTGTTTTCACTGACTTGCGCATGCCCATTAGGAGCCCCTCGGACTCCTAATGGGTAGGCGGCGGGCGAAGAGTAAGCTGTGCCCTCCGCCAGGATTGGCTGAGGGGTTGCCACTCCAGTGCTGTTGAACTCAAGAGGCGCCATTGCCAACGCGGAGAAGAGGGGGTCAGGTAAGTTTTTGTCTTAATGTTATTCTCCCTCGGAGCACCCACCCCCTGCGAGTCGTAAGTCACTGCTTTAGTCCGTTCCCCTACTTTCTTAAACATGCCTCCCCCACGGCGGAATTTGCCAAGGGGCAAGGCCGATGGTTAAGGCTCGGCCTTTGGTAACGGGCAGAGTAGGAAAAGAACTCTGTCTTTTCCTTCGTGCCCAAAGAAGACAAGTACAGTGTCCAGTTCTCCCGCTGCTGGCAGCTAGCTCCCCCTCCTTTGTTCCCCCTCTTCCCTCTGTCTCGCTCCTCCTCATGTAGTAAAAACTGGTCCGAGACTTCAAGAAACGGGTATTACCTTCTCTTTCCTCCTTTCGTTTATTTGCTTCCTTGTGAAATTGATTCAAAAAAGAAAAACACTTGGTGGAAACGTAGTCTTTTGCTGACATTTTTCAATTTCTAAGTGCAGCCTCAGGGTAGAGAGAAATAAAACATTCAAAATATGGAAAATAATTAACTAACTAAAGCATGGTGGCCATATTGATTTATTCACACCCAAACACATTAGCGCCACATTACATTGTTTGCCAGTGAAGCCCTACTTTTGTTGCCTCCTCGCTCTTTGAACAACCATGTTTTCCCTGGGTGGGAAAGCACACTATTCCTGGAGGTACGGAAATACCTGCTTGTTGGGTGCCTGCATTGGAAAACAAAATGCATACTGCGGCTCTGTATTCACAAACTTGATCTTTTGAAACCATTCTGCTTTCGTTTTGTAATGATATAAGCAATGGGCATTAGGTCAGCTCCGTTACTCTCACACGCTCCTTTCTGCACCCTCGTTCCCTTATGTCACTGTTTCCTTCTCTTTCTATTCCCCGGTTAACTGACTTCTCTCTCTTGCTCTGGGGGTGAAGGCCGATGATGAGAAATACGCCCCGGACCGGACGCCGGACCTTAAAAGAGTGGCAGCGCTAAGCGCCCACCACCTGCAATCACCGGTACATATTAGGCGCTATTGTAGAGTCTAGAGATAGTTCATCCGATTCTTGTGTGAGATGTGCTCTGTCGTAACTACTTGTCATTTGCTATGATGGGGTAATGGAGGTGCGGAGACAGAGAAAGAGACGAGGGAGGAAGGGATACTGAGATGTAGGGAGGGATAGCAAGCAATATGGATGTGACAGCAACAAGATAGGAAGAGATAGCAAGATAGGGAGAGGAGAGCATGGAGGGGTTGCGAGACAATGGAAGGGGCAGCAAGAGACGGTCACCGGGCAGTGCCAGCAGCACCCAGCCAGTGACAGAGGAGGGGAGATGCTGAGATAGCGAAAGAGATAAGGTAGGAAGGGATACTTAGATGATGGGAAAGTGAGAGTGTCACTGGAAGAGAGTGACGCCGATAGAGCAGCTCGCAGCCACTTACAGGTGAAGGTGGGGAATTCTGGGAGAGAGATGGGTAAAGAGAAAAGTGACAGTTCACAGAGACACTTTCACAATTGCTTTAGTAACCTTCCTGCTTTCTCAAATTTGCTTGAAAATGCACAAATTTTCACGGGAAGAGAATCGCAACGAACCCCCCTTATGGTGGTTCGGGCTCGCCGCACCACTTTCAAATGTCACCAGCCGCCCCTGGAAGCCACATTAGAGAAAGAGTGGTAAAAGTGGTAGAAAGAGGGGCTGAAGAGCACCAGCAGAGGTGGAGGAACCATACTGGAGAGAGTGAGAAGCAAAGATGATGGAGGCAAGAACAGAGGAGCCCTATGTGGGTTGATGGAGGGGACTAAGAAGCCGCACAGGTGGGCAATAGGAGACGGGGATACTACGTTTTAAAAATCTTTTTTTTTTATTGAATAAACAAACAGAAAAAAAAAAATACAGTGCAATAGTGATATCAAACGAGAACAGTGCATTTGTACAGTATTGAGCATGTTGTTACATAGGACCAGTTTCTTTAAATCGTGACTTATAGTATCTACAGCATTTTGTGCTTCAATATCCCATGTGTTCTCTTTCTTGTGGGATAGAATCTTTAAACGGTGTGTATATCATCCCTCTATTTTTGTTCCAGGCTCCCCAGATCTTGGACCATTTTTACCGGCATCCTCTCCCCTCATATATCACCCTCTCTGCCTGCATGCACCAGTCCATGTCTGTCTCCCAATCCCTGAATTTGAGCCCGATAACGCCCTTCCAAGTTCTTGCTATATTATGCTTCGCTACCACACATCCGAGGGAGACCCACGTTCTCTCCGCTATCGACAGGTAACGATACTAAGTTAAGCTTCATCCCAACCTTTTCTTATTTGGGCATTTGTTACTGCGCTGTCAAATTTTGCCTTTAAGCCATTCAATAAACCCGTGAGGGAGATGTTAACAATATACAATGCAAAATTCTGCTTCTGCAGCTTAATATGGGGATTGAATCTGGGGCTATAACCATGTTAATCTACTCCAGGTGGTAGAGAATTCTTTTTTTTTTTTTAGGAATCTTTTGTCCGTCCCCATAGGTTATTCTACATTCATATGTCATTCTGAACTTGGGCATTTGTTTTTACCTGATTTGATTAGAATTCCCATTAACCCAGTATCCCGCAGAACCTGGGATATCTAGTGGTATGTCACAACAATTGGTTCTGTAGTGGGTGCTCTATTTCTTTTACAAAAATGATTTAGTATCCTGTTTTACTAGGAATTTGACAGATAAATTGTGCAAAGCAACACATTAAAAAAGAAAGAACAAAATAACACTAATAAGAAATGAAATTGAGCACAGTATATACCAATCTATATCGTGAAGCGATGCAAATAATAATATATCAAGGGAACACACAGGACTGTCATGTAACATATACACTACCGAAAAAAATACTTAAAGATTAACAAAGTGTATCAAGACTGTAATACATTACATAGGTGGTAACCCATTCACAAATGGGAAGGGGTCCCTAAGGGATCCCTTCCCCTTTGTGAATGTTTGTAAAACTATTTTGAAGAGCAGGCAGTGGTCCCATGGAACACTGTCTGCTCTTAAAAAATGAAAAGAAAACTTTTCATTTTTCGTTTTGTAAAGCATCTTGTTTTCCTTTAAGGAAAACGGGCTGCTTTACAAAAAACAACAAATTGCTTTATTGAAAAGCAATCACAGACATGGTGGTCTGCTGATCTCAGCAGGCCACCATCCCCGTGATGGTTGCGATTCCTAGGGGGTAGCAAATTGCGACCTACCTCATAAATATTCTTGAGGTAGGTCATTTGTGACCCCATAGGAATCGCAAAAGGTGTACTATACACCTTCATACATTGCATTTTGCGATTTCTTAATTGCGAATCCTTTTGATTCGCAATTAGGAAATCGCAAATTGCTATCTACATGCATCTGGCCCATAGTTCCTTACTGAGCTTAAGCAAAATGGAAATGTCTGTTTCGTATAGTGAGGAGGTGACTGCTTCTGTGTTAGCAAAATCATTGAAAAAATAGTCAGAACTTCTAGAAATGCAAAGCAACATAGCTTTTAAAAAGTAGGGGTAAAGCTGGTAGGCCACAGCTCCTTGGAGGGCTGCAAGCACTTGATAGGAGCATCTTGTTATGCTCCTGTTGGGGTGGAAAGGTCCTCTGCATGGTAAAGACATGTACCCCTGCCTGAGTGCCCAACTGTACTGTTGTCTGGCTCCCTAATACTGTTTTAAGCAGGAGTTAAGCAGAACGAGCTCGGTGGTGGCAGCATACCATGTAATGATCCAAAGTTCTGCTCACCATATCAGAAGGCACTTTATATATCATTTTCAATGGAATTCATAAATCAAAGAAAAAGCGTTTAGAAGAGAAGCATTTCAAAGAATGCAATATGAAGTGAGCAGTCTAAAACTTAAAAGATAAATTTGTAAATGCAATCTGAAAACATAACTTTGATCAGAAGAAATGTTTCCAAAATGCAAGACCAACTTGGCTGAAATGCAAGGAAGGCATACGTTAAGACATAAGAAAAAAACTGCTTGCAATTGCAATGTAGGCATTAAATCCTAAATGAAAGAACACCAATTTAAAGACAAAATAGCAAGTATATGGCAAATTAAATTGTATCTTAAAAAGTCAAAATCTAGATCAAAAATCAAGAGCTCTTGGGGAATACCCACACAGTCCATGACCTACAGCACGAAAGAGTGGTACTCCGAGGAGTGACCGGTGGGTCTCATTTTTATTTCCCCAAAAGCAGACATTAAATGCAGAACTGGTCAGTTATGGTCAGTTATGCTGACGTCAATAATACCCACAGGGCGTACATTTATCAGAAATAAGGTGATCACTTACAATAAAGCATAACTTCGCCAAGCCAAAGGTCAGTATCGCTCGCTAAGTGCACGTCTTAAGTTTCATAGGGCAAGCGAGAAGATGGCGATAATATAAACAAAAGATAAATAGAACAACGCCCTACTTGCCACAGCACCTCAGTTCCCTGTTCCTTGTGGTGTGAGAAGTTCTCTATTCTCATGATCATATGTTCTCTCTGTGATCAGAACTTCTGTGTTCTTGCTGCTGTAACCGAAGCACCTAAGTGGGGCTCTGACTGTGCACTGCATCTCTCCTGCACTCTCCTGCACTCTGCTCCATTGCAGTCTCCGCTTCTCTTGACCCTTCTGCCGAGTGAGTTGTGAATTCTGGACTGCACGCGACATTGTGAGGTCCCCGCACTGCCTTCCGGCCTAGTGCAAAGGGTGCATCGGCGCCAAAACCGAGGCACGCACAACACAGGGCGAGGGTGGCGACTGAAGACTGGAGCTTTTCCCAAAATTCCCCAATCAGCACCGTTGTTGATGCGCACGGAGGGCTTGACTGAAGTTAGCAGACTTGGGGCCTTTTCCTCCCGCACGGTACCTCTCCTGCCAGTGCACAATGCCACTGCAGGACTCATCTGACTTGGGGAGGCCTCAGGAAGCACCTGGCCCTGGACAACCAGAGACGGTGACTCCACCCATTGCTGCAGATGAGGGAGGGGGGCGCAGCGCAACCAGAGCAGGGGCACACTCACTTAGTGAGATTCTGGAGTTGATCAATTATTCGGCATCCCGCCTGATGCAAAGATGATACCGGGCATCTGGGGCATAGGCGAGCATTGACACTTGGCAGATGACTCCTCAAGCGACACTTCAGGTCGTGGTAATGGCAGTGCCTGAGTCACACCAAAGCTGAGGTAGGTAGAAGCAGGGGGAATCCGGTGGGTCATGATCTCAACATACGACTGTGCACAACCCAGGCGTAGGCCTCCCCCACCTAACTCGGCCGTCCAGTGCACACCGCAGGGGGCAATAGAGACTACGTTCCGCCCACGCAGCCTTCGCTTCATCTCCCGTGTGGGGGGTCGGTAGTCAAAGCCTGTGCCCTGCGGAGAGTCCTCCCGCAAATTCCTTCATCTGCACTCCTGACCCATCGGGGAGGACTCCTAAGCCATGGGTAGGTTGCGATCCGCCACCGCTGCTGGAGCGTCGACCTCCACAAATCCACCTTCTACAGTTACAGACACCCCACGGCTGGGGTCCCCGCCTGTCCTCTCAATGTCAGACAAGCTAGACAAGTTCCCAGCAGCTATAGAACATTTCAGAGTCTCCATGGAGGCCAGATTCGGCTCCCTAGCTGCAGACTTTAACTTTCTACAGGATGACCACCACAAGCTCACAGACAGGGTCTCCGATTGTGAGAAGACCCTGTCCGCCCTGCAGCTGCTCACAAAGGGCAACCAATCGGCGATCCTGGACCTGCAAGGCTGGGTCATACATCTTGAGAGCAGAGTGGGGGACTTGTTGGGTGCTCCCATAGGAGCAATATCCGTCTCTTGTAGCTCCCAGAGGGAATTGAAGGAGTGGACCTGCTCGCTTATCTGAAGACCTGGTTTAAGACCTTCTCCCTGGCTCGGATCTCCCCCCTTATGCTCCCTGGAGAAGGCCCATTGTGTCGCTGTGTACTCCTGTATCAAGCGCCAGCGGGCACAAATTGTATTTTTGCAGGAGACCCGTACCACAACGGGAGAACTCAACCACCTGCGCAGGCATTGGAGGGGCATTTGTCTGTGTCACTACCTGCTCTGTGAATGCAAGGGGGGGGCCTGGTCTGGTTGCAGCCTGGAGTGCCATTCCTGGAAATAAGCGTGACTGTTGATAAGGAGGGTCGCTACGTTCCCTTCGAAGGCCACTTAGATGGCCGACCATGCCTCCTCTGCAGCATTTCCGCACCTAACGCTGAACAGGGGGCCTGCTGAGATGCCCTTTCTGCTGAACTCGTCCATAAGACTACAATGCCATGGATGCTGGAGTAGTGTAGTTCCTATTTCCCTTATAGGCTCTGCACATTGGAATAATATACATTATAGTTGTGGCATAGGACTGAGGTCAGTATGCCTCTATTGAGTATATTAAACCTAATTACTTTGTGTGCCAGCTAAGTCAGAGGCCCTGAGAAACTCCTTGAATAAACAAGAAGGGAGTAGTTTCTGGCAACCGCATAAACATGACAACTTTTGTTTCCCTTTAGAATCGGAACAAGTCTGAAACAACAGATAACAGATTCACTCAGTCAATCGTGCATGCCTAGTTTCTTCAGAGTTACACAGAAATAGATAGACGGGCGTTTCAATAAAAAGGATTTATTGAACAGTCTTGTTTCTCGTGTAAGAGATATGAGCTGTTACAATCGCAAGACAGCATGCGAGATATTATACGTACAGCATAAGCAGTAAGAAGAAATAGTACTGTAATAGCATTGTCTTCTAACTATGACTTATATTCATATAAACATACATAAATAACATAGGCTAAAAAGTGGACACTCGTCTGATGCTTCTAAATAGTTGTACCCCAGTGTACCTAACCTAAGTGTAGTACAAGGTAAGAAGTAGGTGCTGTATTCTATAGTGTGGTTAGCTATAGTTTTACATATGCCAAGAGTCCCTCTAGGTTCTAGTCAGCTCCATACCTTAGAATGGGAGAGGTGGGAATCTCTTTCCGGGTCTCAAACTATAACACCCCGCGAAGGGAGTCCGAACACTGGAAGCTGGATTCTCTGCGAGCAGGGATGACCGCGTCTAGTCAGTGCGTCAGGCGGGGACTCGAATTCCTTCCGAACTTGCCGTGGCGAGCCGTACCGAGCTGTGCAGCCAAGCTGTGGTTTGCCATGGTAAGGGAAGGTATATTTATACCTGGAAAGTGCTTAGAAATGTTGGCATTGATGTAAAGTCGGGCAGAGGAAGACGTCATGAATGAACCCCTAAGAAATAGTAGTTCATGCATAATAGATGGGTTCTTGGAGAAATCAATAATCCTAGCTAGGGAAAGACCCAAAGGCTTAAGGTCTGGTTTCTAAGAACTCGTTGGGATGGACGGATGTAGGTGACCATGCCTGTATTTGGATAGCATGGCTAATGCCTAAATGAGAACTGGGATTTTATGCCTAAATAAGGGCAATGCGAATTGTGCCTATATAAGGACATGATTTAGGAAAACCTATATACGGACATCTAAATCTAAACACAACACCCACTCCACTAACAAATGATCGATAGTACTAAATGGTAAACATTAAAATGGTAAACATAGAAAATTGAGTACCACATGTTGCTAAAAACATTTGTAAAAGAATACTAAAAAACTTTTGACGGACATGAAACGCAAAGGTGCTGTACATATTAAGCAATGTTTCATTCTAAGCATGTATTTACAGTGGAAGCTAAATGAATGAACAGAAATATATATACATATGATGAAATGGTTCACAATTACAGAAGAAAAGATCAAAGCCATTTCATGTCATGTTATATAAATGAAATTGTTGTGAATAAAAGGTGATAATGTGTCTCTGGAAGTGTTCAAAGAAGTCTGTTCTCTATGAATAGTTCTACTTTAATCATATTACTTTGCCATAAAAAGAAAAATTCAAATTTAGAGAGAAAAGACATTTTATGAAAAAAAGTTCCAGGGTTTGTCTTTGTTTTGAAAAATGAAGGCCAAATTTATAGCTTTCCCGGTACGCTGTGAGCCGAATCAAAAGTCAGTGTAAGGGGCTGGTGAAAACATGAAATCCTCTATTCCTGTAGACAAAAGATTGTCTACCGATGTCGGTGATAGTTGGAATACCTCGTTTAGAAAATGTACTGCACATAGATGTGAAGCATCGCCAGTAGCAATGTTCCTTTCCGATGTTACCTGTGTGCCCGTTGATCCATCTCATACCTCAGCAGTAGCATGTTGCGTCTGTGAGATCTCAACGAATGCCGTCATTAGGATTGGTGGCCTCTGGGGACAACACAGAGCATGGGCCGTTATCGGGTCCAGCAGAGTATCGATATCCGTTGGCATAACTGATGGGAGTGTTAGACAGACGTCTAGCACGCATTCTTCACCGCAAAGCAGGCAGCGTAGAACAGGTAAGATGCAATCTTGCCAGATTGGTCTGAATGACAGAAACCATGTGGTATTTAATTCTCGTAGACGATGTAAGCCCGAAAGTTGTACTATGCGCTCACGACACTTCCTTTCCAGGAGAGCTTTCTCCAAGGTGCTGGGAGTGACGCTGGTGGATTGGCTTGCCATAGCGTAATAGTAGGAATAATAACAGGATTCCTGCAACAAGTGCTAGAATTAGCGGCAGACCACCAAACACTGAGTGCATGAAGTTTGGAATGATTCCGAGGACTGCTTGAAAAGGTGTTAACAGTCCTGAACATATGGTCTTACATACATGCACAATACCGCTCGTATCAGACATGTTAAAGATACGTCCCAACATTTTAGTTTGTATGTAACAGAGCCTGTATCTCAGCCGAAGTCCTTGCAATTTGTAGATCATAGGTTTCTTTGGCTGAGGTCAAAGGCACGGTTTGTTGTAAAATAATGGCTTTCATTCTGCTTAAAGTATCAATTCGTATAGAAGAGATGTATAGTGAAGGCCACAAAGGCGACTCCCTGACTGTGTCTATTTGGGGGAACAAAACGTGCATACAGCAAGTGACCCTGGAGCCAACCGTTACCAGCTATGGGATGCCTGGCAACATGCCACAACAGCTCTGATCATTCAACATGAGGTATCTCCCATCTGAAAGTTGGCCAAATGTTGGATTAATCGCAGCGGCTGGTGAACCTTGCAGGTGGCAGGATAAATTTGCAGTAGAACTGCTACAGGCCCCGTGTAAACTAATATCCCGACATATGAGTGAACCGCTCAGTGCATTTTCAGTGTGTACTGCTAAGAAACATTTCAAGCCCCCCCACTCCAACATCTGTGTGTGTAAGGTAAATCCCAGGATCTCTTGATGTATTCTTTACCCAACCTTTCATATTTGACTGCTTGCATTTGTTTGAGGCAATACTAAAAATGGAAAGTTGTAACAGGCAGAGTTATTTTGCCATGAATTATCCATTCTGTAGCTGGTTTTTCTGCTACCGTTAATGGCAATTTTTCCAGTTTTTCAATGCTTAGCACTGTATACTTTGCTCCCCTTTGTGCCAGTTCGATCTGTTTATCCGTGAGATTGTATTCTGAAAACAGAGACAACGTGTTGATGAAACGCCAAGGCACATAGCCTGCACGCAAGTTTTGTAGCGTACAGACAAATAACAGAATAGAACGTAATTGAGACTGGCCTTGTCGCAGCCGGACCAAATCTTGTTCCACAATGTCTATAGCAGAGGATAAAATGTTGCCCAGTGAATATATCCTGGATGACAGAGTTGTTAACCCATTGTTGACCACAGCGAGAGATTTCTCTAAATTAATACGATCAATTTCTCGTCTTCTTTCTGCGGCGTCAGCTTGGGTAACCTTCCATATTTCATTATAAGCAGCATAAATGCTGGCATATATGAAACGTTTTTGACGCGGTTTTCTCGGACCTAGCAAGAAATCCCTAAGGTCTGCGTCTTCTTTAAGTAAAGGTAAGTGTTGTTTCACATCCTCTAGTGTAGATTTCTGTAGCCAATCAAGGCATAATTTTCCTACACTGTATGTTGTTACTACCCTTGCATGCTGTCTTTGAACATAACGTGGGTCTGGCCTATTGATTGTAAAACCCTGTATTCTGTTCAGGAATCTTTCTTGACAGATGTTTGTGTCTGTGGGCCAGAGCAACCATTTTTCCCATTCAGGGTCTGATCTGTTTTATAAAATAGTATGTACGTCGACCTCCCCCTGTGTAGTGCTATTACTTGCAGGTGTAGGTATGGATGGTGTGTTCATGTCTTTAATCTTGGCTAACCCAAGGCAAGACGTTTGTTGGACAGTGTCATTCGAAAACATTATTTGCTGTGGGATGATGCAGGCTCTAAACAAAGCTTCTATCCCCCGCACTTGCCAATCTTTCGTACCCCAGACAGATTTTATGTCAATTGTGTCTTTCCAAAAGTCGAAACGCTGTCTAGACAGTTGGGCAATAAAGGCTGTAGAATAAATCTGTTTTTGTATTAGTTAACATATTTTTCGTTACTGTTTTGTTAATATTTTTAAAGTAAAATGTTTCTGGATTGGACGTATTGCACCCTGAAAAATATGGAAACTTCATTGCAAATGTTTTTGAGCTACCCCTTGGTGGTGTAGGACAATGTTCCTATTGGTTATACATAAATACATTTCTAGGTGTTGCAGATCTATGCAAGAAATGATGACCATAGTGGTTGTAACAATAAAGCTGTTCATAGTCTGTAGAACCCTTTAAGTATTCATGGTTAGAGAATGCAGCAGACCTTTCTAGATCAGAGATCATGTTAACAGTCTCAAAGTCCCAATCATCAGAATAGGTAATGGAGGTAATAAAGTCACTTAATGAAATTTTAAATAAATGTGGAATCTTCAAAAGTTCCGACGGGCCGAATATATCATCCGTTTTGTCCAAACTATACCATCTTGTATAGGAACGGCTGTGATGTTCAATGTTCTGCATTGCCTTTAAAATCCTGAAACTGGCATCCCCCCAAATCCTGTCTGACCCGTTGCTACTTTATATTCCCTCGCGATCGCTTCGATCTATGGGACAGTGTTTGGTAAGATCCCCCGGGTGAGGAAGGCTCGTGCAGGCGGGCGCTCTTTTCGGAACAGAGCGGGCATTCTGTGGAACTCTCTACCAACCCACATTCGAGGGCTTACTAACTATTTCCATTTTAGGAAAGCGATCAAGACATTCCTGTTCCCGTCCTTGTAAGCCTTATTGTTTGTACGCGTACTGCTCTTATGTTGCTTAGCGCCGGGACTCCTCTTAGCTGAGGCAGCTGTCGCGCTCTATATAATTTCCTAACATAACAGCTGAGAAGTCTCTCGCTTCACGATGGGATGATTTGTGTGGTCTCAAAAGTAAGTTCACATTTTTACTTTCTGTGTCCAAGTGAATAAATCTTCAATTTTTCAGCATGCTCAGAGTCATTACTAAAGCTAGCCAAAGCAGAAAGAAAAGTATTCCAGAAATAATCCATAGTTCACTTCATGGTGAAACCAGATAAGTCTTTTTCCGGAGATGAAAAAAGTCTTGTGCTAGTTCTTTGAAAGTTCTTTTGGCTGGTGTTGTTTCCGGTTCGCTTCGATCCTCAGAAAACGTATCAAAGTTAATGAAATAGCCAGAGGCAGTTCTGTTAATGGTTGAAATTGCATCAGGATTCATTGAAATCGCTGGCACCAGTTGATCACGTGTTACGTTGGTGTAAACAGGTGTATCAGGACGAACTGTTAGTTGGGTTTCAAGAGGAATGAGTTCCATAAAATTGTTGCTTAGTCCTTCATTTCTTACTGCTGAATTCTCGATGGTGATGAGTCTTTCAGTTTGAACCTCTTGGATAGTAGCTAGAGGAGTGCGTCTGCTACTTGGTCGGAGTCCACAAGGCCTACTGCTTAGTATTGGCCACATAGTGTGGTTTGATGAGGTTGATTGATAGAAATCTTTTCTCCTTTTTTCCAGCAATGGGCGGCAGAAGTACTGTTCTTGTTCTGTGTATGGCTGAGACAGGTACTGGTTGTCTGTAAGAAGGCCCAAACTCCTTTTTGTCCGCAATCTTCTCTCTGACTAGATCCCCAAGCTTTGGGATCCAGACAGGCCTTGCTGGGACGGCTGAAATCTCCCCAGTGGTGGTTGGCTTCAGGAACACGTTGCTTTGTTTCGATCTTAGTTCATTTAAGTCCTGTAAAACAGCCAAACGATGTTTGATATCAAATGGTTTATTTTTCACCACTGTGCCTTCACATTCGAGATCTGGAACCCACATTCTTGTCCCAAATAGGATTTCATATGGAGTGACTCCCCCCCCCCACATATCCCCTCCCCCCAGAGAACTTCTTGGCAAATTATTTAATGAGCGTTGGACCCCATAAAGATGTTTGACCCACCCATCACCCGAACCTAATACCCTAGCTGTTAGACTGCTTTATGTCCTGGTTTTTCCTATCCACAACAGAATTTCCCTCCGGATGAAACGGAGAGGAGTACCGCAATGCAACGCCCAAACTGGCCATGGCTTCTTTGTAAGCTCAAGAGCTAAACGCAGGGCCCTGGTCAGATTGTAGCGTGCCAATTGCTTATGTGCAGATAAAGACTCGCAAATCTTTTATAACAGTTAGAGCATCAGCTGAGCGCTGAGGCCACATCCATAGGAACCTTGAACACGAATCCACTGCGACCATGATATATTTATAGTTTTCATCCTTTTGCAAGGGGCCGCAGTGATCCAGGTAAACACAAGCTAATGCTTTATCTGAAATTAATGTCTGCGCAGGACATTTCACTGTAGAGACTTTAATCTGTTGGCATATTTTACATTCCAAAACATAGTTTTTGGTCTGTTTCCTAATGCCGGGCCACCAATATCTTTGTTTTAATAACGATACTGTGGCAGAAACACCTGGATGGGCAGAGGCTATCCCTTCATGTTCTGCTAGGATTAGTCCTAATCTACGTTCCATGTTTGGAATTACCCTATCCCCCAATCCAGGGATTCGAGCAAACGGAACGTTGTTCGCATCAATTATATACGACTATTTGAGTGGAAATTTTTTAGGTAACGCTGCATCACTGCCTTTGGTTGATGCATTGACAGCCAACAATATCTCACTGTCTATTCTCGTTTTTGAACGAGTGATCGCAGCTACAGAAGCCGTTTGCACAGCCCCCTTGGCGGCTTCGTCAGCCAATGAATTCCCTGCACCGTGAACGCCATCACATTGATGACTCCGCGTGTGTATCACGTGAGCTTTTAGTAGTTCGTTCTTCAACTGAACTACTTGTTCCCAAATCGTTTTATGCTTGATTGTGCCACCTTTTGCATCTTTGAAACCATTTTGAAGCCAATTCTGTAAATATTCATTGTATGATTGAACACAGTAAAAAGTATCGCACACTATAAGTGTGGGGAATTAGCGATCCGTATTTTCAAGTGCCAATTTGAATGCTTGTAGTTCAGCTCGCTGAGCTGTACAATCTCATAGAGATTGTGTTTTAGTGACCACTGGTCGGAATTTATCATTGCGCATGCGACCTTTAACGATTGCGCACGCTGCACTGTAAGCTTGCTTACTTTCCGTAGCGGGTTGTGCTGATCGGTCCGTAAAAATTATAAATTTGTTCTGATCAAGAGGGAGAATCTCAATAGGCAGAGTACATTCATGTTCATATTGCAGGAATGCTTGTGTTTTTAAATAAGCATCAAAAACTTATTTAACATCCGTTGCAGCAAGAGAATTAACCCATTGTATCCATCTTGGTTGTAAAGCTTTTGCATTTGGAATGCCTGCTTTTGTAACTGCCTCTAAGGCTGGTACCGGAGTCACGACAATAATGCGTTTCCCTTGAGCTAGAGCTTTTTCTTTTGCTACAGAGGTTTGAACTGCTGTCAGAATTTTTTCTGTCAAAGTGAAGCGCGTTTCCGCTTGTGTATACAAATGTGATTTGTATGCAATTGGTACTTTTTCACCTTCATTAAAAGTTAAGTAGGTGAATCCGCATTGACCGGAAATTATTCGGATCACTAAATTGAGTGTATTTACGTGTGTTTGTAAGTGATTTGTTGCTAACATGTCAGCTTGAAGTGATCGCAGGATATCTGTGTGTTCCTGTGTCCAATTTTTGATTTTGAAATCAGGTTTGATTAATTTGTGGTTTAATCCTTTCTACGCAATGTAGAATGCAAGTTCTTCCAAAATTCAGGAAACCTAGAATCGACTAAGTTTTTCAGTGCTTTTGGAGGTTGGAGCAGCGCACACCTTTCTAAAAAGTTAGCTGCCAGGCTTTTGCCTTCACTTGAAAGCTCATATCCTAGGAAAAGGACATTGAGATGGGCAATTCTGGATTTTTTTTAAAGTTGAATTTATAGCCCTCAGAGGCGAAGCCCAGTATAATGGTATTCACCCTGTTCAAGTGCCTGTCCAGGTTATCGTCTGTCAGATAGATGTCATCGACATATGACCATGCCTCGTCATCATAAATTTATAGTAACTCTGTTACTCTTGCTGAGAATAACCCTGGGCTGTTCTTGAACCCTTGAGGGAGTCGACAAAAGTGACCCTGAGTCCCCATTATTGAGAAAGCTGTCGAGTACCTACTTTCAGGTGCTATGTTTTGACAAAAGAAACCATTTGAAATGTCTAATATGGTTTTATATTTGTTACGCACAATATTATTCATTAATGCTGTACTGTGTGCATTTTGCACTGCAAATGTCTTAGAACAAGTGTTCAGGTGCCTGTAATCCAAAACTAGACGATATTTATTGTCTGGTTTGGAAACAGGAAACAAAGGATTGTTCATTGATGTGCATGTTTCAATCACCCCTTGGTATTCAAATTGATGTAAGATCTCCCTGACCTGTTTTTTAGCTTCTTGCTTAATTGGTTACTGCCTTTGTGCAGTAGGTTGATTTTTTTTTTTAACTGTATCTTGTGAGTCCTCATCCCATCCTACATGATTTTTAGGTCTCGTGCCTAGCGTTGCACTGCACAGCAGTGCTCGCACAGCGCAAGACATTTAGTAGGTAAAAAACGGGGGTTTAGCACTGACCTAGGAATCGCACACGCTTGTGCGTGTGCTTTTCCTTTTGTGCTACCCCATTGGCCTTTGCGTGCGTCTTTTTATAAAAGACTGCACGCAATTGGCCAAAGGCGGGCACATTGCTCCGCCCATGGCCTATTGGTGTCTATTACACGCTTGGTGCGCGTAATAGACACCAATAGGCCATGTGGTTTTTAATTATCGTGCCCAAACACGGGCGAAATAACTGAAACTACATAGCTCGCTGTAGCGCGCGCGTGCACCACTTGCGAGTTTCTGGTTTTTATACCAGTGGATCTTGTTTTATAATGCACTTGTTTTTCCTAAAAGGAGCGTATGTATTGGTAGCAGTGCTACAGGCTACTGTAGTTTGGTGTTATTTCTAGTTTCGATTCTCACTGGTATTACTCGTAATAGAAAATAGGCGCTCATCCCTCCTTGGTCATTTGTACCGCACCTCTGCAGTTCTCTGGTAGTTTTCACGCAGAAGCAAGGCACGAACAGACTCGGTCCCATGTGTATTCCTGCACAGAATCCTCACGATTCTACTGGGAAGCTTGCTGCAACAGATCTCTCCAGAAATAAATACTTTTAATTAGCTCACGTCGCTTGTTTTCGCTATCGTAATGTAAATATCAGCTGTATCTATTTCTCAATGTAATGGTTGTAAATTCGTCAGAGGTGTTGTGTGAGTGAATGATCAATGTTTATTTTTCCTATGTACTCTGTTTTTTATAGTCTAGTTTTTATATTGGGAGGCAAAGTGGGCTAATGAAAGCAGGTTGGGGTGACACATACCTGCCAATATTTTACAAGTTGAAGTGGGAGATTTTGAAAACAAATTGGGGAATGCAATTATCTTTGTGGCGATATTGATTAAGAGGGAATTTCAGACCGAAGAGAGGTAAAATAAATACATTTTTGGCTATAAAAATCGACCTCGCGCCTACATGCGTCTATGTATGGTTTATTACTACTGAGTGGCATTAGACAACCGGAAATTACACAATTTCTGTTGTATATTTGCGGGACAGACTCATGACGCTGGGCAGAGTTTCTCGGTGTTTTATCACTGGTTTAACAGGGTTTGGTATGGTCAGTAGTCACCTCTTTTGTTTGGACTATCAGGGGCGGCGCATCTGTAGAGCAGACCCTTGGGCAGGTGAAAGGCAAAGCATGTACGAATATTTTCTGTGCTTTTGCTGCTGGTACAACAGCCTCTGAAAGAGCTGTGTTTGCCTGTCGTGGGCAATTGCGTAATGAGAATCACGGACAGGATATGGGGCACACTAATCCAGTCTGTTTTTTGTTTTTTTTGCCAAACACTTCTTGAATTCTGAGGCCTGGAGGTCCATCCTCGTAATGGAAACCACAAGTTCCAGCATGCAATGTGCTGTTGGAAGAAAAACCATGACTGGGTAAAGGTACCCCGGATGACGTATCACCAGCTTGACACTCACTAGATTTCAGAAGCATGAGTGCATGCAAAGAATCAAGAAAAAACGGTTCATAGATCTACTAAGGTGCATAGTGGTAGGGGCTGATATAGCAGGGATGCACCATGGGGCGCCCCCCTCCCCCTCGTACTTATTTATTTCTCGATTAGGTCCGGTCTAGCGTTCCCTCTTTTCGCCTGTTCTCTATTAAAATAACCTTCATTTAAAACAAGCATTTACAATGCAATAGGTCTCGCATTATTAAAGTTTGAGCTATTGTCATTGCTAAATAATGCAACACCAATAGCTCAAACTTTATTAATGCAAGACCTATTGCATTGTAAATGCTTGTTGTATAATGCTGGGGCCAGGGCAACTGCCCATTTCCTGACATATGTGTATTTTAGGTGTATTGGAACATGGTTGGAGAAGGCTGGCATAATGATGTCTTCGCCATGTGGGCACTCCCTGACAAATTCTGGTGGCCAGTCCTGTTCTGCTAGAAGTATATCATAACCCCTTGAAAGTTTCTCCCAAAAGAGTGCACTCTTTTCTTGGCATTTCTCCCTCCATCCGGAATGTTATTTCATATAACCTTTGTGGAGTACTAATCCTGGTGTCTACAGTCTCAACTGTGATGTACTCATTCAAGTCCACTATCTCCAGAAGTTCCTTCAGGTTCTGGCGAGCTATTGTTACTTCTGCTGCACTGTCCAGCATTGTCTGAGCCCATTCTCCGTTCTTGAGTTGTGTTCTCAGAATTCTCAGCATGTCTGATCTTCAGACCTGCTACCTTCTTAGTGAATTGAGGTTTTGGTTTGTTTTTCTGAACGTGTTGATCGTCTTTGGACTTCACGCGTTCTTCTTTATGATCTGACCGTCCTCTTCTTTCGGATATCTGTGATGATATCTGAAAGGTACGAGAGGAGCGTGTATCAGTATCCTGATATCGGTCAGGTTTTCTCAAATTATCCCTATTCCTGAAGTTATACCTCCTTTCAGAGGGCTCCTTTTGAGGAGACTTACCTCGGGATTGAGAACGTTTCTTTTTTGAATGTTGTTTGTTATTTTCCCACTTCTTTTTAGAAGATGTAGGATTGTGTTTAATTGAGTCATTCTCAGGACCTTCAGACAGTTGTGGTTTAACTGGTTGTCCACCCAAACTATCTCTGCCTATTTCTTCATAGGATTTTTCTGGGTAGTTCTTGTTGATGTTCTGTTACATCAAATTCCCTTAAGCGTTGGCGGATCGCCACTGATGCTTCCTCCCCTTTAATATTAGATAATATTATTGTTGAGACCTTGTCGAAGTTTTTTAGTAATTTCATACCTAAATTCAGAGCAGGCTCGGCCCCGTATTCATTTTGAATTTTTTTCAGGACATCCGGTATTACCGCAATAGACGGAACACCATGTGTTTTAGTATAGATGACAGCAAAGACTGTGCCCCAAGTGGTGCAGTCTTCCATATGTGGTGTTCCCCATTGGTAAACAGATTGTTGAGATTCTGTGTTTCTCATAAGGGCTAGTATTAGGAAATACTGCTTCGATTTGTGTAATCTTTTGAGCTATCCAGAATGGAATTTGTTCACGTTTTGTGGGCATTCTACCCATGACTGTGTTTAAAAGTCTGTGGAGTAATTTTTAGTGTATTCCCCTGGAGAGGGGTTTGATTTGGAATGGTTAATGGTGGTTGGACTGTGAAAGTCCGCATAAACATATTGGACTAACTGTCTGTAAATTTTTATTAACTCTTTGAGTTGAGTGAGTAATTCATTGTCTGATATTTCTTTGATATCAGGATGAGGTGTGGAGCCGGCTAAAATCGGCCATGTTGCTCCTGGTCTACCTAGTGGACCGAGCCTGGTAATGTGATTGTAATGTTTTACGGTGCTTTTAAACCAGAGATTATGCTCCTGGTATGCGAGTGGAATTTCAACATCCTCGAAGGGAATGTATTCCTCAAGTGGTTCGTCTTCTTTATAGAAGTGAAACGCTTTTATTACTGGATTTGATTCTGGGAATACTATCCATGAATAAAATACCTCTGTCTAAAAAGATTCATGTGCCTCTATCACGAAAACTGCTCTACCACCTCTTGGTGTTAGGCCATGTTTTATAAGTTTTAGAGTGATGGCTCTCCTTAAATTTGGATGGATGTTTAGAACACCCTCATCGGTTTAATTTAAACCTGTAAGATTAAAAGCTGTTACGACTTGGTCAGTCGCAGCCTCACCAGTCACGGTATTATTATCCCCGTTTTGGGACATTGTTTTTGAAAAATGTAGAACAAGTTTCAAGGAAACCAAGATAAGGTGCACAATATTTTTGAACACTGTATCCTTCAACATTGAACAAACCAAACAGCTAATACATAGGATTTTCGTCCTACTCAGCTATGGTGGATATTAACCCTACCCACTCCAGACGTCTTATGGAGTATTATGAGTAGGGGTCGCTGAGAAAAGCACGACTGAGTTACTTCAGTATCTGGCGTTAAATTACTGCCTTATCAAACACGTTGGGCGCCATGTAGTGTAGTTCCTATTTCCCTTATAGGCTCTGCGCATTGGAATAATATACATTATAGTTGTGGAATAGGACTGAGGTCAGTATGCCTCTATCGAGTATATTAAACTTAATTACTTTGTGTGCCAGCTAACTCAGGGGCCACAAGAAACTCCTTGAATAAACAAGAAGGGAGTATTTTCTGGCAACCGCATAAACATGACAACTTTGTTTCCCTTTAGAATCGGAACAGGTCTCAGAATCGTGGAAACCACAGATAAGTTTCACTCAATCGTGCATGCTTAGTTTCTTCAGAGTTGCACAGAAATAGATAGACGGGCATTTCAATAAAAAGGATTTATTGAACAGTCTTGTTTCTCGTGTAAGAGATATGAGCTGTTACAATCGCAAGACAGTATGCGAGATATAATATGTACAGCGTAAGCATTAAGAAGAAATAATACTGTAATAGCATTGTCTTCTAGCTATGACATATATTCATATACACATACATAAATAACAAAGGCTAAAAAGTGGATACTCGTCTGATGCTTCTAAATAGTTCTACCCCAGTGTACCTAACCTAAGTGTAGTACAAGGTAAGAAGTAGGTGCTGTATTCTATAGTATGGTAAGCTATAGTTTTTTCATATGCCAAGAGTCCCTCTAGGTTCTAGTCAGCTCTGTACCTTAGAATGAGAGAGGTGGGAATCTCTTTTCGGGTCTCAAACTATAACACCCCGCGAAGGGAGTCAGAACACTGGAAGCTGGATTCTCTGCGAGCAGGGATGACAGCGTCTGGTCAGTGCGTCAGGCGGGGACTCGAATTCCTTCCAAACTTGCCGTGGCGAGCTGTGCAGCCGAGCCGTGGTTAGCCATGGTAAGGGAAGGTATATTTATACCTGGAAAGTGCTTAGGAATGTTAGCATTGACGTAAAGTCGGGCAGAGAAAGACGTCATGAATGAACCCCTAAAGAATAGTAGTTCATGCATAATGGATGAGTTCTTGGAGAAATCAATAATCCTAGCTAGGGAAAGTCCCAAAGGCTTAAGGGTCTGGTTTCTAAGAACTCGTTGTGACGTTGGGATGGACAGATGTAGGTGACCATGCCTATATTTGGATAGCATGGCTAATGCCTAAATAAGGACTGGGATTCTATGCCTAAATAAGGGCAATGCGAATTGTGACATGATTTAGTAAAACCTATATATGGACATCGAAATCTAAACACAACACTGGGTGGAGATTATAATTACGTGCTCGACCTGGCGCTAGACAGATCCAGCCCACCTGTTCCCCGTTCCTCCCTACACGTGCAGGTGGACCGATTCTGGCGCTGGGCGGGTCACTTCGCGCTCACAGATGTGTGGCGGTCTCAGCGCCCCGGAACCTGCTTTTATTACTTCCACTCCATCCCACAAAATCTGCGAGTGCAGCTCGACCGATTCCTTTGCTGTGTTTTGCTAGTTACCTTGCTGCGCCACACAGACTACTTGGGACGAGAGGTGTCCGACCATGATGCGCATGTCATTTATCTTGAGTGGACGTCCCCCTCCCACTCCAACATGGAAGCTACTGTAGGACTGTTTGGAAGACCCACTGTTCCGAAAGAAACAGGTAGACCACATTCAACAGTACTTTTCAGAGAATTGCAACACCGCCTCCACTCAGACTCTGGAGTAGGACGCCTTTAAGGTGGTAATATGTGGAGCCTGTGTTCATCAGAGTTCCGGGTTGTGCCAGACCTTGGAAAAGGACATAGCCTCGGTTGAGCGCATCCTGGCGGAGCTGAATAAGGCAGCGGATACTGACCCCGAGCTTGCCACGCAGCTCATGGGCACGAAAACTACCTACCTTGCCCTGTTAGAGGACCTGCGGTGCTTTATCTTCACAGGCTGCACGGCAAAAGTCCATCAGGTGTGAGACAAGTCTGGCAGGGCCTTGGCCTAGCTTATCTGGCCGGTGTCAGTGACCCACCCCATTACTGAAGTGGTCACCCTGGCAGACATTGTGGTTTGCACGCAAGCAGCCATAATGCACTCCCTTTATGACTATTACTCGTCCATCTACAGGGTCAAATCGAACTCTTCTGCAGATCTTACCACTGCTTTTTTGGCAGGATACGATCTCTCACACATTTCAGTCTCCACTAGACTCTCCTTAGAGACAAAGATCACATCCACTGATGTGACGCAGACAATCTGAGACCTAGCTCGTAACAAGGCACCGGGACTAGACAACCTGCCTTTAGAGTACTATAGCTCTTTTTCTAAACTCCTGGAGCCGTGCTTGGCAAAAATTTACAATGCAGCAGTAGACGCAGGCTAACTTCTGCAATCACGTTGACAGTCCCTTTTAGTTTACCTTCCTAAACACATCACTACTTGTTTCTTACAGGCCCATCGCTATCTTCGGGGCCGATTATAAAATCCTGGGCACAATCCTGGCTGATCAGTACACCCAGATTCTCTCTGAACTGGTGCATACGGTTCAAAACGACTTTGTTCCCGGACATAGCCATTCACAGAATATCCGTCACCTCTTTCATGTTTAGGACAGGTAAAAGAGCGGTTCCTATGGTCGGCTTGTCTGATTTTTGATCTAGAGAAGGCGTTCGACACCCTAACGTGGCACTACCTGTTTGCGGTGCTCGTCCACATGGGGATCGGCCCAGGCTACTAGCATACACCAGATTGCTTTACTCCATACCGACCTCCTGGATCCCCACGTCTCTACCTCCTTCCCGGGCTGTCCAGGAAAGAGACTGGGTTGCCCACATTCCCTCTTGCTGCCCATGAAGCCCTTTGCGGTGCGACTGCGCAGAGAGTGTGTTGAGTGGGCCATCCCACTCATGAGTAAGGCGCATGCAGTGTCCTTATACGTGAATAACGTACTCCTATATATCCGAGATATTGCGACCTACCTGGTGTCGATTCGGGCTATAGCGGACTATGCCACTGTTGCGGGTCTTCGTGTCAACTGGTCAAAATCAGCCATCTATCCACTCTGCCCTGACCAACAATCACAAGAGTTTTACCTCGGGGGACACTTGCCTCAACTGGCATATGCAGGCGACTCGCTACTTGTGGCTCAACCTATACTGCCAACCCCAAGACTTATATGAGGGGAACCTCTGCAAGGCCCTGGCAGTAATCTAAACTCTGGTATAATTCTGGTGATCCCTCCCCCGGCCCCTATAGGAAGGATTGGTTTGGCAAAGATGGTCGTCCTGCCTCTCCTTTAATACTATTTCGCAAATCTTCTGGATATACCACCGTACTCCTCCTTCAGGGAACTAGACTCGCTGTTATGCACACTCATGTGGGGTTCCGGGCATAGATGTGTTGCTCTTGCTAAGCTGCAACTACCGCTATCGCAGGGATGCTCAAGGGCCCCATGCTTTGAGGCATGCTTCCTCGCAGCACAGCTGCAATGGTTGTCCCATTGGACGGTTGTGCGCTACCTGGACGAAACCAGTGCAAGGTCTGGACCTCTCTCCATTCCATCTATCCGACACCTATTCTTACCAAAGGCTCAACACCCAGTGCCCTGGCACCTCAAAGTAACAGTAGCCAAGACATGCATGACTAGATCCATCGACTCTCCTGGACGATCCCACTGTATGCTCCAAATCTGCCCCTTGTGGGCCTTCCCTGCAACCCAGGTTTCTACACCTCCAGAGAGTGCTCACGACGGGCGACTTATTTGCTGGGTCCATCTTATCCCCTTCGCCCAACTGGCCAAGGAGAATGATCTCCCTCTTGGGCAGTTCCTCCTATACCGGCAACTCGGTCATCATGCCATTCCCTCTGGGACCTTTGGAAGGGGGAACCCGCAATGCACTCAGCTGTGGTCGTGTCCCGCCCTACAAGGAGTACTGGCACTCCATCTACACTGCGCAAGGTCACAGTGCTATCAGACTCACACATGGGAAGCATGCTCCCGGTACATCTTTAAGTGCAAGAAGTGACTTAAAATACGGGCCCGCTTTGTGGACCTGGCACTACTGTTTGCCATGTGCACGCTCACACTACATGGGTGCTCTCCTTCGGCTCCTCCAGTACAGGTATGGAGGGGGGCAGTGCGTAAGTGGGGTGCGGCAGAGGAAATGCCCTCCGATATGAGGAGGTACTACATCAATGACACAGACAACCCTTAACCCCCACAGTGGGCCCCCCTTCTTGCACACTTCCAACAGAAGGCGGGCAATGACAACCCCCCCCACCATGAAGCACCAGGCCCCACACACGCATAGTACACACCTTCCTTAACGAGGTCACACATGTTAACACGTGCTTGCAGTATGTCCCTCCCCCCAATCCGCACACTTCCAGCTTGTTGGGAGACTCGCCTGTGGGCTCCCTGCCTAGCAGCCCACACAACCATACACGCTCTGTCACTGGAACCATCCCGCCCTCTACCACCTTACCAACACCTTACTCGTTTCTCCCCCTTTACACCACAACAACGCTTGCCACAACAAACCAACTGTCTTCCGTGTAAAGTACTCATGACTATATTGCATAGCTAAATGTCAAATGTATGTCTGCCTCACTGCTTCAACCTATTTGATACATATTGAAATAATAGGCTGTAAGATGTTTACGTTGCAAAACTCAATGAAGATGTTTAAAAAAAATGGTGCATTTAACAGAATTTAACTTTCTAAATGGGCCACTGTTATTCATTATAGATACATTTGTTCATTATAGATATATTTTCTTCACAGGGGTCCTGTAACAATATATTGAATATGAAAAAATAGATATACTTGTTCGTTCGTGGTTGCTGGTATTCAGAGATTTTCTTGTGATTTATAAAGCAGTGCCGTTGTAAAAGAAATTGAAGTAAATTAAAAAAAAAAAAGCTCAAGTAAGCCAACGTGTATATACTGTTCAGTGATGCATTTAAAATCCCATGTGTTTGATTTTAACAGATCTATTCTGCAAAACGATAACACAATGCTGGTGTTCTTTGTTAAGTCTCTCAACAGGACCACAGCAGAAGAAGTTGTTTTGTTTGTATACTTTTGAGTCACGGCGAAGATGGTACAATATTTGGAACAGATGATTGTATGCAACTAAAACATTTAACCACGCTGTTTAGGGGAGACAAGTGCAGAAGCCTGGTCGGGAAGCCCAAGCTCTTCTTCATACAGGTAAAGAAACCACAGGACTAAATGATACCTGTTTCTCATCCAAAATGCCTTCAGAGGCCTTTTGGTATTGTTACATTCTAGTACTTAGATTACTTTAACTGTATTCTGTGAGTTATTGTCAATTACAGCAACGCTATGTGGATATCAAAATCTAATTTAATTGGTAGAATTTGAATTTGTCTCAACTCTTGCCTGTGGCACTGCTTAAATGCTGTTTAATTGTGGTACGATATCACAGTTAAAGAGAACACTACAGGAGTGACTGATGTTTGCAAAGTGAAATACATTGTATACCTATTCATCACCAACGGAAGTGCTGTAGTGATTGACCATCTCCATTCTCATGGCTGTGATAGTACTCAGTAACAGCCATTAGCTACAATTTCTAGCCATTTTCCTTGTAGAGCTGTCATACATGGCACCTGAAGGAACTGAATTGTGACCGGGTTTTCTTTTCTAACCCAGGTTTCATCATGGTTTTTCTTCTGCATTAGTTTGTTTTTATCCTTTATATTTCCCTTATAACTTTGATAATGCGCTTTGTCTGAAATGCAGTTTTTTGTATGAGTTTTTTTCTCAGCTCTGTCATGACATACATCATTGAGAAGATAAAGGTGAGGCTTGAGCCCTGATACAGAAGATGAATGATGCAGAGGAATGTGTTGGATCACAAGTTCTCTGTATGACATGAAAAAGAGTTGCGACTGCCACCTTGCTTCATCCCTTTTCTTCCCTAATCTGCTTTATTTGTCCTGCAGTGGACACGACAATCTGTGAGGCAACCTTTCAGCTTTCAAAGTGTACCTCTAGCCTTAATGGGGGTTACTACTGCACCTTTTTAACAGACTTTTTGGTGACTAGCAGTAGATCACAACAGGGGTGAAACCCATTTTACCAGTACCCCTGGTTTATTTTTTGTTTAAATATTTTTATTCTTGCATGATGTCAAATATACAAATATCAATATTCAGCATAGTATACCAAATTTTAACATTTTACACATTTTTTGTTCCCTCCCCTCCCCCCCCCACCCATAACCTCCCACTACCTCCCCCCGCCCACAGTACAGGGGTTGTACAGCTTCCATTATCGTCTTTCAAACCATTTAGTCATTGGCTCCCAAATTTTTAACCCTTTCATCCAAGCCTGTGTTCCTCTTTTCTCATAAATAGCTTTCTCAAAGTTATAATTGGCCGTCATACGAGACAGCCACTGATAAAAGGTTGGGGGGGGAAGGATTCAGCCAAGCTGAAGCCAAACATAATCGTAGTGTTGCCATACCAATAAACAGCAATTTTTTACCTGGTTTCCCTTGTTGGTCCGAATCCACCCCTAATCCGATCAAAGATGGGGAAAGGACAATATCATTCCCAAGCAGTTCCCTAAAAAAGGTTGAGATCTCTTGCTTTAGATTATTTAAGCCACTGCATGTAGCAAACATATGATTTAAGTCCGCTTGATAGAATGAACATCTAGGACATAAAGTCCCTCTCCCTGTCCCCCATTTTGCTATTTTCTTAGGAGTATAGTAAAGTGAAAAGCAAGCTTTGTAGTACTGGGCCGGGATTAAAGTGTTTTGCGCCAAATTTAATGAGTGCTTAAATAATTCTTCTGAGATTCCTATTTCTTCTTTCCACTTTTTTGCGCGATCTTCTAGGTCGTCTGGCATTAATTCATTGAGGAGTTTATACATAACGCTAATAGATGGTGGTTCAATCTTTCTCATATTATTAATAATATAATTATTACCAAAACCAATTGAGCCTCCGCATTTTTTACTTAAAAAATCCTGTATTTGTAGATATTTAAAAAAATGCCTCCTTTCTAAATCATACTTTCCCCTCAAATTTTCAAACGAGACTATACCTGTTATGTGTAGAAATCCCCCAGTTTGGTTAGGCCTTTTTCCTGCCAATTTTTAACTATAGAGTCTCTAAAAATGTCCGGCAAGTTATGATTATTACCAATTGGTGTATAGTAATTTAATCGGCCTAATCCAAGCTTTTTGCGTATTAATTTCAAGACCTTGCATCCACCAGCCAGTGTCTTAAAGCGGACTTTCTTGTAATGACAATCGTTCCGGGTACAAATCATAGTTGTTTAGAAGAACCCTCATGCTCTTGAATTGAAAGGCTCTGTAATATTCCATTAAGTCTGGGCTGGCAATTCCTCCTTCTGCTTTTCTTCTCCGTAATTTTCTCCAGGCAATGCGTGTACTTTTTGCCACCCAAATGAAACTCGCTATTTCTCCTTGTATTTTTTTTAAAGTTTCTCTCTTAAATTCCAATGGGATTGCGCTGAATAGAAATGTGTATTTTGGGAGGATGGACATCTTAATTATATTAGATCTGCCTAAGAAGGTTAGAGGGAGACCCCCCCCCATGCTTTCAATAACTTTTTCACGTCAGCTGTTACTCTATCCATATTTATCTCGGGTATCTTGTTTAGGTTTTTAATCAGGTCTATTCCCAAATATTTAATCTTCTCCCTGGTGTAAATGTTGTCTACCTGGGAGTTCCAACTCATTATCTCAGTTTTTGATTGATTAGTTTGGTAACCTGAAACCCTCCCGAAGTTTCTTAAGGTGTCATAAATGGCCTGAACCGAACCTTTATAGTTGCTCGTGAAAATCATCACATCGTCTGCATACAAGGCTATTTTTTTTTCCCAAGTCAGAAATTTGAATGGTGTTATTTCAGGGTGGACTCTGAGCCTGTTTGCCAGAGGCTCGATATATAAATTAAAAAGAAGGGGAGACAAGGGACATCCCTGACGGGTCCCTCTAAATATGGGGATGTTTTCTGTTAAATTCCCATTAATTAGGACCTTAGCTTTTGGTGCTCGATAAATTTCTTTGATTGCTCCCTGAAAATTTTCTCCCAGGTTATATTTTGCTAAAGTAGCATTCAAAAAAGCCCAATTTACTCTATCGAATGCTTTGGCAGCATCCAATGTTATTATTGTCAGGGGGATTTTTTCGCTTATAGCTATATCTATTGATCCGATAAGCTCCTGCGTAAGATCTTGTAAATGTCTACCCCTTATAAACCCTTTCTGGTCTTCTTTTATCAGTTTTCCTGCAAACCTACCGAGCCTCTTTGCTAATATTTGTGTATAGATCTTATAATCACAATTGAGTAAGCTTATAGGACGGTAGGATTCGCATTTAGCTGGATTTTTACCGGGTTTCAACAGGATGCTTATCGTAGCTTCATTCCAAGAGTCAGGGAGTCTCCCCTTCTCCAAGTAAATTGTGTTTAACAAAATTGTGAGCGGGGGAGCTAAAACCTCACTAAGTTTACTATATAGTTCATTAGGGAGGGCGTCTGGGCCTGCTGATTTACCTCTCTTCAGACCCTTTATTACTTCTTCTACTTCCTCTTTAGTAAATGGGGCATTCAGTTCTTCTTTTTCCTTGTTAGTTAGCTTAGAGAGTTCCAAATTGAGTAAGTATTCTTCTAAATCCTCATTCAGTGGAACAGTATCTTCAGTATATAGGGAGGAAAAGAAGTCTACAAATTCTCTCATTATTACCCCTTCTTCTGAACACGGGACAGTGCCGTCTTGTGGTAAGATATTAAGTATTTTATTTCTATTGGTATCGGTCTTCGTTTTCCATGCTAACAACTTACTGCAGCCCTCCCCGTATTCATAATGAGCGAGCTTGCTTACCTCCCATCTCTCTCTAACCTTACTTTCTAGAATTCCTGTTAATCTTTCCTCGTATGCCATCTTGTCTACTTCCAACTTCTTTTTTTTTTTCCAGATCCACCTCCGCTTCTATTAATAACTCTAAATTTTTAATATCTGTTTCCAACCTTCTAATGTCTTGTTTTGATATTTTGGTTTTATAAGCGGCCAGACTGAGTATTTTCCCCCTGATAACAGCCTTGTATGCATCCCATGTAGTTTGAAGAGATACTCCCTCTTTATTATTTTCAAAGAAATTCACCGACTCTTTTATTAGATTCTCAACGATTTGTATATCATTGAAAATGGTTCGATCCACCGTCCATCTTATGTTAGACTGTTCCATGCCCAATTGAGTTTTGAGAAGGACAGCGGAATGATCTGAAAGTAAGGCTGGTAAATGCTCAACCCTAATGATTTTACATACTATCGTTTTTTATACAAGAAAAAAATCAATTCTGGATTGATGACCCAGTCTTTTATTTTTGAACGTAAACGGGTAAGTTTTATCACCTTTCTCCTTCCAGATGTCCACCAACCCCAGATCTTTTCTGTAGATTCGCAACCATTCCCTCATTTTTGGGAGGTTTATGTATTTCATTGGGGGCAGGCGATCTGTCTTGGGGTCTGGAATCAAGTTAAAATCCTCCTAAGACCACTGGAGTTACAGACGATAGTAAAAGAGTGTATAAATTTTGTAGCGAAGTGGGGTCATCTAGATTCGGCCCATAATACCCAGCTATCGTGTATGGGGTGTTGTGAATTCTGACCCTAGCAATCGCCCATCTACCTTTTTTATCAACTTCAGTTCTCTCGATTCGGGCTTTTACTGACTTTTTAAAGAGTATAGCTACCCCTTTTACAACACACTCCTGATCTGTACAGACATAGCAATCTACCCATCTCGTTTTTTTTATAATGTCGTCCCATTCCTTTTTTAATAGGTGTGTCTCTTGCAAAATTATGATCTCACTATCTATTACCCTTAAGTACTCCAAAATTCGACGCCTTCTACTTGGTAGCCTTAAACCATTTACATTCCAAGATAATATGTTAACGTTTCTTCCTGACATTTCTTCTCTCTCCTAATCTTACAATCCGCTTTACCCCATTTTCTCTTAGTTGTCCTAGGTGGTCCTCAATAACTCCCATTGCTGCTTTTCCTTTTATTTTTGCTGCATTCTGAGGATATTTTTTTGAATTTTTCCCTAAATTGCTCCCCACCCCTGTGCATTTTTTTTGAGTTTTTATATTTTTGAATGATAAATAGCCCACCCTGGGGAAGCCTCCCTCTTTATCTTGTTGGGGTATATTGATGCCCCTTCTGCGCTCCAAGGCTGCCCGCTTTTTTTTTTTTTTTTTTCCCTTTGCTCTTCATTTTAGTATATATGGGCTCCTCTCATCATTGTGTATATATATGTTTTTTTTTTTTTTTTTTTTGGATTTATACGATTTATGAGTTGCAATTTTACATTTTTGTTTTTTTTTTTAAATAAAATTAAAAAAATAAATAAATGTTTAGATACCCAATCACTAGGCTGAATCACCAAGAGCTAAGTCCGCAACCCTTCTCTCCTGTAATAAATATAATTCAAACTCCAGTAGACAGCCCTGATTGACTCCTTGCCTGATCTTTCATTTGTTCAAGGAAAAGAGCGACTTCAGCAGGGTCTCTTATGTTGTGCATTTTGTTTCGCCACATAATTCTGAGGCTGGCCGGGAACTTCATCTGTACTGAGGCTCCTAGACTTTTTAGTTCCTGCATGTATTGACCGAGTTCCCATTGTCTATTTTGGGTAGATTTTGAGATATCTGATCTGATTCTGAAGGTCCAATCATCTTTTTTATGAGGGCCTTTCTTTAATGCTTCACTCAGGATTCTTTCCTTGATGTTGTAGGTTTTGAAATTTACTAAGATTTTTCTTGGGTTCTTCCTCTCTCTATTTCTACCAAAGGGGTCACGGTGGACTCTCTGAATATCGTCATCTAATCCTATTTCTTTGGTCCATGGGAATTGCTCCTCAAGTAGTTGGATTATAAATTTCTTGATATCTACCCCTTCTTTTCCTTCAGGGACATTTAATATTCGTATGTTGTTTTTTCTCGCCTGATTTTCCAAGGATTCCAGTTTTTCACTCGTACTTTTTTCCTTCTCTTTTAGAACCCTTATATCTTTTTCATTTTGTTCTACTTTTTTGGATAGTCCCTCAACTGTTGCTTCAACTTCAGTAACCCGATCGTTCAGTGCAATCATCTTAGTGTCTAGGGCCTCACACACCTCACGAATTTTACCCTGATTCAACTCTGATATTGCAAATTTTGCCCTCATTTCCTCCAGCATCTTCTCTAGGAACTGATCTGTTGTACTTAAGCCTAAGGTCAGGATTTTTGTTTGGTTCCCCGGAACTCTATTCCCACTATGATGTGAATTCAATTGATCGTCTGCCAGAGTCAACTGGGAGTCCACTGGTGAATTAGGCTGAGCTGACATAGCCGAGGTGATAGGATCAGAGATTACCTCAGACATCATTAAAGATGCTGATGATTTTTTTTAAACTTGTTTTTATTGGCATTTGTTAGTACAGTTGTTACATATCAGTATTGGAGCGTGCCGTCATTAAGTACATTTTTCCAGTCAGGTGATATCCATCTTGACATGTAGAAATATCTTTACTGCAATTATATGCAATGTAACAGGTATTTGCCATATGAATAAACAAACCGGGGAGAGTAAATTAGGGGCAGTCATGGACTATCAGAGATAGGGCAGCCGGACCATCTCACATGTGGTCCGTTAGGTAACTGGTGAGACAACGCAGTGGGAACCCCTGGTCGGGGTACGACTATGCAGGCGGACATACGGCATAGGTGCAGGCCCCGGAGTAGCGGGGATAGGAACGTGGTCACTCTAGGGTGGGCGTGGGGTATTAGGGGGAGCATTATCCGAGTGGGGTTGTGTCGCGCAAATTAAAGATGCTGATGATATGACAGTTTTGGAATGGGACTCAGTTGGTGCAGGGACACAAGCCAGGGAAGTTGTCGCAATTTTCGTGGAGTTGGTCCCTTTTGCCACGCTCTTTCGGCTTTGTTCTTGGATGTTAAAGAAGGATCTAAGGGAGGGGGTCACACGGGGGGGGGGGGGAGTGCCACACTTCCGCTTCTCCCTGATTCTTTTCGAATCCTCCCTTTCATATAGAAGCTACTAGAGTCCAGCTTAACCTGTTTTTTTGAATTTCTCTTCGTGCTGCGAGGGGCAATGTGTTGTTTAGGGTCCACTGGAGTTGCGTTTTGGAGAAAGTCCCTATTTCTTAAACAGTAGGTAGACCTGCCCTTGTTAGGAGAACGCCACAACTGCAGCCGCTCCCCGGTTGAATACGGCGTCTCACACCCTGCCTTGCTTTCCGCTGTTCGGAATGTTCTGTCTCTGCCCCCGCTGCCTCGGAACGGAAAGGACACTCTGCTCGCGGCTCGCCGAACGGCTTGTTATTTTCTTGTTATCTTCTTAACTTGATCTGGAGCCCTTACATGTCTCATATTGGGCGTCTACTACATGCTGGGGGTCGCGTAACTATTAGTATATTTAATGAATTTCGTGTACTTTACCCGATGTCAAGCAAAGAGATGGAAAAAAATAGCCTGTTCATTGGTCTTGCATAGGGCAGTTCTCTCGGAGCTCCCGACCTGGCGTCCTAGCCGGCCGCCATCTTCCCCCTTTCCCCCGGTGTTCCGCAAGTCCTTTTATTAGTCAAGAGAGTGATAACCCAATAATATAATCTGATGTTTGGAAGCGCAAGTCCACCGCTTTCTTTTGGTAACGTTAAATATTTATAAGCCCTTCTTGGTTTATCATATGCCCAGATAAAGTGTGAAAACAGATCCTCAATTTTCTTCAAACAGTTATTACTAAATTCTAATGGAATTGCTCTAAAAAGCATTTTAATTATATTGCATCTTCCTATAATTGACAAATGTAGATAATGCAACCTGTTTAATTCCACTTTAGTTTTAGCTATCAAAGGATTGATATTCTCCAACAATAACTTCTATATTTGTCATAATATTCACTCCAAGGTATGTGGCCTTATCAACCTGCCCATCATCATTATTCATAGTTATATTTTTACATAACATTTGTGTTTTAGAGCTATTGAGTCAATATTGACCAAATCTTGCCGCCTCTGTCTCAATCTTGCTCATAGTTATTTCAGGATTGGCAGTCAGTACAGCTATATCATCGGCATAAGCCAATATTTTAGTTTCCCAGCCCTGAGAGATTATAGGGCTAATATTTGGGTTAGCCTCCAGTTGTTGTAAAAAGGGGTTTATATATAAGGCAAACAGAAGCGGCGAGCTTGGGCAACCTTGCCGTGTACCTCTTGAAATCTTAAATGAGTCTGTCAGCTCCCCATTTATATAAAGTTTTGCTGTAGGTTGAAAGTAAAGCATCTTGAAAGCTTGTATAAGTTTTGGACCGATCTCGGCCTTTGCCAGGGTCTCCCATAAAAAAGGCCAAGAGACCCTGTCAAAGGCTTTTTCAGCATCCAGCAAAATTAGAGCTGTAGGATCCTTTATAATGTTAGCGGCATCAAAGAGTGATATAGCCCTTCTAGTGTGGTCTGTTGTACCACGGCCTGGGATAAAGCCATGTTGTTTTGGTGAAACAATTTTATGAATCACCCCAGACAAACAAACAGCTAAGATTTTTGAGTAAATCTTGTCGGCATTTATTAAGGTAATCGGGCGATAAGAAGCAGGTTCTAAAGCTGATTTGTTCTTAAGAAAAACGATTATTTTTGCTTGTGTCCAAGATTCGGGAGGCCTCCCCCCATTGTATACATGCTCGATTAGCTGTTGCATACCTCCATTTAATTCAGTCGAGAATTTCTTCTAAAATTCCATTGGGATTTTATCTAGGCCGGTGGCTTTACCAGAAGGAAGACTATTGATGCATAATAAAATATCAATCCATTGGGGGGCCTCTTCCATTTGCATCTGTTCATCCTGTGATAGTCGTGCCGGGGGAGATTGATCCAAATAGGCTTTAATATCTTTCAAGTTATCATGGTTAGTCTCGTGATACAGTTCCTGATAATATCGATAGAATACCCTGCGTATCCCTTCTGGGTCCGTGATTTTACCTTGTGAAGTATCATTTATAGCTGCAATTGAATTTCGTGTAGCTTTCTGTCTTGCCTTAATAGCTAAGTGATGGCCAACCTGTTTGCTGCACTCGTAAGCTTCCTGTCTCCATGCTATTAGAGTTTCTGCTGCTTTTTGCGCTATTATCTCCATAAGGGATGATTTAGCTGCCATTATTTTTACAAGTGAGTCTGAAGGGTCCCCCCCACTTTGAATTACTGTTATCAATTCCTCTTCTGCCCTTGCCAGACATCTTTGTTTATCATTTTAATAATTAGCGTTTCTCTTTATTCTTATATAATGAGAAGCTAAATGTTTCTCCTCATATTGCAGCTTTAAGTGCATCCCAGACTATTTCTATCCCTGAGCTTTCCAGATTCTCTCTAAGGAATTGAGGGATCCACAATTTCATATGTGTGCAATAATCATTGTTCATGAGCAGGGAACGTTCAAAACTCCAGTTAAACATTATTCTACTTCCCGGCCCTTTCCCTTTAAATTCGACTACTAAAGGATTATGGTCTGATATTATACGAGGGTTTTTTTCTATTGAGCAAAGATGTAGAATACAGTGTGATGCAAATATATAGTCTAACCTCACATGTTTAGTATGTGGGCAGGAAAAGTATGTATAGCCCGGATCTTGGGGGTACTGTGTATGCCAAAGATCCGTGAGTGCTTGTTCGTGACATAGTGTCTTCAATGCTCTCAGTACGTTTGGTTTCCTACCTTCGTAAATCCACGTTTTATTAGTATTTATATTCTTGCTAGCAGGTAGGTTTATATTAAAATCTCCACATATAAGCAGTGGTAGTGGCCAGGTAGCTAACTCATTATTCAATTGGTCAAAAATTACCGGATCGTCCATGATACTTCCATAAATTGTGGCTAAAGTGAATGAAGTAAATATATCTCCATTCCTTCTGGAACATTCTGTGATGACCCATCTCCCATTACAATCAGCCAGTGTGCGTGGGAACTGTATCATATGATTAGCTGAGAGAATCGCTACCCCACGTGTCCGTGTATTTTGTGTCGTAGTCCCTACTACCCTACTACTTTATATCCCAATTGGTCTAACCGATGAATCTGAGCCCTTTCAACATGCGTTTCCTGCATACATATGATGTCAGCTTTAAGTAGGGGAAGCACTACCGCAGTATTTCACCGTTTCTTAAGGTCATTAAGGCCACAAATATTAATTGTTGCTATTCTTAATTTACTCGTTATATGATTGTGTATTTGTTAGGCTTCTCAGGTTGAAACCATAAAAACACAGAAGAAAAACAAACAAAGAAAACGGATGCAAAAGTGAAATTAACGCTGATTTTGCCAACCCCTGCCCCTACCCTTTCTTCCCTCCTCTGAACCCACCCTCAACCCTCCTCCCCCCACCAATCCTTGAGGCAACCTGGTTCCGTAAGAGCCAGGGTGTAGACATCTGGGCAATCGGACCCTGTCTCCCCCCGCCACCTCACCCGCCACACCTAGTTAAATTTTAATAATAGGCCTGCCTTGTTATAATTATGGTGATTTTCTTTACATCCTCTTAGCCATTAGTTTCAGATCCTTTAAACTTTAAGCTTTAGTTTTACTTTTTGCCCTTTCCATGTCAGTAATCTCTTGTAAGTACGCCTGTGCCTGTATTTCAGACGTAAAGCTATGCATGGCCCCCCTATACATGACCTTCAGCCGAGCAGGATTTTGAAGGTATACTGTTGCCCCTAGCTGTTGTAAGGGCACGAAAAGTTGTTTCAGTCTCCATCTACGCTCAACAGTAGCATGGGCAAAATCTGGCCTTGTAAAGAATATAGTGCCATTAAATGTTCTCTTGCTGGTAGGTCTTGCAAGATCATAAAGTTGTTGGCGAAGAAGAAAGTTACCAAAATATAATAACATGGCACGTGGATATTGTGTTGTCGATACAGGGCGTTTAGACGGTGTCAATGGGTACCGGTGAGCATGTTGTACCTCTTTGTCCCAATCCCACGATTGTAAATCTGGAAATGCACCTTTAAGGAGTGTGACCATGAAGGCCCTAGGATCATTTCCTTCTGATCCCTCCGGGATCCCCAAAAAGCGGAGGTTGTTCCGCCTGAGTCTATTTTCTTGCTCTTCGACTTTATTCATCAAGTCCTTAACAATGCCTTCATGTTCGTTCCCCTCTGTTTTTAAGATCAAGACATCTTTCTCAAGGTTTTCAGTTCGAATTTCAGCTGAAGTCATTCGATCTACAATCTCAACACAAACCCCTGGTTTAGAGTTGATGATAATAATTCCTATTTGTAAAGCGCAGACTTATCCCACTTTAAGGTTTTAAGGGACTGGGGGCCATCAGGGAGATTAAGTGAGCTAATACAAGAGTCACATGATGCTGAGCTGCTGCCAGGGATTGGGCCATGAGCCCCGTGAT
The DNA here is from genome assembly GCF_964204655.1 of Triturus cristatus. NCBI lineage: Eukaryota > Metazoa > Chordata > Amphibia > Caudata > Salamandridae > Triturus > Triturus cristatus. The sequence goes on along the minus strand of NC_140582.1, from coordinate 710,248,459 downwards.
CAGGCCGCTGTGCCACACCTCTTCGTGTCACAAACGTCCTTAGTAAAGGTCTGTCCAGTATACCACAACTCTGGCTCTGGCCTATCCTCAAGTCTGGGATATGTGTTTCAGTTTTTTTACCTGAATGCAAGTCGTCCATTTAGGAAAACGTGTTCACAAGAAGTGTATTTCTGCTGGCTGTCCTTTGCTTATGGAGGACTTGACAGCCCTTATGTTGATACAGAGCATGGTCTTATGAGGCAGCAAGGGGTTGTATATAGATGAGGAAAAATACCCTTATTGACAATGAACCATAAGATTTAGCAAGAGTAACTGCAGTGTAGCTGTGCCGCTTTTTTACCAAATGAAACTTCTAGCAATCATTTAGTACTTTAACACACGCAGGTTTGCTACAGTTATTCGCTTTTGCGTGGCAGATTTAGTTTACTGGTTGTTGGAAACGCCCACTCCCACTCCGCAGGGTGGTGGTGGACTCCCCGAACACACTGTGGTAGCTTGGCTCGAGTGATCAGGAAACAGGCGCAGTGCTAAGCATACAATATACCCATACAAGAACCATGCGTGCATCCGTTCCAAAAACGACTCTACACCGTAAAAATTATGAAAATATTCTTCTTTATCTTTTTCTCTTAGTTGCTGATTGGAAAAATAAATAAGACAATCACAATATACAAATTTAAATAGTGCAGGTCAAATAAATACTGGCTGTTTGATGAAATAAATAGGGGTGATCATAAATAACAGGGCATAAGTACAAGTGCAATATATACAGACAATTAAATACTTTGAGGCAATAAATACTGTACCAATAAATATTGTACACCATCAAGTCCTGTGGACCTATAAATATAGTGCAGCAATAAATAGGTAAAAACTCAATAAATACAGTACCCCCAATAAATAATTAAAAGTATACAGCATCCCCCATATAATCAGATGACACTTCAATTCTTATGGGCTGATTTGGCCCAGGCACAGCTTGTAGGGTTGTGGAAGGCTTGAGGGGGGCTACTCCCTGGCTGGGACAAGGCTGAGGCCTAAACTGAGGTAGATCAAAGGGGGGAATACCAGTGCCCTGGCTTTCTCTCTCCACACAACCTCTCTAGGTTAGTCCCAGTTCACCCCAGGCACAGTCAGGTTGGTTTCAGCACCTCCCTAGCCCCTTAGAGTAGTCTCTCAGGTCTCCACAGGGCCTTAGGCGCCCTCTACTCCACTTACTGCCCTTTTTCTGATGTTCCGACGCCGCTGGAGTCGTGTCGACGCCGTGAGGCGGTTCCGGTTCGGTCTCGGCGGCCTCGGCACAATGTCAGTTCTTTGACGACGCCGGTAGGCGGTTCCGGTCCGATGTCGGTGGCCTCGGTTCGATCTCGACCTCCGATTCGACGGCGTCGGGCAGTCTCTTCACGATGTCGACTTCGGGCGGCTCCGGTCCGATGGCGCTCTCGGCTCTGATGACGTCGGCCGGCCTGGCCTCGATGTCGACTTCCGGCGACTCCGGGGTGCGATCCTCACCCCCGACCTCCGGTGCTCCTCCACACAGGTTCCGGGCGACTCCGGAGTGCGATCCTCACTCCCGACCTCCGGTGCTCCTCTACCTCGGTCTCCGACGACTCCGGAGGGCGGACTTCACTCCTCCGATGACGCCGCTCGCTCGACCTCGGTTCACTTCCTCCTCGACCTCTGGTATTCCTCACGACCCCCGTCGGCGCCCTCTCACGACCTCAGGCGGCTCCGGGTACGACGTCTGCTACTTCAGTCAGCGCCGCTTCTCCACCTCGGGCTCCAGGTCTTCAGGCTACTCGACGCCGGACTCCAGGGAAACCAGTTCTCAGGTCAGAATCTTGCTGTTTTCTTGGTTCTAAGGCCTGTTCCTGCTGTCCAGGTCCTTAGGATAAGTTTCTTCTGTCTTCTTCCCACACAGGGCTATAGGCTGGGATCCATCAGTAGGGACAAGTATCAAGGGTGGGTTTATGGACCCCACTCCAGGCACAAGTTTCCACCCCTACTGCTTCACTCCTTCCTCCTTCACTGTTGTGCTCCTCTCTCTTCACCAGTCAGGTGCCAACTGCCAGCTCCAACTGCCAACTGCCTCTCTTATCCTCCCAACATTCTAAACGGTCTCCAACTGTCACAGAGTTCTGGAATCTCCTGGAATGTTTTGGAAGGTGCTGGTAGGTTCCAGTGGATGCTGGTGATGTCACAGGTGGCCACCATTTTGTGCTCCAGGCCCTCAGACAGAAGTTTCAGGGGTAGCTAAAATGGCTCCCTGAATCTGTAGCAACACGAAAAAGTCTGGTGGTTCCCAAAAAGGAAAAATTCAAACAGGGTTTGAGGCAAAAGTGGGACAAAATAAATAATGATGAGGAGGGACCACCCAAAGGGCTGACAGGTCTAACACGCGTCCCCCCCAGCTGAAAGTGGGGAGAGCTACCCAACCCCTTGGGAGTTCTCATCACTAAGGCGGAAATACCTTGAGAGACCGTCTGCATTGGCGTGGTCCACTCCAGGCCGATGTTCCACCTGAAAGTCCATCCCCTGTAGGGAAATAGACCACCTCAACAACTTGGGATTCTCCCCCTTCATCTGCATCAGCCAACGAAGGGGTCGGTGGTCGGTCTGAACTAGGAAGTGCGATCCAAACAGGTATGGCCGCAACTTCTTCAGAGCCCATACCACTGCAAAGGCTTCACGCTCTATTGCACTCCACTTCTGTTCCCTGGGAAGTAGTCTCCGGGATAGGAAGACCACGGGTTGATCCAGACCCTCTTCGTTGAGTTGCGATAACACTGCCCCAATGCCATGTTCTGATGCATCTGTCTGGACAATGAACTCCTTGGAAAAGTCTGGGGCCCTTAAGACCGGGGCCTCGCACATGGCTTTCTTCAATCTCACAAAGGCTTGCTGACAAGCCTCCGTCCAGACTACCCGTCGAGGTTGTTTCTTGGACGTGAGCTCCGTGAGGGGGGCTACGATGGTACCGTACCCCTTCACGAAGCGGCGATAGTATCCCGTGAGGCCCAAAAATGCTCGGACCTCAGTCTGTGTCTTGGGGGGTTCCCAGGCCATGATGGCCTCGATCTTCGCCTGGAGGGGTTGCACCGTTCCTCTACCCACCAAGTGTCCAAGGTACACTACCGACCCCTGCCCGATCTGGCACTTGCTGGCCTTGATCGTCAATCCAGCTTGTCTCAGGGCCTGGAGAACAGCTTGCAGGTGATGCAAGTGATCCTCCCAGCTGTTACTGAAGACGGCTATGTCATCCAGATAAGCAGCAGAGAAACTCTCCATTCCGGTGAGGATCTGGTTTACCAGGCGCTGAAACGTGGCAGGTGCGTTCTTGAGCCCAAAGGGCATCACACAGAACTGGTAGTGGCCATTGGGCGTGGAGAAGGCTGACCTTTCCCTTGCTCCATCAGTCAAAGAGATCTGCCAGTACCCCGAAGTAAGGTCAAAGGTACTTAGATATTGGGCAGCTCCCAGCCGGTCAATCAATTCATCCGCCCTAGGGATCGGATGAGCATCAGTTTTTGTCACTGAATTCAGTCCCCGGTAGTCCACACAGAACCTCAGTTCTGGTTGGGCACCCGGTGGTGCAGCTTTTGGTACTAACACCACCGGACTGGACCAGGGGCTGCTAGAAGGTTCAATCACTCCTAGCTCCAGCATCTTAGTGACCTCACTATGAATGCTGGCCTTCACCTTGTCTGACATCCGGTAGATCTTGGACTTCACAGGTGGGCTGTCTCCTGTGTCCACGTCATGGACGCACAGGTGAGTCCTACCCGGGACAAGGGAGAACAACGAAGAGTACTGCCCCAGAACCTGGCGACAGTCCTCCTGCTGTTCAGGAGTTAGAGATGGGGAGAGAATCACTCCCTCCACCGACCCATCCTTTTCCTGAGACGCAAACAGATCAGGGAGAGGCTCGCTTTCCACGTCCTCTCCTCCGTCAGTCACCATCATCAAGATGACTTCGGGCCTCTCGTGGTGGGGTTTGAGGCGGTTGGCATGCAGCACCCGCAGGGGCTGACGAGGGGTCTTCAGGTCCACCAAGTAGGTAGCCTTACCCTTCTTCTCCAACACCTCAAAGGGTCCTGACCAGCGATCCTGGAGGGCACTAAGCTCTCCTGGTTCGATCACCCACACCTTCTGGCCAGGCTCCAACTCCACCGGGTGAGCGTTGTGGTCATACCACGCCTTCATTACTGCTTGGCTGGCTTCCAAGTTGTCAGAAGCTTGCTTCCACAACTTAGCCATTTGGCTCCGGAAGGCCAGCATGTAGCTCACCACATCCTGGGGAAGCTTTCTGGGAGTTCTTTCCCATCCGTCTCTCACCAGGTTAAGAGGTCCACGTACAGGGTGCCCATACAGAAGCTCGAAGGGGCTGAAGCTCACTCCCTTCTGTGGCACTTCCCTGTAGGAAAAAAGTAAACAGGGTAGGAGGACGTCCCATTTCCTCCGCAGGCTTTCAGGCAGACTTCTGATCATGCCTTTTAAGGTTTTGTTAAACCTTTCTACTAGACCATTTGTCTGGGGGTGGTAAGGAGTGGTGAACCGGTAGGTCACTCCACACTCCTTCCACATTGCCCGCATATATGCTGACATGAAGTTGGTCCCCCTGTCGGACACAACTTCCTTGGGAAAACCCACTCGGGTAAAGATTCCCATCAGGGCCCTAGCCACAACAGGTGCTGTTATGGTCCTCAGAGGTATTGCCTCTGGGTACCGTGTGGCATGATCCACCAGAACCAGGATAAACCTGTGACCAGCTGTAGTTGGTGGATCTAATGGACCCACAATGTCGATGCCCACCCTTTCAAAGGGGGTGCTAACGACAGGAAGTGGTTCCAGGGGAGCTTTCAGCTTCACCCCTGTTTTCCCACTGGCTTGGCAAGACACACATGTCCGGCAGTAGGTATCGGACGACACTTTCATCTGAGGCCAATAAAAGTGTGGGACAAGACGGGCGAAGGTCTTGTCTTGCCCCAGGTGTCCTGCCAATGGTATCTCGTGAGCCAACTCCAAAAGGAAGGCTCGATAACGTTGAGGAACTACCAAGGCTCGTGACGATCCATGTAGGGGTGCCTTGGGTTCACTGTAGAGGAGGCCATCCTCCCAGTAAACACTGTAGTTCCCTTCAACGTTCCCTGCTGCCTGGGCTTCGGCCTGTCGCCTCAGCCCCTCAAGGGTAGGGCACTCCCTCTGGCCCTGGCAGAATTCCTCCCTGGACGGGCCTCCCTCCACGTGCCACTCGGCCGGGATGGGTAGGTCCTCCAGGTTGGTAACGTCCCCCTCCGCAGACTCCTGGTCCACCACCTCCGGTGGCCTATCCGTCCTACGGGGTGGAGACGCCGAGGCAGGCTCCTCCTGTCCTCGGTTCTTCCCTTGACTGGCAGCTGGCTGGGCCTTTGTTCCAGGCTCCAGCCGGAATGAACTCCCTCTTCGGGTAGTCTCGGACCTTGTGCTAACACAGGCCCAGTCAGGTGTACCCAGCATCTCGGTGTGAGTCCGGTATTCCACCTCCTTCCAAGCGTTGTGCTCCATGTCATTGCCCAGCAGACAATCGACTGGCACGGCAGGGCTTACGGCAACTCGAAGTGAACCTGCAACCCCCCCCCATTCAAAGGGAACCTCGGCCACTGGATAGTGACCTGTTCTGCCGTCAGCCATCGCGGCTGGGTGGAGTACATCGGGAATTACCTGCTCTGGAGACACCAGTTGGCTACGCACCATAGTCATACTGGCTCCTGTGTCTCTCAGAGCCTCCCCTCTTTGGCCGTTGATGGTGATCCACTGCCCATACTTTGCGGTATTTGCGGGCACCTGGATCTTAGGAACCATCTCCCGTTCTCCCAGGGACACTAGAGTGACACCCGCCCACTCCCTTCCCTTAGTTAAGGGCATCTCCTCCCCGAGCACTACACTAGCTACTCCGGGGGGCTTTCCTCCAGTGGGAGGGGGTGATCGTTTCTGACACTTCGGATCTCCTTTATAGTGTCCAACGCCACCGCACTCATAGCAATGGACAACCCTTGGCTGCTGACTCTGGCCAGGATTAGGGTTTCTGGGTGGGTTAGCCTTAGAGGTGCATCCTGTTCCCTTCCCTTGGAAGTTATTTTGGGGGCCTTTGGAGAACTCCTTTTTCTTTTCCCCTCCTTCTTTCTTCTGGGGGGCGCCCTGTCCGGCCTTTTGAGTATCCCCTCCAGTCCCCCTTGTGGACACCCGGGTACTAGCCCAAATGTCCGCCTCCTCAGCAAGCTTCCGGGGGCTGGTCAGCTTGCTATCCACCAGGTGTTGCCGCAGTTCAGGGAAACATTTCTCGAGTAGGTGTTCCTTCAGTACTAGGTCAAACAGCTCCTCGTAGTTCCTTACTTCACTGCCCTGAATCCAACCTTCCAGTGCCTTCTTTGCATAGTCCAGGAAGTCCACCCAATTCTGTGTGCCCAGCTTGTGACTACCCCTGAACTTCTGTCTGTACTTTTCAGGTGTTAGTCCAAACTTTCTGATGAGCGCCAGTTTCATGGTGGGGTAGTGGGTCTGCTCATCCTCTTCGAGGGCCAATAAAGCATCCCTACCAGCTGGAGGCATGTACCTATACAATCCTCCTCCCCAATACTTCACTGGAACCCCATGGGCCCTCAACGAGACCTCATAGGCTGCTAGCCACTTGGCGATGTCGTCACCCGCCCCATAGCTAGCTACTATGTCCTTTGGCAGGTAAGGTTTGGATTCCCTGGTGATTTCTTGGTCTTTGCTGCCACCATTAGGAACAGTTGGTGCCCCAATTCTTAGGATCTGAAGCTCTATCTCTTTCAGTCTTATCTCATGAGCCATCCTCTCTTTCTCCGTCTCATGAGCCAACCTCTGTTCCTCCTTCTCCTTCTCCAGCTTTGCTAAATCCCATGTGAGCTGTCTTTTCTCTCTCCGATCTGCTAACTCCACGCTGGATAAGCCCCCGCTAGAGACAGTGCTGCCCTTCCTAGAAAGTGTCCTGGGCCCTGCTGACAGGTTCCCCACCTCAGGTTGGTACATCTCAGCCCCCTCGGGGTCAGGCTCTCCATCCCTGTCTTCCTCCTCAGCCTTGCTTTCTCGGCGTGCCTCCCCCCAAGCCCTTAAGCTGGTTTGGAGTGCACCCTTCTTTGCTCCTGGGGGACAGTACACCCCCTCCCGCTGGCAAAACTCCCTGAGTTGGGCCACAGTGTACGTTTCTAGATTCTCTAGTACAAACTCCATCTTGCCCACTCAGGTTAGAGGACAGGTTTTGTGCAGTAACAATGTAGGGGGGTACCTTTAATAATACCTCCTCCCACCACCAGAGTAAATTTGGAAAAAACAACAACCCACAATTAGGAAGGCCGCTTTGAGAAAACTCCCGGTGTAGGCCTATGGACTACCCACAGTTATTGTTGAGTATACGTAGGCACAGCTCTATCCCACCACTGAACACCAATTTATGTTGGAAACGCCCACTCCCACTCCGCAGGGTGGTGGTGGACTCCCCGAACACACTGTGGTAGCTTGGCTCGAGTGATCAGGAAACAGGCGCAGTGCTAAGCATACAATATACCCATACAAGAACCATGCGTGCATCCGTTCCAAAAACGACTCTACACCGTAAAAATTATGAAAATATTCTTCTTTATCTTTTTCTCTTAGTTGCTGATTGGAAAAATAAATAAGACAATCACAATATACAAATTTAAATAGTGCAGGTCAAATAAATACTGGCTGTTTGATGAAATAAATAGGGGTGATCATAAATAACAGGGCATAAGTACAAGTGCAATATATACAGACAATTAAATACTTTGAGGCAATAAATACTGTACCAATAAATATTGTACACCATCAAGTCCTGTGGACCTATAAATATAGTGCCGCAATAAATAGGTAAAAACTCAATAAATACAGTACCCCCAATAAATAATTAAAAGTATACAGCATCCCCCATATAATCAGATGACACTTCAATTCTTATGGGCTGATTTGGCCCAGGCACAGCTTGTAGGGTTGTGGAAGGCTTGAGGGGGGCTACTCCCTGGCTGGGACAAGGCTGAGGCCTAAACTGAGGTAGATCAAAGGGGGGAATACCAGTGCCCTGGCTTTCTCTCTCCACACAACCTCTCTAGGTTAGTCCCAGTTCACCCCAGGCACAGTCAGGTTGGTTTCAGCACCTCCCTAGCCCCTTAGAGTAGTCTCTCAGGTCTCCACAGGGCCTTAGGCGCCCTCTACTCCACTTACTGCCCTTTTTCTGATGTTCCGACGCCGCTGGAGTCGTGTCGACGCCGTGAGGCGGTTCCGGTTCGGTCTCGGCGGCCTCGGCACAATGTCAGTTCTTTGACGACGCCGGTAGGTGGTTCCGGTCCGATGTCGGTGGCCTCGGTTCGATCTCGACCTCCGATTCGACGGCGTCGGGCAGTCTCTTCACGATGTCGACTTCGGGCGGCTCCGGTCCGATGGCGCTCTCGGCTCCGATGACGTCGGCCGGCCTGGCCTCGATGTCGACTTCCGGCGACTCCGGGGTGCGATCCTCACCCCCGACCTCCGGTGCTCCTCCACACAGGTTCCGGGCGACTCCGGAGTGCGATCCTCACTCCCGACCTCCGGTGCTCCTCTACCTCGGTCTCCGACGACTCCGGAGGGCGGACTTCACTCCTCCGATGACGCCGCTCGCTCGACCTCGGTTCACTTCCTCCTCGACCTCTGGTATTCCTCACGACCCCCGTCGGCGCCCTCTCACGACCTCAGGCGGCTCCGGGTACGACGTCTGCTACTTCAGTCAGCGCCGCTTCTCCACCTCGGGCTCCAGGTCTTCAGGCTACTCGACGCCGGACTCCAGGGAAACCAGTTCTCAGGTCAGAATCTTGCTGTTTTCTTGGTTCTAAGGCCTGTTCCTGCTGTCCAGGTCCTTAGGATAAGTTTCTTCTGTCTTCTTCCCACACAGGGCTATAGGCTGGGATCCATCAGTAGGGACAAGTATCAAGGGTGGGTTTATGGACCCCACTCCAGGCACAAGTTTCCACCCCTACTGCTTCACTCCTTCCTCCTTCACTGTTGTGCTCCTCTCTCTTCACCAGTCAGGTGCCAACTGCCAGCTCCAACTGCCAACTGCCTCTCTTATCCTCCCAACATTCTAAACGGTCTCCAACTGTCACAGAGTTCTGGAATCTCCTGGAATGTTCTGGAAGGTGCTGGTAGGTTCCAGTGGATGCTGGTGATGTCACAGGTGGCCACCATTTTGTGCTCCAGGCCCTCAGACAGAAGTTTCAGGGGTAGCTAAAATGGCTCCCTGAATCTGTAGCAAACGGGGTTTGAGGCAAAAGTGGGACAAAATAAATAATGATGAGGAGGGACCACCCAAAGGGCTGACAGGTCTAACACGGGTACACCTGTTTTTTTATCAAATATTTAATAAACACAAGTTCTCAAAACAGTAGAATTTCAAGCTCTTGATAATGTTTTAGGACAATTAAACTGTCAGCATACCCCTTCATCTTCACACACAAATGCAGACTCTTGTTGCATTGATGTTCTTTCAAATAGCATATTTCTGTCATTGATACATTGATGTGGGCTTTCTCTTGGTATAAAAGTGTGTGAAGTGTTTGCTAGATTTAACCCTCACTGGCCACCTCAGATCTCTTCTTGCGATCAAAAGCATGACGGCCTCCCTGTACCCTTGTTCACCCCTTTCCTAATCTTCCTCCCCCTCCTTAGCCCTTGAGCAGAGTTACTTGGTGGGCAGAAGGGAGGAATTCTTATCACTTCAAATTTGAGTATCTGTGATCGTGTACCTCATTGAAATTTATTTCTTCCCACTTTTCCTCTATCGCTGCCTATCACCCATCAGTTGGGTCTCTCTTGATTCATCAGTCCTGCCCAGATACACATCCTGAGCGTAACCAGTTTTGACTGGTGTAGTCTGTGACACACCTATGGAAAGCATGCTTAGATGAGAACAAAGAAAAATATACTCTTCCTCTGCAGGTTTTCACTTTTGTTGGCTGTTGTTTCCTGGCTGTGCCTGCAGAATAGAATGCATACTTGTACTTTTGAACCCTAACTCCTACTTAATCTGGACTTTGAGGAGACCCTTCACATCAGTGTAAGGGGAGACATTTGCCAGGGGCAGAGCATTGGTAGGTGCCGGTCCTCCTTTGCTTCTGTGAATAAGCCCTCAGCTGTGGGAATCCTGTGACCAATCTGAATAAGCTCACAGAGGGACACAGTGATCTTCCCTCCTCACCTCTGCCACCAAGGTTGTGTTCAGTTATCATTGGGTGGGTATCGGAACAGTTGAACAACTGCTTTTGCCATTAAAGTTCCTAAGATATAGCAGTTTTAAGTCGCAGTTAGACCGTACGTTGAAGTTCCAGTTCTGAGTTGGAAATGGTTGAGGCTCTGTGTTTAGTGGGTGCTCCATCTCCAGTCGGTGCCTTGCAGTTGGAAAAGTTAAACGATGACAAGCCGTTTTCGAGATAAGGGCATTTTAAGATTAGTATCGTAAGGAATTTCCCATTGGATGCTGGCCCTCTGCTATCTCTGTACTGGTTAAACATGTTTCAGAGCTTGAAAAAAAGTCTGTCTTTAACCGAGACTCTGTTTGACTTGTGCCTCACTGGAACACCAAACACCAGATCCCTGATGGCTCCATTGATTTATGCACCGAGATCCTTGTTTTTTTGAGTGGTGGATTTTGGGATGAGATTATGGAACCATTGTACTCTACATTAAGCCTCTGAGTGGCTACTTATGTGTCCACTTTGCAACAAAATACATTTAAATAGCAGGCCGGATGTATCCTATACCAATTTGATACATTGCCTTTTCCTATACGGCACCTTTTTTCTATAGACTGAACTCTGTTTACAAATATTTCCAGACTATACTAAAACCTGTCCCAAAGTATTACATTGGCCTGAGGGTCTAATATTTCTTTACAGACAAGCACATAAATGCTACAAAAGCATTTGGAACCCTATATTAAAATGCTAGCATCTTCCTGTCTTCCTTGTTTTTCATATTTTCATTACCTTTTTGTTTGTTGATACAAGTCCTGCTCATCTAAGAAGCTGTAGCACTGACTGTACATCGTGTAAATTGTGTGGTATTTACTGTGTCGTGTGGTATCGGAGATTCTAATATAGGCCATATTCAAAACCAAGCCTACTAGCAAGACTACTCTCCGCCTGGAGAGTCAAATGGTCAAAGGGAGTAACTTGGCTGTTCAGTTCGACTGTTGTATTGTTGGCTTTAGGAAGGGAACAATCATTAACCAAAAACACACAGCCTAGTAATCACTGACAGCCAGTAGATTCCTAAAAGAAGCTCCCCAGAGACTATGGTTGCTTGCCTCAGGTTATAATTTTTTCAGCTTTTTTAGCTCCAGGCACAAGGTATCTGTGGATCGATAGTAAAAGCTTATGATCTTTTTGCAAGAAAGTGTTTGAATGTATATTCGCCATCCTCCCCCATCTCGCACCACTTTTGAAGTCTCTGAAGCAAAAATTAAGTACTATGATTCGACTTCCTTCATCTTTGTTATCCGTGCTCTCCTCTGCTTTCTAAGGTAATCCTCGCAAATTTTTCTTCGTGCTCTGTCAAGGTATTTGCTGTACTTTGGTTTGTGAGCCGACCTGCTATTGGCTGTGAACTCTGGTCTCAGCACTGAAGTCAAACACTAGGTTTTATAAATGTGATTCAGGGTCACTGCCCCTGTGCTGACTAAATTATAAGCTGGTAAATCATCAGGGGAACAATTCTGACGTATAAGCAGACTGCTAGGCTGAAAGAAGCAATAATGAGGTAGTTGTTCAATAAGAACATGATCAGTGTTTCTTCTGTGAGAGCGGGTGATGAGGAATACAATATTATTGGAAAATCCTTATTTTTCTCAAGTCTCTGTCTCATCTGAAGTAGAGTCTAAACTAATGTATCCTAAATTGAGGACTTTACCATCAGGGTCTTCTATTGGAACAGAATCTCAAACCTGTGCAAAGTTGAAGGGTGCAGTTTCACAGCAAGAACCGTTTCTAGGTTCAAATGCATTGCGTTATTACATCATCGGGCATTGGAAAAGCATCTGTACTAATGCTTTTTGGGTGTCCTCCCTAGGCATCGTCTCTGGCTCATGATGATGTTGACAATAAATCACCGTGCCCACAACATAATTCACATCTTTATAATGTACAGTAATTAACTTTGTCGTACCACTAACCCGACTTAAGCCTTTTAACTACTTTAGCCACATCAGCTTCACCGCCTGTGTTAGCTCATCAGAGGCCTTACAAGAAGCCTATGTAGCTCTGAAACCGACTCAGAATGTCTTATGTATACTGAGAACTCTTTGATTGAATCCTGAATTAACAATGAAGCGTAGCAGAGTGCCAACTTCTGAGTTGAAATATAAGCATGCCATGCAATGGTGCTCTTTCATATAAGAAATTAGGACACTGTTGCTGTAATGCGATTTTAAAGACCCAATTGTGGAAAATTCAGATGAGGATCACAAAAGGATAATTTATGCCTTTAGTCTTCAATTTAATGACATAGAAAGCAAAGGTAAAAACAGTACCTTAGAGGATGGTAGAGCACTGTCTCGTGGTGGTTAAATGGCCTGATGGCATGGCAGCAGGACTTTAAGCAGGTCCTATTCTTTTCATCCAACAGTGCTAAGCATGCTGCAGCACACGTAGAATGGGAAATGTGTAACTACTATTCTCAGCGAACGTAGTGCTGTTTACAGAAAACCAGGAGTGAATGAAGTTCATGCTTAAGATAAAGGACTGGTGGGTTGTTAAGCCATCTCCATGTATAATTGGTTAATGTGAAAGGTATAATATGTTGAATTAAGTTTTCAAGCAAAGGCCATAAAGATACTAACTACATCTTCATCGGCAGTAACTCACCTATCAAACGAATGAGTTTGAATTATTTGAATTTTTTAAAGGAAGAAAATACAGTGCTCCTCCTGTGGTTAAAGCTTGCATATGAGTATGTCCAGTGTCTGATTCTGCCATAGTGAGAATTGTGAATGTTTAAGACCAGACAGGACTTTAGCCACATTCTGCTCCTATAAGGACCTGTTTGAAGAGTTTTCAGCACAAGCTTTCAGTCTTGACAGTGCACCTTTTTAGTTCAATGCAAGCCTTGGGGCTAATAATGAATACAGAAAGCTGTTGGATTGCTGTGGACGTGCATCTAAAGACAGATTTGATTGAGTTTTTTACTTTGTTTAGTTGTTGTGGGTCGTTCATTTGATTAAATGGATTCTGGATTCTTATCTAGATGTCTTTTGTAAATAATGAGTGCCATGCATCTGTGATTTACTGAATACATACCATTATATCATATCATAATACACATATTGCCTGCTGTATTAACTCTTTAGACTTAAAATGCTTATACTAGTTGAATGCCTTCAGAAATAGACAGGCTAAACAATGAAGTCATTGTCTTTGTACATTTTTAAAGCACTGTGCATAGGTGTAGGTAGTATTGGGGGTGCTAGGAAATGGCTGAGGTCAAGGTTACCTCACCTCAAGGCGATGCAGGCTATTCCTGGAACACTTGTGAGGTGTCTGCCAAGGTTCGAGTGGGGGTCCCGCGAGGGCTTGAACCGGCATTACTGATGCTAGAGGCCCTGCGTGCGGCCTGGCTGGGCCTGGGCTTCCCTCCATGAGGTCTCTGCCTCCTGCTGATCTACGCGGCGCCGCAGATGGGAGCGACTGAGGGGGACACAATCCGTTATACCTCTGTACCTTTTGCCTGGCCCCCTCCCTTACCAAAGTGGACTGCGTGCGCAGCGTGCCTGGATCCCAAGACTGTGTGAGCCAGGCAGTGCGGGAGGGGACGGCACTACCCCCCCCCCCCCGATTGAATCCGCCCTGAATCAATACCAGCTTATGGAGCCTGAGCCACGCTGGAACATGAACCTGTCAGACCAGAGGCTGTGGTGAAGAGGGAGGTCTGGGGCCAAGAGGAGAGAAGGCTGATGCAACATAAAGGCATAATACAGGACATTCACAGTCACGAATACTGAGCAATACACTGCGGGCCACTGGAGACTCACGACGGGGAGTGCACCCTTCCTGGGAACTAGAATGACACCCCCTAGCACTTGAAAACGTGCAGTACGCTAGCAGGGAACACAGACCTGGGGGTGAGTCGGGTCTATACCCCTAGAATCTCGCAGGAGTTTGTCGTGAGCGGAGCCCGGCCGGAGTCCTGTTGGCTGCCCTACTGTAACTCGGGCATAGCGTCCCAGTAGCGAGTAGCATTGCAGCAGAGGTTGAGACTGCACCAGATCACGGAGGGGTGAGCCTGGATTCCGGTTATTTACTGCACACTACGCAAATTGCCCACACGAGAAGCAGGGCTACACAGTGGAGGCCTATACATTATAGCTCACAAACAGACTGGGTATCCGTTCTATTGTAGCCGGTCTGGACAATCACAGAGCGCGCACAACAGAGGCCAGCGGTCGAATCAAAATTTTTTGCGACAGCAGTGGGTCAAAGGGAGGAATCCGCTGCAAATTATGTGGCGTCCCGAAGGGAAATTTACTGGAGGCTAACAATACGCAGCATACGGAAGAGCCGGAATACCCTGCGTTCCCACCCTCGCTCACCTGTATACCGCCCACAAATGAAGAGACACCCCTGGACAAGCTAGATCTAATACTACAAGAGGTAGTCCAGAAAGGCTATAGAGCAGTAAATTGGCTCGCTCACGACCGGTTTCATGATGCTTAAGGCCGATCATACTAAACTTGCAGCCAAAGTGAAGACCAATAGTCTCGTACTGGAAGAGATCCTACCTCAGCACAAGGAGCACACGTCGCAAATTCAGGTATTGCAAAGACAAGTCACAGGCCTGCAAGACAGAGTTGAAGACCCAGAAGGCAGAGCCAGGCAGAACAACGTGCGCGTTATCGGCATTCCGGAACGCAGTGAGGGCTCCAACGACGCCAACTTTATAGAACAATGGTTCCGTGACCATGTGGCCCCAGATGGATTAGCCAAACACTTCTGTGTGGAAAGGGCCCACAGGATTCCCACTGGAAAACCCAAGGTGGGTGCTCCGCCGAGGCCACTGATAGCCAGGATCCTAAACTATAGGGATCGAGACGTTCTGCTCCAGAAAGCGCGGGAGCGGCCCCAGATACAATTTGAAAATTGATGGATATTATTGTACCCTGACTACACCCTCTTGGTCCAACGACAAAGATCCTCTTTCCAGGCAATCAAAAAGAAACTAAGGGCTATGGGCCTTAAATGTTCGCTCCTATTCCCTGCCCGGCTGAAAATCATTCATGATCAAAAGACTTATTTCTTTGAAAGTCCAGAAGACGTAGAGGAATGGTTGGAGATCATGGATCCAGCCTCGCTGCCCAATGCCACCTCCCAAAGCCTACCAAGCAGCCCCAAGCGAACGCAAGGACGACAATCGCGCCCTAATGCGAAGACTGCCCACTAACCGCAGGTACTCAGCCCTACTCATGAACAAGTGCAACGGAGCAAAGATGAAGCCTTGGCGACAGCAAACACGTTTATAGACTGTGCCCTACACACGACCTCTGAACCATTGGAGGGCAGCACTGTGTGCTCATACTCTGAGAGCAGCCTAACTCTAGTCCCCACGGTGACACCTGAGACAGCTGATGATCTACTGTGCTGAAAAGTCAAGAGAGATGTTGCCTTGATTGCTCGCAAGGACATGAAGTTCGGCGGAGATGGCACATAATATCTTAGCCCTGCATATCCTTTTATGAGATTTAAATGACAATGTAACAACATTATTATTAGTCCCGGGCTCCGCTGAGCTCATGTATGGTTTTTCTTCACACCGTGGTTGGTGTGAGCGACAACCCCCTAATTGTGTATGCACCATGTAAATGAAGCACAGTTACACATGTTGTGTTTTAGTTTGGACCGGCATACTTCACCGGCTGGGCCTAGTATTTGTAGTTCAGAGGGAGTCCCGGGGTTCTGGATTACAACAGTTGACCGGTCCTAAATTGTGGTCCTCATCTCACGATCTTGGCACGCGCACCATTATTACCACGCATGCTTGGTTCCTATAACTTAATCACTTGGAATGTTCGGGGTCTAGGCTCAGTGCAGAAGCGACATAGGGTACATGCACAATTGATCAGGCGAAAGGCACAGATAGTGTTCCTGCAGGAATCACACCTTACTGAACGAGGAGCGGTGAAAATGCATAAGAAATGGAAAGGGCAGATATTCTCTACTAATTACACTGCCTTTGCCAGGGGGGTGACGATATGGATCAGGTATGGGGTCCTGTTTGTTTAACTAGAAAGGCATATAGATTCACAGGTTAGGTACATATTCCTCCATGGGACACTTGACGGAGCACACATTGTGCTGGGTAATCTTTACGCCCCAAACTTCGATCAGGATAAATTCTTCATGGGGCTAAACATGATACTAGCGGACTGGGAGGCATACCCGTGGATCAAAGGGGACAACTTCAACGCGTTCATGGATATTAGACTTGACCAATAACACCCCCTCCACGGAGCGGGAACTGTTAAGCAGGCTGAGGCCCTCTGTGGAAGGGTGGATGGGTGGGCACTGAGCGATGTGTGGAGATTGAGGAACTTGGCAAATAAGGAATACTCCTTCTAGTCCCCAGTCCACCAGTTAAACACAAGAATTGACAGAATTTTATGCACTCTACCCATAGCCATGCAAGTGACACACAACACATATTCAACAAAAACCTTTTCGGACCATAATTCTTTAGAAATTTCTATCACTTGGGGTGAAATCCCCACTCTAGTCCCTACATGGAAGCTATGGCCCCAGCTGTTAGAAGACACTGTATTCTGCTCCACCCTGTCCAATACCATTACAAACTACTTCTCAGAGAATGACAACTCAGTTGAATGGGACGCGCTTGAAGCAGGTATATGGGACACTGCGATCAGTGCAACGGTGGGTGCGAGGCAAGAGGTACATAAAAGCCTGCAAGCGGTAGAGGGCAAAATGATTAGGCTAGAAAAGGAAGTGGCGTGCGACCCCGCGAAACCGGCTCCCCTGCAAGAGGCGCGTATCCAACATGTGGAGCTGCTAGAGACCTCCGGATTATAGACCACAGGGCATACACCCAGTTAAAACATACAGATGCAGACAAATCTGGGACACTGCTAGCCAAGATACTAAGAGATGACCCCCTCACTACTATAATTAGTGAAATTACCACACCAGGAGGAGACACAGTGAACACCCAGCAGGATATAAATGACGCTTTTTGTACATATTACGCACACTCCACGGCGAACCAAACCCAATGGATACCACACACATAGACACATTCTTAGCAGACTTACCCTACCCTCAGCTCACTGCAGAAGCTCAAAAAACTCTAGCAGACCCTATCACAAGAGCCGAAATAAAGGTTGTCATCAAGGGGCTCCCACAGAACAAGGAGGCTTGAATGCTTACTGGTGGAGTTTTTCGATACCTATGCTGAGGCCTTAATTCCCCAATTGGAGAACCTATATAACAGGTCACTAGGACTGGGTCACCTCCCCCTACTACGACGCAGGCTTTAGTAGTTGCCCTGCCCAAGCTAGGGAGGGATACGTCCGACATATCGGGGTACCACCCACTATCACTTTTGTCGACAGAGCACAAAATACTAAGTAAATTCCTTGCGAGCAGGCTCTTTCCCTACTTAAAGAAGCTCATACATTTAGATCAATGTGGGTTTCTGCCAGCACGCAGAACATTAGGAGATTGCATCACATCGTGGCAACTACCCCTGAGCATTATGTGAATGCTGGTTGTGTCTCACTAGACCTGAGGCAAGCGTTCGATACTCTCACATGGGAATACATGTTTAGGCAATAGGGAAATTTGACCTACCACCCGAGTAACTCCAATGGTTGCGTTTAATATATGAGGCCCTCACCGCGAGAGTCCGCACAGGTGGACATATATCGTGCGAGTATCCGGTTCGCAGGGGCACGCGGCAGGTGTGCCCCTTGTCCCAACTGCTATTTGTACTCGCATTGGAGCCACTGGCACTTAAGCTATGCCAGGAGGCTAACCAACTCGGAATACCGATCAGCAACTCCACCCAATGATATCTGCCTATGCGGATGACCTCATTATTTATGCACGGGACCTCATGGGTGTGCTAGACCCCATCCCTAGAATCTTTCCGACAACATGCCCGCCTAGAGGAGATTAACATTGGGCTGTACTCCTTGCCAGTGGCGCAACACACTTTTAAGTATCTTTGCATGCACATATACCGGTCTCCTGCAGATATGCTGAAAGGCAACCTTACCAGGGCGATAAGGGCAATAAGCTCGAAAGTCGCCTTCTGGATTACGCTGCCTCTCTCAGCAATGGGCCGCATGGTGGTGTCCAAAATGGTGGGCCTCCCCCAGCTTTTATATTTTACCAATCTACCGATCATAGTACCTCCTGCTACATTCCGCATCTTAGATGCTATGCTCCTGGACCTTATGGGGGGGGGGGGGGCAGATGGTGAGGGGTGAGCCTTAAAAAATCAGCAGCTAGAGACAAGTAGAGGGAGGCTAGGGGTACCGGATCTTCAAGCATACTATTACGAGAGCCAACTACAATGGCTGTCCTACTGGACTGCAGGCTGTAACCTGCAGGAGATCGGATATACTATGCACGATATTGACTGGAGAACCGCAGTGTAAACTCCCCCCGAATGTGCCGCCTCTGCTACACACTGCACTACTGTTCTGTAAGAAAGCGCTGCAATACACGTCCCGTTTCCTCCCTTATGCAGGGAACATTCCGCTTATGGGGATCCCAATTTTTAGTGGAAGACTTACGAGGCACGGGATCAAGGCCTGGTCTGATGAAGGGGTCGACACAGTAGGGGCACAGTTAAATAATGACATTTTAATGGACCATGAGAATTTTGTACGGGAAACAGGGGTGCCAAACCACTTCTATCTACTGCATGCCTCGGTATCGCAATATGTAAGAAAACACTGTGCCCCCCAAAGAGATGAACCCGACACATGAATTAGTAAAAGCCTTATACTACATGGGGTAGGGGCGCCATCTCATCAAATGGATATACGTAGGCGTCCGAGCACACGCTGCAATGCCACTCACCGAACTTCGAGCCAAATGGACGGAAGATATCGGACGGGAGATATCTGCAAGGAAATGGGCTGATCTAGTGGAATACCCCCCAAAAGTGACCCTAAATGCAAAATTTAAATTTATACAATGTATGATTCTCCATAGGGCCTACCTCACGCCACGCCGCCTACATTGTATGTTCCCAAATATGCAACATTAATGCCACCGTTGTCAGCTGACAGAGGCAGACTTAGCCCACATGTTATGGGCATGCACTCGCCTAAGAGGATTCTCCGGGGTGGTTCGACATTACACAGAAGCAGCCAAACACCTATGCATTGAGGACTCGATAGCGGAGTGCCTGAGAGGCCTCCGTAAACACTCGACCCCACAGAAATTCCAGCTCCGATTCTTAGACTTGGCCCTAATCATAGCCAAGCGGTCCATAACTATGAGATGGAAATCTGCAAAACCCCCTGCTACCTACACATCGGCATAGTGAAATGCAAAGATGGGGTGGGGCTGAGAGTGCTGCGATACGCTGAGAGGAGGTTAGGGGACTGCAGAAAAACCAGATATCCATGGAGTGGGATATAATTTTAGAAGCTTTTTAAAGGCATGGAACCTCGATTACATAACTAGTACGCTGTAAACACAACAGACCACGGCATAGTTGGTACACATAGACCTGCAGTTAATGGCAGGGAAAGCGGAAAACCACGGCCAATACAGTTAGAGACATCCTGCTTGATGGATTAGGATGAAACCACGCCTACACATAGATAAGTTAGCCAGAACGAGGGGGCTGGAGACGACCAGGTGTCATTAGTTAACAGCTTTACACTCAAACTTTGCAAATTGTTCAAATGAGTTGATGCACTGGGTACATGCATGTCAAATGACACTTGTCAAAATGCAGTGACTGGTTATATAGCACGTGTATTCAAATATTGTACAATACCAAGCTAGACAGTAATGTAATGTTTATCTGAGTATGATAGATGTTCCGAATGTAAAAGGAAAATCACTAAAGTCTGTTTAAAAAAAAAAACCTGAGGTGTTCAAATCACGTTGACAGCAGAGGGCGATAGGCAGTTTATTTACCTGCAATATTGTTGTCAAAGAAAACGTGACCAGCGTGGAGCTCCAGTAGTCCGTATCCAAGTTAGGCTTTACGAAGTTTACTTTAGTGCTGTACAATCATGTGGACGATGATCATGTCTGTTAGAGTGTGCCTGATGGGTCAAAGACATCACGTGACTTAAATGGCAGAATATTCTACTACTTTTTTGGTCTATCATCTTCAGGTAACCATATAAAAAAATAACAATGATGCACTTTAAATGACAAGATTATCATAGATCATGCAAGTTAAATTGATTGGGAAAATGCATTCTTTTTTTCTTTTATGTTTACCTTATGAAAACTCAGTTGGTTAATGCAATCACTAGAGAGCGTAGAGAGAAATAGAATTGAGTCTCTTCGGCGGCGTAAGGAATACTGCCTTCCATTTCCAGGCTTTTTGGAACAGTTTCAATATCTTTTTACAGCGTCTCATTGCTCAAAGGTGTATCACACATTTGGCAATTGAACGTCAAGTACACCGAAATCCTGCAAATGTCACACATAAGCAATCTGGAACTATGATGCAAGCTGGTTGCAAAAGACCTATTGTCAGCTTACCAAGAACTTACAGTGGTCTTAAAGCCGGTCCACTGCTTACCATTGGTTGGCTTTATTGTTTCTCTCATTTGATTGCTTGTTATTCAATGGCTTGCATTGTACGCCTTGTTTATCTCTCCCCTGGAGCGTACCTCTGTACCTCTGTACTCTTGTTCTTCCACTGCTCACTTTTAAAGAGCTACTTTTTTTTTACTTAAGCACTTTGTTTTTTCAGCTGTTTCCCTTGTGTGTTTCTTCCACTGCGCACCATGTTCTTTCTCACCCGTCTGCTTCGTGCTTCACCCTGTTTTGTTCTCTCCCTTGTGCGCATCTCCCCCAGCCCTCTGTTGCATCAATCAATCAATCAATCAGTGACACTTATAAAGCGCGCTACATACCCGTAGGGTCTCAAGGCGCTGGGGAGGGGGGGTGCCGCTACTGCTCGAACAGCCAGGTCTTCAGCTTCTTCCTGAAGGAGAGGTGGTCTTGGGTCAGGCGCAGGTCGGACGGGAGGGAGTTCCAGGTCTTGGCGGCCAGGTAGGAGAAGGACCTTCCTCCTGTAGTCGCTCTTCGGATGCGGGGGACGGCGGCGAGGGCGTGGTTGGCTGATCGGAGGTGGCGTTTGGGAGCGTAGAAGTTGACTCGGCTGTTGAGGTAGCTCGGGCCTTGGTCGTGTAGGGCTTTGTGTGCGTGGGTGAGGAGGCGGAAGGTGATTCTCTTGTTGATGGGGAGCCAGTGAAGGTCTCTCAGATGACCGGAGATGTGGCTGGATCGTGGGATGTCGAGGATGAGTCTGGCTGAGGCGTTTTGGATCCGCTGGAGTCTCTTCTGGAGCTTGGCGGTGGTCCCGGCGTAGAGGGCGTTGCCGTAGTCCAGTCGGCTGGTGACGAGGGCCTGGGTGACGGTCTTCCTGGTCTCTGAGGGGATCCACCAAAAGATCTTTCGTAGCATGCGTAGGATGTTGAAGCACGCCGAGGAGACGCTGTTGACTTGCCTGGTCATGGAGAGGGAGGAGTCCAGGATGAAGCCCAGGTTTCGTGCATGGTCTGTCGGTTTGGGCGCGGTGCCCAGGGCGGGAGGCCACCAGGAGTCGTCCCAGGCGGAGGGTGAAGAGCCCAGGATGAGGACCTCCGTCTTGTCCGAGTTCAGTTTCAGGCGGCTGGTCGTCATCCACTCGGCTACCTCTTTCATCCCTTCGTGCAGGTTGGCTCTGGCGGCGGCGGGGTTGTTGGTCAGGGAGAGGATCAGCTGGGTGTCGTCGGCGTAGGAGATGATGCTGAGGTGGTGTTTGCGTACGATGGCCGCGAGGGGGCTCATGTAGACGTTGAAGAGGGTGGGGCTCAGTGATGATCCTTGGGGGACGCATCCACAATATGGCTTCTTTTCCCTTCTTTCACCCCACCTGTTGGTCGGTCCCTATCTAGATGTCCATTTCTCAAACTACCAGGCGTCTTCAAAACTTTCTGCAGAGCACTCACTGGAACCCAAGGCTTCACTAGTTACCACTTCATTATTTTTGAATGGGACCAGTAACCAGACGGCAGAGATCTAGATCAAATAATTTAGATTTCCGAGAGAAAAATAGATTTTTATCATCTTGGCTTGGATAATATCTAGGGGGGACCAGAGCAAATTGCACTGAAGTGGCGCTTAATGTCATCAAGGGTTATCTCCTCAAACATGGGTGCATCAAGACCCGAACTCTGGGATTTTGTTCAGTGAGGGCGGAACCAAATTCAGAGCGAGTTAAAACTACTCATGGGCACTTCTATGAGTAATTCAACACTGTCCAATGTTGCATTTTAGTGCACATTGTTGGAGTAAACTTTGAAGGAAGTGTTTGTGTTCCAGTTTCAGCGACAATCCGCAAATGGCCTGGGCCAGTTGAACTGGTTGCAGCATAACAAGTCTTAAGCATATTTTGTAAGCTACAAACTTTCCAGCGCTATACATCATGTTATAAAGAGTCCACATTAAAGTTCAAGACCAAGAGCACACGCAAAGATATCCAAATCCAGATGTATGTTTTCTTGAAAAAGTTTTTCTTTATTTTTCTTAAAAGGGTTTCTCTTTATTTCCTCAAAGGCAAAGATTCATAGCCAACGCGTTTCGTCTCCCATAGAGACTTCTTCAGGGCTTCACAATGTGACACAAAGTATATTCATAAAGACGTTTATGCAGGTCAAATGTTTGACAATCCAAAGCACGCAAGACTTCTGTATTCTTATTATATTTTAATAATACAGCATGGTAGCCAGAATGATCAGTCACGGCGTCTGCTTCAATGCGTTGTTCCTTGTTAAGGAGTATAGAGGGGAGTGCTCCTTGGTTCCCTGCACTACTTGATACCTTGAGACACTGTTCATTTATTAGGTGCGGTCTCTTAGCCTCTACCCTCATCTTTTGGTATATATTTTGTAAGTGACTGGGCTGATTCCCCTCCTCTCCAGCTGTATTTAGGAATTGATCACGAATGGCGGAGTTTAAGTACATTTGATTTGTTAATGTTCTGTTCATATTGAGTTTATCAGCATAAATTCCTTTACAACTTTTGCAGGATAGGTGTTTGGTCACCTTATCGGTTGGTTAAAGAGCTATCTGCATAAGGAACATAAACTCTTAAGATAGCTGCAGTCAACAACCAACTTTGCATAAGCATTTGTAAATTGTTTACTTTAACCCCTTGTGTGCCCATGACGAGCTGGACTCGTCATGGGCCGCGGTTGCGCTGTGCCCATGACAGAGTCCAGCTCGTCATAAACCCCGCCCGCTAATGTAACGGCCGGCACAGGGCGGGGAAAGGGCGTGGCACACAAGGGGTTAAAGAGTGCTGAGTTTCTGTCACTTGTCACTCTTCGTCTCTTTCCGTCGCTCTCTGTCTTTTTCTCTCGGTCTTGCTCTCTAGCCAGGCGTCTATCCTGATCTCTCATCTGCCCTGTGATGGCCTTTGCACAGTAGCAAGATGGCCTGTTAGTTCATTTAGAGATATTTATTTTTCTCTCATCCCTTCCACACTCAATTTGTCTTTCTTCCCCACCACTCAATCATACTGCCCATTATCCCTTTGTCCTACACCACTCACTATTTTCTCCGCTGCCCCTCATCCTACACACATTTAGTACCTCCTACAGCTCATAGTAATTCTCATCATATTAGTCTCTTTCAGGTCATAACCCTACCCACAACCACTGCTTTATTTGTGAAGGTGGTTTCAAGGTAGTGGGCTGAGACTTTTTGTTATCATCAGGCTTTGACACAGAGCAAGAGATAGAAAGGCAGAAAAGGGAGAAAGAAAGAAAACTAGGAACATGGTGACAAAGGGCGAAAATAGTGATGAATAAGAAGCTACAAGACTGAGATAAAGACACAGGAAGTGTAGGGTGGTGAAGGATAGAGGCGTGAGGTGGAATCAAAACTAAACAGCCCTGGTACTTTTCAACCCTGGCATTTGCCAGTAATGCGATAAGCTGCTAAAAACCTTTGGGTACCTGCCGTTATTAATGTTTTTTATTTATTTATGTTTACAAATTAAGTACTATTCACAGCCATTTTTTCTAAAGCAGGCCTTCGACTGCCACCCATTAATCTCTCCTCCACCGTTCTCCTCCCTATCCTTCCCTTGTCAAAAATTGCCCCTATCCTAAACTCCAGCCCTTTCATACTTACTTCACCCTTCTCCTGTCAGCACTTTCTCTCTTACTATTACTGGATGCCCAATATCTGCAATTATTTTTTCATTTGTAGTTTATTTTTCTATTTTTCTCAGGATATGGCACTTCAAGAAATGTTGTATTCTTTTCTGCATCCGACAATCCGCACGATGCCAGAAATGTGGCCAACCAAAATGGAAAGGGTATAGGTAGTCAGTTTGTTGCCATGCTTCCTGTTAGGAGGCAGCCTAGGGTTAATTTGGCTCCTAAGTGTCTTAAGGAGAGTGGTGGCGCCATTTAGCAGTCAGTACATCACTGTGTGCTTTTGAGAGAAAACAGATGTTTATTGCTACCAAACTCAATGGTACTCATTCTATCGACCTCTGAAGGATGTAAGGCTGAGTGGGCACACCAGTAGTCTAACTGATGATCACGGGGTCAAACAAAGATTCCTGGAGTGAAAGCATAAGCTTTCTGACCCACCAGTGCAAAACATTACCATTCTCACTCCACATATTCTGAGAAGAGAATAATGCCAAGCCATTGAAGCAACACAGAGTATTTTGACTGTTATTGCAAAACTAACTATTAAAAAAAAAAAAAAAAAAAATTAGCAACAGCGGGAGTAAGACTGGCTGGGGACCAGGGTGGTCACCTTCTGTTGATACTCAAAACCTGGCTCCTAGTTTTCTTGGTGGTGCATGTCCTGAGAATAGCCTGTGACTGCTGTGGAGGGTATGTTTTTGGGCACATTGGCTGCACCTCTGTTTGGGGTGCTGTTTGGCACCCCATGCCAGTATCATCCAGTGTGCTCATCTTTATATTTCATCCTGCAAACTGACCTGTGCATCAGGCCTGGCGGAATCGGAGCCAAAGGTGGCAATCCAGTGCAGCTGATACCATAAAGTAAGTTGGGGCAGTTAGAGAAGTATTAAGATTTCTGTTGAAGAGTGCTGCAGGAGAGTGCAGAATATACCGAGGGTCACGGTTTAAATGGGACTGTGGCCTAGCCCCGAGGTGTTCCACGTGAGGGTGCTGGGAAAGGGAGAACTGAGAGGTAACGCTGTTTCCCCGTGGTTCGTGGTCATGTTCCAACACTATCAGGAACTATAGATACCAGCACTGTTGATCGCTTGATTGATAATGTGTCATTTATGGCTTGACTTGACTGTGCACAAGAACAAAGATCACCCTATGGAGTGTGGTTTGGAGTCTGGTTATTTTATCATCCTCTTTCCTGTCACCTCACTGTGGTATGATTGCATGGAAAGATGGAAAGGAGGACTCCTTTACACTCTATAGAGTGCTTGGGCTAAAAAGACTGGAAGGATCTTATTGAAGAGCCCCATTCATACGCTGAAATGATTATCCGTAAATGTGCTTAACTTAAATCCATCAAACCCCTGCACTTTAAGCTATAAGATAAAACTAGGTTAATTGAAACAGCTGTGAGAGGTAGTCAGGAGAAAAAGGATGGACAGAAGATTGACAACATCGGAAATGAAATAGGCTGAGACAAAACTGTGAGGAGTCTTGATAACAAAAGAGAAGGTGGAGGTTTTCAATAATCTAATAGGGGCACCTTCCTAGGACTGCTAGGAATCCTAGCTGAGATTGTGGCAAAAACCCACTTTGAAGAAATGCAGATGATACTAAATTTGTTGAGCCTGTAACTCACTGAGATTCGTGCAGTGATCCGGAAGGCAAATAAACTTTTCCCCAAACCAAGAAAATCGGAGCTGCATAGAGGAGGAGCTGTATTAGTAGTACTAGTGGAATCTAGTGATTTGAGAGGTAGGATTTTGTGCAAGGCAATCCTAAAGAAAAGGGTTTTGCTGGTGGAAAAACATTTTGTGTTTTCCCCCCAAGGATTTGCATCCCACTACACTCACCAGGACGAAAGCTCACCTAGAGGTTATATAAGACCTAGTGTGAGGAGGGCTTACAGCTTCAGGGTGCTTCACTGTCTGCCTAAGGATTGACCGTGGGGGGAAGAGGTTTATCTTGTCACAGTTTAACTCTGCAGAACCATTTTGAGGGAGCTTACGGCCAGGAGCTAGATGACTATGTCTCACTGCTGCTGAATATTGTGATCCTGGTCCAAGTAGGTTGAGGGTGCTTCGATGTCTTGAGTGCGTCCTAGGTTTGGGGAGATACTTAGTCCTGGCCAAAGGCCAGTGTACGCTTCTTAGAGGCGTAAAAGAGGGCACCTAGCATACTTTAGTTATGTTTTTCAGTTTCTTATCTCAGTTCTCCCCTCTCTTAAACTTGGGTGAATGAGCCACAGTGAAGGGTATGGTGACCTAGCTATCTGAGACATGTTCTCTTGGAATTACTTAGTATGTGTCTAATTACCCTTCCTTCATTTTATTGAACAGATTTTTTTTGCATTGAATTTGGAAATATCCTGAAATGTGCCACTTTGACCCATCATTTAATACAAAACAAATGTATTTGTTGAAAATGCCCCGCAGTCGTATTTAATATGGGGTAACATATAAAGCAACTTAAGACCTTGTAGGGGATAGTGTGCAGTAAGTTCCAGCTCAGAATGTCATGGATTTTGCACTCCAATTGTGTGTATCAAGGCAATGAACCAATGGTTTCTTATAAAGGCTAAGGAATGAGCAGCGTTTTAATGAAGACGTCCCTTAATGACTAAAAATGTTTGATCCTGGGTAAATCACTTTAGCTCCATGTGGCCTATTTTCTACTGCTGTCCAAAAAATTGAGTGCTTAGATGTGATTCAGTTTGTATGGGTACTATGCAAAAAAGCAACAAAATGTTTCCCTGAGTGACCCAGTCAATTAGCCCCGCCTCACCATCATTCACTGCCACTATGAGAAATATTAATCTCAGACAGGTTTACCAAGTGCCAGAGTAGGAAGATGCACCAGTGCAAAACAACGGTAAAATGAGAGATGGGATGATGGAAAGCATCTGATCAAAAAGTAGATTTTTATGCTTTATCCTACCACAATGTAAAAAAACCTGGAACAAGAAGGAAAGAAAATTTCAGTTGTTGCAGAGGTCCAGGGCAGCAGCCCCAGCACAGTCAGTCCAGCCCTTGACAACTGATGGAGGGGTTGGGGGTGCTAAAGCCCTCTTTGCCCAGTGGTCTACACAGTTCTTAAAGTAGTTCATTTGATGTAGCAGGGAAGTCTAACATGATCATAGATGGAGAAGGATGCTGGGAATTCAACTAAATTGACTATCTGTCTTTTAGTCCCAGTCGTATGCGGGTCAGAAATCCAGACACAGGTTAAGGGTGAGAGAATGTTGATGTGCTTAATTAACTCCGTACATGATGATGTATTGTGAAGACTGGGAGTATTACCACCCTATACCACTACCCACCCATAAACCCTAAAATTACCCTTTAACAATACCCACCCCTAAACACATACACTCTCTCTTTTTTTTTTTTGCACTGTCACAAGGAGACACATTGGAAAAATGTCGGTAAGCTTATAAATGATAATCTGCGAATGAAAAAATAAATTAAACCCATGACTTGAGTTTAGCCAGTAGGGCTTCAGTAGATCTATCCCAGAGGAAATTAAGATTGTTCTCTATCGGCATCTGCAAGAACCAATTAGGAGGCAGCCATGTCGCATACACAGCTATGTTGTATTAAAACAGTGAGTGGCTGTTTAGTGCTGGCCATCATGAATTTTAGCTAGACCTGATATGTGTTTTTAGTTTCTACGGTTAACTAACCTTGGGTTCCTACATTTTGCTCTTTCACTGTGTGCCGCTGCCTCTGAACTCCACATAGCTTTTTCACCAGGGGCTTCTGCCCCGTGCATTTTACGTTGCTCTTTTTCACTGTGTTCTTCTGCCCCTCACACTCCACATTGTTCTCCTTTGCCCATGTTCTCTTTCACTTGTTTACCCCTATCCACCGTGTAGCTTCACTACGCCCAATCCTGCAACTATCTCATCCAATATATATATATATACATTTTATTTTAAAGCGCTTCCAACTCAATTTTACAACCAGGCTTTCGCGATACTTTAAAAAAAAATCTGCCAGTCTATCTGGGATTGGTACGTAAAAAGACAAAACACTACCCTTTGTACATGTGTGTTGACCGCATGCTTACAAAATGATGTGACAGTCATGTCATTAGGTTTCTCTTTTCCCTTTTTTTCGTCCTGGTGCACAGCTGCCGAGATGCTGATCAGCATCACAAAAAACTTTAGGTCTCAGAGGGGAGACCTATTGGCTTTGCTAGTGCTTGTTCAATAATTAGGCTGCTCTAGTTACCTCCTGGAGATGTAATGGAGAGTTTTCCCTGTTTTAAAACATTTTTATATTGCTCTTTATTACTATTTATTGTAATTATATACCTCTATCTCGGTTGTGCCTATGTTTAGGTGCATCCGGATTCAGGTTTCCTTTCTTAAGTAAACTTTTAAAAGATTTATAGAGCTTGTATAAATTAAAACATTTACATTCTATATAATTAGTTAACATCAGCAACATCCTCAAAGATATATGTGTTCTCCCAGAGTTAGTAATTTCCTTTACTCTGGTTTCAATTCACATTATTTGTACATTCAATTTTTCTGTCCTCCTTTGTCTCCTAGGTATTAATCTAATTTGCTTCTATCGCGTATTTTAATAATAAATTACATTATGGGGGTTCTTAAATCAGTCTTTGCCTCTGTTGAATCCCTGTCCCCAGGTGGTATATCCCTGCCAAGCTTTCTTTGCAACATTTCATTAATTCTTCCCTTTTCCTGTTTTTGTACACCCAGTTGGCAAGTCTTCACATTTGGAGCAGCATTAGCTTTCCAATCCATTGTTATATTCCTTTTAGCTATGGTTAGTGCAAGGTGTACACATTTACAGTCTTGCTTTGCTGCTTTCTATCTGTGCATGTGGTCCAACAAGCACAGCACGGGTTGGACTTCAGTCTTTTCTCTGTCATTTTGGAAAGGAACCTTAATATTTCCACCCAGAATTGTGCCATCAGTGTGCATCCTCAGACCATGTGATAGAAATCCACCTTTGATTCGTGACATCTGGGCATTGATCGGAGACCCCATGGTATATCCTGACTGTTGTCGCTGGCGATAAAGATGTTTGATGTAAGTAGTTGAGCTGTTTACATGTAAATCCCAGGTTCCTAGTGACTTTGTATATTCTAGGATATTGAGTCCTAGTCCCTGTTTGGTGTGTGACGTTGATGCATGAATAAAAAATTGTTAAGCCTAAAGTATTTTATTCAACAGCACTACGAGGCTACACTAATGCCAGACTACATTATATAAAAGCATACCATACTTAGAAAAAGCCTTATTGCATCCACCTACTTATAGAATAGCTTGCAATTAGACCCTAATATTCAGGTTTATAAAATCAATAAATGCAAATGCATTGGATACATTAAAGCACTCGGCCCTTCCACACAAGCAGTTGTGGCAGAATTTCCGTTGTGTGGACTCATCTTTGCTCAAGGCACCAGAGGAGTGTAGAGTAGATCTGGCGGTAGCAGTAGGAGCTCCAGCAGGAAGGAGTTAGGAGGCCAGCAAAGTAACCAGCCCTTTCAATGATGGTTGTATTCCCTTGCACGTCCATCTGCACTTCAACGTAAGCCCACAGTTTTGTTTGCTAAAGCCCACAGTTTTGCTGGAGGCTGGCTGTATGCGCTGAGTAATGTTCACAGTGAAACCTCTAAGTCTCCTCCCTATCTCATGACTGCTATGTTAGTGCAGGTTTGTGTCCGTCAAGAACAGGTTTCAGTGGGTGGCAGCCCATCACACTCCAAGAGGGTCAAACTAGGGGGACAATGGCACTGAGTAGGTGAGAGCAGTATTTGAGAGCTGAATATCCTGTTGCATTCATCAAAATTAAGGAGAATTTCTTATGTGTAGGTCGGTCTGAGTGAATGCTGGGTTGAATGTGGCCAAGGTTGTATGTTGGTACTTGTTGAATTCCAGGTCATTTAAGGGAGCCTTGTACTTGGGTGGGGTAAGGAGGATTGGAGCTCAATTAACATTTTATAACTAGCAATTAAAAGATTGAGGCATGTGTATGTGTGCTGTAGATGCACATGCTTTGCATAAGTCTGCCATCTAGTGTTGGGCTCACATGATCACAATTTGTTTTTGTTCCAAGAAGTTTTCGTCGAGTCACAAGGCTGGGTGACTCCTCTTCTTGGTTATGCTGCGCATGGTCATCAACACCATCTTCAGATTGTTCTCGCGCTCTGGTTCGAGACTCCTTTGGGCTCTTTTTGGTCTGTTTATATCTTTTGATGATATTGTCTCGATCGGTATACTATTGGGGGCAATACACCCTCTCCGTTGCGGGTCTTTGGCTCGTTTCCTCGGCCCACGGTCCTCGCCCGATTGGGCAAAACTTCTCTATTTCCAACGCTTTTGGAGAATGACGTGCTGATGGAATGCACTCAGTTCTGTTTCTGTCCTAAGTGTCACTCCAAATACACTCACATTGACCAGCATCCCGTTTGCAACTTATGCCTCTCACCCACTCATCGAGAGGACAGCTGTGAGGCCTGCAAGTCCTTTCAGTTCAAAAAGACTCTTCAGGATCAATGTGCTAGATGACAGGAAATGCAGCGCAGGCAAGCGGACGATGTCCCAGACATCTTCGGTCAACAAGAGAAGGAGGAAGAAGCTTCGGCGGCATAGGAGGAATCACTTTCCATCCATGATTCCAAGTCTCAATCCGATCGACCATTTTTCAGCCAGCACAGAAGCAACGGACAGTGAGTACTTCTACCCCCGATCCCAACTCCAAACCATCGGCTTCCATCGAAGAACCTGCTGTTTTCGGTCCGAAATCTATTCTAGAGCCAATCCTCGAGACCGTTTCATCTAAAGCTCAATCCGAAACAAAAAGCCTGCAAATTCTGCCTGGAACTAAGACAATGATACAACCACCAAAACAGCACACTTCTAAGAAGCAGTTGAGTTTTGAGGATGCTTTGGACATTCCTGTTCAACCTGTAAATAAAAGAAAGGATGATACAACTAGTCCATTGCACATTCCAATTCCAACTTCACCTATACCACAAACACCACCTACTCCACCACCTTACACACCGCATTTGTCTGAGGCAGGTAACATATCCCCTCAATCAATAGTCCAAGAGGATCAGGATATCCCAGACAATGCACAACCAGGGGATGCCTGGGATGATTATGATACTGAGCCTCAAGGCAACACTGACCGTGGCTTATATCTAAGGCTCCCTGTTTTCCGTGTTTACTGATTTTTACAGATAAATACAGACAGAAAACCATTTATTTTCCTGTCTGTATTTATTTTTAAATGTGGATAAAAACGGAAATTGGGCTGTTTTTGAGTGATTCTAAATGTTGTCAGCCAGGACATTAGTTCTGCGGATTGACAGGCAAGGAGATTAAAAAAAATAGGGATTTTAGTAAAGAGACTTAAACAGAGGTACATTTGCAAAACCTTGAACATATTTTCAAACAAGTGCATATTTTACCATCTGAGTGTGCATATATCATTGAAACCTATCAGGCGTTCAGACACGAGTGCACAATAACTGGTTAAATAAATACAGAAATATACACATTTCAGCTTCATATTTGCACAAAACCTAAAAAAAAATATGGATAAATGCAGGTAAAATTAGCAAAAAAATAAATATGGATAAATACAGACGGAAATGACAAAAATATAAATACCATATAACCGGGAGCCCTACATCCCACTCGCTCATCACCACCTGATGATGCCCCTGCTTATCAGGACCTAATAGCAGGTGCATCTACATTCCATCTACATTCCATCTATATAAAGATTCAATAGAGGAGGATTTTCTGTTTCAGACGTTGTCTAATGCACAGAGTGCTGCATAATATTTACAGTTACTCAAGGGTATGAGACGTCATTCAGACGAAATACTTAAAGACCCAATCAAAGCGAGGATAATTACACCATGCATTGACAAAAAGTCGAAGCAGCACCTTCGGACCCCATTTTTATATGAAGTCAACTAACCCCGGACTCTTTAGTAGTGTTGAATGCAAGATAAAGGGCAAATGGAGATTCACCACCTCCAGAAAGAGTCCAAGCTAACAGATACCTCTGGTAAATGAGTTGCTGCACAAGCAGCTAATCATTGGTGCATAGCCCACTGAGACGAAATGCAGGGGCTCCTCACCACCTCCCAGAAGAGCATAGAAAAAGGCGCCAACAAATGGTAAAGTAAGGTAAACTTATTTTCAACAATTCTATTAAATGTGCACTGTATGCAGCCGACACCTCTGCCAGGGGTATAAACACCAGTATCCTATTACTTAGGCACGCATGGTTAAGGGTGTCAGGATTTAAGCCTGAGGTACAGCAAGCCATACTAAATCTCCTTTTCGATTAAAGAGCATCTTTTCAGCCCTCAAGTGGACACAGCCCTTAAAACAATGACAAAGGAAACGGAGGTAGCAAAATCAATGAGAACTCTACAAACTAACACGTACCGTGGTTCTTTTTGTAGGCACAGTTAATAACAAGTTGCAAAATCAGCTACCACAGACTCCTCTGGGTCACCATACAAGAATCAGGACCAAACCTCTTCCACAGAGGTTCTTAGAGAGGAAAGATTTTTTAAGGAAGAGGCAGAGGAAACAATACCCGTTCCTCAAATGCCAATAACAATCAATGACTTCCTTACCATTCCCCCAGACCACTTAACACCTGCCAGGTGCCGTCTTCAATAGTTTCTCAACAATTGGAAATCAATCACAACAGACCAATGGGTCTTGGACATTATCCAACATTTTTATTGTCTGGAGCTCATTACAACTCCTCCAAATATTCCACCTCGCAAACACTAACTATCCACACAACATCAAATCCTCCTGCAACAAGAGTTACCAGCTCTGTTACAAAAGGGAGCAGTAGAACCAGTTCAACAACAATTTCAGGGAACAGGAGTATATTCACTACACTTCTTATCCCCAAAAAAGATGGATCCCTGCGGCCCGATCTCAGACCTTTAAATCGTTATATCATATCAGAACACTTCCATATGATCACTCTCCGAGAGATCATCCCTTTGTTATAAAAAGGGGACTTAACGGCGGCTTTAGATCTAAAGGACGCTGGTTTCCATATACCAATTCATCATTCACACAGAAAATACCTTAGATTTCAATTTCAAAGAAAACATTATCAGCTCAAAGTTCTTCCATTTGGGATTACCACCAAGAGTGTTCACAAAATTTCTAGCAGTGGTAGCATATCTGCGCAGATAAAATATTCATGTCTTCCCATATCTAGACGACTGGCTAATCAAAGCATACCACTTCAATCTTTGCATACAAAACATTAAAAGAACTCTAATTTTACTACCTCAACTAGGGTTTACCATCAACCTACAAAAGTCTCATCTACAACCAGCCGTTACTCAGTCGTTTCTAGAGGCCATGCTGAACACACACTTAGCATTAGCATACCCAAACACTGACAGAATACACAACATAGTAAAATGTCCTGTATTTAGATAGCCCCAGATGCCAGACTAAATATGAGACCTCTACAACAATGTCTCTCTCAACAATGGTCTCATTCACTGGGTCAGCTTCACAATCTAGTGTTGGTAGACAGCTGCACGCATCACTCTCTGCAATGGTGGAATCCACAGAATCTATCCTAAGGGCGGCCGTTTCAGGACCCATTTCCCCAAATTCTTCCATCAGATACTTCCCCAACAGGCTATGGAGCACATCTCCGCAAACACACTATTCAGGGAGTATGGGATTCCAAACGCAAGAATCTCCATATCAATCACCTAGAGCACAAGTTGTTTATCTAGCAATCAAAGCCTTCCTACCTCACCTACAACACAAAGTTGTCCTAATTAGAACAGACAATATGACCGCTATGTATTGTTTAAAAACAAATCAAGGGTGGACACACTCTCTCCAATGATCTCACTTGGCACAGAAAATATGGAGGTTAGCAGTACACCATAATATTCACCTTCTAGCAGAACATGTTCCAGGGACAAGCAATCAAATTGTGAACTTTCTGAGCAGAACGCAACAACAAGTCCATGAATGGGAAATTCACCCGAAGGGTCTTCAACCATACTTTAACAAGTGGGTGTTTCCTAAAATACACCAATTTGCAACAAAAGGAAAAGCGAAATGCACCCACTGCGCAAGCAGGTATCCGCACCATCAATCCAAAGGTAATGCTCTGTGGATGAACTGGGCAGAGATATTTGCATATGCTTTTCCACCTCTTCCACTACTTCCGTTAGTGGTCAGGAAACTCAGACAAACATCTCTCGTCATGATACTGATAGCTCCGACATGGGCTCGACAACCGTGGTTTTCAACACTCCTAGAACTGTCTCTAGTCCCACACAAGGAGCTTCCCCTTAACCCGGACCTTCTCTCTCAGATCCACGGAACACTAAGACATCCCAATTCAATCTTGCTATTTGGCTCCTGAAGTTTTTGAATTTGCAAACTTAAATTTACCTCAAGAATGTATGAACATTCTTTAAAGAGGCTCGCAAACCTACCACAAGGCAAGGTTATACAGCAAAATGGAAATGTTTTGTTATGTTCTGCCACAAACAAGACATCAACCCCCTTCACGCAAAAGTACAAACAATTATTTTTTACCTATTGCATTTACAAACTGCAGGGTTGGCATACACCTCTATATGATTACATCTTGCAGCTATTGCAGCACATCTACGAAACAGACACCTACCAGTGTTTAAAATTTCATTTATCAAAGCCTTTATAGAGGGACTTTCAAAAGGATAATTCCACCTAGTCTTCCATCTGCTCCATCATGGAACTTAAACATTGTCTTAACAAGACAAATGGGTCCATCTTTTGAACTACACTCTTGTCAATTACAGTACCTTTCATGGAAACTTGCCTTTTTAATCGCTATAACTTCTCTTAGAAGGGTCAGAGAAATTCAGGTGTTAATGAGGAGCCTTTCTTTCATGACCGAGTAGTGCTTAGAACTAACCCCAAATTCCTACCAAGAGTGGTTTCAAATTTTCATATTAATCAATCCATTGATTTACCTGTCTTTTTCCCACAACCAGACACAGTTGCAGAAAGGGCATTACATACTTTAGTTCTCAAAACGGCCCTAATGTACTTCATCGCCCTTTCTGTTTATCAAAGGTTTTTTTCAGATGTGATTAATTGTTGTCAACTGGAGCGATCCTTTTTCACTTGGTATGGTCTGTGTGATATTGGTGTCCTTGACCCCTTGTTTTTACATGTAGCCTAGGTCATTATCTTATCTGGTATGTTTCTGTGGGGATTGTTTGATTATATTTTATGTGTGCTTTTATGGTTTTATTTCTTGAAACCAAATAAAGATTATTCTGATTTGATTCACTACATGGACAGGACTAAATCATTCAGAAAGACAAAACAATTATTTGTTGCCCTTGCACCTCCTCATAAGGGAAAGGCAATATCTAAATCCAGCATTTCAAGATGGAGAGTTTAAATGCTTCCAAACATGCTATATAAAAGCTAAACAACATCTACCTGTTCCCCCAAAAGCTCACTCCACTAGGAAGATTGGAGCTTCCATGACTTTCTTGCTTTCTTGGAACATTCCTATTGCTAATATTTGTAAAGCAGCAACATGGTCTACTCCACACACTTTCACAAAACGTTATTGTGTGGATGTATTCACATGCCAAAAAGCCAATGTTGGTCAAGCAGTACTTAAAACTCTTTTTCAAACAACTGCAACCCCTACAAGTTGACCACTGCCTAGGGAGAGACTGCTTTACAGTCTATGCAGAGCATGTGTATCTACAGCACACATGCCTCGAACAGATAATGTTACTTACCCTATAAGCATCTGTTCTTGGTATGTAGTGCTGTAGATTCACATGCACCAACCCTCTTCCTCAATAAGGTTGCAGTTCATACACTTTATTTCATTTTAACACATGGACATCTCATTGCTAACATACAGCATTCTTACATTCTCACCTACCCACGGCAAAACAATCTGAAGATGGCATTGATGCTCATGTGCAGTATTACCAAGAGGAGGAGTCACACGCCTTGTGACTCAAAGAAAAAATCTTGGAAAAACAACTTGTACTCATCCACGCCCAACATTACATGGCAGACTTATGCAAAACATGTACAGCTACAGCACTACATGCCAAGAACAGATGCTTACAGGATAAGTAACCTAATCCTTTTCTACAACGATTAGTTTATCTACCTGTTAGCTTTGTCCATAAGGTGAAGTTTATAAAGTCATCTACCACAAACCTGACCGGTCATTAGTGCCTTAATTGAGAATGACATCGAAATGATTATATTAGCGTTTTTCTATAAGTACTACTTAACTTGAGCTTTAGAGTGTCTAAAGTTTGTAGGTTTGCCCATACATGTATCTGCATCAATAACATTTGGTCACTAGTCCATGCATACTCTACAATACTGTACAATTGGCATGGCAAAAGGTATTAACAATGCTGTCCCTGTACACACAAGCTTGGAGAATCACATATATTCTAGTTGTGCTTTCAATGTATCTCTTCTGTTTTTATAGCTTCTGTTAACAGTGATTTATTCTGCATGTTAAAAATATCCAGTGCCATTGACAAAATGCTTGGTTACTACTAATGTATTCCTCTTTCTTTTATATATTTAGAGTTTGGAGAAATATTGTTCACTAATGAGACGAATAGCATTGACCAAACTACATTTGATAATTTATTTTATAGGCCTGCAGAGGAACTGAATTAGATGGAGGAATTGAGGCAGACAGTGCAGGAGATTCGTCAGATGAGCAACAGAGAATACCTGTGGAGGCAGATTTCCTTTATGCTTATTCAACAGTTCCTGGTCAGTTTGTATTATCTCTCTATTTCTCTCTATTTCATGAACTCCGTGCACGCAATTTTGACATTTGATATGCAGAGTAATGCAAATGATTAAAGCAACCAAAATGGGGGTTGAAACTTAAACTTGCAGATATTTTTTCAAATTCATTTTTTGGGATGTTTTTTTAAATTGGATGACGCCTAGCTTTTTTGCGATACACGCCCTTATTTACACTACTTGTGGTCAGTTTTGATTGGTAGTGCAGTGACTTTGCTGATTGGTGCTCTGTTATTAAGCAAAACATTACACTGTCATTTTCTGAGTTTAATGCTGACAGTGGGCAGTAATCAATGTCTATCAATTGGATTTCCTCTGTCTATGAAACATCCCATTGAACATTTTAGCTAGCAATTGGTGTAGTCTGTTAATGATTTTCTTATGGACGGTGCACCATTTCAGATGCACTAACAGCCAGCTGACTCATGGGAACGAAATCCCTTTATTCCTATTTATTGCTGCTTTCCCTGTACTGTACCAGGTGTGTGAATCTCCACCTGCAAGGAAATACGGGGAAGGGAGTAAATTAACCCCAGGAGATTAAAAAAAAAGAAATAGGGGAATATGGTGGTAGATGCAACAGAAGGAATGCTTCTCACGCTAGGCTTTCCATCCCGTACAGTGTCTCCCGTTGCAGGGGCTGGGACACTCTCACTCTCTCAGCTGGCCGGTAAGCTTCTAGACACATAGGCAGGCCTTCAGCTCCTCCAGCAGCAAGCGCAGACTCCTCATCTCTGGGTGCCTGGCTGTCAGGCAGACACCAGCACTGGTGCCACAGCTGCTTTTAGAGTACTCTGTGGAGTACTCCCTTCTTTTGTCTAGAGAATATGGAACAAGTACAAAATGGCGAGGTTTGAATCCCACTTATTTTACACATGTCCATATAGAGTGTCAAGCAAACAATGGTGCAGAGCTGGTCAAAGTGAACCCGACTTTCCATGCTTCCAGGGTCAGTGTGTCTAGACGTGCGTTTCGGTCCATTCTTCTGCGGCTGGGGGTGCAAGTCTCTGCCTTTATACCTTTTTTGTTTTTGGCTTGTTTTGTTTGGAGAACTGTTCTGGGAAACTGAACAATGGGCATTTAGTCTTTCAAAATTGAATTCTAGCAGTTTGACAGTGACTTCCACACTAGGTAATTTCCTGTAATTAGCCCAGTATAAGATGCCTCTCAGTTTTCTCATCTCTATAACTTTATATATGCATCATTGAAGTCATTATTTTTATGTTCCTGTGGGTCATTTCCTAGTTTTATAAGTATATAAGGATCAATCCATTATTCATCATTGCACCACAACGAAGTCTGAGTTCCTTCGTCAGATCGTCGCCACTTCCAGCTACAGAATTTTGTTGGTGCCTTTGTCCTAATCTTGTCCACAGTGTTGACTCTTTCGAGCCAAGTTCTTCAGCAAGTTAGAATCCAGATCTTCTCCAGTGGAAGTAACAGGGTATCCTATCTACAGAAATCTGGTCCTTTTATGTGCTGTTGTGGGGGATTAAGGTGGTTACCGACAGGTTTCATCCTTAACACAGGGCTGCAAGAACCATGTTTTCTGGAAGTTCTTCACACCCTGCCCTTGACACAGGATGTGGATCCTCTGTCCAAGATTTCAGAACCGCTTTGGTTGGTTCTCTTTCATATGTAATTTTCTTGCTGTTCCTTATCCACAGCCTTTGTGCAAGGCAATGGCTTCCATTGCAGGTAGCATTGAGGCTGGCTCCAAGCAGGCATATCCAAAACATGGGCACAGTTAATTGTGAGCTCTCCTTAGCTGGGTATCATCAGCCCTCCTGAAGCAGCAGTCAAAAGTCAGACAGAAGGGCATGCACTGCCTAGAAATGTCCTCACCTTGAACAACAGAAACTACTGTCCTACCCCTTACATCGACCAAAAGGCGGTGTTCCCAGTGAACTAATTAGCAGCACTTTACCATCTCGATCCTCATTACATTTCTTAGGGTATCCCTGTCTCCATCCTCCCTTACTTCGTGTCGAGATTTCCACGCTCCAGCCATAGGAATGCAGACAGTAGACTTCCACTGTCTGGGTGAACTGTCCCTGTCCTCCCAGCCCTCAAACTCCTACCTCACAGAGTCCTAGTATCACACATGTGCTCCACGTCCACTGCAAATACATCCACTCAGCATGCATGAGGAATTTCAGCGCAAAGTTGTGAGGGTTCGCATATTGTTGGATCGTAACATGAGAGTAGTCATTAGACCCTAATCTCTCAGACACCCGAGAAAAAGGTCGGGTCACGGTAATGATTCACAAAAACTTTGCACACTGCCTATTGTGAGGGTGTGGTGTGTGCCTCTCCATGTCGCAAAACATGTCCTGAACCTCTCATATGCAGGCCAGCCCTAGGCCTCTGTGATCCCTCTACATGAGCGTGCCCCTAAGGCTAAACAAAAAGTCAGGATAACAGTTTTGCATGTAGTCGAACACTCAGGGAGTGGTACATGTCCGTTTTATCATGCAGGGGATAGTCCCTTCCCAACAATGTCTGATTTTTCTTTACTTCAAGTATGTTTTGCCCACCTTTGTAAAGGACCACCCCTACTTAGGGGTTGAGTTTGGCCATTTTGCCTCCCAGCTTGTGCGTTATCTAAAGTAATTTTTTGAGGTGAGATTGTGGACCTCAATTGAGCCCTGTAAACCTTGATGCTGGAGCAAAACCCTTCAGCTGCTGACTGTCATTCAGATGACCAGATCAAACCGAAATTTCTCTTAACTAATCTAACTCACATTTCTGGTGGATGCTTATAAGCACAAATTCCTCATCTGTCGACTAATTTCGACTAATCCAAGGTGCCAGACTAGTTCCAGATTTTCAACAGCAACTGTTCTTGCAGTGTGGCAGGGAAAATGTCTACCTCATTTATTTGCGGTATCTAAGTTCCAGATACAATTCAAAATGGTGCAACAAATGCTCCCTTAGACAAACTATGACTGCTGGGGAGTGGAAGAGAAACTCTATGCTGTAGAACATAGGAAGAGGTTATGCTGTTTCTGCTACAACTCGCCGTGCCATTCTCGCACTAAGTCCGGATCTCTACCCAAGTCTTGAGGTAAGTTTAGGTCCAAGTCTCACGATAAGTGCAAGAAAGCCAAGCTGGATTCTTCCCCTTCTTGTTACTTCAGAAATGCAGAGATGCAGCGCAACCTGCAAATCAAGGGCATGACACTGCAGGCTTGTTCCAAGTTCATTCAGAGGCTGGTCCCGGCACATCCCTATGTTCCTTGGTCACCATCTGCCCCGCAGCAGGTGCAGAACTGTAAAGAGGACATGCTGCTGATCTTTAAATGGATACTGAGTCCCTCTGAAGTTCATTGGGCTCCATGCAGCTACAGAGAAGCTTTCACCAGCATTCTATCCCCAGCACTGACTGCCGAGGCCTTCCGGTGTTTCCACTCCTCTTGACATCAAACAATCAAATTATTTTCAGTCTTCTTGACTTCATCTCCGTTCCGCCAATATGATATCTGCGTCCGGGATGCCTTCGATGCCCTGGCCGGACTCGGGCCCTTCTCCTCAATCACCCTCCTCAACAATGTACAGGCCATAATGGAAAGTACCACTTTCCTGTACTGTCTAGAGTGCCGCTCGAAGAACTGGTAGCAAGATAATTATTCGGTTTGTAACTTCTGTTTGTCGTCCGAGCACGACAAGACCTCCTGCCTCGCGTTCCAGTTCAAGAAGACCCTCCGGTATCAATGCCTTGTTCGATGTAAGATGGTGCAGTGGCAAGATGAGGACACCCTGACATTTTCGGGGAGGAGGTCGAAGGGTAAACAAGCTCTTCTGCAGATCGACCAGCAGCCTTCAGGCTGGAGCCGAGTTCTCTATTGGGCTCTGATGCTGAAGACCAACCGCCCCCACTCGGTAAATGACCAACGATGTAGCCCACCATCAAAAGCAAACAGTCGACCACCACCCCTCAGGGTTCGGGCGTAGAGTCCAATACCAACCCAACAACCTTCTGGGTCACTACTGCATCCAAGCCATGGTAGCACGAACTGACTCTGAGCACGGCACCGAAACACCTGCATAAGCCCTAGCCTTCCTTGACACCTTCTGGTTCTGTCCGGACCAACCTCGAAGCTAAAATAGACGTCAGCGCTGACTCAGCCATCCACAGCGAATTCTTCAGGGGGTTCCGAGGATCTTGACATCCATATTCTACAGCGCCTTCAGGAGGAGCTGAACAGTAGGCAGAAGAGACTATTCATCCACCCACAAATGGGCAAGATTTCTGCTAAGCTGCTAAGGAAGGGCACTCTTCCTTATAAGAGAAAGCTTATCTACCCATGCTTAAGTTTATTTGGAAATCCACTCAGGATGTCTTAAAAAAAAAAAACTGAGTTGACAAAAAGTACAAGGCCTTCCCTTTGGACCGACCTTACATCAGAGGGCAGCTCCACCAGTTTCTCTGGTCATGCATACCACCTGTAAACGCGCAATGCACTCTACTGGAGAAACCCACCCGACAAAGAAAGTAAAAAGATTGAT
The DNA here is from genome assembly GCF_964204655.1 of Triturus cristatus. NCBI lineage: Eukaryota > Metazoa > Chordata > Amphibia > Caudata > Salamandridae > Triturus > Triturus cristatus. The sequence continues at coordinate 710,206,637 of NC_140582.1, read as the reverse complement.
GCAGTGGGCAAACGGGTGTCCATTCGATCTGCCACCCATTAGCTCATCGCCAACTCAGTCAGCCTACTCACCGAACACAGTGGGATGAAATGGGAGACCTGATCCAACAACTTACGGATCAGTACATGAGCTCGTAGCGGAGGGCTAAACTACCACCACATAACCATCAGGTGTGCACTGGAAGCAGCTGACACTGCTGCAAGGGGTATTAACTCTAGCATTCTCATCAGCCGACATGCTTGGCTCTTTGTCTCTGGCTTCAAGCCAGAAGTCCAACAGCATCTGAGCAACATGCCCTTTGATGAGGTATACCTCCTCTTCGGGCTTCAAGTTGATTAAATGGTAGAGAAGATCAAGAAGAACACGGCCAAGGCAATGAACCCATCAACCCTTAGCTTCTTTCGCCACTCACAATTCTGTGGTGGCACCAAAATGACTTTCCCAGAGACTTCCACCTCATACCGGAGACAACGGCAATCCTCCCAGGGTTTTTCTCATAGGGGAAATAACCTCAAGGGCAGGAGCAGAGGTAGTGTGGGAAAGGGAGCCGCTTCTGCCAGGCAGTGACTCTATCTCCCTTCCCCTGACCTCATTACATGTCTGGGAATGCTAGCAGCAGTTTCTCATACAATGGCAAAACATAACCTCATACCAATGGGTTCTGTCCATTGTAGAACAGGGCTACTGCCTGGAACTCACTGCTCCACTCTAAACATATCCCCTCGGGTTCCGAAGGCCCCTCAACAAGTACATCCTGTCGGAACACTTCCACATGGTCACGCTCCAGGATATCATTCCTTTGCTGCAGCAAGGTGGCTTCGTGACTGCCCTCGACCTGAAGAATGTCTGTTTCCACACCCTGACCCACCATGCTCACTGCCATTGCCTTAGGTTTGTGGTAAGTGGACAACACTTTCAATTCAAGGTTCTGCCCTTCGGGGTAACTACTGCTTCTAAAGTCTTTACCAAATGCCTTGCAGTAGTAGCCACTCCTCTTAGGAGGAGAGGTGGCCTCCACGGTTTGCCTTACCTCAACGACTATCTGATCAAGAGTGCAAGTAGACAGCAGTGCTTGGTCCACACCCAGATCACCTCAGATCTTCTCCACAATCTCGGGTTCGCCATCAACTTGGGCAAGTCTCACCTTAAACCCCTTCAGATACAGCCCGTTCTAGGGGCAATTCTAAATTCGGTCACTGGAAAGGCTTATCCCAGCCCCATAATGGGTTTAAGCTTTCCACCTTCTGTTGTTTCTTTTCCAGCCAGATCCTCGGCTAATAGTCAGAACAGTAATGCTCCCCCTCAGCATGATGACCTCATGCATCGCCATCATTTCTCATGCTTGATTACACATGCGTCTGCTTCGATAGTGCCTGGCGAACAATGGTCGCATGCGGAGGGTCTCTGGGAGGTACTAGTGCTGATTTGGGCCAACACACATCTCTCTCTGAGGTGGTGGAACAGCACCAACCTGTTGCAAGTCAGGCCCTTTCTAAACCCGGTTCCCCAAGGGACCATCACCATAGACGCCTCTCTCACGGGGTCAGGGGCACATTTCAAGAATCTGACTGTTCAAGGCATGTGGACACCCCTTAGTAAGGAATATTTGCCTATACTTTTCTGCCTCTCCCACTTCTTCCATATGTGGTGTGGAGGCTACGGCAGATGTCCCTCCCTTTCACCCTAGTGAATCTCACGTGGGCCAGACAACCCTGGTTCACAACTATTCTAGAGTTGTCTGTACTCCCTCCCCCCCCTCAGGAAGCTTCCCCAGGGGTCAAATCTACTCACTCAACATCAGGAGACACCCAGACACCCCAAGGAGCTCAATCTAGTAAATTGGCTCCTGAGGTCACTGACTGTTTGTCAATCCTCAGGAGGTTCACCATCTCCCTACTCGATCCTGCTGTGCAGTAAAGTGGAAGAGGTTTGTCCACTAGTGCCTACCCACACATATTGATTTACTCCTGCCAGCCAGTCTTCTGCTACCTGTTTCCCTTGCAACGCTTGGGTCTGGCTTACTCTTCATTTTTTTGCATTTGGCTGCAGTGGCAGCATACCTACAGAACAGGAAACACTTTTCATTATTAACATCATTAAGGCCTTTATGGAGGGATTTAAAAGGTTTATACCCCCCAGGTTACCTCCAGCCCTGTCCTGGAACCTCCGTGTATCCTCACTAGAATTTGAGCCACATCGTACGTGCCCTGTTTAATTTCTTTTATGGAAGCTGGTGTTTCTAGTATGTCACTTCCAGGCATGTGAATAAAATCCAAGCTCTCACGCTTGAAGAACATTTTTTAAGTTCCACGCTGACAAAGTAGTACTTGGAACTAACCCAAATTCTCTGCCCAAGGTTGTCTCCCCTTTCCACCTCAACCAGACAGCTGCGCTCCTGGTGTTTTTCCCACACCCCGACTCAGTCGCAGAGAGTATTTTTGACACATTAGATATCAAGAGGGCTGCATTCACAGGACAACACCATTTCATAAAGCGCAACAGTTATTTATTGCTTACACTAAACCACACAAAGGTAGTACCATTTCCTGATGCTTGCACACACGCTTCCGAACCAAGCGCATTGTGGTAGACTGGAGGGAAACGCTAAGGCTGATGGTATTGTCCCCCATCCCCCCCCCCACCTCAAAGTGGCATTGATTTATACCTTATAGAAGTTCACAAGGATTGCAGGCCTCTTGTGGTTTTGACATTAGTTGTAGTTGTATGTTTATTCATATTGCAATGAAACACATTTGTTTGTGTTCTTTTTTTTTTTTTCTTTCATTATCTTTTTTTATTTTTTATTTTTATTCTTTCTTTTCTAATTTGCTTTATGTTTGTGATATATGGCTCACATCATCCTTCATGCAATTGTTGAACACTTTGAAGTACATCGAAACTGAGCATTTTGGGCACATCCACAACTACGAAGGATAATGGCATGTGTCAGCCCGAACACTCCTCAATGTTTCCAGCACCATAGTAAAGGAGGCTATGATGTTATTGCAGAATATACAAATTTGGTTCAATGTATTAAGATTTATGATATTCTTGCTGTGGAACTGTATATGTGTTAAGTATATTTATGTCTTAAATGTAAATGCCAATAAAAAGATATTTTTAAAAAAAAAGGTAGTACCATTTCAAAAGCAGGGATGTGCAAGCTGTCTATTCAAGTGCATTCAGACCTGCTACGCCAAGGTTGAAAGAGAAATCCCTGCTCTCCTTAGGCCATATTGTACACGCAAGAAAGTGGCCTCCAAATAGCTGGTATCTGTAAGGCAACTACCTAGTCCACACCACAAGTGTTCAGCAAACACTAATGTGTCGATGTACTAGCACGTCAACATGCTCAAGTGAGCTAGGCTGTACCACATACACTTTCTTTTAGTCTTTGTAGAGCATGCGTATCTACAGCTACACATGCCTCGAATGGAGAATGTTACTTCTGTTGGTGGCATTCAGTGCTGTAGATTCACATGTGCCCACAAGCCTCCCCGGAAGCCTTTGGTTGTTGCAGATACATTACTTCTCTATTCAAGATTCAGTCACATGGTCATCTTCTGACACTACTGTGTTCCATCTCTATTCTCTTCCACTGGGAGGGAAAACAGTCGAATGATGGAGGTAATGCCCATGGGCACTACCATTCACAGGAGGAGTCACTATACCTCGTGACGCAAGAGTTCTTCGAAGAAAAACAAGTTGTACACGTCCAAGTCCAACACTAGATGGCAGGAGTATGCAGAGCATGCAAATCTACAGCACGACATGCCACAAACATATGCGTACAAAGTAAGTAACATTTCAGTATGTGTCGTATACTTGTCCTGAAAGCAGAACTTAATAGCTGGCTGAATCAGAAAGCAGCAGAGACGTTCCAAGCACATCGAGCTAAGCTGTATGAGAATGGAGAGAGAGTGGGGAAGCAATTGGCAATGCGTACTAGGCAGAAGTCTACATATAACTCTATAACTACAATCAAAGTTAACAGCCAGGAATATACGAACTCTGGGGATATTGTTGAAATCTTTCAACAATATTATCAAAAGTTATATCAAAACGATATCCCAGCGGGTTCAGATGATCTGGATAATTCAGATGAAATAGAAATTTTTATTAGGGAATTTATGAGGGATACGGAAGGAATCAAAATAATAGATAATGACACTAGGGAAGATCTTGATAGAGAAATTGACATTATAGAGCTTCAATTAGCTCTATCAGGCTTAGCTTCAGGGAAAGCAGCTGGTCCCGACAAGATTCCCCTCGAACTTTATAAAGTTTTGGGTATTCAAATTTTACCATATTTAGTAGACCTGTTTATCGGTATACAATCAAGTGGGAACCCCCCTGAATCCTGGAGAGACACTAACATAATCGTTTTCCCAAAGAAAGGCAAGCCAGTAGATTTACCTACATCGTACAGGCCGATCTCCCTGATCAATTCAGATTCTAAACTCTATGCAAAAATTATGGCTAATCGGCTTGGGAGGGTTATAGAACATCTGGTCTCCCCGTGGCAACATGGCTTTGTCCCTGGCAAAGGCACAACAGATCATACCCGCAGGGCTATTACCTTATTTGATATTATGTCAAAGACGGGAGACCCGATGTCATTGATCCTCCTAGACGCTGAAAAAGCGTTTGATCGGGTGTCTTGGAGATTTCTGTGGGGAGTTTTAGAACAATGTAATTTTGGGCCAGGACTTATTAATTCCATAAAGGCCATGTATCAACAACCCAGGGCCAAGTTACAAATTATGGGATTTGAATAGAGACCTATTAATATCTCAAGAGGTACCAGACAGGGGTGTCCTTGCTCCCCGATTTTGTTTGCGCTATATATAAACCCCTTGATTATTAGACTATTATACAGCCAGAAAATAAAACCAGTTATCGTTGGGGAATACGAGACTAAAATTCTAGCATATGCCGATGATGTGGCAGTTTTAACACCAGATCCCGCTGAGGCTATTGCTGAAATTGAAATAATCACACATCAATTTGGGCAATATTCGGGATATTCTTTAAATAGGGATAAGACGGTCATTCTCTGTACTGAAAATATTATATTTACTGACCTAGGATTGCAATAAGTACGACCTATCTAGGAGTGTCCATTACAGCGAAAATAGAAAACATTAATAATTTGAATTATGATCCTCTAATTAAGAATATCACTAAAGATCTTTTAAGGGTAAATAACCTACATCTATCCATTATTGGCAGATGCAATTATCTAAAAATTAATACACTCCCTAAAATACTCTATTTTTTCGGGCTATCCCTTTGTTTCTAGAGGAAAAAATCATGAAATTACTTGAGTCCCAAATGTCTAGTTTTATATGGCAGTATGGGAAAATCAGGAGATCAATGAAATATTTATCTCTTCCTCACAACAGAGGAGGGCTAGCTGCTCCGAATTTGAGGCTATACCACTGGGCCGGCCTTCTTCAACAAATGGTACCTCTCCTTGTGATGAATCAAGATAATCAGGATGTTGTGATTCCTTCTATCTATGAAATAGCATTGGGGAAAAAAGCTCAAGGACTCCTGCTAAGGCAAACTGAAGCAAGATATTATAAAAAAAAACAAGTTGAGGATTATTATTAGTGCATGGAAGGTCTGGAGGCAGGCCGCTAAGCTGATGGAAATCCCGAAATTTAATAGATATACCCCTCTTTGGCAATCCTCGATATTACCATCACATGTTAATGATGTAATTGCAAAAAAATGGGATAGAGCAGGGATACAAACAGTTGGTGACTTTCTGGGGGATGGGACAGGCCATAGGTTTTTGAATATACAAAACACTTTTGGAATTTCGAATAAGGAATATTTTAAGTTTATTCAAATTAATTCTATCTTAGGGTCCAATACGATTTCTCTTGAAACTGTCCCATTTTTGGATGCCATTGTTAGAGATTCTACTCGGATTGGAACTATATATGGTATTCTTCAGGAGAAGCTTCCAAGCGATCTAGATAGTGTTGAATCTTCATGGGTCGAAAAACTACGTAACCCCGATATTGATATTGACATGAGTTTGGTTTTAATATCCCACCTGCTTTTATCCTCAAATTTGAAAGCACAATTATACAAGACAATTTTTAATCTGTATTTTACTCCTGCTAAGCTGTTTCTATGGGGTAAAAGAACAGATGATTCCTGCCCAAGATGCGGGATAGGACCGGCTACTCTTCCTCATATGTTTTCAGATTGCCATGCACTAATACCACTTAAAAATATGTTGTTAGGATTCTGGGAGGAGGTATTTCGACATAAGATGGTGTTTTCTAGCACACTATATATTCTTGGATATGATAATACCCTAGGTTTCAGTCGTGAAGAAGAGGCATGTCTTTTTATAGGGACGGCTGTTTTTAGAATCATACTAGCAGCACAATGGAAAGATCCGCATCCGCCCAGTTTTCAGATGTGGTTAGCCAGATTTTTGGGGGTGTATAACGAAGAGAAAGCCATTTTTGCTACTAGAGCATTGCGGTCTAGAATTTTGGGGGAAAAAATCTGGGCACCAATTACAGCTTGGACGAATGGAATTCGGCAATATTAAGAAGTCTGTGAATTTTTCCAGCTTGAAACATTCCCTCTCTATACTGCTTTGTATATTTCTTTTATGTATTTTTTATTGGCATCATTGAGTGTGTATTAATGTGTTTACAAAGCTGCTATATTTATTGCTCGATTTATTTGTTTATCTGTATTTATTGGAATTGCTAATAAAAATTTATTAAAAAAAAAAAAAGGTAGTACCATTTCAAAAGCAGGGATGTGCAAGCTGTCTAGTCAAGTGCATTTCCACCTGCTACGCCAAGGTTGAAAGAGAAATCCCTGCTCTCCTTAGGCCATATTGTACACGCAAGAAAGTGGCCTCCAAATAGCTGGTATCTGTAAGGCAACTACCTAGTCCACACCACAAGTGTTCAGCAAACACTATGTGTCGATGTACTAGCACGTCGACATGCTCAAGTGAGCTAGGCTGTACCACATACACTTTCTTTTAGTCTTTGTAGAGCATGCGTATCTACAGCTACACATGCCTCGAATGGAGAATGTTACTTCTGTTGGTGGCATTCAGTGCTGTAGATTCACATGTGCGCACAAGCCTCCCCGGAAGCCTTTGGTTGTTGCAGATACATTACTTTTCTATTCAATATTCAGTCACATGGTAATCATCTGACACTACTATGTTCCATCTCTATTCTCTTCCACTGGGAGGGAAAACAGTCGAATTATGGAGGTAATGCCCATGGGCACTACCATTCACAGGAGGAGTCACTATACCTCGTGACGCAAGAGTTCTTCGAAGAAAAACAAGTTGTACACGTCCAAGTCCAACACTAGATGGCAGGAGTATGCAGAGCATGCAAATCTACAGCACGACATGCCACAAACATATGCGTACAAAGTAAGTAACATTTTGCTTTTCTTCACCAAATGCTGGGGTATTATATGCATGCAGTTTGAAAGATGGCTGGTGAGATCTTGCTGGTTGTCCCTGACAAATTTGGTATAGCCTTTGTCCAAACAGTTCAAGATGGCCAAGTATGTGTTGAGTACTGCCCTCGACACAACGTGTGGGCTGTGTCATTGGCACCTGTGTCATGATGAGAGCTATTTGGTTTTCCAGTGATGCTCAGGCATCCATAATGGACATGCCCTTCTATGGATCAATATTGTATTTGTATGGTTTAACTTGTTGACAACAGCAACACTCCCAACACAATACAGCAGCTTGGTTAGACTGGTAGTGGCTCCATAGAACGTGTGGCTCGGGTCGTAAACACCACCAAGTACACCAATCTTCCACCTTCTCACTCACTACAACAGCTTCCAAACTCCTGTGATTTACCCTTACAAGTAGGCCTGGGCGGCAAATTCCGTTCCGCTCGCGGAATTTCGGTAATTTCGCGTTCCGCGGAGAACGCGAAATTGCCCAAAAGTCTGCTTTCCGCGACTTCGCGAAATTTTTTCTTGTTCGCGTTCTCAAAATGAGTGTTCGCAAGATATTTCTCCCCGAGCACGCAAACAGCAACTGTGAACAGGAAAAAAGCATCGCGAACATGCAATTCCGCGTGTTCGCGGAATTTCTGCATGTTCGCGGAGATTTTTACCGTTTCGCGGAGATTTGCGTAACGCGATTACGCAAATTCCGCCCACCCCTACTTACAAGACCATTCACAGTCAGCAGGGGCAGGATTAGAGTTTTCCTACTCAGTTTTTAATCCCCACTTCAGATCGGTAGATACTGCCTATTGTTAAAAAAGAATGCCGTACAATTCCTATTTTCCCCTCCTTGTATCATACTCATTCCTGCTCAAGTTACAACAGATCATTCTGCTGTTCCTTTGACAGGAAATAATGTCGCCAAGAGGTTTTACTACTGCTATTTCCTAGTGCCCAAGAAGGATGAAGGGCTGACGCAGATTTTGGATCTTCGTCTTCTGACTGTGTTTCGGTTTGTTATGATTTTAGGACTTCTTTGATTTACCTGAGCTGATCGGTGACAAGAGCATGTCCGCACCCTTGACTTCGACCGAGCCAGACCTTCTTTGACTTCCTTCAGAGTTTTGTGGCAGAAAGTTTGACCTTTTAGTCGTGGATATTCTTTCAGTTCATTTTCACGCAGAAGTTCTACAAAGCCAAGTTGTGCTTGGAGCTGAAACACTAGAAGCAGATTTTGTGGGTGTCTGTCTCCGACATTTGGCAGTTACTGTCCCTACACAGTTTGAACCCCCATAACACACAGGGAAATGTTTAGGGTGTTAGAAACTCAATCAGGTTGACCGGATTCAGTCGAGCTCCAGATCCGCGTCGGAATGTGCGGAACGGACATCAGCACAGAGGCTGCGTATGTATAGTGGCCTCAGGCATCTTAACAAGGGTGGAACTAATCTGATGCAGAGCCGCACAGCACCACCTACCGATGTGCACAGGAATTGCTATTGGAAATTCTCTGTATTGAGTCTGGCACCTAGGGAAATTCACATGGTAAGTGATCTGTGGTGGTTCGCTAATCTGATAGACATCTAGCCGCACCTTCCCTATCTTGTGGATTCTCCCCAAGCATCAGACTGTATCCGGAAACTTTTCTCAGCAGTACCTCTGCGCGCCAGAGGTGGTGCCAAATGGCTCCGCGCGACGTCGTCTCCGGATATGAAGTCCACGAAGCCATAAACATCCCTTCCCCTCCGGCGTGCCAACGTCAGTTTCTTCTTTTTCCGCGCTGCATGCGGATCCGAAGTAGCATATCTCTAACCGTTTTCGGCCTGCTGTGACGAGCTTTCTCATCTGAGCCAGTGTGCTAAATTCCTTATGCCGTCTGGGTTAAATCTTGTGGGTCCTGTGCTCACCATATATCAAGTACAGACCCACATCCTATCTGTATGTGGTGATTGGGTAAGCATCACGATTCTGACGAGTGTGACACCTGCCAGTGGTTGAAACCGAAGGCCCTGTGGGAGTTGTGCATAAAACTTCTGACGGCGCGGTTGTTGCGGACCTCTACCTCCTCGCGGCGTCTATCTTCCTCCCCATTCAGGGATCATTCCCATAAGCGCCGCTCTTCTCCCAGTGGTCAACGGCAGCGGTCCCAGTCTCTGAAAACCTCTCATGGTAAGTGGTGTCGTAAGAAATCGAAGTTCTGGGCCTCTATGGCTTCTTTGACTCGCGGGGACCATGGCTCTCCTACTTCTGCTCCGGTGTCGCTCCTGCCCTTTCCTGGAGCTAGGGCGACCTGGAATCAGATTCAAGAGTACTATCAGGCTCTTCATCTTATCTTTGGGCCCTCGTGTCCCTCTGGAGTGCCTGCGGCCCCCAAGGATATCGTAGTTGCAATAAACTGCGCCATCGCCGACTGGTTTGCCCTCATTGGCAGTTCCAGTCTCGGACAGAGAGGGGTCTTTTGGGACCCCCCACCAGTGATGTCGGTCGACTCCAGCATGACTTTGGTTGCCCAACCGGTGCCGATTTCCACGGCTGCGGAAGACTTCGAGCCGCAGTCGGTGCACAACCGCATTGTGCACTTTGTAGGGTCGACTTTGCCTTGGTTCCTTATATCGGAGCCAACATCGACTGATGTTTTCCCCCTTCCCAAGTGGACACTGGTATGACGCTGGGTCAGCGACGTCCAACGCCGGTTACGGAGCCATTTTCGACGCCAATGGTTTCTGTGAGGGTTTCACAAGACCAATTGGAGGAAGAATGTGGGATACCCCCCCTTGAAGCAGCAAATACCTGTGGCTCCTCCTATGTTGGACAGCTGGATTGCTGAGGTGGGTGAAGCCAGCAGGCTAGATTTATCCCTTGCTTTATCTTTAACGCCTCCTGGCCTTGCCTCGGAAGCCAGTTCTTCTTTGGCAGACGTTTTGAGAAGAGTGGCTGATGTATTACCTCTCACTCTGCCTACTGTGGGGAAAGCTATGGACCCTGTCATGGAGGTCCTTCACCCCAGCCAGTCGTAAGTTGAACCAGTACTCTCCTTTTACGAGGCACTGTCTGATATTTTATTGGGGCATGGGCAAAGCCTGAGTCAGGTGTACCAGTGGACCGTACTATTGCCCACAAATACTGCCCTGCCTCAGGGGATCTTGCTTGCCTTATACGACAGCCGCCCCACCGCAGCTTCGTAGTACAAACCATTACAGCTTTCCCTGAGGTGGAGAACCTTCCCCACTCCCCCCCAAGAAAAGGAGTCCAGGAGGCAGAATTCTTGCGGAAAACGCATTTTTTCCTCTTCTAGTGCTGCATTACGCACCACCAACACTATTTGCGTCCTCCGACGTTTTCTTCATGACTTGTGGGGCTCCCTGGCACAGCTTTTACCCTTGTTCCCAGAGGCTAACAAGGAGAGGTTGACCAAATTTATTGTTGATGGTCGCCAGACAATTAAACTGCTCATCAGGTGTGGAATGGACTCCACCAATTCCATTGGTCGAGCCATGGCATCGGCTGTGGCATTGCGCCGCCACGCCTGGCTGTCCAGACAGCCTTGCTTGACATGCCATTTTAAGGGGTCTATTTTTTTTGGAGCCCAAGCAGATGCGGCCTTATGTAGATTTTGGGCTAGTTGAGGAGGCCCAGACCTGTAGCTTGCTCCTTCCCGCGGATTCTTCCTTGTTATTGCAACGCCATGTATGCGTTGTGGCGTTGGTCGCCAAAGCAGTGCCTTACTGGTCTTTGGTTCTGCTTTGTAACCATGTGGATGGCCCTACTCCACTGGCCACTGGGTTTCTTGGATGCCACTGTTACGTGAATCCCTTATCAAGCGATTTCCTTTGGCATTGTGTGATATGTGCAAAACTGGCCACTCTGGCTTATTGCCCCTCCTGGGCTGTGGCTCAGGACTTGTTATCCTGCCCCTTTTTCTTGCGTTCCTGGTTTAGTTACTTAGCAGCCCTTTTTTCCCCCCCTTGGGGATTCTATCACATATCCATGGTACGCAGTCTTGGCTCTACTCTATTGCAGTTTTCTCCTTCTGTCCTTTGATTGTGTCAATGGCAGCATGTTTTTTCTGCAAAGGGTTTTTTACGCATTACCTCTGGTGGATAGTTTTTCCCCCCCTGTTTGCTGTATCCACCTTGTGAATTCCGTTGCTGTAGTGGGTTCGGGGTGACAGAGACGCAGTACCAGGTTCGTAGGAGGTCTAGGAGGCTTTTATTTCAAGATATATACACAGTCTGGCTTTGTCCACGGACCCACAGGTAATGGTCACGAGGTCCGACTTTGTCTTGTAGGGCTGCCCAGCTGAAGGATCCCCATCAGGACGTGCTCCGGTCTTGAGGTTTCAGTCTGGTCTCTCCGTTCGATGTTCCCCAAGAGACAAAGGTAAACTGAGTATTAGGAGAGTTGCCCCGCAACGTAGTACAAAAGGGGCCGGGAGTGAAGGACACCGTGCAGAGGATATACGCTTCGTGCCTAAGTGTTCAAGGGGGGGGTGGAAAAGAGGCTTGGTTTAGTGTGTTGGTCACACGGGAGTGCCGATCGGGAACAGAGACTAAGAGTGCGTCTGAAGAGACAGTTAATGGGGTTTTCCCTTCCCCACCCAGCCCGCTACTTTCCCCCGTACCTGCTCCAGCCACGCTCCTCCCCTGGGAACGTGGCAGGGCGCTTCGCGGAGTTGTTGGCCTCCTGGCTTGCTGGTCTCTGCTTCCGGGGCTGTCTCGGCGGGGCTTGTTCGGGTTCCCTCCGTCCGCTCCTCTGCATCCGTCTTCCGCCTCCACTCTGGTTCTCTCCCTTCCGCTTTCCTGTACTCCTCTCCTCGCTCCGCCGCTCTGCTCCTCCACTCTAGTTCGTTCTCTACCTCCGGGAAAACGCCGTCCGCCTTCTTCCTGGTCTCACTCTCCTTTGAAGTCCCGCAGAAGGAGACGTCATCCAGGGGCGGGGTCTCCGTCCAAGGAAATTCCTTCTTAAAGGCACCCTGTACCGTTTCTGGCAGCCAGTCTTGAGACCTGTAGGGAACCCACTCATCCAGTCGTACCTGTTCCTCGGCAGCCTGTGTGATAACACAAGGGGGTATGGAAGGTTTGGGTGACCAGTAGTGACAAGCAGGTGATCCTGTCTCTGACATGTCCCCTGCTCCGTCACACCCCTCCCCCCCTTGCGTCTCCCGATCGGGGAGAGGGAAGACCCTGGACAAGAAATCAGCGTTACCATTGTCCCTTCCCTTCCTATGCTTCACGGTAAAAGAATAAGGCTGCAACGCGGGGAACCAGCGCAGAACCCTGGGATTGAGGCTCCGGTTCTGGTACATCCAACGCAAAGGGGCATGGTCAGTGTATAACACGAAAGGTCTGCCTTCCAAGTAGTATTGCAGTTTATCCATAGCCCACTTGATGGCAAGGCACTCTCGTTCGACCGTGGGATATTTCATTTCCCTAGGGTAGAGTTTCCGACTAACAAAAAGTACAGCATGTTCCAACCCGTCCGCCCCCTCCTGAGACAAGACAGCCCCCAGACCTACCTCGGAAGCGTCTGTGGCAAGCGAAAAGGGTTTAGAAAAATCGGGGGAGACTAAAACCGGTCTGGTGGTTATGGTTGTTCTCAATTCTAAAAAGGCCCTTTCAGCTTCAGGGGAGGGGTGTAGAAGGTCTCGGGGTCTAGCGTTTTTTTGTAGCAGGTCGGTGAGAGGGGCGGCTATTCCGGAAAATCTGGGAATAAATCGTCTGTAGTATCCAATGAGCCCCAGGAATGCTCGTAGTTCTCTTTGAGCGTGGGAAGGGGGTACCCTCAATAGCCCTGATTTTCTCTGTTTGGGGAGTGATGGTACCGTCGCCTAAGACAAACCCTAGATAGTTCACCCGATGAAAGGCGGCTCGAGACTTCTTTGCGTTTATATGCAATCCTGCGTTCTTAAGGGCGGAAAGGATCGTCTGCACGTGTTGTAAGTGTTTTTCCCAGTTGTTACTATAAATGACGATATCGCCAAGATACGCTGAGCAGAAGGACCTGTAGGGTTGGAGTACAGTGTTCATCAGGCGTTGAAATGTGGCAGGTGCCCCATGGAGGCCGAAGGGAAGGACGGTGAACTCGAATAGACCCTCTTCGGTGATGAATGCTGTCTTCTTCCTGTCCTCCTCTCTAAGGGGCACCTGCCAGTACCCCTTCGTCAGGTCAAGCGTGGTGATATACACAGCGTCTCCCAATTTCTCAATTAGTTCGTCTACTCGTGGAATCGGGTAGGCGTCAAACGTTGAGATGGCATTCACTGCACGGAAGTCCATACAAAAGCGTCGGGATCCGTCCGGTTTCGGAACCATCACAATGGGTGAAGCCCAATCACTCCTGGATGGCTGGATGACCCCTAACTTCAGCATATCGTGTACTTCATTCCTTATTGCTTCCCGTCGGGCCGCAGGGATCCGGTAGGGTCGTTGTTTCACTTTTTTTCCCTGTTGGCTCTCGATGGTATGTTCCACTAGAGTAGTCCTCCCAGGAAGGTCTGAGAATATATCTCTGAAAGGGTATAACGTCTCCATGAGGTCCCTCTTCTGTTGCAAGGTGATCTCTTCATTTATGATGAGTTCTTCAATCTTGGACGTTGGACGTTGGACTGTGGGCCGTGGGTATGAGAAGGTGGGTGTTTTTCGGAGGCGGGCCTATCCATTTCTTCAATAGATTTATGTGATACGTTTGGGATTTGGAGGGGGACATCCGTAACCTATAGGTCGTTTCTCCGATCGTCTCCAGTACTTCATAGGGTCCTGCCCACTCATTTTTGGTTTTGTTGGCAATACCGGGCAGGAGTAGTAGGGCCCAGTCACCTTTTTGTAGTTTGCGTAGTCTCGTACCCCGATCATAATATCGTTTCTGTCTTGTCTGCTGTTGTTCCAGATTGGAGCAGGCTAGGATCCGTAACTTCCCTAGTTTGGATCTGAGTTGGTGGGTGTATTCTAGGAGGGATCTCTGTTCCTGTTCTTCTTCGGCCTCCCAAATGTCTTTGGTTATTTCAAGCAAGGATCTGGGCTGTCGTCCGTACAATAATTCAAAGGCTGAATAGCCTAAGCTGCTCTGTTTTTGTGCCCTCAAGACATACAAGGCGAGAGGCAGCAGACGGTCCCATTCCCGACCCTCAGCCGTGAGCATCTTCTTTAGCGTCGTCTTTAAGCTCTGATTGTATCTCTCAACGAGACCGTCGGTTTGCGGATGATACACCGAGGTTCGTAACTGATGGATGTCTAGGGTTTTGCATACTTCTTTCATGAGTTTGGAGGTGAACGGTGTGCCTTGATCGGTGAGGATCTCTTTAGGAAATCCAACCCTGGAGAACAACTCCACGAATTTCTCCGCGATGTGAGCCGTAGTCGGGGTACATAGTGGAAAGGCTTCAACGAATCTAGTAGCATAGTCCACTACCACAAGGGAGTATAAGTGACCCTTCGAGGTTTTTGGCAAGGGCCCGATCAGGTCCATTCCCACCCGTTCGAACGGGGTTCCAATGGCGGGCAAAGGCTGTAGGGGAGCTACAGGGGGACGACGTAGGTTTTTCCTCTGGCATGTCTCACATTTCATGCAATAATTATATCCCCGGCCAGTAGAAGAAGTGCGTGATGTTGTCCGTGGTTTTCTCTTTCCCGCTGTGTCCTGCGGTGAGGTGTGCATGCGCAAAGAAGAGGACCTGCTCCCGGAAGGACACGGGAACCAGCAACTGGGGGGTTTCACCCTCTGCCCCCTCCCTATATAGGAGTTCGTTTTTGTGAGAAATCGGGGGTACTTTTTGATCCCCTGGGAGTCAGACACATGGGCGCTTTCCCATGCATTAAAGAGGGTGGTATCGTTGGCCTGTGCAAATCGAAAACTACAGTCCAGGACCCATGGTTCCGGAGACATGAGGGCTGCCCTGGTCTTCCCTGTACTTAAAGAGGACTTGACACTAGACCCCATGACCAATGATAGGAACCCCGGATTATCCACCCCCAGTAACATCTCTTTGGGTAAGGACTTCACCACCCCCACTTTCACGGTACATGGCTCTGTGTCCCTGGGATGTAGAGTAACCCGGGCGAGAGGGTAAGGCCTCACGTCCCCATGTACGCAGCGGATATGGATGACTGCCCCGGGTATATACTGGTTAGGGAGAACCAGGTGTTTTTGTACCACTGACTGTCGGCAGCCAGAATCAAGCAGTGCTCTTACTGCCCTACCGTTCAATCACAGACTCTCATAGAAGGAGCACCCCATCTCTGCTGAATACATGATGGATCTCGGCAGGTATCCGACCTCCATAGGCTCCTCAATCGTTCGCTTCCTGGGACAGAGTCTGGCAATATGTCCCCATTCCCCGCATTCAAAGCACTGGGGTCCTCGTACCGGAGGTCCATCAGCCCGTATTGGTCTGGGTCGAGGGGGGTCGGGCAGAAACTTCTGTCTCTTCTCCCCTTTCCAATGTTCCCTCCCCTTTGGGCCTTCTCTCCTTCCCAACCAGCTGTTTTTGGTTGGGCTCTTGCGTAGTTGGTGGCCATGTCTATGGCCTGTTCCAGTGACAACCCTGTGTGCTGTCTCAGCCACCTCTGCGTGGCGTACGGCAAAGCCTCCATAAACTGCTCGAGGTAGATTTTTGTCATCACCTCCTCTTTCGTGCTGGTCAAGGGTTTCAGCCACTTGTCGGCAGCCATCTTGAGCCGAAAAAACAATGTCTTGGGGTTCTCCCCCGGCAACCCGTGCCCCTTCCTGAAGCGTACACGGTATGCTTCTCCGTCAAGCCCCAAGTGGTCAAGGATGATCTCTTTTATGTTATAATACGGCACTGTTCCTGTGGGGTTAGCCACCTGGTAGGCAAACTGTGCTTCACCCGTTAGCAGGGGAGCCAAAAAGAAAGGCCATTTGTCTTCTGGCCACCCCTAGGCTTGGGCGGCTCTTTCGAAGTTCATTAAATAAACATCCGGGTCCTCCCCAGGGATGTATTTCTGCAATGCGATCCCTGAGCGGCTTGGGACGGAAAGAGGACGGTGTTCTATGGGCACCGAGAGGGGAGGGGCTGTACCCGCCTATTGTAGATGCTCCAACTGAGCATTTATCGTAGTCTGAAACAAGTCCCTGTCTGCCTGCGCCGACGTCATCTGTCGTTGAACAGCCCATTCCAACTTCTCTTGCCCCTGGACGATGTGTTGGATGAGGGCGTCCATCTTTTCCATACAGACGGACGAGGTGGAAGGATCCCACTTCTGACACCAGTACCAGGTTCGTAGGAGGTCTAGGAGGCTTTTATTTCAAGATATATACACAGTCTGGCTTTGTCCACGGACCCACAGGTAATGGTCACGAGGTCCGACTTTGTCTTGTAGGGCTGCCCAGCTGAAGGATCCCCGTCAGGACGTGCTCCGGTCTTGAGGTTTCAGTCTGGTCTCTCCGTTCGATGTTCCCCAAGAGACAAAGGAAAACTGAGTATTAGGAGAGTTGCCCCGCAACGTAGTACAAAAGGGGCCGGGAGTGAAGGACACCGTGCAGAGGATATACGCTTCGTGCCCAAGTGCTCAAGGGGGGGGTGGAAAAGAGGCTTGGTTTAGTGTGTTGGTCACACGGGAGTGCCGATCGGGAACAGAGACTAAGAGTGCGTCTGAAGAGACAGTTAATGGGGTTTTCCCTTCCCCACCCAGCCCGCTACTTTCCCCCGTACCTGCTCCAGCCACGCTCCTCCCCTGGGAACGTGGCAGGGCGCTTCGCGGAGTCGTTGGCCTCCTGGCTTGCTGGTCTCTGCTTCCGGGGCTGTCTCGGCGGGGCTTGTTCGAGTTCCCTCCGTCCGCTCCTCTGCATCCGTCTTCCGCCTCCACTCTGGTTCTCTCCCTTCTGCTTTCCTGTACTCCTCTCCTCGCTCCGCCGCTCTGCTCCTCCACTCTAGCTCGTTCTCTACCTCCAGGGAAACGCCGTCCGCCTTCTTCCTGGTCTCGCTCTCCTTTGAAGTCCCGCAGAAGGAGACGTCATCCAGGGGCGGGGTCTCCGTCCAAGGAAATTCCTTCTTAAAGGCACCCTGTACCGTTTCTGGCAGCCAGTCTTGAGACCTGTAGGGAGCCCACTCATCCAGTCGTACCTGTTCCTCGGCAGCCTGTGTGATAACACAAGGGGGTATGGAAGGTTTGGGTGACAAGCAGGTGATCCTGTCTCTGACATGTCCCCTGCTCCGTCACAGTTGCGCACACCAGTGTTGCGCTATGCCATCTCTCTTGGCTTTAGGGAAGACGGGCGAGTTTCATGGAACCTTGTTGTCCCAAAGCTTGTGTTTCGAAAGCGCCGCCTTGTGGTCATGTGCCTGAAGCGTGGCATGCCCCTCCCATGCAAGGGATCGAATCCCACCACCACCGGCGGCAGTGTCAGGGGGTTGTCTTCCCAACCTTGGAGGGTGCAGGCCTCCCCAAGCCGGACACTTGAGTTCCTCTGATGTTTGGGAATATCCTGGATCCCCAAGTATTGACCGTCCCCACTGCAGGGTTGATGTTTTGATTGTAGAACGCTTAGATTTTCCATTTTTTTTTCCTTCCACTTGAGCGTTGCCTTATTTTTTGGGCTGCAGCATGCATCACCTGAATATGTACACTGCTAAGCTAGTGTCTAGTGTTTCATAGGCTTTCGGCCACGTCATGTCCATCCTTTCGGTTTTCAAGACAAAAAAAATAAAATAATAAGTAAATAGGAGAACGGGGAGAAAGATAGAGAAAGATAGAGAATTAAAGGTTCTCCATGCTAGAAAGATTCTTCGTTTGGTGTCTGTCTCGTTCTAGGGCCTTACCATACTCAAGTTAAGGGGGTTTGTGTATGGTGTTCCTCCTTCTATTGATCTCATCAAGGCAGGGGTCTTATGGTTCTAATAGCGCTTATCAAGGCAGAAGCCTTATGGTTTCCACTGTCCATATTGTTCGTGTACTTGGAATTCACATTCGGCACCCTGACAGTCATTGGGTGATTTTTGTGGAATATTGTTTCTCCCCCTGGCTTTGTTTTACCTTACCCGAATTTCCTGATTCTTTTCTTGAGACCAGGCGCTGTGCTCGGAGGCCGTGCCGGTCTATCGGTCCATCTTGTTTCCCACCTGGCGGTGGAGATTTAAAAAATTCTTGTGAAAGATGGAGCACTCCCTGTCAAGCACAAGTTGAGGGGTGTACCTTTCAGTGTGCAAGAGGACCTAGAGAAGGAACTTAAGTCATTGTGCGACCTAGGAATCCTTGAGCCCACTGAATCCTCTCTCTGGCTTTCATCCTTGGTCGTCGCACGCAAACAATGTGGGAAATTACGCGTTTGCATTGACTTAAGATCTCTTAATAAGGAAATCTGGGTCGACTCTCACTCGTTACCCAAAATTTCTGATCTTTTTGCAAGTGTTAGAGGGTCTAGAATCTTTTCAAAGCTGGATCTAGCGAGTGCTTACCACCAAATTGAACTTAAACCTGAATCTCGTCCACTCACTGCTTTTTGTATCTCCTATAGGGACTTTTCAGTACAAACGCATGCCCTTTGGTCTTGCCTCTGCGGCTTCAGTTTTCCAACGTGTCATGCAAAATATGATGGGAGGGATTACAGGTGTACTTGTTTTCCAAGACGACGTTTTGATACATTCAAAAGACATTGCAACCCATAATTCGATTCTCGAGAAGGTACTTTTGACTTTCCAAGATCATGGTGGTGGTGTTAAGCCAGAAAAATGCATGTTCCTTACTGACGAAATAGAATATTTAGGTCACCTTGTTTCAGGTGAGGGGATCGAACCCAGACAAGGTTTGCTTGAGGCTATTATTAGAGCTCCAACGCCGTGTGACAAAAGTGGTGTAAAGTCACTTCTTGGTTTATTGGAATTTTATTGAAAGTTTATACCTAATTATGTGACCATCGTTAGGCCCATCAGTTCCTTACTTGGGAAAGGCTGTTTATTTGTGTGGTCGTCTCAGTGTGAAACGGCTTTGCAGTTTGTAAAGCACTCTCTTGCTAAGAGCAATGCTTTAAAGCCTTTTGATCCTGTTTTAGCTTCTTGCATCACGGTTGACGCCAGTCAAGTGGGTTTAGGCGCCGTCCTCACCCAAGATAGTTCAAAGGGGGAGAACACAATCGCTTTTGCATCAAGGGTGTTGAGAGGTGGTGAACTCCAGTATTCAGTCATAGAGAAAGAACTTTTGTCTTGTTTGTGGGCCATTGAGAAATTTCGACCCTACATTTGGGGAAGGCGGTTTTTATTGAGAACTGACCACAAACCTCTTATTTCTATTCTTGGGGGTGGAAGTAACAAATGTTGTTCTCCTAGGATTCTTCGTATGGTCTCACGTCTTATGCAGTATCATTTTGATGTGGTACATTTAGCTGGGGGAAGAAACCTCAGAGCAGATTTTCTCTCTCGTTTTCCTGTAAAGGAGGAGGAAAATAAGATTTTTTTGGACGAAGTTGGTGAAGAAGATTCCGATGATTGTTTAATAGCTTCACTTGACTTAGTTGAGCATGGGATTCAGTCTGCTGAGGGTTGGATTAAAGCTCTTTCTGATGATGATATCCTTCAACGTGTTTGTGGGTTGGTTAGGTCAGGTTGGCCGAGGGAACGTGCTCTTCCTCATATTTTACAACCTTTTTGGAAAGTGGAAACAGAAATTTCCCTAGAAGATGGTGTATTGTTAAGGGGGGACAAACTTATCACTCCTCAAAGTCTTAGGAAAGACATCATTTTTAAAGCTCACGAGGGAAATTTGGGTTCCACACTCACAAAACGACGTGTTCGTGAATTCTTTTGGTGGCCTGCAATGGATAGTGATATTGATGATGTTGTCAGTCACTGTCACATTTGTAAATCTGCGGACAAGGGTTTAAAAATTTTCACTCCTCCTCTTCTGCCTGTTGAATGTCCATCTGAGCCATGGTCAAAAGTCGGTTTAGACGTCATGGGACCTTTAGAGGTTCTACCTGGCGGATGTCGTTTTATTTTGGTCCTAGTTGATTATACTTCAAAATGGCTTGAATTAATACTTGTGAAAGAAGCCTCTACCAATAACATTATTGTATTTTTGAAAGATCTGTTTTTGAGGGAGGGTTTTCCTGGCACTATGATTACTGATAACGGTTCACGGTTTACTAGTAGTGAATTTGATTCTTTTCTTAAATCATGTAATATACAACACGTTAAAAGCTCGCTTTATCATCCCCAGTCAAATGGTCTGGTTGAGAGAATGAACAGGGTGGTGGGGGATTGCATCAAGTGGGCCAAGTCGGGTAACTGTGATATCATTAACTCTCTTAATAGTATGTTGTGGTTCTACAGAACCACTCCACACTCCACAACTAAGGTTTCTCCTTACGACATACTAAGAGGAAGGAAGCCTAATACAAGTTTCAAGCCCGCATGGATGAACAAGTGGATTAAATCAGTCCCGGATATTGACAGTCTTATGCTTTTAGTAAAAGAGAAGGTTTCCAATTCACAAGCTAAGCAAAAATCTTGGTTTGATAATAAAAGAGGTGTGAAGATTGTACCTCTTGCTGTAGGAGACCTGGTTCGAGTTAGGTCGCCTGTGCACATGAAGAAAGGTGAAAGTAAATTTGGTTCTCCCATTTCTGTCACTAGGTTGGGTAAGAACTCTGCAAGTCGAAGGGGGTAAATGGTGGAATGTCAGCAAAATTGTAAAGGTCAGGAATGCTCATGATGTTTCCAGCACTGGTGCACACTTATGCAATGATGGTGGGAGTGCTGTTCCGTTTTCGTTGGCTAATGGTGGTAGAGCTGTTCCTTCTGCTATAGGTCTCAGGAAGTGTTCAAGGCCTAAAGTTATTCCTATGAGATACCGTTTTTGATGTGAAGTGTTTTACTCTGAATTACTTTTTTAGGAAGTTCACTCGATATGAAATGTTTGTTTTGTTGTCATAGATTTGAAATTTTCTGTCCTTCTTTCCATGTATAAGTTAATATTTTTTACTGTTAATGAGGAAGGGAAAAAATGTTATTTGTTTTCTTTGTTTTAATATCCTTTTCGCTCATTTACATTATTCTTGTCTAGTTTGTATTTTCTTTATAAATGTACAAGGTCATATTTTATTAATATTGAGAAAGGAGGATATGTTGTACTCCATACTTGTATATATTACAGTGCTTGTTATTATTTGCTGTGGAATGTTATGTTGCCTAGCTACCAAGGTTAGAATTGTGGGGTTGAGTTGAGCGAGGAGAGCGTTTGGTGTGGGAGGTGGCTGACCCTTGCTCAGAGGGTCAGCCTTTTGATTTCTTGTGCTTGGACAGATTCCATCGCACTTTTTCTTCATACCATGGCTCTTCTTTCCACTTAACGACCTGTTTTGGTTCCTTTAGTGGCCATTTTCTTTCACCTAAAGATGAATGTCATCCTCCTGTTAGTCGGCCTAGTGGCTCAGTCACATTGCATACTTTTCTGCCCTTTCCAGTGGTCTTCCATCCACTTTCTGGTGGCCATTTAGCCTTTAGTTTAATTGGATCCATGTCTATCTTCCTTGGAGTTGGATTACCACGAGCATTCTATGTTGGTACTTCTATACCTGAGGAAACGTGCTCCTTGCTCTTGGTGCATATTCCTTGTTTGCGTTGTTGTTGTGGTCTTTACCACCTTTAGAAGAGGTTCCCACTACTTTATCCTTTCCTACTGAGGTGTGCCCGAGTTTCTCTGTCAACCGGTCCTCCTGGACCTCTTGTGGGATTGGTTTGCAGACCCTCTTCCGAGAGTTTACGGTTATGGTATCTAATTCACAAGTTAGGGAATCTGCGGCTAGATGTCTCTATCAGATGAACAAGTTACTTACTTTCGGTAATGATGTATCTGGTAGAGACACAGTCTAGCCGCAGATTCCTTAACACCTGCCCATCCTCCTCACTCTGCGATTGACCTTAAGGTCTGATCTTGGGGTCTTTAGTCTCTTACTCCCTGATTGACTGACTGTTGGTGTGGCAGTGGTCCTCCCTTTTTCCTTATTTCCTTATTCGGCTTTTCCCTTCTTTGTTTGTTGTTGTAAAGTTCTTTACTCTTTTTAGCACACTGTCTCTGCAGCAGGTTTCTATGTGTCTCTGCGTTCCATTCAGAAAGTTTCACAGAAGAAGCTGACGGCGGCGCGCCAGAGGGCACTGGGTACTGAGAAAACTTTCTGGATCCAATCTGACGCCTGGGGAGAATTCACAAGTTAGGGAATCTGCGGCTAGACTGTGCCTCTACCAGATACAATGGTAAGTAACTTGTTCTTCTCTGCCAAAAAAGGCTTTACTTAAGGTAAGTAACTTGTTCTTCATGTGCCCATCCTGCAGTCCCACAGACCCTACTTTTAGGATGTGGTAAATTTGGAGTACTTTCAACTTGCCGTTCTATCCTTAAGTCTTACGTCTGCCCCTCTGTGGTTTACGAAGGTTACGGTTTTGGTCACAGCCTTCCTTCACAGTACAGGGATACATGCATTCCTGTACCTCGATGACTGACTGCTCAAAGCTGATTCACCACAATCAGTGGCAGACCTGGACACATTGGCATTAAAAAACCTTCTGTTGGGACATAAAAGTCCTCCACATGGTGATGGACATGCAGTCCTTCCCTGAGTGCCAGCTGCAACAATATCTGGATCCTTGACACTGATTCTTGGTCATGGGAGACGACTGACCATGTATATGCACCATGAACTAGGCCAGCCTCAAAGATTGCAGTCTTGTTAGACAGCAAGGGGTGCCCAAAGCGCTACCCTCATAGTGGTAAAGGGACTCTGCCCTTACTGAGAGTTAAGTAGTAGGAGCGCAGTGTTTGAAGCATACTGAGTTGTGGTAACTGATTAGTGGAGTAAATTGGCCTTTTTACTTGTGCCACAGCAGTGAGACCTACGGACCTACTCATCTAAAGTTCCGTTGCTGTGTGCTTAACTCACCTTGGGCCTACATCATGTTAGCATGTAGCACTGTGCAGCATGCAAGAGTTTGCATGTGCATGCTTTGGTGTATGTGTGCCTTTGAGTGGTACGATACATGGAGACCTGTGGGTTCCAATTCATGTGAAGGGGCCCTCCCAGACAGATTATTGGATTACTACAGTCCTGAGAGCTGGGTGGGGGACACACTGAAGGAAGGGAGAGCCAGGCTTTCCTGTGGACTAAAAAAGGACTCTTGGATTCTGTAAAGGTCACTGGTCAGTTGTACCTGGGCACATCTCAGGAAGAAGATGGGGCTGTTTGTAAAAATATTGCAGAGACCGCAAATGATAAAGAGCAGGGTGGAGCTTTTGTAATCTTTTATTAAGCATAGATCAGTGAGGCTGACATCAGATGTGACCCTTGAGTCACTCCCATGGTCCGTATTGTTGGATCATCAAACTTGGAGTTGATCCTGCTGTGACTCCTGGATAAAGAACAGGACAAAGGAGTGAGCACTTTAAGGAGACGACATCCACCACACAAATTTCAACGGTTGAGACACAAAATCACAACTTTATCTGCAAATGGATCATGAAAAGGGGAGCTTGAGTTTCCCAAATTGTCAACTGGCAGTCAGAGGGTCACTGTATATCGACATGTAGAAGCTCTGCAAGACTTCTGCCTATTGTGACCATGACTGTGAAGTAAAGTCTCCCAGCTGGGTGAGGGCACAATACCCGGGAGGACCAAGACCAGTTGACCTGGAGCCACAGCATCTGCCTGCAGAGACCAGAGGACCCTTTGAGGAAGAGGAGAGTGCTTGCTAGGAGCAAGGTCCAGTGGAGTCCTGTCGACTCGACCCTGGGAGCAAAGTGTGAGGTTTATAGTCCAGATAAGTACTGTCGCACTGATCAGTCCATTGCCGTGTATCACCTAAAGTTGGCGAGCCCATATACTACAGCTGGCTGCTTTGAAGTACTATAGCATCGATCGGGTCATTGCCCATTTGCTGCCCAGAGTCGACAGCCCCATATGCCAGAGGGAGCCACCATGAAGATCA
Source organism: Triturus cristatus (assembly GCF_964204655.1). NCBI lineage: Eukaryota > Metazoa > Chordata > Amphibia > Caudata > Salamandridae > Triturus > Triturus cristatus. Next base: position 710,182,240 of record NC_140582.1, on the reverse strand, counting down.
GGACTATTGCTCCAATTGGACTGTTGTCTGAGTGCTGCCTAGCGTGGGTGCCCCGTCTGCCAGAGGTAGCAGCTGTGAAGATCAGTACTGCTGCATCGATCGGGACGTTATCTGTGTGCTGCCTGAAATCAGCAACCTCGTATGCCAGAGAGGGCCATTGTGATTCATCATGGTACCTCGTGCAACCAGAGCACCTACTTGAGCATTTGAAACCTAGTAGCAGTAACCCAAGACCTACCGGTCGGGTCAGAGAAATTTACCCTACCACGAGAGGATCGATGTGGATGCCCAGCTGCCTTGCCTGCAGCGGCAAGACTACAGCTTATGTCCGGCATCTGCTCTGGTCTACTGCGGTGTCAGACTGCTCAATGCTCGTTGGCATTTCAGATTGTAACACCAATAGGAGTGAGTAAGACTGATTGCCGGGCCGCAGAGCCCTAACTAATGCGCTACGGTGCTGGGACACTTTGACTTTACAAAACCATTGTTGCTCTTCTAAGACTCGTACTCACCAGCAGAGCCTAACAAGAATGTTGCCTCATGTAAATGGGGAATAACCAATGCCAGTAGGCCTTGTTTAGTAAAGTGGGACTCAGGATCTTACCCAAACAGCACTAGAGTACTGGCCTCCCCAAGAATGTGCACTGGTTGTGTGTGCCATATTTGACTTTGTGTTTGTTTCTTTTTTGTCATAAAAGGAGTATCCAGCCTGATATTTATTCTTGGGGTTGCTGGATTATTTCGAGTCTTGTTCCCTTGTAATCCTTTCACCAACCACTCTCCTCTCTGCCCCCCTCACAAACTCCTTGACCCATGCTACCATTGAGGGTCATGTGCTGAAGGGTTTATACTTGGCCCAGTTTCTCAGAGCCCATAGTAGGCTGGGCTCTGGGACATCAGAACCAAAGGGCCTCAACACCCATTGTTGGGCCCACAGCTTCCGCTTGCCCCGTGTCCCTCTGAAAGGGCGTCTATCCTCTTCGCATCCCTGCAATTAGTCCAGGACATTCAGGATATGATCCGGATCATTTGAGCTCAATCCTAGGTTGCAGTGAGCTCCGTTCATAGGCTTGGTGTACTCCTCCTGGTGCCTGTGCTCGCTGTATACAATGGAACCTCTACTTCCTATGGATGCAACAGTGGGGCTCTTTTTCGGACAACATCTGCTTCTTGAAGGAGACAGCCTAGAACATTTAAGGGTGGCAAGTGAATACCTACTTGTCGTACAGCAGTCCGTTGTCCATTCCCCATCCAGAGATAATAGTAGTGATGGTTGAATCATTTGAGTTGTGGTAACACCCACAGACGTCTGGGGTCAGTGGTCCCCTATAATGTGGGCTTCATATCAACCTCCTGGAGATTTGCTCCAACTGAATGGCTCTGATAACCGTTCACCCATCCATCATAGGAATGTCTGTGCAGATCCTGATGGTCAACATGACTGCCATGTGGTACTGCAACAAACAGGACAGTGTGGAGTCTTGGATCTTGTGTCAAGAGGTACTGCTCCTTTGGAGATGACTGGACCATCATTGGAGATCCCTTCAATCCAAACATCTGGGAGGGTCACTAAATGCCAGGGTAGATGAACATAGCAGATGTCATCTAGCAGACCAAAAAGGGCTTCTTCATCCCAGAGTGGCTCACGATGTCTTCGACCAGTGGGGCATCCCCCGACTGGATTTTTTTCTTCACTGCTACGAACATGCAGTGTTGATATGGCTGCACAGTGGAGTTCCCGCCAAGAAGGTCCCTAAGGAATGCATTCCCCCTGCATTGGAGCATAGGCCTTCTGTATGCATTTCCATCACTGTCTCCCCTGTCTCAAGTTCTGAGGAAGGTCAGGGTGGACCAAACCCAAGTAATTTTGACAGCCCTAGATTGGGCCTGGAGAGTATGGTTCCCTGATCTGTTGAGGCTCGACTTGCTCTCCGATCCATTTGCCTCTCCAGGTGTACCTCCTCTGTAAGCAACTTGCCAGGCTCCTTCATTCGAATCTCCACAATTTTCACCTCAATGTTTGGAGATAGAGCAGCAACAACTGCACAATTTTTACTTACCTGCTGAAGTCATGGATTCATTTCAACTAATTGCATCCAAAGGGGAAGTTGGTAGACATTTGTGGCCTGCTGTAGAGACCGTCCGCTTGATCCCCTAAAAGCCGAATTAGCAGATGTTCTTTTCATCTTATCTTTAGCCCAGCAAAGCTTGCTGGTGGTTGACACACTCAGCCTTTTCATGTTTATCTGACCAACCTTTTTTATTCAAGTCACCCAGCGTGATGAGTTTCTTAAAAGGTTTGGCTTACATTTTCCGCAAGGCCCTTTATTATGCCTCAATGGGACTTTAAAGTTGGTAATTTCGTTTTCTGATGTGCATACCAGTTGCTCTTTGACTCCTCACCATCATGATGATTTTTAGGTTGAGCATTCGAAACCTCTTGTATATACTTTAGTATATAAACTTTAGTATATACTATTATGTGTATGTAATTTGTGGACTCTGGAGATCAGCCCTAGGACTTGTTTGCTTCTGCTTAGGGACTTTTTTTTCTGTTCAACTGGCTCTATTTAACTTTCTTGATAGGAAACGACCAGCAGAGGTCAGTAAAATACCAGAATCACTTTAGCATTCTCTAGATTCCAGTCCATAGAAATTGTCTTCCTCGAGCACCCGTAGATAATATTTTTTTCAAATCTTGTATTTTCAGTGATATGAACACCAAAGGCCCTTTATATTAAAAACCCAGCTTTGGACTATACCATTGCCCGCTGAAAGGCAATATTTCTCTTCATGTGTTCCCATACCTGGCGTGTCATGCAGTTTGGTGCTTACTTTCCCTCCATGTTAAAGAATAGTAGATGTTTCAGCACCCAGGCTAATGTCCTGCACAGCTAAATACATATAAGGACCCAAAGGCGAGACTGATCGCATTGCAAATGCTTGTTCTTATTAGAATCTCTTCTGTGTGCCTTGTAAGTGAGGTGCAAGCACTGTCAGTATAACCTCCGTACACCATTTTATTTTCTAATGAATTGGTGCTATGACTCGAAGCATACTTTCTACCTAGGAAATGGTCCGACCGCTTGATCCAAGGAGAGCCAACAGTTCTTTGCCTAGAGTGCACAAGGGAATACCTTGTAGATGAGCAGCTCTTCGTGGGTTTTTCTGGTGCCAAGAAGCAGAAGGCGGGTCAGAAATGGAACCCGTCCAGGTGAATTGTCCTGTGTTTGAAGACATGCTATATCTTGGTCAAGAAGGAGCCCCTCAATGGCCTATGAGTTCCATTTTAGCTAAAGCTGCCTCTGCAGCATTGGGAAGGGATGTTCCTATCCGAGACATCTGGCAGGCTGCTACATGGGTGTCCATGCCTACTTTCACCAAGCACTACTGCCTGGACAGTCATGCCCTCATAGAGGGTCATTTTGCCTGCTCCGTCCTGCAGGACTTTTTTGTGTGAGTCCACTCCTCAAAAGCTCTGTTTGTGGGAGGTGCTGCTTAAGTATCTATTCTAAAGGTGAGAAATCTGCGGTTAGAAGTATCCATCAGAAGAACTTGCCTTACGTAATGCTCTATCTAGTGGATACTCTATCTCACAACAGATTCCTCTCCACCCTCTCAGCTCCCTGTTCGGTTAAGTCGACCCTTGTACCTGTTAAAAGGTTCCCTTGTTAGTCTCAGCATACTGTCACTTCCAATTTGCCATGATTGAGCTGCGTCAAAGGGCACAGAGGAGTACAAAACCTAGTGTGCAGGGGAGGCACCTTCAGATGGCTCTGTGCCATCACTTCTGGGGCAACTCATGACTGCCACAAAGTCTAATGGCACCACCTGCTGGTGGCACTGGAACACAGGGGAGGCGCCTTCAGATGGCTCTGTGCCATCACTTCTGGGGCAACTCATGACTGCCACAAAGTCTAATGGCACCACCTGCTGGTGGCACTAGAACACAGGGGAGGCGCCTTAAGATGGCTCTGTGCCATCACTTCTGGGGCAACTCATGACTGCCACAAAGTCTGACGGCACCACCTGCTGGTGGCACTGGAACGCAGGGGAGGCGCCTTCATATGGCTCTGTGCCATCACTTCTGGGGCAACTCATGACTGCCACAAAGTCTAATGGCACCACCTGCTGGTGGCACTGGAATGCAGGGGAGGCGCCTTCAGATGGCTCTGTGCCATCACTTCTGGGGCAACTCATGACTGCCACAAAGTCTAATGGCACCACCTGCTGGTGGCACTAGAACACAGGGGAGGCGCCTTCAGATGGCTCTGTGCCATCACTTCTGGGGCAACTCATGACTGCCACAAAGTCTGACGGCACCACCTGCTGGTGGCACTGGAACGCAGGGGAGGCGCCTTCATATGGCTCTGTGCCATCACTTCTGGGGCAACTCATGACTGCCACAAAGTCTAATGGCACCACCTGCTGGTGGCACTGGAATGCAGGGGAGGCGCCTTCAGATGGCTCTGTGCCATCACTTCTGGGGCAACTCATGACTGCCACAAAGTCTAATGGCATCACCTGCTGGTGGCACTGGAACACAAGGGAGGCGCCTTCAGATGGCTCTGTGCCATCACTTCTGGGGCAACTCATGACTGCCACAAAGTCTGACGGCACCTCCTGCTGGTGGCACTGGAACGCAGGGGAGGCGCCTTCATATGGTTGTGTGCCATCACTTCTGGGGCAACTCATGACAGCCACAAAGTCTGACGGCACCACCTGCTGGTGGCACTAGAACAATTGCTTTTGAAAACCTAAATCCAGTCAGATGCCTGGGATTATTTTAAAGATGAAGAATCTCCAGTTGGAGTATCCACCTGAAAGTTCACAGCTGAAGGAAAGTAACTTTGCGTCTATTTTTGAAAAATAGCCATCAAGGGCAAATATGGAACTAGAATGTATTAGAAAAATACTATTAAATGTATATTAAGTATGTTTTGTAAATTGAGTGCTAAGCAATGCTTTTCCTTTTACTCATCTCAGGGTATTACTCATGGAGGAATACAATGAACGGTTCCTGGTTCATCCAGTCCCTCTGTGAAATGCTGAAGCAGTATGGCGACACCCTTGAGATCATGAACCTGCTGACTCGCGTAAACCGTAAAGTGGCCTATGAGTTCGAATCCTCCTCCAATATACCCAACTTTGATGGAAAGAAGCAAATCCCTTGCATTGTCTCAATGCTTACAAAGGAGTTTTATTTCAGTCCGAAGCATCGTAGTTTATAAATTGAACCCTTTGGAACAGAAAAATGAGTAGAAATGTAAATCATCATTTTGATTTAGCGTTGAACTTGCTGCACATTCCTAAAATGTGAAGTACTTTTTACACACTTTTTACTTTATATACGAACTGAAAACGTATTTATATTATGTCTGTCGTGTATATGATGACTGCAATGTAAAACAATGTAATTACAGTGTCACTTCACGCTGATACTATGGAAAAGGAGATTTTCAATGGGGTCATAAATCAAATTATGATATTGGTCACTGTGGAGTGTGTTTCCAGTCAAGAAATACTGCATACAAACTCTGCAGACTCGGGTGGTAGTAAAAAAACTTTCACTATTGTAAAATACAAGGACTTGGAAATGTATTGATGCTTTGTAGTATCATCTTTAATATGGAGGGATTTTTAAGGATATATAGAACCCAATTGCACTATATGATGTTGCATGTTCTTCTCTTGACCTATATCCATTTTTAAATAATTTAGACTAGTGAAAATGGGTGTGTTTATTATAAATTGTATTGTATAATGGTGTGAGATTGAAGTATCTTTGTTTGTATGATCCCTTTAATTTCTGAAATCGAAAATGTCCTTGCAACCACTTTTTGAAATAAATATTTATTTTGGTGTTAGACAATCTCCTTCTTACTCCTCTTGTTACTCAAACGCATCAGGTTCTTGTTTTGGTGCCAAGTTTGATATTTTTTTTTTTTTTTTTAGAATATACAAGCTAAAAATAAAACGCCAAAATAGTACTACACATTACATTTCAAAGTCTTGCACACCTCATGTCTTAATGACATTAAAAATTCAATTTCTTTATTCGGTCTGATTAAAAATAGACCATGAAAGCACATAAAATCTAATACAAAGCCATAATATATCAGTAGTATAAGCGCAAATTTCCATTAATGTAAAAACAATTAAAAATAGGTTTACAATAGTCGAAGTTAAATTCACCAATGTCATCATACCGACAAGTTAAAAAAAAAGAACATGAGCAAAATTTCCCATAAAATGTTTTTAACATCACTACCCACATGTCACAGTTGGCTGAGCTTGAACAAAGATAGTACGAGACAGGGGAACAAAAACCTCAAATAGGGTCCGCCATGTACTCCCATTAATACAAAGGGGAAAAAGGGACGCATCTGCACAACTCTACATATCAAAAGCAGGTTCAACGCGGGCCTTAACTTATTTAGCTTGATGACACAAGCAATTTAAAGTTGCTTTGCAAGGATGGAAGCAGCCTAATTCCAGAGCATGTTTTCTTGCATGGAGCAAAAGATGACATTGGGACCAACGGATGTGCACCCACTTCTGTGCAAGCCGCAGAGATGCCACCTTGCCTAAAACATAATTCCTGTCCCCAGCCTTGTAGGTATAATGGTGTTTAGAATAGGATATAGCCACAAAAATTATTAATCCTAATGTTTTTGGAGTTGTAGCCATATTAAAGTTGTTTGTGTTGCATTAAATGATTCTTTAGACAGTTTGTTGCATTAACTGTGGGTCCTTTTCAGTCAAACATAGGAGGATTCAGAATCAGGCTATCATTTGGAAATCCACATCGTTAGAACTAATTCTGTAAATATAAAAAGAAAATCTTGAACTTGCGCAATATGGTGGGCCTTTTTGTATATGGCCCTTGATTAAATCAGTGTTGTTCATTGTTCTCAAATAATAAATTGTCAGCAGATCGTTGCAGCTGCATAACGAGCATTGGCAAAGCCAATAGGTCTCGCCTTTCGGACCTATTGACTTTACAAGTGGTTAAAGCCATGCTGGACTGCGTGTTTGATACTGTGCAGCATGGCTAATTAACCAAGGGAAAAAGCCCCAAAAGACCAACTATGGAATTCTGTTGGCATGCACAAACAAAATGACGCAAACCAAAACAAATTTTTATATACACCGATCCAAGTTAGATCAGTATGCAAAAAATAATGCAAATGGGTGGGTAGAAGGAGTGTGGGTGGTGGAAGAAGGTCGGTAGGGATGATAAATAGCATGGAGGGTACGGTAAGCAACACTGGGTGGTCAGAGGAAGCAACACAGAGTGCGCGGATGGGGGAAGTAACAAAGAGGGCGCGGAAAGGGAAGCAAATGTGGACATAGCGTCATGGGGTTAGTGGAAGTGCATGAATAAGAGTGCACATTGTGGAGTTAAAGCACATAGGAGAGCTGCTCGAAGGGCGAAGCAGAACAAAAGTGAAAGCATACGTAAGAGCGGATCCAAGGACTGAGTTGTGGAAATTTACATTCTTATAATTTTATGAAAAGAAATATGCTGAGAGAAGTGGGAAACAGGGAATTGAGGAAATGCACGCACTCTCGTGGAGAGATAGCAAACAGGCTGTGCTCCATGGGATGTACAAAGACTGGGTGGAAAGGCTAAAACAAATAAAACTATTAAATAGAAAGCAATTAAATAAATTCACAAAACAAAAAGCCAGTGAATAGCAATGGGTGGAGTTGCCTTCCAGGTCAGCTTTCAACATGGGCCCAGAAAATCTTTCGCAATCAGACAGAGTCTGGCATGGTTTGCCATTAAAAACCAAATAAAAAAGGCGGTCAATGGGTTAATGAAATCTCTTGTGTTATGTGGTTGTTTCTATAGACAAACCTGGCTCAATGTATTTTACAGATGCCAGGGTACAGTGCTTTGAGGCTAACTCACCAGCCCAGGTGTGTGGCTTGTGAAATTATATTACTTGACAATTATTCGAAAGTGGCTTACCACTTTAGGATGAGGACAAACATACTTTTGTGGACACAGGAAAAGAAAATAAAGGCTCTCTGCATGTGCATTTTTGTTTAAATATAGGTTTTTGTGTAAATGGTGTGCACTGTAGCAAACCAAACCCACACTTGCCCAGATTTTCAGTTATTTCCTGGCTTTGAAAAACCATTTTATGATCAACGAATGGTGTTCTAGTTGGGTTACGTGTTGTGAACTTGCCTCTGACCATTTTTTTTCTCCAAGAATTGTATTTGGACAAGGATTCCGGTACATCAACACCAACAAATGTGTACAGAGTGCAATTGAAACACTTCAGTAATTCGTTACCAGGAGTTGAGTAGTACATGGTCCAAGGTCAATACATTGTCTGTGTTCTAAACAGCTGGCTTCAATATGCAAACTACTCTGACTACAAATTATTACCATGAACTCAGTAACAATCCGACCAAGGTGCACAGAACAACTGTGAAACAGATCAAGAAATGAATGACAAGGAATATCTAAGAACGTCACAAACAACTACAGCTCAACCAGGCGTCTCCTACGAGTAGCTCATGAGCTACTGTTAACTCATCAGCTTCTTGTAAGTAGCTCTCCTCTGTGCAGCCAGGCCTACTAAATTAGAACCTTTTGCTTAGTTGAATTAATAATAAATGTGTAATAAAATAAAGTGTATAATTAAGATGAAAATGGGAGCATTTTCAGAACTCGTAAGTCAATATTTGGAGACAAATGGTTGGAATTTCAAAAATATATGTGAAGGTGATATTTGAGTAATAAATCATACAGAATTAGGGAGACTTATTAGTAATATTATTGCCTTGGTGCTAGAGGCAGTATTAAAACAGTAATGATATTAGTAGCGCAGGATGATTTTCATTAAAAATAAGTAGCTCTTATTGCAAAAAAAGTTGGAGACCCCTGCCTTAGACATGATATAGGCTTCTATAAGAGAGGCAAATCTAACCACTCAGACCAGCCACTGATCTCTGACATTGAAATGTTGATCTATGTCATATTTGGGTCTATGAAACCCATCACAGAAACTCTTGTAAGGAACAGTCAGCTGCGTACTTGGCAAAACACATTTCCTCATTAACTTCTGGGATATTAGGAGGTTACAACCTAATGCTCTCTTGCCCACCCTGAAGCTAACCTCTCTGAGTTTGAAGATTCCACATGTTGATCGGATAGCTGTCTGGATGGCCATTCCATCTCTTGAGATTATTTAGCCCATATTGCAATCTCGATTCGAAGAGAATACTATTCCTAAAAAAATATATCGTTAAGGCTAAGTGCACATGGATGGCTTTCCGAAGGGCACACACCTCTTTATGGCAGGTGTGGAAGAGTTATTTTGAAAAAATTCCAAACTACCATACCTATTGGGTGAAATTTTTATGATTTTGTCGGGATAAGAAATCTCTTAATTGATTTAGTGACTTTCACCATTTCATTGATTCACAATTAATTTGTCCTTACAAGTATTCTTTTCAAAGACATACTAGTAGAAAGAAATGGCGACCTGGAGATGGCTATTTACAAGAAACTTGCTTACTGGAGCAAATACACCACAGAGAAAGCTTTCACCCGAACCAATTTGAACTAAAAATTCACCGCAGCTACTGGTGAACTCCTAGGCTGTGCTCAGGCCCCTTTCCAGTTCAGTATGTCTGGCCCCATTCCAGTCCATGGTTTTTCGCCCACCATGCCGCTAAAAATGGAGACCAGTCTTAGGCAAATGCTTCTTGGTCCTGCTCCAATATAAACCATCCAACCTGAACTGCCGTTCCCTTCCGGATGGGAACACCAGCAACCCAAGACCGTTAGTGGCTGGCTAAGCCCTTTAACGGCAGAGATTATACTGATTCTTAGACTTTCCCTCACTGTCACGGGCCCCCACTTAGGTTTAGAAGTGCCTCCCTGTTTCCAGGTGAAGGCCCGTTCTCTGTCAAACCAAGTTTTTAGATAGCGAGGACTGCCAATGATGAAGCATGACACCATGTGGTATGTGAGAACAGTCCACGTTTTGTGAGATGAGATGCAGGGAGAGGAGTTGGCCTAACGGCTAGGGCGGTCGACCTCGAATCTGGGGAACTGGATTCGAGTCTCGGCAATGATGCTGAACATCCTGTGATTGTTGGCAAATCACTTAATCTCCCCGAGCCTTACAAAAATGAATGTGTCCTCATGCAATGCAACTGGTGCTATGTAAAGCGCTCTGATACCCGATTCGGGTCAAGTTTGTGCTATATAAAACTCTGTAAAATAAAAATAGTTCTGGCATTCCACCCATCCCTTTTTTGTTTTCCTCTGTATGATGTTTTAAGTACAATGAGTATGTACAGATGTGGGTCTTGAGCTCACTCCGCTATATGATTCAAGCAGCACCCTATTGATGAGACCCAAATAGTATGAAACTAGTCTGGGTAGCTTATGTTTCTGTTTAGATCGAACCTGGTCATGCAGTTCGGCTTTACTTTTCCTATTAGAGCAGGAACAAGGCTGATTGGCCTATGGCTGATTTGTCTCAGAGGTTTCACAATGGGCAAAAAATGGATACCATTGCTCCTCCTAAATTGCTTTCCTCCAGTTGTGAAAATACATCTGTAACCTGATATATGGAGGAACTAAGGGCCCTAAAACGCCACTGTTAGACTTGTGAACATGTCTCGTGACACTTCTGTGACAAGGATAATAAACCTAAATAAATAGAAATAGGCCATCAGGACCTATCACCGCCAACTTAGATTCATGTGGGGTGCATATTTTGCTCACCATATTACTTCAAGTTCCAATTCCCCTCGCTAGCGGTTCTATCTTGAAAACCCTTACACACCCTAAAACTGTAGTAAGGACATTACTCCAAATCCAAAGGTTTGCCCCTCTATTTTGACTCATTTTGCAGATACAATTTGCAACATTTAAGCCAACTTCTAATCACTCCCTGTCATTGATGTTTCATGATTCTATTGGATTGGAATCATCCTGCTGCTGCAGTGGTGCGTCTCTGCTCCAGTTTTGATCTGTTGTTTTAGTGCCTAATTAAAAGATTACTTCCGTTATTAAATCAGGCTCTTTTTGCAATTCATGTCTGCACTTCATTTACGGTTTAGGGGTTTGCTATCTTCGAACATGTTCTTACTTCTCTTTGTAACCTGTTCCTCGAATCTGTCATAGTTCCCCTTTAAAAAATAAAACCTGAAGCCGACCCTCTCCTACTATCAAACTATTGGCCCATCTCACTGTTACCTTGGCCTTTCAATATTGTGTAAAAACCTTTCAATTTGCAGCTTGCAGATTATTTAGACCTCTGCTCGTTGATTCATCACAATCCAGTTTCTGTCAATCTCACCTGAAGAAAACTGCCCTTCTTGCAGCTACTGATGAGCTTTGGAAGATTCTCTACTAGGGTGGTTCTGCTGCATTGATCCTTCACAATCTCTCTGCGATGTTTGATACGGTGGGTTACGCAATTCTATCAACCGCTTCCACGGCCTGGGCATTTGACTCGATTCACTCAAATGGATCCATTCTATTTTTATTAACAGTAGATTTCAATCTGTTCTCTTGTCACACCACCTGTCACCCCCACCAAACCTACATGCGGTGTAGCTCCATCCACAATATGAGCCCTCTGTGAGAACCTGTGGATTTTAATTACGCTGACCGCAACAACATTTTTATTTGCCAAGCCATCCAATGTGTGGTCCTACTGATAGTGTCCCTTAAACTTCGGTCTCCCTGCGGTACAACAAAGCCAGTCAGGAACTTAAGTGTCAGCCTGGATCACAACTTATCTATGGCTGATCAAGTTAACCAGGGCAACACCCATCTGCTTTGCAATCTTGAAAATGAAAGTATTGTACAGGCTTCCTTTTGTTCCTTGCAAACTCGAAGTCCAACCCTTGATCACTTAACAACTCTACTACAGGAATGCCCTCTATTTGGGCATTCTTATCTAATCCATGGTTTTGATGTGATACAAAACGCTGCTGCTTGGCTGATTCTTGCTCTTCCAGTGCGGTTTTGTATTTTGGCTCACTTTGCCAATCACCATTGGCTTACAATCCATAAACGAGCCTTAAGCAAAACCATAGTATCGTCATATGTCCCCCCTCCAACCAATATACATTACCCAATAATAAACACAAAACACAGACTGTTTGATTGGGTACAATTGCTGCAGGTTTATTACATACACCGTTATGTAATAGGTGGGTTATCTTACGGGCGATCCAAGGGCAGGCAACCAACTGGGCCGCCTGATGAGCCGGGCAGCACTGGGGCGAACCCCGCCTTTGCTGTCCTACAAGTGATTCTCTTACAGGATCACGTGACCGTTGGTAACTTCATACTCACGCCCCTTCCAGGGCGGAGCGTCGCGTAGCAAACCCCCGGTTGTTCAGGCCCCCAACCGCCCGAAGGACTAGCGGGGCGCCGACACGGCTTCCAGGACCCTCCCATGAGGCTCCACGGATTTGGCTCTGGCACCCCCAATGGTGCCGCGCAGAGGTACCCTTTGTACTGGCCTGCTTCCAGATCGCCCTGTAACTCCGCCACAGCTCTGGAGGCGGCCACCGTCGCCGCCAGAGCCCCCACCAAAACAGCTATAGTCTTACCCGCAACCTCTCTTGTCTAGAGCCTCCTGCAAATCTAGATGAAAGAGAACCAACCCTAGTGGTTATAGATGGCTCCATCTATATCCCAATAGCCCTTGACGTTGGCCTGGGTCAGCTAGTGTCTGCTGAAACAAAAGGACCTTTTGGCCTGTGAAGTTGTGCCAAGCCCTATTCTGTAGTAGGGGATCTCTGTGTATAGTCATAATCTAGTGAATAGTCCCGCCCATGTGCGTGGACCCCGGAGCAATAAAAATAATCTCTTAAGTTGTCAAGCCATGCAGACCTGCATCTACACTTAAGAGAGTATTCAAAGACAGATAATGCAGCCTATATCCATAGGCTACACTGTCCAGTACTTCAACTAGAAAATTCCACCAACAGCACTGCCTGCCCAGCTTTTTCCACAGAGAAAAACCTGCCTCTACCAGCAAAAGCCTCTGAAATGATAGAGAGGGAGGAATGGACAGACAAGCCCCATAGGCTGCCATTATGTGGCTCAGAATAGGATACTGTGCCTTTAAGAAAACTTTCCAGAACTTTTCCAGTATCCCAGAATGCACAGCAGGTCCCTTTTACTTTCAGTTCTTTTTTCCGGCTCCTGCTAGCAGGACCCTGGAGCATTGAGCTCTCCCTTTTCAAGGGTTTATTTGGATTTGTTCACTTTTCAAGTGTTTATTAAGTACCTTGTTGCCTTCCTTCTTGTGTGTGCTCTGTGTTGTCAGCATGCCTGCCTTGTTTGACAAGTGCCCAGAGTGCGAGAGAAAGAAGGCCAAGTCGGACCCACACAGGGTGTGCATCGTCTGCCTTCCCCAGTCCCATGTTCCAGAGGAGTGTGACATTTGCCAATCTTTCTCAGCCAGGACCCTGAGAGACAGGATGAAGATCAGGCTCCAGGGCTTGGAGGACAGAAGGCTGAGGGAACAAGGTGGGTCAGGACGGGCTGGTTCTGCCCATGCTGAGGCCCCTGGAGGGGCTCCCCAGGGGCAGGAAGCCCAGCAAACGTCCCCATTCTCCTTCGGCGTCGACTACGGCGTCGAGGGGGATGGCTGCGGTCTGTTCACCGTCTCCCCAGGGCTCTGGGGAGAAACGGCGTCGACGCTCGCCGTCGAGGGAGCTGAGCAGTCCGCCGTCGACGACATCATCATCTTCGTCGACGCTGTCGACTTCTCCTTCGAGTCATCGGCGTAGAGACCAGTCCCGGTGTAGGCGCTCGCCGTCGAGGCGAGGTCGCCGTTCGCCGTCGGCAAAGAGGAGAAGGTCGCCGTCGAGTGGATCCCCGACGTCGAGGACCTGTCGGAGGCGTTCGCCGTCGAGGAGGCGTTCGCCGTCGAGGAGGCGTTCATCGACACCGAGGCAGCGCAGGAGGAGTCCTGACGCCGGGAGTCCCTCGGGGTCACAAAGGAAGAGAACGGAGTCACCGGACTCGGTGTACTCAGTGGTGTATACACCTCCTCCTCCTCCTCCTCCTCCTCCTCCTCCTCCCATTCCACCTCACACACCGTTGGGCCCATCTGTGGCCCCGCCACGGTCGGTGTCGTTGCCTAGGTATCCGCCGAAGAGAACTCCGAGACCGCGGCACCAGGTTACGCCACCGTCGCCTGCGCCTGCGAGGCCGGCTGAGCGGCCGAAGCCAACCAGATCGCGCTCCCACGCCAAACGGAGAGGAAGATCACGGAGCCGTGGACGGTCGTCATCGACATCTGGGCGACGCCGCAGGAGGCGCGGAGCCAGATCCCGCACCCAATCGTCTGCCAGGGACTACTCGCCGACGCTGTCGGACTCGCCAGGGACGGGAGTATCGCCTGTCGATGATGTAGTCTCCTTCCAGGAGGTGCTACTGAGGGGTGCGGCCAAGCTAGGGATCGCGGTGACGGTGCCAACACCTACGACGTCCGTGATCTTCGAGACGCTGCACAAAAAGCACCTGCCTCGCCCCCTGCTGCCACTAGTGCCGGGATTGGTGGAGCCCGCTACGGAGTTGTTCCTCACTCCGGCGGTGACGAAACCAGCCCCCTCAAGGCTCCTGAAGAAGTATCGGGCACCGGAATCGGACCCGACCTTTCTGAGGATGGACCGGAAACCGGACTCGCTCATTGTGACGGCGGCAAGGAAGCAGCATGCTACCACTCCTTCCTCGACAGTGCCGCCTGATAAGGATAGCCGTTGGCTAGACTCGGCGGGCAGAAAGGTCTGTGGGACAGCTTCTACCACCATGAAGGCCGCAAGTGCCGGGGCTCTGTTGGGCGCTACGACCGTGCCCTATGGGAGTCTCTCCAGCAGTACGCGGAGCTGCTGCCTCGTGACAAGAAGGAGGACTTTCTAGAGACTTTGCGTGAGGGGATGCTGGTGTCAAATCAGATTATCAGCGCGGCGGCGGATGTCTCTGTTAGCGGCACATGGATATTGTCATGGCATCAACCAACGGCGTCATGCTTGGCTTCGCCTTACCTCACTCAAACCGGAGGCACAACAAAGAGTGGCCAACCTGCCTTTCTCGGGGGAAACCCTGTTCGGCCAGCATGCGGACGACAAAATGGCCCGCATGAAGACGGAGGCAGAGACCCTGACGGCTGTCGGGTTAGAGAAGCCTGAGAAGAAAAAGCGCCCGTTCCAGAGACGGTTCGGGGCTGCAGGCAGAGGGCGTGGGCAGGCCTCGGGACAGCAGCAACAGCAACAGCAGTTCCGGAAACCCTTCCAGAAGCGCCAGAAGGGTAGAGGAGGCCAGCAGTCCGCTACAGCGACCAAGGGCCCGGCTGGGTCTCGGCCCTGAGCGATTACTTCCCCTGCAACCGTTACCCACTCCAGTGGGGGAGAGCGTTCAATCTTTTCTGGCAGAGTGGAGAAAAATTACTCAGGACAAGTGGGTGCTGAATATTGTTTGCAATGGATACAGTCTTCGGTTTATCAGCCCGCCTCCAGCGATTCCGCCGGTAAGCTCACAGTATCAACTGCGAGAGCTCCAGGCGGAGGCAGACATCCTGTTGAGGAAAAAGGCGGTGGAAGACGTACCTCTGTCTCAAAGGGGAAGAGGTCTGTACTCTCGGTTCTTCCTGGTTCGCAAGAAGGACAAGAACGAGTTCAGGCCCATTCTGGATTTGCGGCAAGCAAACAAATGGATTCGCAGAGAGAAATTCCGCATGCTATCGTTGCACCAGATTTACCCTCAGCTGCAACGAGGAGACTGGCTCTGTGCCATAGACCTACAGGATGCGTACTTCCATGTGCCCATTGCACAGAAGCACAGGAAGTTCCTGCGATTCCAAGTCGGCGCCAATCATTATCAATACACAGTACTCCCATTTGGGCTAAAGTCTGCGCCCAGGACCTTCTCGAAGTGCATGGCAGTGGTAGCTGCACACCTGCGGAGGAACAAGGTGTTTGTCTACCCGTACCTGGACGATTGGTTGATCAAGGCCTTCTCCTTCTCGGAAGCACAAGCGCACTTCCAGAAAACGTGCGTTCTCTTGAACAAGCTGGGGTTGCACGTCAACATGCCCAAGTCTGTCCCGACTCCGGTCCAGTGCATACAGTACTTGTGGGCCTCCATCAATACGCTGTCAGCAAGTGTGTCTCCTTCGGAGGAGAGACGGTTATCACTCCATCGGAAGGCTCAGGCTCTTATGACCGCTCCATCAACGACAGTGAGGAAGGTGTCTTCGCTGCTGGGATCGATGGCCTCATGTATCTTCCTCACGCCTCACGCACGGCTGCACATGAGACCACTGCAGGAGTGCTTGGAGGATCAGTGGGATCAGATGACAGGTTCTTGGGACGACAAGATACGGCTGTCCCTGCATGCTCTTCAGTCGCAGAGGTGGTGGTGTTCGGCGGAGAATCTCCTCAGGGGGTTCCCTTCCACAAGGACATTCCCACGCAGAGTATCGTGACGGATGCGTCTCTCCATGGCTGAGGAGCGCATTCCAGAGACTTACAGATACAAGGAAAGTGGTCCCCGTTGGAGTCGACGTACCACATCAATTTCCTGGAACTCAGAGCCGTTTACTTGGCATTGAAGGCCTTCCATCCGTCCTTCCAGACCAACTTGCTGCTTGTACAGACGGACAATACAACCACGATGTATTACCTCAACAAGCAGGGGGGTCGAGATCACGCACTCTGTCGCAGGAGGCGCAGTCGATCTGGCACTGGCTTCTGGCCCGAGGACTGACGATTACGGCCACGCATCTGCCAGGTGTGCAGAATGCTCAGGCGGACGCACTGAGCAGACTGGTTCAGGAAAACCACGAATGGGTCATAAACGACGAAGTACTAGGGGACGTCTTCGCAAGGTGGGGAACTCCAGACGTAGATCTGTTCGCCACCGCCGAAAACAGCAAATGCCGAGACTTCGCATCCAGGTACTACCAGCGGGGGACGCTGGGGAATGCACTATGGATCGACTGGTCGAACAGCTTTCTGTACGCTTTTCCACCCATTCCCCTGATTCCGGCGTTGCTCATCAAGCTGTCCCAGTCCGGGGCGCGGATGATCCTGATTGCCCCGGACTGGCCCAGACAGTGGTGGTTCCCGGACCTGCTTCACCGGTCTCTCCTTCCTCACATACGGCTGCCGTGCAGGCCGGACCTTCTCACGAAGTTCGGGGGGCAGTTGGTGCACCCCAACCTCTCGTCTTTGAGTTTGGCGACATGGCTCCTGAGATAGTGCAATATGGCCATTTGAATCTACCAGCAGATTGTATGGACATACTGAAGGAGGCTAAGCGACCTTCCACTAGAACGTCCTATGCTTACAAGTGGAAGAGGTTCTGCATCTGGTGCAAGTCCAAGCACTTTGACCCGACGACATGTAAGGAAGATGTCATCCTTCCGTACCTTTTGCATTTGGCGCAGTCTGGCCTTAATTTCCATTCCATTAAGGTCCATCTCGCTGCTTTGACTGCTTACAGGAAATGCCCTTCACAGACTTCCTTCTTTCAGATCCCTGTGATCAAGGATTTTTTGGAAGGCTTGAACAAAGGGTTCCCTCCTGTCAGACTTCCCTCGCCTTCATGGGAATTGAATGTGGTGCTGTCCAGATTGATGAAGGAGCCTTTTGAACCTATTCACAAGGCTTCGTTGCAGCACCTGTCTTGAAGGCGGCGTTCCTAGTGGCCATTACGTCGGCCCGCAGGGTGAGTGAACTTCAGGCGTTGTGTTGCCTAAAACCTTATACGGTATTTCATGCTGCTAAGGTTGTTATGCGTACTCACCCTAAATTTCTTCCTAAGGTTATATCTGATTTTCATGTCAACCAGACCATAACTTTACCTACGTTTTTTCAGAATCCTTCTTCTCCAGCGGTAAGGTCTCTACATTCCCTGGACATTAGGAGGGTGTTGAAGTTTTATCTTGATAAGACCAAAGATATTCGTAGGTCAGACCAATTGTTTATCAATTATGGATCAGTCAGGACCGGTCTTGCTACCTCCAAACAGTCCATCTCTCGGTGGATTGTGTCCTGTATACAATTGTGTTACCAAAAGGCTAATAAGACCTTAGGGGGTAAACCTAAGGCTCATTCCACCAGGGGCAAAGCTGCCACGACTGCTTTGCTGCGTAATGTTCCGATTGCAGAAATCTGCAAGGCGGCCACTTGGAGGTCGGTCCATACCTTTGCTGCGCATTACTGTCTGGACACGGATGCCAGGGCAGATGCTCAGGTTGGGCAGGCTTCGCTGCGAAATTTGTTCGCACAGTAGTGGTATTATTTTGTAGTCTTCTCCACCTCCGTTTTGGTGTGGGGATGGGCTTGCCATTCTATTCACTAGATTATGACTATACACAGAGATCCCCTACTACAGAAGGTGTAGTTTCTTTTCTGTAACTCCAGTTCTGTAGTAGGGGTATCTCTGTTATAGTCATAAGCGCCCGCCCTCCTCCCCGGTGGAGAGATGAATGTTAATGTAAGGAATGCTACAGGTCTGGCGTGTTACGCCTTCAAAAAGAACTGAAAGTAAAAGGGATCTGCTGTGCATTCTGGGATACTGGAAAAGTTCTGGAAAGTTTTCTTAACAGCACAGTATCCTATTCTGAGCCACATAATGGCAGCCTATGGGGCTTGTCTGTCCATTCCTCCCTCTCTATCATTTCAGAGGCTTTTGCTGGTAGAGGCAGGTTTTTCTCTGTGGAAAAAGCTGGGCAGGCAGTGCTGTTGGTGGATGTTGGTGGAATTTTCTAGTTGAAGTACTGGACAGTGTAGCCTGTGGATATAGGCTGCATTATCTGTCTTTGAATACTCTCTTAAGTGTAGATGCAGGTCTGCATGGCTTGACAACTTAAGAGATTATTTTTATTGCTCCGGGGTCCACGCACATGAGCGGGACTATTCACTAAATTATGACTATAACAGAGATACCCCTACTACAGAACTGGAGTTACAGAAAATAAACTATTCCTTCACCCTCATGCGGGAAAGTTCCCCTGCATCACATGCCTCAGCCCCGTGCCAGCTCTGGTCGGGACGAAAGCAGACACCAGGCTCACATTGCCCCATCTATTTGTTGATCTCACCTAGCTGCTGTCCTAGCCCCGAGTGTGCCTGAACACCTGTGTGCCCCAACTATGGTACAGCAGCCCACTTGCTAGGTGACTAATCCCCCACCCGCCTGCCTACTTTGGCTATTATGGCGAGAAGGATTCTACTTAACCTTTGAACAGTCCCTATGCTTGCTAAATCGTGGCGCACAGGAGTGTTCATAACTAGAAGTGTGTGACAATGGGCAAGGGGCCCTCCTGCCCTTGCCATGTGTCCCTTATTCCTTATGGGAATTTTGCCCGTTCAGTTCCCTCTGTGGTGGAACCCCCTAGGCATACAAGCTAGGGAATCGGTCTGATTTAAGCAGTACGCCCTTGACGTTAGCTTGGATCAGCTAGTGTCAGATGAAATAAGTCCTTTTGGCCTGTGGAGCATTCACCCCACGACAGTTAGACATCTTGGCTCACAATGCCCTACCTATGTGTTGATCACACTAGCTGCCGCCCTTCTAGCCCCGTGTGCGTCTGAACACCTGTGTCTCCTATCTCTGGGACTGCAGCTTGCTAGTTAGGAGCCCGCTCATACCCTCGATTGCCTACTTCGGATCTTAGGGTGAGAAGGATATACTTAATCTTGGCACAGACCCTTGCTTGCTAAATCAAGGCGCACAGGAATGTCCATAACTGGGCGTATGAGACAATGAGCAAGGCTGCCCTCCAGCACTTGCCCTGCATCCCTTAGTACTTATGAGAATTTCGCCCGCTCAGCTCCTTCTGGTGAAGCCCCCTAGGCATAACCACTTAGAGAATCTGTCTGATTCGATACAGGGCGCACTGTCCGTAATATGGTGCCTGACATTTGATGTGGGAGAAGCTCTACCTCTAAATGGGACTGAGCGATACCAAAGGGGATGTTGGACGGAGCGTTTGACCAAATCAAACCCCCACCCCTAGTCAACTGATCTGGGTTTAATCCATCGTCCTTAGCTCACTTCACCAATCCCAGTTCAGACATGGCCATACGCAAATCAGTCTGACCCTGTGACTAATGGGAGCAGTCCAGCCCGAACTGCCAAGCCATGTCTTCCCTGGACCGGAAACAAGCATCCTGGGCCGGTTTCGGGTTCATAACCCTCATCAACCCAGGCTATCTTGAATTCAGTGGCAAAGTGAGCAAGGGACCCACGGCTGGGCATGCCCTGCCTACTTAGGGCGCACAAAGAAATACCAAAGAGGATGTTGGACAGAGTGTTGACATGGCAAGCACTCACCCCCAGTCAACTGATCTGGGTTTAATCAATCATCATTCTTTAGCTCTCTCCGCCCCCCCCCCCCCACCAGTTCAGACATAGCCATATGCAAATCAGTCTGACCCTGTGCCTCTTTTTGCATTTAAATGGCACTGGCTCCACCCAGCTGTCCGCCAGAGCACACCTATCTTAAACTTCTTTACTGTCTTTAGAGACTTGGCACACTTCTGGTTGCAGCTCTGTGTATTAGAGAAGCGCGCATGACCCCGGGGCACAGTCGCAGGAAGGCCAGTGTATGTCACCCACTCGCTGATACTTATCTAGCTAACTGCCCTACTTGGATTGAAGGGTTGCTGGATGCTACCTAGGACTGAAGACTTGATGCTCCAACCCAGTTTGACCCCAGAACTTGGGGACAACCCAAGTTGTGACCATGCCTTTCATGTTACATCTACCCCAGCGCTTGACTATCAGTGTGTTAGGGATCCCAATCCAATGGCGATGCGTCCATTTGGGGCGTTGCCCCCCCCCGCCCGTGCCCCACACCCGCAGCTTCCTCGGCGTCTCTGAACTTAAGTAAACTCTCAGTTTACTTAAGTTCAGAGACGCTGAGGGAGAACTGTCAGTCAGTATGACGTTGGACCGCCCACCCCCTTCAGAGTCTGAAGGGGGTGGGCGGTCTGGCGTCATGTTGACTGACAGGCATTGTCTGGGGCAACAGGCAGCCAGCAGCACACAAGTGCGCATGAGTGGGGACGGAGGGTGATTTTTGCACCGTGCCCAGTCATGCGCACTAGTGTTTCCAAAGGCTGGCGCATGCCCATTAGGAGAGCGAGGGTTGAGCCAAGGCTCAAACCTCGGTCTCCTAATGGGTAGGCGGGCGGAGCGTAAGCCTGCTCTAAGCCAATCCTGATGCTGCTCCAGCACCAGGATTGGCTGAGAGGGGTCTTGCCAGCAGTGATGGGCTGTTCCAGTGAGTGTAGGCGCCAGAACGGACCCGAGGCGGCGCGGACCCGGACCTGCTCAGGTAGGATTTTATTTAAACAACCCCACCCGACTCCCAACCCCCCCCCCCTCCCCCACGACACAAGCCGCGACGGTCAGTGGACCTTTCCTGTTTTTGAGGTATGTTGTCTGTATTGATTTCAGACGTGCTTGTGTTTCCCCACCTGAGACTGTGCATTCTGCAACTGCACTTACCTTCCTCGCTGTGATCGATTATTGGTATTCTAAGAGGTGGCCAGGCTATCACTTTACTTTTAGTACATATCGCAGCGGATAGCACAATCCATTTTTTTTCTGTGCCGGGTTTCACTTTTTTTGAATCTTCTTTTCTGAATTTCCTTTTCAGTACCCACTCCCAGTTTAAAATATGTATGTTTCGCCATCAAGCTGTTTATATGTAAAGTGGTTTTGTGTCTCCTTCCCAAACGTCGCCCAGTGTTCATGCAGCTGTGCCTTAGCACCTTATTTATGGATTCGCTGAACTTTGCTTTAAAAATGTGATTGGCTACAAATCGGTTGAAATATGATTTTAGGTAGTTTGATGTCTCTAATTGTGCGTAGAATGGACAAGTGGAGATCGATCGACTTGCCAAACATCGAGTCTTGGGAGCTACAGACTGCTACTCACAACAGGTCGTACTTCGCCGCCTTCATCCAGTGACTCACAAGATGAAGGCGGTGAAGTACGACCTCTCAAGAGGCTTCGTTTCAGCACTCGAGACCTCGTGCACAATTTGTGCCTCATACTGATGCAAACAGGTATGAGAACTGTACACTTGGAAACATTTTGGAATGGTTTGCTTAGTTATTTTTATCAAAGGCTTTGAGCTCGGGGTCTACCTGCGTAGTTTTCTGCCAATACTGAAGAGCTGGGCAGCGGGTGGAACCAATGCAGGACGCTTGACTAGTGCATCAGTGTTTTTGAATTCGTGGAAGAGGCTGTCTTGTAAATCCGCAGATATAGCCCTGTGATTTAGGTAGAATTTACTAAGGTTTTTACCTCCAGCATTTCAGTATATGCAATTCCACAGTTGATGCTTTCATAAAGTTCTTAAAGCTTCTGTATACCCAAAGTCACCATAAAAAACAATATCAGTTCGACGAACTATGCACTGTTCCTTGTGCCAGCGTATACAATTTTTAAACTGTATTGCTGCCAAATTACTTGCGGGAATACATTGTACTGTTTGTCTTGCATTGGTGCATGTTTGACTAACATGCTAAGCAAGCCTAACAGGAAGTCTCAAATGTGGCCCTTTTTATGTTTCATGATTTTTCTAAACTAAAATGTACACTGTTCGGATTCACTGAACTTTTTTTTTTTTTTTTAAATAAAAGTGCAATCAAATTAAGGGGCATTTATATCCAGTCTCACTCACAGCACATTTGATAACTCCATTATATCCAACATTATAGCATTATATCCAGTCTCACTCCCTGCACATTTGATAGCTCCATTAAATCTTCTATTTCGTCAGGTTTGACACTGTCCTCTCTATACCCACGCCTTGCACCCTTTTACTGTTTCCTCTTATAAGTGTAATCTTATTTACTTCCACCCTCCATTCTAAAGTCCACCTATCCTCCTTTCACAGTCTATACTTCTATATTAGTCATACTGCCCAGACTAGTCATGCTACGAGTAATTTTCCTTTCCTATTTCCCTCTTCCTCTCCCCTTCCTTGTTTTCACCATCTCTAATGTGATTTATCATGTGCTAGCACTGACCAGAGTGGCTGAAAAGCCAGGAAGCCCCAGGAGTTTCCCTTCTGAGTGTCTGATGGCAGTCGGGGCTAGCAGGGCTCTCCATTTTGGATTTCAGCTGATGTTTGATGCAGAACCATTTATCACAAGTATCCCTGACCTGCATTTCACCACTGCTGGCCCCAACTTTACCTGCTCCCCTGCTTCTGCCTCAGTCGGTGGCCTCCTTCCCTCCTCTAGCACCTTCTGGTGTGTTTGAAAATGCACCATTTGCCCACTCTTTTTTCAAAATTTCCCCGAACGCCCTATAGATGGTTCAGGCTCGCTCGCTATGCTCGCTCGCCGCAGTGAAGTACGACAATTGTTTTACGCCCGCCACTTTCAAATGTCACCAGCCGCCACTGTCCCAATCCCACAAGATGCCCCTTCTGTTGTCTGGTTCTAGTCCACAGAAGGGTAACCCTGGGGGGCAGACAAGTCTGTGGAAAGACGTAATTTGGACGGGTGTGTCTGTGCCCGACCTCAAAGTGGGCAAGAAAGAACGGACTGTATCAATTAACAGCCGTTCGAAACGGGTACTCCCAGTAATTTTTGCCCGGGGCGGCTGGTCGTACTACAGCCTGTTCTGTTGATTACGTCAATGCACTTTTGACCTCAAACCTTCAAAATGCCATGTTCTAAATGGGTCAGCGCCCCCAAGCGTGTTGAAAAGGCCGTGCCTTACCTTAGCCTGGTATTTTGCCGCAATGTCATAGCATCCTTATATTTAATACAAAAGGAACACTACACAACAGCAATCCATCTTTTGGCTTAGTCAATGCTTCTATTTGCATCAGATAAATAAGCCACAATTCTAGCTCAGTTGCAAAGCCAACCAAGAGCCCCCATCCATAGCTGCCAAGGTTTCAGTTTGCTATGAGTGACATTTTCCTCATTACAGTGCAACTATGCATGACAGTTAAAGGACTGTGACACTTTCTTGCGAGCAAAATCACACAACGAACACGAGGGAGACATATCAGTAATTACACCCATTAGACCAACACGAAACTCTAAGCATCGAGACTGCCTTAAAAGTATTGCCTAGCCAGTAAGATGTGACTATGTCCCAGTCCAGTAGCGACCCGTGATGGATTAAACTTGCAACATAGTTGTTCTTGACCCCTTTTGTCTGTATTGGGACAAAGATGAACCATGATATTATCACTGATCAAGTCTGATGTCATATTCGCTACCTCTGCCATATTTCTCATAATACGCCCTACATGACTGACACCGCGCTCTCATCCTGTGCTTTGTGTGATCTTGGCCCACTTTGGTGTGAGCAGAGCCCCGTGAAGTATACTTGGCTTCTAGGCCAATACTGCACCAGTATTAAGTGAACCAGTATTAGGTGAGAAAGATGAATCCATAATTGCCAAGCCCCGGCCAAATCCGACCTCAATGCACCTTCATCAATGCGACATTGAGAAGGGCCACATGCATAACTCCTGGTGGCCAAAGGACCTTGTTGGCCAAGCAGCAAAATCTTCGCTCAATGCAATAATACGAGACAGACTTCTAACGGCGCACGCCACCCAGGTGCCAACAGAACACTGAGGTTTACACCAAACATCCCAACTCCAAAGGAAAGGCCCCAAAAACCCAAGCCCCTGCGCAAGTCACTCACCAAGGCACCGCTGGAGGCCGCTCGGTGTGCCACCTCGCCTAATCCAAGACAAGGGTGGATCACCACGTCCTTATCCTACAAACCCATCACTCATCTGCCTGACAGATGCTGTGTCGCCATGCTGGCATCCCTATCTGCCATCAAGTTCCCTACTTAGTTTTGGCTTAGTGAAACTTTAGCTCGCGCCACACTACAGGCAAGTGGGAATTGTGTCAAGACACTCGCCTACTACACCGCTGAGTGATCCCACACCGCCAAATAAACCTTCCATATGCAGCCTGTCTTTGCCCTACGTGGTGAGAATGTGCTGCAAAGACAAAGCGCCAATGAGGCCTTACGTTCGCATGTGTCTGTTCATCTAGTGCCACACAAACGCTGAGAAACTAATATTTGAAACTGATAAGTTCCCTATCCGTGGTCCCTCTGTTGGCAGGGGTTGGGCATCAGCGAACTGTTACACAATGTG
Source organism: Triturus cristatus (assembly GCF_964204655.1). NCBI lineage: Eukaryota > Metazoa > Chordata > Amphibia > Caudata > Salamandridae > Triturus > Triturus cristatus. The sequence goes on along the minus strand of NC_140582.1, from coordinate 710,157,070 downwards.
AGGCTGTTGTCCCATGTGGTGAACTGACAGTTCAACTACTCTTCTATTATTGCCCCTAGGTTAAATTAGTACAAGTGCCTGGTACGGTTTAAGTCAACACAACTGTCATACAACCAGCACGTACCAGCTGCACACCCCCATGAAGCACGTAGATTTACGGCATAATGCTGTGTGGCGCAAAAGCCAAGCCGCAGATACCGCAAGCAGCTGAGTGGAAGGGCCTCAGCAGGCAGGGCTGGGATGCCCTTAAAACTGCGAGTAATTCTAGGTTCCGCCTGAGATCAAGCCGGCGTCCGCAGAAATCCTCCGGTAATCCTGCCCCACAGGCACAACAGAAAAACAGCAAATACCGCAAGCAGCTGAGTTAGGAAGAGCCTCAGCAGGCAGAGAAGGACAGCCCCTTAACAGGATTTTTGATCCAATTTCAGCTCTATCATGGCCTCTATGGCCCAGTTCTTGGCAGTGCGCAGGTACCCTGGTCCGAAACCTACATGGGTTAGATCTAATAATAAGGAAGATACCCATTTAACCCCTTCAGTGCCACGCCCTTTCCCCCTCCTGTGCCGGGCGTTGCATTAGTGGGTGGGGTTCATGACGAGATAGTCTCGTCATGGGCACAGCGCGACCGTGCTCCATGACGAGACTATCTCGTCATGGGCACAGAAGAGGTTAAATATTTGATTATACAGCAGCAGCTCACTAATATTATTGTCATCTTTGTTACCCCCACCCATTTTTCGCTTGTGAGGTCCTGTATGATAACGAAACTCGTTTTACCGATGTTGCTGGTAACATCTCTGCAAAATTTCTTTAATAGACTCCAAGGAATCACCTATAATATTAAATTAAAGGAAACACCGGAACACTCTGAATTCCCTCTCCAGGACCCGTCCTAGACCGCGACTTCACTGTAGTGACTACAGCGCACGGCCCAAATACCTGAGAAATGTTCACCGGGAAAAGCACAAGACTGGCTGACTCCGGATGCGCTGTGCCGCCAAGTAACAGCAGCTATGTCCAGCCATCTCTGCTCTCTTTCCCACTACAATTTCCCCCGAGCAGCACCCAACCATAACCAAAATTGGAAGAAAACGGGTCCCACCGGCACTTCAATGCCCCGTCCGGTACAGCAAGCAAACTTCACCCACGGGTGGTATTTAAACCACGCCTCTGCACTGTCTGCCAACTTCACGCCAAACAGTAACGACTCCGTGACACGGAGCGGGAGGCCGCACATAGCCCAGCACGCACCCGCCCCCTTCGGCATCGGAAGGTGGAAAATCCAACCCAGAGAGCAGCAGCGTGCGATTCCCGCTGCATCACCCCATTCCACCATCCACTACATCTGAAATACTGGGAGCAACAGGCCCCACCGCGCACACCACAAGCACGGATGCCCGACACCAGTGATGATCCATCGTGCACCGCGTCAATCTTTGCTCCCATGTCAGATCTGGAATCAGTGAAAATACCCCATCTAAACGTAAAAAGGGGGCGCCTTCAGGGAGTTGTTACATACAGCTAATATTGGTCGTAATGGACAATTACATCTGCATTTGGCGCCTTACGCCAGACAATCAGGAGAGTGAGACGTTATGACAGGAAGCAACAAAGAACCTCTCCGGGCCATTATTATCTGCATTCTCAACTTCTCCCTTTGCCAACAGCGAGGCACCTCTGGCGATATAAATCTGCGGACAGGTGTCTTAGATGGTCTTTTGTGGGGCAACGTGTATTTTTAGTTACAATCAGTAGCAGACAAATATGACAAGGAATTAAGTACCTTTCTTGGTGTTTTGTTGTAACAAGCAAGCATGTTAGGATTGGAAAACATGAGCTGTAGTTCAGGCAGAAATATTTGCAGCAGGCACTCAACCCACAGAGGTATATTGAATGCGCGTCATTGTTTGCACATTGCTAGTCCCATAGGTAACGACATTGACCTGCTTTCACCACCTCCCTTCCAGTGGTGGTCGGGCCTACCTGCCTGCCTGGGTGTTGAAACTCTAACTAGCGAGAGCTGTCCCAAGCAAGTGTTTCGTCTTTCGTGTGGCCACATTGCTGGTGCAAACCACACTTCATTACCTGGCAGCAGCTGCCAGGGAGGCGCCGAGGCCCTCGGGAACTGAAATGTCAAATCTGTCAAGTTTCCTTCAATTATTCAACAATCATTATTTTTCACTGTTGCCGCTGAACCCGGGGCATGTGGCAGTGGTGTAATATTTTGAGTGGGCTCGCCCACTCAGCACACAGGTTCGCAACTGCAACACCCCTTCACCAGGCCTTTGGTGCAGTCTGTTCAATGTTTGCAAATGGCCGCCTTATCTCTCTACTGTGATGATAACAGCGCGGGCTTCGTGCGGCTTAATGGAAACAGATATGAGCATTTGCAGAGCAGAATTAGACCTATACTCTTATGTGGAAGCATGCGACGACAAGGAAGATATTAGCTAGTGGATGTGAGACGGAAATACAAGACCCGAAGCTCGGAACATTTAAAACAAGCAAACTGCTAGCCATTTTCCATTACAGAACCTTGGCCATCACTGAATAGAAAAAGACTGGAGACACCCAGAGGAGTGAACTCCGCACACGTCGTGCCCCAAAACAAAACCAAGCAGCCCGGGTGTGTGAAAGGAGCGAAACGCTCACTCCGAAGCTCAAAGCAAAAGGGGACGCATGTGCCCAACTGTCAACAAAACAAGATATCTTCAAAATTAGCCTCGACAAACAACTCACTCGCCCCACTTCGCCTCATTTGCATCTGCAGACAGATCTGCGGAGCACTACCACACCGGCAACACCACTCCGTGACTGCCCCCTCCCCAAGCCCTGCCAGAAGCTGAGCCTGACCAGGCCGCGGACACACGCTGCTTCCCCTGCACACAATACACCGCCAGGCCAGGGGGCTGGGGGACCCCACGAGTCCCAAACCCCTGCCCAACACGACCCGGCTCAAACATGCTGTCGGGGCCAGAGCAGCATGGGAAATACTTGGATGGGGGGGGGCGACAATGCCCACACACTCACCGGACAAAAACCGACGCCAGACCCAGACACGAGGGCAGCGTCACCAGGACGAACCAAACAACGGCGTGCGTGGCGATCATGCGTCATGCGAGGCGATCAAGAGGTCGCCAGCATGGTGGTGGGAGGGCTATATAGCCTCCCCCCAGAACAAAGAAGCCCCGGAAGTGACGGCCCTTGCGTCACCACCGGGCAGGAAGAGGAGGGGACACCGGCCGGAGTCCCTGCCCCCCGAGAGGGGGGGGCGGGGAGGGGAGACCAGTGCCCAGACGATACTAGGGCGCCAACCGCTATAGTGGCCCCCTGTGGGGCCGCGGTCAGCGGCATTTGCTTTAATCACAAAAGGTTCTGTACAAAAAAGATGCCTGGCCTATCTCAAAAGAAAGCTCTCATATCATGCACTGACTTGCCCCTTGCACTCTGCACATCTGTTTTTTCTAGTGTACGTTTCTAGTATTCTCTTTGCCAGGATACAAGGTCACTTCTCCTATTTGACTATCACCAACTGGAACGTATGTCCGCTCTTGTTACACAAGATTTAAGAATGCATTGCCTGGGGGGTGCGTGTCCTGAACGGCTAAGATGGCTGACGCGCCTTGAGGGAGCTCCGTTATAGACCACCTACTAATCTGTCATATCATGTAGTGTATTGCTAAATCTTACGCCATTGGCCCTTTTTAGGTCGAGCCTAGAACAGCGCATGCGCTGTTGCTCGACATTTAGTATACGGGTTTCCAAAGTGCTACCTACCAGACCTGGCTGGCCTAGCGATTGTGTTCACGCGAGCGTGCACGCGCGCAGCCGCCAATCACTGCTGCGCGCACACCACTCGCGTGCTTGACACACAGCGCGTCCCGTCCTCGCGATCTCGATCACTGAAGATATGGGTTGCTCCAGCGGCAGCTGCCCGAAGGAGGCCCGCCCCGGCTGCGGCCCTAGAGATGGAGTGGGCAACTGGTCTGCCTGGAGGATGCGGGCCAGAGCCCTACCCCACTTACGATCGTGCGGAAAGTCCCCAGGCTTGTCTGAGACGAAGATCCGTGCTGAGGAAAACTAGAAGGTAGGGGTGGCGGTTGGTAAATGCAGGCATCGGCCTGGGTGCAGTGACGATCCCGGCCGGGACTGCAGCTGGGAACAGGATGTGGGCTGGTCGACTCCCCTTGCTGGGCCATTCATGAAGTTTGACTATCTGGGCAGAGGGCCCCTTTCCCCCCCTGCGCTTTGATTATAAAACTCTGCGGCCCCAACTACTCTGAGGAGCGAGTGGTTCGTGCTCGGCCCTACTTGACGCACTCTACTAAATTACATAGCATAGCTGGACAGTATAAGGACCTTGCTGCCTTTTCCACGGGAGTACGCCTACAAGCTGTAAGCATTGTGTATAGTAGGGGTGAACTGTATACATCTGTTACGACGCACCATGCTCTTGGCACCCTCACAAGCATACTGCACTAAGGTCTTCCTTCTTTCAACTATTGCCTTCCATTCTACACCTACTAGTATCTGTATGGCAGTGGAAACATAGCGTCAATACTACACACACTGCTGTAAATGGTGGTAATATGGGTAAAGACAAGGTAACACGCTCTGCGCAGTTTAACAAAATCGATAACTACACTGAGATCGTTCCGTCAGCTGGTACCATGGGAGAAAACAATGCTACAGCGGCTGATCCTTTGTCAGTGACGGCGCAGGAAAAAGACCCTACTTTATCTGACCTTTTAGTGGCTAATCAGGATACAGGTACTGAGCTAGTTAATAAAATAGACTCTGTCGCCATTGAGGTGAACCTGCTACGCGCAGACCTGGGCGGTGTGGCGGACTGTGTGACATCGACGGAGAGCATTGTGGCTGATCTGCAGACTGAAGTAGCGTCCCTCCACAAAATGGTCTCCTCCCTTCAGAAACGAACTATCCACCTGGAGGACTGTGTTGAAGACACGGAGGGTCGTTCTAGAAGGAATGACCTCCGTTTTGTTGGACTCCCTGAGCGGGCATGGGGCAATCAGTGGCACTATATCTTGAAGAATGGATCAGTGAGTACATGCGTCCACCCATGGGCTTTGGCACCGCACCCCCCCCCTCCCGAGAGCCATCATCGCCCGGATGTTCAATTCTAGAGATCGAGTCTTGATACAACAGCGCATCCGGGCAAAGGGCTGTCCAAATTATGAGGGACGGCCCATTCTGTTTTCCCATGCTACACCCTGAAGGTGCAGGAACAACGTCACACTATTAAGCAGTGACGGGCAGACTTCGAGATCTTAATTTGCGTTATAGCCCGATGTTTCCTGCAAAACTGTGTGTAGTCTACCAGTGAAAATTGTTTGTTTTTTTGCTTCAGCCGCTGAGGCATCGGCCTGTATAGATACACTTCCAGGCTCAGGCTCCCAAACCACTGGGACCCCGACCCTGCATGCCTCAACTTTGAGATGTAAGTCCTCGAGACAGAGACGTCGAGCAGTGAAGTCTACACAAGCTGAGGCGCTGGCGGGCATGGGTAGTATTGAGGTCTGCTCGGATGGGACTCTACGAGAGAGACACAACAGCCTGGCAAATGATCTCCCAGGACTGTCAGGACAGGTGAAGCGGCTCATAGTACCAGTCCGATAGTACAGATGATGGTCACATTTAGTCCTTTCTCTTTCTACTGCAAATATAGGAATTGAACAGAAACTTGAATAGTCAGTAGCATTACCGGACTGTCAACAATCCCCTTTCAAAATATGTAATGTTTTATCTATCCTCTGATATACTGGGCACTATGTAATTACTGGATTAGGGGTAGGTAGGTGGGGCTGTGAGCTCCATCTTCAGGATGGATAGGTTTGTCCCCATGAGGTGTACACTGGTCTGACCGGGGACCTTAGCAAAAATGTGATAATGTCATATTGCAATACACAATCTATATATTCAGGGTTCAGAGTTCTTTTGACTACGGCGTGGTTGCAGGAGGAAGGGGTAACCCTTTCGAGCCCTATCTTCTTCTGGAACTAGTGGTGGTGCATCGACTCCTAGCGTTGCATTTTAGTTAATTCATGTTGTTCTCTTTATAATTTCCTGTTTTCTACACAGCAATAGGCATGGGGCGGGATCAGCAAGTCCTAGTATCACTTATTTTGAAGGGGGACTGGTTGGTGGTCCTGCCCAGCGGGAGAAGGGAGTTGTGGGATTGGGAAGTTAGTTTGTTCCTACATTAGGTTGGGAGGCTACTCAGACGGACGAAATTGCGACTGCGTAACAAGTTACCGCTGAATTTTGATGACAGTGACACAATTAACATGACTGATAAAAAATTAAAATTCCTGACGTGGAATGTCAGAGGCCTGGCGCAGTCTGGGAAGAGGCAGCGGGTGCGTGCATATCTTAAAAGATATCATATAGCGATTACCTTCTTACAGGCGACACTTGTCTGGGGTGACTGTCTCCCCGCACTATGCAAACGTTGGAGGGGGAGCTATACGCAACATCATACTCTAGGTTTGACCATGGTAAATTGATATGGGTGGCTCCAGGGACAACGTTTCAGTTCAACAGCCATGTGGTGGATAAGGAGGGACGATTTGTGATCCTAGCTGGATTGCTGGAGGGACGTGAGCTCTGTTGTGACTCGGTTTATGCCCCGAATGAGGACTGCCCCCAGTTTTACACTGATGTGATGACAGCGGCAGCCCCTTGAGGAAAAGTGTTCTTCTGATCGGCATAATTTGTACCGAGACTCCATTGTTTTTTCATTGCCGTCTCGTGTCAAAACACTTCCACACGACCCACCTGGTCGTTTCTGCTGATGCCTGGGAAAATTCTAACTGACATGACAAAAACCATCTTGCAGCCTGCATTTCTGCCCAGGAACTGTCGCACACCCAACTCCCCTGTTCTTTGCAGTTCAACAGAAAGCCATGAGACACTCAAGCCCTGGGTAAATGATTTGTTTTCCATCTCCTGCTCCCAGCCTGGTAAACATCCTTGACACCGTGATCAGGTTATCTGGACAATGGTCTGTCTGCTGGGCTTTAATCAGGGTGATTAAACAATGACCTGAAAGACCGGGCTTTGATCAGGGTGATTAAACAATGACCTGAAAGACCGGGCTTTGATCAAGCTGAGTGAACAATGACCTGCAAGACCAGCTTTGATCACACTGAGTGAACAATGATTTGTGTACCAAGCCTTGACCAGGTCACCACCTACAAACATCGTCTGGATCTGGTTATCGACTGCAAACACTGCCCTGATTGAACAATGGACTAACAGCCAAAAGACTGCAATGAAAAAGTATAAAAGGCTTGTAAGCTGCGGAGTAAAGCAGCAGCCTCCTGGGTTTTGTCTCTGACTAGCTTGGGACTCTGTTCCATAGCCCGGTCTATTTGAATAAATCTGGGTTCCTCCTCCAGACGAAGGCTCCTGTGTCTCCTTTTACTACGTATGGAGGGTATGGAAGACTTGGGCGGTTCCCCCACCGTCATGACCCAGTAAGTGGTTATTCCGGTTCTTCAAATGGCGCCCGAATAGGGACTCCACGAACACGAAGGTCAGGCCCGGTGGATGTGAGGAGGTGCACGGAGAGACTCCGACGGAGGCGCCCTACCCGAGGGATTCTTGCAATCTGGTAAAGCCGAACGACTCGCCATGCTGTTATTCCCCACCCGGTCTGGGCCACATGACCGCGTTCTCGCTGGAGTCCCCTAGCAAATGCCCTACGTCTGCAGAAGAGAACTACCCCTGTAAGGTAAGGGTGGACTGATCACCCACCAAGTCTGTATGATTCTGTTATTGACTTTTGCAAAAGCCAAGCAAGCGAGGTGAATTTTTAACAACCCGCTGGTGTCTGTTCTGTATGATTCTGCTGTTATTGACTTTTGCAAAAGCCAAGCAAGCAAGGTAAGTTTTTTAAAACCCGCTGGCATCTGTTATCTGTTTACAAGCATGCCAGTCAGTAGTAAGTTCAGGAAATTATGTTGCTGTATGTGTACGCAGGACTCCCAGCTGGAGGCGGCTTGTCCGCTTCCTCCAGAAGGGACCCCTGGCCATACAATGTATGTTAAACATGGTCCTTCTGCCATAATGTTTTCCTCATTCTGGAAAAAATATACTAAACAAAGTAACGCGGAATTACAGTGGCCACTTTATGGCTCCTTTAATTCCCAAGTTCTCGCCAACTTAAAGAAACAATTAATGAAAAGAAAAACGCGCCCGTCTATGTTTGAATCTGTCCGATTTTGGAGGAAAGAGATAAAGGAGAGAGCTAGAAAGCAGAAGGCTCAAGAAAGAAAACAGGAACGTATGTCAATGGCCGTCCACGGCAGAGAAAATTTACAAAATCAAATGACAAAATCGGTAGAAATAGCCGATAGGGAGCATGGGGTCCGGGTACAAAAATGTTATCCAGCTCGTGAGGAGAAAGGAAAGGGCCATATGGAAGGGGGAGAAGAATGTGATTCCTTACTTGATACCATGCTAGAAAGCCCGCCTGCATATGCCCCAATGTACCCTGCCCTGACGCCTCACACCCCGCATGTCCCTCCGCCACAGCCCACTCCTGCCTCCACTGCCCCTCCTACTGTTCTCCCTGTCACACCGACCCTCCCTATTTTTCCTATGACACCGACCATGCACGCTAACCCTGTCCTCGCTGCGGGAATGACCATAAGTCCCCATCCTCCCAACCCCTGCGGCTTTACCCCTACCCGCCCTTTCCCTGCTTCCCCGTGGTCTACAGTTAAGCAGGATCTATATAAATTGTTGAATTCCCCCCGACTGGCTTCCTTGCGCTCTGCAGTCAGCTTTTCATCCTTTCGAGAAAATGACCTGCAGAAGCAACAGTGTGAATGTTGGATAAATAACGGGAATATTTATACCTTTAAAGAAATATGGTCCACCTTTTCCCAGTGGACGATTATGGAACAGACCACCTGGGCTGAATACTTGTGTACCCTGGTCATGCAAAGATTTGAGAATGTGCTTATGCAGATACCCACCGGATTAATGGACCTTAGGTCACAAATAAAAAGAGGCGATGTTCAGGGAGAGGGAATGTTTGGCGCTATGTCTACTTTATTGGCTTACCGTGATATGACCGCTTTTCCCAACACCCCTCTAGAAACAGCTATGCAAATGAGAGAGGCGGCCCCTGTCTTTGTTAACGCACTTACCGATGTCCAAAATAATGGCCGAGGGGCTGTTGAGGCACACTGGCGCAGGCTTTGGGTTCATGTTCCTTGGAAAAGTTCAGAAGTAATACAGTTAAAAGGACAATTACCAGATCCCCGGAAGAATCCGGCTGCCTTTTACGGAGAATTAGGTCAGATTATATCTGCAGGTACTCTCATTCTTGAGGATATAGATTTACTTTTTGGTACGGTTGTCCCCACTGAAATTTGGGACACGATTCGACATACTGACCATGAAGTGGCATTGGGAGGTAAATGGGCTGACCTAGAGGCTATGGAAGAAGCAAGGGTAGGAGGGACTAAACCAGAAGCTGCCATCCTGACTTTGCCCAGTAAAATAATGACGTTTATGAAAACACTTTTTCCGGAAACTGTCATTAACTGGGATAAAATAAACGCCTGTAGGCAGCGAAAAGATGAGAATGTGGCTGACTTCTTTACATGTTTCGAGACAGAATACAAGGGACATAGTGGTTTGAATCCCCGGACCCCAGGTTCTGGCCCAGTGTTTGTCGATAAGTTTGTCAGCAACTTGCTTCCTGAGGTTGAAAGTACGTGGTCTGCCCAAACTATGACTGGTATCTTGGCTATGGCACAATATCACGAGAAAAGGGAGAACGAAGATAGAGACAAGGAAAGTAAGAAGGTTAGGAATCTTAAGACTAAGGCACTTCTGCAGCAGGCTTACCCTCCCCGAGGTCCCGATGCCCGTGGGAATTTCAGACCCCAACCCCAACTCCCTCCGAGGGCTCGCCAGTCTACCCCCTCCAGCCCTCAACGTACGGGAGCCCTCCAAACAGATCAGTGTGCTTATTGTAAGGGGTACGGCCATTGGATAGATGAGTGTCCCGTGTTAGCTGAAAACATCCGAACAGGGAAGACTCGGCCTCGCGCTCCCAGGGAGGGGTGGCCGACTAGGGACCATGGCCCGCCCCATCCACAGGATAAAGAACCCCGTATGTTCAAATGTCAGTTGTGGGGAACGATCAGAATTTTCTTTTGGATACCGGGGCCACCAGGTCTTCTATTGCACGTCTGTCAGTCCCGGAGGCACCCCTTTCTGGCAATATGAATGTCTCCGTGGGTTTTGCAGGAACACCTGTGACCAGCCCTGTCTCTGAACCCCTCCCTCTCGATATTGGCCCTGCACATGTTGACGCTCCCTTGGTCCTTACTACAGGTTGCAGTGAAAACTTGTTAGGCATGGATTTACTGAAAGCTCTGTATGCGACCATATCATGTAGTCCCCAAGGTGTAGCCCTAACAATTTCTCCCACCGCAGCTTCCTATATGTACCTGTCCGTTCCCCTCCCGCCAGAGTTGCAGTTTTTACCTTCCTCCCTCTGGGCATCATCAGACACTGATGTAGGGTGTCTCAACATATCCCCTCATGTGGTACGCATCCAGCCAGGTGCACTTCTCCCCCGCCTCCGGCAGTATCCACTACCCGCGGAAGGAGAAATGGCCCTTTTGACAATAATATCTGAATTGATGGACAAGGGCGTAGTGGAGGAAACACGTGGCAATATCTGTAACATTCCCATTATTCCTGTTCTTAAAAAGACCAATGGAGATGCTCTCTCCCCTAAAATATACAGATTCGTAATTGACCTAAGAGCCCTTAACAAAATAACAATCTCCCAATATCCTGTTGTCCCCGATATTACAGCCCTCTTAACGATGGTCCCTTCTGACGCCACGCACTTTTCTGTCATAGACCTGAAGAATGCTTTTTTCAGCATTCCTATACATCCTGACAGCAGACATTTTTTGGGTTTCTCCCTTGGTGGGCGGAGCTTTAGATTCTGCCGTGCCCCTCAGGGTTTTACCGAGAGCCCCAGTATCTATAGTCAAGCCCTAAAAAGTCAACTAGATTCCTTGGAACTCCCTGATAATTCCACACTATTACAATATGTAGATGACCTCCTCATTGCTGCAAATTCTGCCCCAGCATGTAAAGAAGCTACTCTTTGTTTGTTATGCCACCTTGCCCTCCATAATCACAAAGTCTCTTTGAAAAAGCTTCAGTTTTGTCAAGAGAAGGTGACCTATTTAGGTCATCTCCTCTCGAAGGAGGGAAGGCAGCTCACCGCTGATCGTATAGCCATTATCAATGCTATGATGGCCCCATGAACGCAAAAGCAGGTGCGAGCCTTCATAGGCCTAACCTCATACTGTAGACAGTGGATTTCCAACTTTTCGGCCATGGTCAAACCTCTTCTTGCCCTCACCACTAAAGACATATCAGACAGTTCCTTTCCATGGACTAGAGAGCATGCGCAGGCCTTCCAAGATTTAAAGAGGGCTCTGTGTACTGCTCCAGTCCTCGGTACTCCTGATTTTAGCAAACAATTTTTTCTTTTTGTACATGAGACAGATGGCTGTGCATGCGCTGTCTTGACCCAGATGTTCGGTGGTCACCATCGGCCGTGTGCCTATTTTTCAGCCACCTTAGATCCTGTTGAAAGGGCTCTCCCAGGATGCCTACGGGCGACCACTGTGGCCGCCCTCATGGTCCGTCAGAGTGCAGGGATCGTCATGAACTCCCCCCTGACTCTGATGGTCCCCCATTCTGTAGATACCCTCCTTAATAACACCAAGACACAGTACCTCACTAGCGCACGTCTCACAGGATATGAACTGATACTCTTTGCCAGCCACATTAACATCAAAAGATGCACTGTACTAAACCCCGCCACATTACTCCCACTGGATACTCAGGATGCCCACTTAGACCCACATGACTGCATAATAAGGACAGAGGAGGGGACAAAGGGACGGGTTGACTTACAGGATACCCCGATAGCAGAACCAGAAGGTACACTGTATGTGGACGGATCATGTCTCAGAGGGCCAGATGGTAACACCTCAGCCGCCTACGCCCTCATGACATTAGGGCAAGTAGTAGAAACAGCTCAGATTCCGCAGTGCTCTGCTCAAGCAGCAGAATTAGTGGCCCTCACTAGAGTGAGTTAAGCAAAGGGATGACGGTGAATATTTATACTGACAGCCAATATTCCTTCGGGGTGGCCCACAACTTCGGGAGGTTATGGAAAGAAAGGAATTTCCTTACTTCCCATGGGACCAAGATTCAACATGGCCCCCTAATTCACCGATTGTTAGACTCCCTGACACTCCCCAGAAAGGTAGCCATTATAAAATGTAAAGCCCATAAGAAAGTGACAGATGATGTTGGGAAAGGCAATGCCCTGGCTGACCAGACGGCCAGACAAACAGCTCTTAGAAAAAGGGAAGGAATGTATGTAGGAGTTCCCGCTAGGTGGGTGACAGGCGAGGGCATGGTTGAAAACACAGTACAGAGTGTGATTGATATTCAGTCCCATACTACTCCTGAGGAACTAAGGGTGTGGAAGGAGCAATCAGCAAAGGAGGGAATTGATGGTTGCTGGGTCCGTACGACTATGGAAAGACAATGGATGTTACCTGACAGTCATGTGCTACCAGTAGTTACGATGGCCCATGGTCCTGCTCACATTAGTGCAAAAGGGATATGTAAACTGTTGGAACCTACATGGTACAACTCTAAGATACCAGCATATGCTGAAAAGCTGGTTAAAACATGCATGATTTGCCTAATGTATAACCCAGAAAATGGCACAGTTACCCCTAAGAGAGGATTCTCTCCTCCTACCTTCCCTTTTGAAGTCCTCCAAATGGATTACATCCAGATGGACAGATGTAACAAATTGAAATATGTCCTGGTGGTGGTCTGTACCTTCAGCCGATGGGTGGAGGCCTACCCCGTCAAAGACTGCACCGCTATCACTACCGCCAAAGTGCTATTAAAAAAGTACCTCCCACGATTCGGTTTGCCCCGCTTTGTCTGGAGTGACAACGAGACACACTTTACGGCTCAGATTATGGAATATATCTGTACAGCATTGGGTATAAAACGAAAATTTCATGCAGCTAACCACCCCCAGTCAGCAGGTCTAGTGGAGGTGTACAATGGCATCCTAAAAACTAAAATGGCCAAAATAGTAGCCGAGACGGGTGTCTCTTGGGTTGATCCTCTTCCCTTGGCCCTACTGTCTACCAGAACAACGGCCCACACCAGGATAGGGCTATCCCCCCATGAGATTTTGTTTGGGAGGCCTGCCAATGTATGGGGTGTCCCACGGCCTAAGAAACTGTCTGATGTTGAATACCCTGTATTAACTGATTATCTGTACAGTCTAACTAATACCTTTCGTACTATTTATCACCAGGTGCATGAGGCCATACCTGACAAAAGCGAGGGCCCAGGACACGTCATCCAACCTGGTGATTGGGTCTTAGTGAGAAATTTTCAACGGACCAAGGGCCTCGAGCCCCGCTGGACACAGCCCTGTCAGGTGTTGCTGGCCACCCGCACCGCCGTGAAAGTAGAAGCTCGGAAGAATTGGGTGCATTCGTCTCACTGCAGGCGTGTGCCTCTGCCCCTCCCCTATGATCAGTGGGTGAGGGAAGGACAAGGAGACTCAGAAACAAAAACAGTCCCGACGTTTGTCCCATTCAGCGATGTCAGACTGCATTCTACATTTACGGAAGCAGAGAGTGACAGCATACTGAAAGGAAGGGTGGAACCCTCCCTTAACTCTGCTCAACACCAAGAACAATTGTTTCCCGGCCATACTGTCCCTACTTCCGACCGCTATAACTTGCGCCCCCGAGGGAAGGCTTGCCCTTGACTTCGCCAAGTGCCTATAGGCTGTAGGGCTGTGATCTTCCCCGGCTGAGAGTAGTGCTGGTGTGTCAGACTAAGGAACGCCATAGGGCCCTTGGCACCTGCACCCAGTGAAGCAACCACCAATCACAGACAGCCACTAGAGGTCCCTGGCTTAGCACAATGGCTGCCGTCCAAAACACCGAATCCAGAAACAATATGTCAGTCTCCGACATAGTAAATGCTTCATGGCCACCGTGGTGACGCTGTTGGTCTCCCTCATCCTGTCTATCCTTGGTTGGCTGTTACTAATCTACCATTCTGTTACCTCACCAACTCCTACACCGACTCCTGCAGAGCACCAGTATTACACGCTACCAGCCCACGAATTACCCCGCCGTGCAGAATTCTTCAATAACACCTTCATCCAAATGTTGCATCAGCTGATCATGAACACTTCCAACTGCTGGGTTTGTGGACTGATGCCGCATTCCATGATACACCCTGTCCCATTCTTTCCCTACCCCTTTTCCATCTCTGGGTCTTGTCTTGCATGGTGGATGTTGATGCAGGAGGCCTACACTGTCAATGGTACTGCCAATTCTGTCCTTGGGACATTTCGGGATGACTTCTGGCGGAACAGATCTGGCAATGCCAATGCTCCTTTTTGCCCGACCACCTCATCCACATTGCTACTACCACCAGATGAACTCGGTGAGATGGTAGTATTCAACTCAACCACTCGACGAACATTTTCTAGATTCCGCACCAGAAGGATACTGCCTGATGAACGAAACACTCTGAATGTCATAAAAGTGCAGGGGCGTGTCTGTATCCATGGCCTAGGAACTAAGAAAGTTGGTACTAGTACTTGTGATATCACTAAAACTTTAAACTCTACATCTCCTCCAAAGCTGGTGGCATCCCCCAACACCTATTTCATCTGTGGGACAGCCGCCTATACTTGGCTCCCCCGTAACTGGTCTGGTACCTGCTATTTGGCCTTCCTCCTTCCACCAACATATTCTACCCATGGAGGTTACCACCTGTTGATGAAGAGCACTCTGCGCCGCTCACGTAGGGGCATCATATCAGCTGAGGATACAGCAAGCCAGGAAGCTGGGGACTTCTTTAAAGGTTTCCTTCCATTCTGGGGCCCCATGGCGAACAGTCGGGCTATACGAGGACTGACCAGGGTCCTTGAGGCCACCATCACAGTAACAGCTGGTGCCCTCTCCAACATCACTTCAGAGCTACAGGCGGACCGCCTTATAACGCTCCAAAACCGCATGGTCCTTGACGTCATCCTTGCTGATCTTGGTGGTGTGTGTAAATTGAACGGCTCCAGCTGCTGTGTGTACATTCCAGACAACGCACCTACAGTATACGATGCCATCCAACGTCTGCATCGCCTTTCTTCTGAAATTCATCTGGATGAAGACAACTGGTCCCTCACAGGCTGGATCTGGGGCCTCCTTTCCCAGTGGGGGTGGAGGGTCCTCATCTTCCTTGCCTTGGGAATAGCTGTCCTGGTCTGCTGTTGGTGCTTTCAGTGCTTGCCAGTGCTCTGTACAATGTGTGTCCAGACCATCAAACCTCCACCCTCTAACATCCACAACACCAATATGATGATGATGCTCCAACAAGAAACAGATGGCCTTATGAACATTGACATTTCTTAAAGTATTTGCCACTCAATGGCAAAAGGAGGGTCTGAGGAAAAGTGTTCATCTGATTGGCATCATTTGTACCGAGACTCCATTGTTTTTTCATTGCCATCTCGTGTCAAAACACTTCCACATGACCCACCTGGTCGTTTCTGCTGATACCTGGGAAAATTCTAACTGACATGACAAAAACCATCTTGCAGCCTGCATTTCTGCCCAGGAACTGTCGCACACCCAACCCCTCTGTTCTTTGCAGTTCAACAGAAAGCCATGAGACACTCAAGCCCTGGGTAAATGATTTGTTTTCCATCACCATTATTAAAAAACTACTTAAAACACCCGCCCCCCGCACTGCTCCCGACCCGTCAGGCCAGCGTTGCAACAAATTAGCTAGCTTCTTCAACCATAAAGTACAAACCATCCTCAAATCCCTCCCTCAGAGAAATGAAGCTCTGGAAACATCACTCTACCCAGACCCTCACTCAACCAAACCCATTCTGAAGACCTTTCCCCCTATGAACCCGGAAACTCTTCTCACTCTGCTTTCCACCATCAAAAGCGGATCACCAAAAGACCCAGCTCCACTATACATTCTGAAGAAAGCAATAGCCACCTTAGCCCCCAACATACTGAACCTGATTAACGCCTCACTCAACACAGGATTAGTCCCTGCCAGCTGGAAACAGGCGATGGTTAAGGCTCTACTCAAGAAACCTAACTTAGACCCCACTGAAATGGGAAATTACCGCCCAATTTCTCTTTTACCAGGAATAAGCAAGATTACTGAAAAATTTGTCAATCGGATTCTTTCAGGCTTCCTAGAAACTCACAACCTGCTTCACTCTTCCCAGACAGGATTCCGACCTCGTCAGAGCACGGAGACAGCCCTGCTAGCAGTAGTTGAGGAAAGCAGAAAAATCCTCGATTCAGGAGGCTCCACGGCTATTATCCTCCTAGACCTAAGCGCGGCATCGACACAGTGAACCATGAGACCCTCATCAACCGTTTGAGGAATATAGGAGTCACAGGCACTGTGCTTCAATGGATGCGGTCCTTCCTAGAAGGAAGAACCTTTCACGTGTTCGAGGAGAAAGTAACTTCTGAACCAGCCAATTTAACGAGTGGGGTCCCACAGGGCTCCTCTCTTAGCCCGACCCTTTTTAACGTTTACATGTCCCCCTTAGCGGCCATAGTTGCCCCCCATGGTATCCGCATAGTGACCTACGCGGACGACACGCAACTGGTGGTGGCACTTAATCAGGCAGTAAACCACACCAACAGCCTCCATTCCTGTCTCAAAGACATCTCAGAATGGATGGATCACTCCCAACTCAAGCTCAACGGTGGAAAGACCGAGATTATGGTCTTAGGCAACCACAGCAGCTATCACCCTAACTCAATGTGGCCTCTAAGCATGGGACCACCCCCCACCCATAAGTCCGAAATTAAAAGTCTGGGCATCTGGCTGGACCAAGACCTGAGCTTTAGAACACAGGCCAGGAAGACAACAGCCACCTGTTTTGGTATGCTCAGAATGGCCCGGAAAGTCCTTCCTCTGCTCCCCACTCCAGCGAAAAAGATACTGATACAATCCCTTATACTCTCCAGGCTTGACTATGGGAATGCCTTGTACCTAGGCTCACCCTCCTCAGTAATTGCCAAACTCCAGTTGGTTCAAAACAGCGCAGCCAGAATTCTGACGGGCACCTCAAACAGACAATCAGCCAAACCGGCCATACACTCCCTCCACTGGCTTCCCGTGCTGGAACGCATTAAATTTAAGTCACTGTGTATTGCCCATAAAACACTGTCAGGTACAGGCCCAGCAATCAACTCAGCCCTGATTCTTCCCTACAAAGCCAAGAGAAAACTTCGATCAGATGACCTGCGTCTGGCCGAGGTGCCGAGAATAAAAAGAGCCAGAAGTGGCGGACGACTCTTCTCTTACAATGTCTCCAAACTCTGGAACTCCCTGCCGCTTCAGCTACGCCTGATTCCCAATCACTTGTCCTTCAGTAAACAACTTAAGACCCTGCTGTTTCCATAGTTTGGCCTCCGTCTCTGATTCCTCAGCGCTGGGACACTCCCGGGTAGCCATGCGCTTTATAAATACCGCTTTCATTTCATTTCATTTCATTCATTTCATTTCATCTCCTGCTCCCAGCCTGGTAAACATCCTTGACACCGTGATCAGGTTATCTGGACAATGGTCTGTCTGCTGGGCCTTGATCAGGGTGATTAAACAATGACCTGAAAGACCGGGCTTTGATCAGGGTGATTAAACAATGACCTGAAAGACCAGCTTTGATCACACTGAGTGAACAATGATTTGTGTACCAAGCCTTGACCAGGTCACCACCTACAAACATCGTCTGGATCTGGTTATCAACTGCAAACACTGCCCTGATTGAAAAATGGACTAACAGCCAAAAGACTGCAATGAAAAAGTATAAAAGGCTTGTAAGGTGCGGAGTAAAGCAGCAGCCTCCTGGGTTTTGTCTCTGACTAGCTTGGGACTCTGTTCCATAGCCCAGGCTATTTGAATAAATCTGGGTTCCTCCTGCAAACGAAGGCTCCTGTGTCTCCTTTTACTACGTATGGAGGGTATGGAAGACTTAGGCGGTTCCCCCGCCGCCGAGACCCAGTAAGTGGGTTATTCCGGTTCTTCACCCTTATCTAGCTGGCGACATACTCCATGTACTGAATCGGGTACTAGATCATCCCCAAGGGACCGTACTAAGCCCTACATGACGTTGCGCCTACAAACAATTTTGAAAGATTTAAAGTTAAAAGACATATGGAGGAAAAGGCAACCATCCACTCGCACTTTCTCCTGCTACACCCCGGCAAAGGGTACACACAGTAGACTTAACTACTTTTTCCTGACTTGAACCATTGCTAACCTAACACATGAGTTGACCTACCTGGCTCGCTATTTGTCGGATCATTCCCCACTCTTGTTATCCATATCACGAGAGAAACTGCGGCCTGTGGTCCCTCAGTGGTGCTTGCGCGCTCAGGCGCTCGATGACCCACCATTTTTGCGTTCTGTGCCGGTGGCACTGAGGCATTGTTTTTGAGAAAATTGGGGGACATCCACGACCAGAGCCCATGACTGGGACGCAATGAAGGTTGTGCTCCGAGGAGTTTGTATGAACACGACCTACGGGGTGCGAAAACAGCTGATCCAAGATATAGACCGCGGCGAGTCTCAGTTAAATCACTCCCAACTCAGCCCTCCAGGCTAGAGGAATGGTGGCGCTAGCGCGTCACGGTACTAGATGACTGGCGTAGGTTAGAAAAACATATGTACAAACCCCATAGACCAACTACATGCAGAAGGAGACAACACAGGGACCTTGCTGGCCAGACTGGTGAGACAGCAGACATCCCACGACCCTATCCTGACAATGAGAGACTCAGGGTGGGGGAGGAGACATTGCACACTTCTAAGGTTACCATAAATCAATTAGCACGACAATATTTTACTGACTTGTATGCAATATCAAAGATAACGTCCAGCCTTGACCAGTCGGGTATTTTAGCAGATCTTGACCTGCAGTGTTTGCTCCTTGAAGATAGAGCCGTGCTTGAAGCTGATCTGACCAGGGAACAAATCCTTGCATCTTTAAAACATCAAAAGTCAGCTAAAACACTGGGTGGAGACGGCCTACCCATAGAATTTTATCATAAGTCTGCAGACAAATTAGTGGACAAACTATTGGAGGTGTATAATGAGGCCATAAGTGTAGGAACACTCCCTGACACTATGCGAGAGGCACTGGTGGTGCTAGTTCCCAAACCGGGCAAGCCTCCCGAATGCTCCCTTACATGTCTACGCTCATACACGAGGACCAATGCGGATTTATACCCAAGAGATATATGACGTTAAACCTCCGAAGACTATTTCATGTGGTGCAGGCCCTTGAAATGGTGTCGGAGCCATGTGCACTCGCATTCCTAGACATCGAGAGAGCCTTTGATTCAATAGCCTGGTAGATATATATGACAAGTAATGGACAAAATGGGGTTTGGACCTAAATTTACTGCGTGGGTGAAAGTGTTGTGTTCGAGGCATGTGAGCTGTAGATCACATGCTTTGCATACTCCTGCCATCAAGTGTTGGGTCCAGATGTTTGCAAGTTGTTTTTCTTCAAAAAAGTCTTTCCAGTCACGAGGTAGGTGATTCCTCCTTTCAGTGATAGTGCGCATGGGCATCAACATCATTGATAGATTGTTTTCTTCCAGCCATCGGTTTCAGACATGTATTGCTGCGTGCTGGTTTGCAACTGTTTTTTTCGGGTTCCCCTCGGTGCGCAATTCACTGTACCCGCGTCCGTATTGTTTCGAACGCTTATCTCACTTCTCAGCGTATCGTATCCGTCGAGGAAAACTTCTATTTCGATTGAAGATCATGAAGGCCTTTGGCCTACCCACTTCGGTCTACCTTGCAGTCAATGGAACGGACTCCATTCAAATTCTGCCCTCGGTTCCACGCCAAATATCAATGCACAAACTCAAACAAAGTGTGCAACTTATGCTTGTCTCCAGAGCACACCGAACAGGACTGCGACACGTGCAGATCATTCCGATCAAAGAAAATGCTACGTGATAGTCAGACTCGACGTCGCAAAACGTCAAATACACGCCGGTGAAGGATCCGAGCACGAATTTGACGCTCAGGGGGCCGAGGAAGAGCAAGAGGAACTTGTCTCTGTTCCATAATCGGACTCCGAAGTGGAAGAAGACTTGCCACAAGGTCATCGTCCCGTGAGTACTGAATGCCCCTTGAACCAAACCTCAACTCAGCTAAAACAAAAGGCTCCGGTCCCACCCCCGCCTTCGGGCCACGGTCGGCACTGAGAAGACATTTCAGACGCCCGGCCTTCCGGCTCGCCACTGAAACACGGCACTAAGCCTTCCCGCTCGGGATCGAGTCGGCCAAAGTCTGGCACCAAGCCCAAAGCTTCAGGCTCGAAGCCAAAGACTGCTTTGGAGCCGAAAACCTTCCGCGCCGAAAGATCATTCCACCTTAGCACTGAAATCCTCGGTACTGAAACCTAAAACTGATCCTCAGAAGTTACAGGATCTGATTTTCGATGCCCCAACACCCAAATCAGGCCCAAAACAAAAGTAACAATATATAAATCCAGATACAGGGTGTGTTCTTACTAAACGTCCTCAAAAATGCAGACCTGAGTCAGAGGACGCCCTTTACCATATTCCTTTGAAAAATAATGTAGGTACTAACCCCTCCCCTCCTCCTCCACCACACTCCCCTACACCAACTTTTCCACCTTTGCAGCATTTGCTGATTACACCAACAAACTCTCCACTTCCACCACCTGATGATGATGATGATGGAGATGGTGGGGGGGGACACTATTTTACCAATAGACCCCTGGAAAGATTATAACACGGATTCACCTACAGATAACAACCCAGATCTTTACCCTGCAAAGCCTTCCCCTCCTGACGACAAAGTAGGATATCTAGAATTACTTGCTAGAGCTGCGGAATATCATGGACACTGTTACACAAGGAATCTCTAGAGGAAGACTTCCTATTTGAAACACTCAGTAGCACACAAAGGGCTAGCCACACTACCTATGCTTAAAGGTATGATGAGACATGCTGATGATCTTTAAAGATCCAGTGCGTACTCGCATTGTCACCCCCAAATTGATCAAAACAAATATAGGCCTGCTCCCTCAGATCCAGTCTTTATTAAAGGACAGTTACCACTAGACTCCTTGGTGGTCTCTAATGCTTGTGAACGGGCCAATTCACAGACTACAGGGGATGCTGCCCCGCCTAACAAAGAGTCAAAACTATTAGACGCTTCTGGTAAACGAGTTGCCGCCCAAGCAGCAAATCATTGGCACATTGCCCACACCCATGCCCTGCTAGCCAGGTATTATAGGGCACACTGGGACAAAATGGAGCATCTGCTACAACACCTCCCAGATGAAAACAAATCAAAAGCCCAGGATTTAGTCCAAGATGGGAAGCTCATATCCAATTCCTCAAATAGATGCTGCAGACACCGCAGCTAGGGAGATAAACACTAGTATGTTATTAAGGAGACATGCATGGTTGAGGATTTCTGGTTTCAAACCCGAAGTCCAACAGTCTATTTTAAATACTCACTTTGACAGGGAACATCTCTTCGGGCCCAAAGTAGATAAATCATTAGAAAAATTGAAAAAAGACCGAGAAGTAGCCAAGTCTATGGGCGCACTGCACTCTCCCTCCAATCGGGGCTCCTTTCGTTGCTGCTTCTACTGTGGAGGGTCGAAAACCATGTCTTCAGACAATACTGCTGCCTCCTACAAAGGCGACAATCAGTCGTCCTCTACAAGAGGCTCCTTTAGAGGAGGATACAGAGGCAAGAACAGCCAAGGTCAAGGCAGGGGTTCCACACCACATAATTCCCCCCCCCCCAACAAACAGTGACTTGCCTACACCCCCCCCCACCCGATCCTTTAACACCTGTCGGGGGACGTCTTCTACAATTCCTCCCCATTTGGCAATCAATAACCACAGACAAATGGGTGTTAGGGATTATCCAACATGGTTATTGGCTGGAGCTTACCAACAATCCTCCAAACATTCCAAAACGTTCTCACAAAATGTCACCAGAACATTAACATCTGCTTCAGCAAGAGGTCCAATCTCTCCTGTCCAAAGGGGATCTATGACGTTACAACGCGTGCTGTTACAACGCGTGCTGTTACAACGAAACTGTTACAACGCAAGTGGATTTACAACGCATGCCATTACAACGCAAGTCTTTACATCGACTTGCGCTAGATGGCATGCTAACATTAGAAAAGTGTAATTTACTATTCCAACTCCAGTCCACTTAACAGTAGGGAAGGTGTTGGGATAGTAAACTACACTATTTGTAATGTTAGCACGCCATCTAGCGCAAGTTGTAATGGCATGCGTTGTAAATCCACTTGCGTTGTAACAGTTTCGTTGTAATGGTAGTGCGTTGTAAAAGTTGCGTTGTAAAGGTTGGTCCCCGTCCAAAGGAGCCATAGAACCTGTGCTGTTACAACATCAAGGGACAGGTGTGTACTCCCTGTACTTTCTTATCCCAAAAACGACTGCTCCTTGAGACCCTATTTTAGACCTCAGAGAACTAAACTTCTACATACTTTCAGAACATTTCCATATGGTGACACTTCAACAAGTGCTCCCACTTCTACAGCAGGGCGATTTTATGTCTATTGGTGAATATTGGTCTATTGGTGCATATGGCTGGGTTCAAACTGGAATGGCATGGTGAGCGCAAAAACAATGGATTTAGGCCCAAATCTTTGTATTGGGGTGAATGTTTGACATTATTCTACATTCTGTCCATCAACTGTTGTTTTTGCATTTGTCACCCCGAGTGGGACGGGTATACCCAGCTCTGGGTCCCGTGCTCTCCATGCCACTGGATTCACGCTATACTCGCTGAAGAGGGGTGAAACCCCGAAACCGGTCCTAGGATGCTTTGTTTCCGGTCCAGGGAGGACCTGGCTTAGCAGTTCGGGCTGGACTGTTCCCATGAGGCACAGGGTCAAGACTGATTTGCATACGGCCAGGTCTAAACTGGGGTGGTATGGTGAGCAAAAGAATGATGGATTTAACTCAGATCTCTTGACTGGGGGTGAATGTTTTGATTTGTTCTGCATTCCATCCATCAATTGTGTGTCTTTTGCTTCCTCGCCCTAAGTGCGCCGGGTATGCCCAAGCGTGGGTCCCTGGCTCACTGTGCCACTGGAATCAAGTTATACTGGCTGAAGAGGGGTGAAACTCCGAAACCGGTCCTAGGATGCTTGTTTCCGGTCCAGGGAGGACCTGGCTTAGCAGTTTGGGCTGGACTGTTCCCATGAGGCACAGGGTCATGACTGATTTGCATATGGCCAGGCCTAAACTGGGGTGGCATGGTGAGCAAAAGAATGATGGATTTAACCCAGATCTCTTGACTGGGGGTGAATGTTTTGATTTGTTTTGCATTCCGTCCATCAATTGTGTGTCTTTTGCTTCCTCGCCCTAGATGTGTTAGCAAGGCAACAAGCTAATGTAGGCCAGGCAGTACTTAAAACACTTTTTTCAAACAACTGCAACAGCTACAGGTTAGCCACCGCTTTGGGAGTTTACTGCTGTATAGTCTATGCAAAGCATGTGATCTACAGCTCACATGCCTCGAACGGATAATGTTACTTACCCAGTAAGCATCTGTTCTTGGCATGTAGAGATATAGATTCACATTTGCCCATCCGCATCCCCGGGTACCTATACCTGTTGCTTTACATACATATGCGTGGACAGCTCTATTCTACCTTTCCTAACTCCATTCTCACCCTCTGGGGGAAAACAATCTAACAATGGAGTTGATGCCGATGTGCACTATCACCGAAAGGAGGAATCACCTACTTTGTGACTGGAAAGACTTCTACGAAGAAAAAGAACTTGCAAACATCCGGACTCAACAATAGATGGCAGGAGTATGCAAAGAATCTACAGCTCTACATGCCAAGAACAGATGCTTACAGGGTAAGTAACATTATCCATACTGCTCTGATACCCAGAATCAAGACGGGTAATTATATATCCGAGTCCTTCCCGTTGTGCCGAGGTATGCAACAGGGTTGTCCATTGTAGCCGCTATTGTTCACGGTGGCAATGGAGCCACTAGCAGTGCTGTTGCGATACCTACTTATGGACTGGGGAATAAAAGTAGGGGGGTCTGTACATGTGGTGTCACTCTACGCCGATGACGTTTTAGTGTACCTGCGAGATCCGACAGTGGCACTACCTATATTGCAGACAGCATTGTCGGAGTTCGCAGCGGTCTCTGGCTAAGGGGTTAATCCACGCAAACCCCAATTTATGCCGCTTGGTAAATTAGAGGAGGTAGATCCGTCACAACTCCCACTACCTTGATGCCGTGACACTATCCACTATTTGGGCATCAGAATTGCCACAGACAAAGTTTTTTAGATCTAAATATTCGCAGGGTCATGGGGAACCTCCAAACGTCGATTTTGGAAAGACCTTCCACTGTCACTACTGGGTAGATCGGCTATAACTGAGATGGTGATATTGCCCCGCTGTCTGTACGTTATGCAAAATTCACTTTATGAGATCTCCTGTGGATATTTCTGTGAGCTCGATAGTCTCCTGGTGGAACTGCTCTGGTCCATGAAACGTAAAAGAATAGGGCTCCATATGATACAACATTCCTGGGAGAGGGAGGGGATAGGGCTCCCAAATCTAGAGTACTATTACTTCGCAACACACCTTTAACATGCAATCCATTGGCTTGACGTGGGGGATAATTGGGAAAAAGGATTGCTAAACCCCCCCGATCGAAAGCAAGGTTTGCCGGAGCTCCTAATGCTAGGGACCTGCATTCCAGACACCTACTCCTTTTTTAATTATACAGCTGGGCCGCATTTGGGAGTGAATGGTTATGACGGTCCTACCTAGGGCCCCATACGCCTGTGACATGCTGATCTGGGCAATTAAACTCTTTACAGATATAGAACAAAATATGCCTGTGCGAAAGTGGAAGATTGGCGGCTGTGAGGTAGTAAGGGATTTGTATCTTGGTGGCCAATTTATAATCTGTGAGGACACACTAGAGTTATTTGCCCTCGGCTCAGGACAATTTCTCCAATATAATAAGATGTCAGCCACTGGTTGCGGACTCTGGCCTAACTTCCCAGAGGAGCCGCCCCCCTCTTGGACGCTGGCTAGACTACTAAACATGACGGGAGGTGGGAAGTTTATTATCCATTTATACAGAGCACTATGTGAAGATACTCCGCTAATTTTCCTAAAGCCCATACCAGATGGGAGAAGGGATTGGTGCAAGAAATTGCCCCGTGGGATTGGCAAAAGATCCATGAAGAAGTCTGCAAAATTAGCACCAATGCCTGAATTAAATAATTCCAGTATAAGTATGTTCATAAACGATGTATTATCCATAAGACTCTGCATGCTATTTACCCTACCTGACATGAGGAATGCCCAAGGTGCAGGGCCTCTGAGTCAGATTTCCTACATATGGTCTGGCAGTGTACCTACATTACACCATACTGGAGAGAGGTCTTGCGGACAATTAAATTTGCTACAGGTTGGGAATTTGAGGGCATCCCTAGCGAGGTCTTGCTGGGCCTGCTTCCAGCCCATGTAAAAACAGGAAGCTCTGCCGCACATTTTTGACCCTGGTTTTAGTAGTTGCTAAACGACGCATTGCAATCAAGTTGATGAATGTGAATCCACCAACACATGTGGAATGGCTCTTTGACATGCTGGAATGAGCAACAGCTGAAGAGATCAGAATGAAGCATGTTAGAAAAGACGTGAAACTAGAAGACAATTTGAAGGCATAAGGCAGATGTACGCAGACCTACAGACGGGGGCGCAAACGCCGGGTGCACAACACACAGACTAGTAGCGGACTGCTGCATCATACACACAGCACCAATACCAGCCAACTCTGGCTGCTGGAAAATGACCATAAGATATAATACAGAAAGGCAAGATTTACCCTGTACTCCCGCCAGGAAATTTATTATATTTGACCTGTTATACCGCTTTGGTTGTTACTAAATAGCTATCGTTCAATTGTTTTCTGTTCATATCTGAGTTTAGCCTAAGTGGGTGCGGGGAGGGGTAAAGGGATGTATAGACGATTGAAGCTGGTACATCTGAAATGATGAACAATTTTGTGTAACTATGTGAAATTCAATGTACCAACTATTAATATTGAAAAACGAATAAACATGATTAAAGAGAATGCATTGCCTTTAAAAACAGTTTGAAACTTAGTTATTTAAAACCTCTATCCAGTTTTCTAATTGGTACTTCCGTACAGGCCTTGAAAAACAAGGAGAGGGGATCCCCTACTTAAAAGGGACAGAGCACCAACAGACTAAAAAATCAAATGACTATTTCCCTTTTAAGATACTTCCAATCATACCTATACAAACAGATATCCACACCAATCTTGTACAGTCATCAACTGCTCAACCAGGTAACACACCAACTCAGGATGTAAAGGCACTTATGAAAATATTTAATAAAAATTCTCACAATAATAAAAACGTACACTCAATAAAGTACATTCAATATATCTAAAGCACAAAATATAATATACTTTTACAGATTTTTAATAACCCCCTGGAAAGGAAGGAATATCATAAGACATTCAAATTTGTCAGTTTGGTGTTGATTTGCAATCATATGTGGCACAACATAGAGGAATCAATTTTCAGTCTTTGAGTCTTTACTATTTTAGGTTTTTTTAACAGAGTTTCCAACGTTGATGTGTTTTGGTGGGTAAAACCAATCTGACCACCTTCATCACTACAAACATGCAAATCACTTTCCTCCTTTCCGCTTTTGTTTAAAAAACACAATTTTTCTTTAAAACCTATCATATAAAAAGAAATGAGAGTTTTTTGCATGTTGGGGAGCCTATTGTCTTAAAAATATTCAATTTATCCTCAAACACTTTATTTCTACAATCCATTTTGCATAGTATTTTTTTAAATACAGAAAAACCAAAATGTATTGTTAGATTAACACAATTTTGTTTAACATTTTTTTAATAATAACTATAAGTGCTACAACATCCCACAGTGTGATTACCAACACTCATGCCTCCATCATGCTTCCACAACCCGGTGCCGCCTCAAGTGTACTCATGCACTTGTGCACTGCCTTTTATGCAACTTATCGGTGCTAACACACTCGGTAACAAGCCGTATTCTCTTTTTTTCAATTGTTCATGGATTATATTCCATATCTTTAAGAGGAAAGTATAAATAACCTTATTGTACATTCTCTGACACAGGTATGGGCCATTTATTTACCCCTGTATCAAACCACTACAAACCTATTTGACACCACTATATCTCTGGAGTGTTCAATTGTGACAAAGATTCTCCAGTTCAGGGTCAGCAATCCATCACTTGCTTCCGACTGTGTTCTAAAAAAATATGTACATATTAAAAAAAAGTGCAGACAATCCTGAGCAGCCCCCTGAACAAACACACCCTATTTAGGAGAAAACCTAAATATCAGACCCTCCCAGTAGCTCTTTTGTGGCTATTTATTGTCTAGGAACAAACAGTATATATGCCCAATCTATCCTGCCTATAAAGGTATTTTTGTTTTTTCCTTTCATTGGCCACATATAGTTTCCCTCAAATTGTCCTGCATCTTAAAAGGAAGGGGAGCATGGAATATCCATAAACTACAGTTTCTTACTCATCTCTTATTAGCCATGTGATAACCCCATATAGGTGCCGATTCCGATCCTGTAAAACCCGGTTACAAATGGTCGTACGGAGCGTTTTCTCCGTACGACTCGTACCCGGGAATTCCACCGTACAAACCAGCAAGTACGATTCGTACAGAAATACCATTTCCGTACGAATCGTAAAAAACACCGTACGGCTAAAAAATACATACAATTCCGATCCTGGACAGTGCGTACGTTACGTCCGCACTGAGTCAGGCAGCGTTTTACGGACCAGCAAGTACGATTCGTACCCACAGCACTCCGCACGGCTATATTTTTACGGGAGCCAAAAAGTGCTGGAAAAGCTAATTACGCTGCGATGCACGAGGAAAAGGGGGCCCGGTACGCGCCGTACACGCCATCACCCACATCATATGTGTCATCATGTACGGTGCGGACCCCAACATTGCATATGTACGGACCGTACCCCCAGCCCCCCCCTGTATGTACGTGCCGTACCCCCAGCCCCATATGTACGCACTGTACCCCCAGCCCTGTATGTACGCGCCGTAACCCCAGCCCTGCATGTACGCGCCGTACCCCCAGCCCCGTATGTACGCGCCGTACCCCCAGCCCCGTATATACGCGCCGTACCCCCAGCCCCATATGTACGCGCCGTACCCCCAGCCCCGTATGTACGCGCCGTACCCCCAGCCCCCCCGTATGTACGCGCCGTACCCCCAGCCCCGTATGTACGCGCCGTACCCCCAGCCCCGTATGTACGCGCCATACCCCCAGCCCCGTATGTACGCACCGTACCCCCAGCCCCGTATGTACGTGCCGTACCCCCAGCCCCGTATATACGCGCCGTACCCCCAGCCCCGTAGGTACGCGCCGTACCCCCAGCCCCGTAGGTACGCGCCATACCCCCAGCCCCGTATGTACGCGCCATACCCCCAGCCCCCGTATGTACGCGCTGTACCCCCAGCCCCCGTATGTACGCGCCGTACCCCCAGCCCCGTATGTACGCGCCGTACCCCCAGGCCCGTATGTACGCGCCGTACCCCCAGCCCCCCGTATGTACACGCCGTACCCCCAGCCCCCCCCGTATGTACGCGCCGTACCCCCAGCCCCCCCAGCGCTACGCACATCACAGCAGGTCTTCCTCAAGACAACAATAATACACAAAAATGTGGGACAGCCTATAAGGAAAAGATACCTTATATTAGTGTTGTGTGGCTCATGTACAGCGATATTTAAAAAGAGACCATTAATAAAAGGGGTGGAGGGGGATGAGGTGGGCTCATCATGGTCACTCACCTAATGTCGTTATTCAAACAAAAAAAAACACAATCAATATTCTGAAGGATTATCATCAACCCCAGTTGGGGGTTACTTAGTAGTTTTTCAACTCCTTTCAATTGGTTCATTCCATGAACCGTATGGATTAAATTTCAATTGATTTCTAAACTGAAAACACAATGTATCTTTCATTAAATGTGCATACACACATCTAATCACTGATTTCGACACATGCCAGCGGGTGTTATTATTTGGTGAACAGATTGAAAGGAGTTGAAAAACTACTAAGTGAATCAGATTGTCTTCAATGTCCTATTGATATGAAAATATTGAACATAGTGATGGGCATTCGAATTAGCCTTTTCTAACTTTCTTTAAGTTTTCTGCATTAACACACAGTACAATCAGTATGCTACAGCCAAATACACCGTGAGCCATATTTATGACCTCAGTTGCGTCGTGCTTGCACCACACAACGTTGCGCAAGCGTGACGCAACTGAACAATTAGAATTATGAATTAATGCAAGGCAACTTTGTGTGGACCTGAGTGGCTTCATAAATCTTGAGTAAAGCAACAAGCGCAAATCATTGGGTTTTCTTACTCTGTTCTAGGGAGGTGTAACATGGGCATTGGTTGGGTGTTCCCACGCAACTCCCATGTTTTTGATGCATTCCCAGATTCACCAGAACTGGCAAACCTGGGAATGCACCAAAAAGATATGCCTTTCCAGGGGAGGCGTAACAAGTCGAAATATCTTTATTTCTCCTTGTTACTTCCTCTTTCTATGTGTGCTGCATGCTGCAGCACACATAGAATATGCCTTTTCGGATTGTTTTTGTGCAGGAAGGTCCTCCTTCCTGCACAAAAACAATCTTGCATGCAACGCAGGTGCCGCCTGCGTAGGCGCTAGGCAGCCAAAATAGCGCCAGCGCAGTGGAAAAGGCAGGAATGTGCCGTATTCTTGTCTTGCTGACTGCACTGCGTGACAATTCTCATAAATATGCCCCTGTGTTCCTGACATATTCCGCATCACAAAACATGGAGGCAGGAAATCACATATATATTTGTGGGGTCCACAGATTGCAATATGTTCAGCATTAGCGTAATGGCGGACAGACTAGAAGCACACCATGTACTAATTGACCAAGTGTCATCTGCATCTTGCCAGTAAAGAAAATACGTTCATTCAGCCCTGGTTTCCCAAGTTATATGACATTATCAACAAATCCATCCCAAGCAGGAACTGATTTTGTAGCATCCATGTTCAAGCAACGTGCTCACAGAAAGCATATCAGGAGTCTGACTGAGTCTGACCGTTCAGGTAAATCAACAAAGGAGTCCAAATGTCTCTGGGTCTACTGTGCCTAAGTCGCAGCATCTCCAAAGAATCAGCTAATCCATTACAATATATACAGCATGCTCGACCCGCGCTTCAACTGTGGGCAATTTGGGTTTGGCAATCAGTCGTGCTAATGCTGCGATTCTCCTGACAGATCGCGAAACATCCACCACATAACCTAATGACGCAATCTCCCCGGTAAGCTTCAATGGACAGCCAATGATGTCCTCCAGATACAGCATCCTTGACCCGCGCTTCAACTGTAGGCAGAGGGACCTTCATCCACACCATGGGCACTCTGGCTTTGGCAAGCAGTAGTAATAATGCTGTCATTCTCCTTACAGATCGCGAAACATCCACCACATAACCTAATGAAGCAATCTCCCCGGTGAGCTCCAGTGGAAGGCCAATGATGTCCTCCAGAGTTCCAGGGATCTTACCCCAGAACACAGCAAGCTATGGACAGCTGCAGGCTGGGTGTAGAAAGCCTGCCTCTGGGTGTCAGACACCGTTGGTGCTCCAAACTAACAGACCCATCAAACTTGTGCATTTGGTTGGGAGTATAGTATATCCTACTCAAGAAGGATGAACTTGTACCTATAGTTCCTCAGTATCTCTTTCACCTGTGCTCAACAGTTTTACCAAGTATTTTCTTCAATCGCAGCTCCCAGATCCCGCTCCCAAACCCTATTTGCCGGCAGGGCTGACCTCATAACTGTGTCTGAACACCAAGTATGAAGCGCGCTACCTCACGGTGAGGCTACCCTGGTGCTCTCTCCACCTCTAATGTACATGTGTATTTTCTATTTGTTATTGATACGTGCTGCTTTATTGTAAAGCACTCTGATGCCTAATGGCCATGTCCGCGCTACATAAAATCACAAAAATAAACAAATAAACTATAACTCTGCTCCATTGGGAGCAGTTCTCGTGCCCAAACAAAATGTAAGAAACTTGACCACACTTTAACTATGAAAGACCATTTCGCTGCGACTACCAGCTCCTGTTATAATAACTTGCGCCTTCTACGCAGAATCTTTCCCTTTCTCCCCACTAACTCCTGCAGAAACCTTGTCCAGGCTATGGTGATCAGTAGACTGGACTATGGGAATGCTCTGCTGGCCGAAGTGGGTGAGACTCTGCTTGCAAAGGTACAGGTGGTCCACAACACCGCAGAAAGAGTAATCCTGAATTGTCCTGCAGGTACCCCTTTCACGCCCTTGCTGAGGGAACTGCACTGGTACCTGTGAAGAGGCGGTCCTACTTTAAAGTTGCTGCTTCTCATACAACGCTTTCAGAGGCAAAGCCCACTCTGTCTTCAAAGAAAATGTACCACATTCGTGCCTTCCCGAAATCTCAGATCAAGCACCCAATCCCTTTTGTGTGTGCCCTGAATATGTCAAACTCGCACTGGGGGCAAGGCCTTTTCTTATCTTGCCCCAAGGTCCTGGAACAAGTTACCCATAGCTCTCCGTGATGTTCCTATTTACAGTAAATTCAGAAAACAACTAAAAGCCTACCTGTATTAATTTCCTCTGGTTGTCCTCCCCATCAGGTTCCTCAACAACACCGAGATGCCCCCGGGTGATACGTGCGCTCTAGAAATAGCATTAAATAACATAAAATAACATTCACGCTGATATCTCCTGTTGTGGAACTTGTGAATGTGCCCTGAAACACGCCGAATGATCGACAAGCACAACCCTAGACAGGAGTATCAACGTGCAGTAATGTAAAAAGTAACAAGAAGACGGCGCGTGCGGGCTTGAGAGCAGAGAAACAACCAGGGTCGGCCATCGCAGGACTGGTTTCTCAAGAGGTTACATTAGATACATTTCCGGTATCAAAAAGAAGGGGACTTTATTGGACAAATCTATGGCGTGCAGCTGCCGCTCAGCCACTAGAGGGCAGGGCGTCACCACTGATGTTGCAATAAAATTACAGCCAAGCACAGATCTAGATCCATGAGATGATAGGTAGTCTCGTGTTTTACTGACTATTCATTCTTAAGGGGTCTTACTGTACAGGCCACCACACAAGCAGTGGTGCTGGCTACATTCTGAGCGTGGCAGTGCTGGCCTGTGGTGTCAGTTCTCAGAGTGGGGGTGCTGGCCTGTGCTTTCATTTCTCAGAGTGGGGGTGTTGGCCTGTGGTGTCAATTCTCAGAGTGGGGGTGCTGACCTGTGGTGTCAATTCTTGGGGTGGGGGTGCTGGCCTGTGGTGTCAATTCTCAGAGTGGGGCTGCTGACCTGTGGTGTCAATTCTTAGAGTGGGGGTGCTGGCCTGTGGTGGTGCTGGTCTGTGGTGTCAATTCTCAGAGTGGGGGTGCTGGCCTGTGGTGTCATTTCTCAGAGTGGGGTGCACTGCTGGCCTGTCGTGTCAGTTCACTAAAATTACAGGGATTTTTAAAAATCCCAATAATTTACTGAATGAGCAAGCGTCAGTCTTTGGGGTAAAACCTTTAAGCACAAGTGTGTGTGTCTGCAGGGCCTGGAAGCGGATAACCATGATGTGATATTCAAAGATAATTCTGGCAAAAACATTGCCCAGCAGTGCATTGAAAAGAACATGTTTCTAAACATGTAAGTAAATTGGGGTAGAAGGCGTTTGGTGGTGTATGGACATTTATAGAAACCACGTTCTCAATTAAAAGTGTATCTTGGTGGTAATCAATTACCAGCAACAGAACCTCTGGCACTTCTGAGCCCAGCCAGGGCATGATGGTTTTCACAAATGATGAAGTTCTCTTTTCACATGTCTGGTTGGTGTGTCTGACAATGTGTGAATTGCCTTTTCTGTATTTTATCATTAAAACGTCTTTATTCTTGATAATACTGTAAAGAGCCACTCTGACGCAGTGTAGGATGAAAGGGACCTCTCTGATCCAAGACACATCTACAGCTCGCTGCAGCTTGCTCGCCCAGCTCCCGAGCTCTAACCTCCCTTCACCTTCAAAGAGCAGCATTCCACCCCCCAACAGGGAGAGGATGTACCCTAACGGCTAGAGCGGTCGACCTCGAAGCTGGGAAACCGGGCTCGAGTCTCGGCAACCATGCTCAACATCCTGTGATTCTGGACAAACCACCTAATCTTCCCGTGCCTGACAAACATGAATGTGTCCATCTGTAGCGATTTCTCGGGTCTAGTTGGCGCTATATAAAACTCCTGGTTCTAAATTCCATCCCTGCTAGGAAGCTAAGACAACTCCACACACACATACCTATTGCAATCATGGCTACATATAATGGCCCATAGATAGTGCAGTGATTGCTAAACGTATCGAGAATCACATAAATATCTGCTATGAATAATACCCAGAAACAGTGAGATGGCTGTCACTCAGAGCTCTGATGCCAATAATTACCGGAGTCACTCGGTTCTCGGTCCTGGATGGTAGCAGTCTCACTCAGAGCTCTGTTGTAGATAAAATCTAGATTGGCATAGGAGCACTGCTTATTATTACATTCATATTTGCACTCTTGATCATTGTGACATATTCGATAATCCATTCTTAATAACACACCAGAGATGGTTGATGATGTTGAGATCACCGAACATAACGCAGAGCCTTGCCCTGCCTAACTGACTTACTCATAGCTCTGCTGAGTATATGATTAGTTCAACTCATGAAAAGTCAACAGATAATATACAATATAATATATAATAACCAGTCTCACTCAGAGCTCTGCTCCTGACAGTACCTGGACTTCCTCCACTCTCTGTTTTTCCAGTGCCCAGACAACTCACAGCTCTACTGGGGATAATCTTAACCTACTCAGAGATGCTCTTTTGGTGGTACCTCGACCCAGGATGCTTCTCTTGATAAAGTCTCACACAGGGCTCTGGTCCTAATAACATAAACTCATTTAGAGGTATATCTGGAGTCCCTCCGAGCAAACAGGGCTGGGTGCTGTCACCTTGTGTCTGTCGCCTGTTGGTAGAAAGAGGCCGGTGCCAACGAAGCAGTTTCCATCCCATTGGCACCTGATATTTATAAACATGAACAAAGCCTTCTCTGGGCCAGGTGCTCAAAATAGCTGAAAAGATAGTTGTTGCTACAGTTGACACCCTCAGTGCCAGGCTAGGTGTAAATAACAGTAGAAGGTGCCCTGCACAGAACAGCTACATGCCACCTTCCCTTTACCAACCCAGGAGGTGCTCCCGCCAGACCCGGCTCACTCTAAACATTCCAGTGTAAATGGGTTGAGGATAAGCTAATTTGATTCATTTATTTAACTGTGTGCTGTGCACCTGCTCTTCATTATTAGCCATCCATTTATATTAATAATAACATTGGTCATTTCTGGTCATGTTTTGAGGCTAAGCTTGCTGTAGAGTGTTTTAAAAACGTTTTTCTCTAACCAACTTTTAGGAAAGTGTTCCAAATTAATTTTATTTTTATAGTTCGTCCTAGTGGCTGAGTATGTAAAAGCACTGTAGTATTCCCCCTTCTCAAGGAGACATGGACACCCCAGTACGTATGGCCCTACTTGTGACTTTTTAAACCCATACATTGGAATCGAACCTCCCTTAAGGATGTGGCATTAAGACCTGCACAGCTTTCCCTGACTTTTCTTCACTGCAGTCCACACCCTAGTACAGCTTCACGTCTGCAGTGATGCAACAGGAGCATTTTCTGTCAATCACACATAACACCAAAACAACTCTCACAATGCATTCCCACACACTTCCCAAAAAACATAAATGCCTATCAGCTTAAGTGTTTTATCTCTCTCTAGTTTTTGGTCCACTAGATGCTAGTGGCATAACACGAGAAGAACACACCTGTGGTCATCATGCACAACACCAAAAATACCCCTGCACACGTCACAGTACAAACTGACAGCCTGTCAAAACAGCGCACTCTACAGAGCAGTGTGCTGTCCGCCTGCAAAGAGCTTTGGTGCCTTGTCAGCAGTATGAAGTACTTGCAATCACCCCACGGTGCAATGAAATGCAATGGGAACTTATACTAAATCGAGCACTTTGAAAGGCGTTGTCAGTGTTCTGTATATAAATGAAGCTAGTCAATAACTCAGGATTGAAGGATTTCTAATTAGAGCACGAGGCCCAATATATGGAATGGCTGCTCATTGTGTTCACGTACAAAGGGCACAGATGCCAAAGTACACAAAAGTGGGCAATGGAAAAACGCTACAGATTTAAGTGAATGCCATGCCAAATGACACAGCATACTCACAGATGTTCTAGGACAAGCACATTTCTTAAAAACTGCTACTTATTCTTTTATTTGGAGTATCTAAATGATAAAAGAAAAGGAGGCAGTCCTTAATTTGTATTCTGATCTTTTCTTAATAAAAATTGATCTTTGGCTCTGTTTGAATATAGAGCTAAAACTGGAAAAAAGCACTTTAAATGCAAACTTATTGGTTATTCAATTCAATTAAAAAATTCTTTATTTCGGCCATGTTGGCCATGAAAGAGTACAAGATAACACATAATAAAGACATGATTAAAAACCATTAACATTTTAAAAGATAAATTTCATAGAAACATGGGAGGTCTTTATAAAACGATAGAAATAAGTGTATTTAATCATTAACATTCAATGTCAATTAATTGGCGCCGCTTCGACCACATAGCTAACAAGAATTTGGAAAGTGCAAAGACAATAGGACTTGATGAGTCGGACTTGAGAATTCTAAAAGCAGGTAAACAGTTTTTAAAACCAAGGTTTTTACAAAGGGGAACCAGCCAGTGCCTTCTGGATTTGATGTATGCAGGGCAGAAGAAGAGAACATGAAGTTCATCCTCTACATCACACCTACACCCGGGGCAGGACTTATTTGCTGTAACTGACCAGTTGCTAGTAAAGGCTTTTAAGGCTAAAGTGCCATATCTCCATTGTAAAAAGAGTTTCCTTGCCTGGAGCCGAAAAACAATATCCATGAAATTCTCAAAGAAATAGACGTTTTTAACAGTTAGAAATTATTTAGTCAGGGTGCCAATATTAGAAGCACATATAATGGAATTCAGGTGTTTTTCCTTAAAAATCCGAGTAAGGAACTTACTCGAGACTTGGCAACAGGAGCTTTCCGGGCTATCCCATAGGGGCAATAATCCCAATCTTAAGAATTCACGTTTAATAAATGCCAACCAGGGGATTTTCCCAGAGCTACTATAAGTTAATATCTGCTTGAGCTCTTGCCTGTAATATAACAAATCTGGTGTTGCCCATAGCCTGCACCAAAACCTTAAGGGCTTTAGCGCTAGCTCATCTTCTATTGGTCCTAGTCCCAGATCTAACCTGAGGGGGAGGAGCGGAGTGCCCTGAGGGAGTGTCATGAGCTGCCTAATAAATTTGGTTTCTATTTTCGCAATGGTTGAACCACTTAAGTGCCCCCACAACTCCCCACCATAGAGGGCTGCAGCCCTTGCTTGAGTCTTATAAATCTCCTGGGCTGGGCTCACTGGCTTGTATGTCGATGAGTTTGAGACCTTAAGGATACCCCCCGCCAGCTGTGACAATTTCAATTGTGATGTAACCTGTTGCGCGCCCCAGGAAAGATTCTCTTCAAGAGTAACCCCCAAATATTGAAATGTCGTGACCCTTTCCAGCCTTACACTTCCCAGGGTCGGGCTAGCTCGGGTGGAAGCCGGAGGATTAAATATCATGAATTTTGTTTTATTGACATTTATGTCCAGACCACGAATTCGACAAAAATCTTCAAAGCCATTCAGTATACGTTGGATTCCCATGGGGGACTTAGAAAGAAGGAGCGTGTCATCGGCGAACATGATCGCCGGAACCCTCCTACCTGCCAACCTGGGGGCATCATTGTTTGGTACATTTTCCAGATGAGCAATTACACCGTTGACATAGAGGGAGAACAGTGTTGGTGCCAAGACACAACCCTGTCTCACACCTCTGCCAACCAGGAACCTTGATGACAATGCCCCATTCCTACCACATCTAACCTGGGCAAAGTTCCCCTCATGTAGTCTCATCAGTGCCTGCAGGATTTGTTGCGGAACACCAAGATTGTTGAGGACCCCCCAAAGTTTGTCCCGTTGGACTAGGTCAAATGCGGACCGGAGGTTCACGAACACCATGTAAAGGCTAACACCCTCAATCTTTGCCGTTTTCCAGTATAATAGTATCAGGCAAAAGATTTGGTCCATGGTGGACGTGTTCCTCCTGAACCCTGCTTGAAGAGGAGTTAGAATATCATTTTCCTCTATCCACGCCAGCAAACGATCCAGAACCAGCCGTGCAAACATTTTTTGCGGGACATCTATGAGGCTAATAGGCCCATAATTGGCTGGGAGCAGGGGAGAGCCCTTCTTAAAAATCGGGACAATCTCTGCTCCCAGCCAAGTATCTGGGACTTGCATGCCTCTAAGGACTGCATTAAAGAGGATGAAGAAATAAGGGCCCCAGATCCCTGGTTGGTGTCTGAACAAGTCCCCCGGGAGTTTGTCCAGCCCCGGAGCCTTACCCACAGCAAGTTTACCAATCACACGAGTTACCTCCTCCAGGGAGAATTCTAGTGCCTCTAGGCAAGTGGATAAAACTAAAGGTGCCAACACAACATCCTTTGGCTGATTGTCTGAATATAGGGCTTCAAAGTGTGCTTCCCATGCCGTTGAAGCAATGTTAGGTTCTATTGCTGATCTGGGTTCCCCCGAGCCTGTACTAACTAATGACCAAAATCTACGGGCGTCCCTAGCTTCCAGAGCAGTAGTTAGGTTAGTCCACCTGTCCATGTCCCAGTCTTTTCTTGCATTGGCCGTTACCCCCTTATAATGTAATCGCAAGTCCCTGAGCTGGGATTTGCATGTTGCCGATTTGACTGCAAAAATCAACTTCGACTTAGCCTTCCTGCAAGTGGAGTTGTACCAGGACGCAGCTGGAGTTCTTTTCTTCTTTGCTGAAGCCAGGGGATTAAGAACTTCAGCTAGATTTGAAACTAAGGCCGAATGAATAGACCTTAGCTTTTCATTATAATCTGGGATAGGGACTTTAGTGATTAGGGCCTCAACCTCCATTAGTCTAAGGAGGACAATATCATATAGTTTGCCTAAATCATCTCGTGATTGCAATAGGTTACCCCATTTTACCCTACGTCTGTTATTAGAGAGCAACAGCCCTTCATCTGGGTCATTCGGGTCCGGCCTTAAAATTTCAGTTGGGCCTAGGGGTTTCATTTCCAAGCATAATGCATTGTGATCGCTATCTGACCTTTGAATTACCCTGAAGTCAACAACTCTAGACCACAACCTTGTTTCGACCATGATATAGTCCAGGCGTGATTCTTGGCCCCTCTTGTTAAAGGTACAAATCGACGGAATGTCGGACGGTGTACGCCCGTTACAAGCCCTTAAAGAGTTATTTAAAGTAAGGGCCAAGATCTGGGTCGCCAACGGAGACCATATCTTTGGTCGGGGGGATTGGCAAGGTGGAATAGCCCAATAGTCGTCCTCTCCCATGAGAGCCCCTTCGTTAATTCCCAAGAGGGGCTCATAGTGGCAATTCACATCACCCGCTATCAAAAGGTGGCAGTCGCCTAACAGTGAACTAAGAAAATTAGATAATACATCTATAGTAGGCGACTCAGAGGCCAGACTTACAGGGCGTGAATACACGTTCACAATGGCTAACTTGAAAGAATTGGGCCATTTGATAATTATGCATTGAACATCATCGGAGTATGTAAGCAGATTCTCCGCCGTACAACCCAGATGGAGTGCGACCCAAATAGTAAGACCGCCCGAGGGTCTTTCTTTCCCTCCCCACCTAGCAGGGACATGGTAAGTGACAAATCCTACTCTGAAATGTTCATCCCTGGCCCAGGTCTCCTGGAAAAGACAAATATTGTGTTGGTCCACCAGGGCCCCCCACTCTGTGCAGTGTAATGTATTTGTCAGACCTGCCACATTCCATGATAATATTTTTAGAGGCATCAGAGGAATAACATTGTTAACAATTGGATCACTACCAGTTACGTCACTACTAATTGCGATGCTGCCCACATGTGCTTCTCCCAGAATATTCAGTTCTGGGGTCTGTACTATGGAAGGCAACACTTCACTCCACGGTACCTCGGGAGCCAGCAACATGTTGGATGCCTGCGATTGGGTAGCGAAATCCTTGGAAATGGTAGTGGTAAGTGAACCGATGCTAAAAAGCTCTGGTATTCCATCTGAGTTTGAAAAACTCCTATTTAGGATGGGGCAGGGGATGTTCAACTTAGTGTGCCGTAGTCAATCCACCATTTCCAAGTATTGGTTATTATCTTTTTGAACTAGTTCCAGTTTATGTGGGGGTGCTTCAGCACCTCCCGCACCCCTAGTTCCTGCGCCTCTGCACTCAAAGGTGCTGCTTTGGACCAGTATATTGGAAAGTAGGTGAGATTCATGACAAATTCCTAAGGGGAGAAAGAGAGATAGAGTTTCTATGGAGGAACATAGTATTTGAATGTAGACACAGTTTATGGTAAATTATAAATTCTCACCTTTTGCCTCTGCACAGCTCCTGCGTTTTCTTTATATCTCAGATCTCATGGATCATGACTGATTTGGACAGTTGCACAACCCAAAAATAGTCAGGTGGAATTTCATTCAGTTTCGAGTTGCTCCTAATGATTCTACTGGTTGTTACCCTACGGGCCAGATCTAAGGATTAAAGGGCCTATTTTCGAAGTGGTTGCGCTGCTTTTGCACCACACATCGTGGTGCAAGAGCGACGCAAACCTTAAGTCAGATATATGAAGCCACGCAAGTCTATTTTGCATGGCCCTGAGTGGCTCCATAAATCTGGAGTAAGGCAAGGCAATGTAAATCGCTGCATTGACTTAAGCTGCCCTAAGAAGGCGTTCCATGGGCATTGCATGGGTGTTCCCATGCAACTCCCATGGTTTTTGACACATTCCAAGATTTACCAGAACTGGTAAACCTGGGAATACCCCAAAAAGATACGCCTTCCCAGGAGAAGCTTAACAAAGAGAAGTATCTTTATTTCTCCTCGTTACTTCCTCTTTCTATGTGTGCTGGATTTTGCAGCACACATAGATAGGTGAATATGCCTCTCATGATTGTTTTTGTGCACAAAAACAATCATGAGAGGCATCATCCTACATCTTACATGCAACGCAGACACCCTTGCACCCTGGTGCAAGGAGCCCTGCGTTGGTACTCGGCGTAAGGGCAGAGAAAACGGCATGGATGCACCGAATTGCCTTAAATACGGTGCATTCCTGCCCTTTCCCTGTCACGCAGCGCAGCAAGGTGACTTACTGTGCTGCGTTGCATGACATCTTTATAAATAGGCCACTAAATGTGCAATTCTGGAATCTTAGCACTGCCAATGTTTTAGTATTAGACATTTAGGGCCGGATATACTAAGAAGTACTAAGATACTGCTAGCAATATCTTTTTTTGCGACCCGACCTATCTACTAATATGTTGATTTGAATAACACCGTTTCAGAGGAGTCGCAGATTGACCTGCTTAACTATCATTAATTAGGCAGGTTTCAAATTGCAACTCCCTGAGATTAGCTACAACACAGGTTTGCTGTCATCCAATAGTCAGGGGACCACCATCCCTGTGATTGATTGTCAAAATTGAAAAACATTCTTTTTGTTAAATCTGCCTGATCTCCTTAAAGAAAACAGGGCTTTTATTCATTTTCAAAACCTTCAGGGACAGTGGGCAGTGGTCCTAGGGACCACCATTTGAAAATGAGTTATTACCCCAGGTTGAGAGTTATAAATGGTTTGCGACCGGAATCCAGGGCTGGGGGTGTCGAGGTTGTTTTCAGAGCTGGTGGGGTTGGGGTACTTTACAGGGCTGGGGGGCAGGGGTTGTTTTCAGGGCTGAGGGCAGGGGTTGTTTTCAGGGGTGGGCAGGGTAGTTTTTAGGGCTTGGGCAGGGACGTTTTTAGGGTGGAGGGGAGGGGTTGGTTTTTAGGTGGGAGGGGGTTGTTTTAGGTGTCAGAGGCTTGTGGGGCCGTTTTAGTGCTCAGGGCGGGGGGCAGGTATCGGGGTTGTTTTTAGGGCTTAGAGGAAGACAGGGTAGTTTTATAGGACTTGGGGCAGGGAAGTTTTTATGGCTCAGAGGGGAGGGGGTAGGTTTTCAGGAGGAAGGGGGTAGTTTTAGGGCAGAAGCTGGGGTCGGGGGGGAAGACTTACTACTCAAGTCTTAACCACAGATATGTCTTTGCCATACATGCCTTAACAACGCATATTTTGCTGTAAAGGCAGGCGTAGTAAAGGCATATGCATGGTTAAGACTTGTGTTACTTTCTGATCCCTAAAAAGGACAAAGGCCTTCATCCAATCCTGGATCTACGCCCTCTTAGTTTTTTCTTAAGGAAGGTCAAGTTCAAGATGTTCACCCCGACCCAGGTTCTCTCTGCCCTGCATCCGGGAGACAGCTTGGTTTTCGGGAAGCGTACTTCTATATTCCCAGCATACAGTCCCACAAACGCTGTTTATAGTTTCATGTGGGCCAGGAATGTTTTAGGTTCCCCGTGCTCCCCTTTGGTCTAAGCAGTTCACCTACGGTGTTCACAATGGTGATGGTGGTGGTCGCAACCCATCTGCAGTGGTTGCAAATACCATTCTTCCCATACCTCGATGACTAGCTACAGAAAGGGTCGCAAACCATCTCCAGATGACCTATTGACATCGTTGGGTTTCTCCATCAACATGCCAAAGTCACACCTGACTCCTTCACAATGGCTCCCCTTCATCTGAGTCTTCCTGGCTATGGTGCTCTTCAATGTTATCCCTCCACCTCCTTGGGCCCGAGACATTTGGGCTATGATCCAGATGTTTCAACCCGCAGCCTGGGTTTCGGTGTGGTCAA
The DNA here is from genome assembly GCF_964204655.1 of Triturus cristatus. Lineage (NCBI taxonomy): Eukaryota > Metazoa > Chordata > Amphibia > Caudata > Salamandridae > Triturus > Triturus cristatus. The sequence goes on along the minus strand of NC_140582.1, from coordinate 710,114,815 downwards.
CTTTGTGGCCTCTTGACCTCCTACTGTTTGAGAACTTGCCAGGTGCGCATGTAGGTTCTGCAGTGGAATCTGAAGTCTCAGTGGGGTCAGCACCAAGGACATCTGTCAGATTCCATCCAGGTGCTGAAGGAGACTGCAAAAAACCTGCAGTAGTGGATGTTTGACTGTAAGTAGGCCGGCAGCAGACCCCTCTCTCTACCTCATCCAGAGATAACGGTTGTGATGGATGCATTGTTACTGGGTTGGAGAAGGAATCTGGGAGAGGTGGAGATCAGAGTTCTCTGGTCTCCGGCACAATCTCACCTCCACACCAACTTGTTGGAGTTGTGAGCGATTCACTTGGCACTGAAGGTGTTCCATTCAACCATCAATGGGGAACAGGTACAAGTGCTCACTGACAACATGACCACCATGTGGTATAGCGACAACCAGAACAGGGCAGTATGGGATTGCAGACTCTGTGTCAGGAAGCCATACACCTCAGGTGGTGGCTGAACACTCAGAACATTTCCATGGTTTGTACAACACCTGCAGGATAGTTAAACCCCAGTACGGACAAAGTCAGCCAACTTTGCCTAGTGGATCACAACTGCGATTACACTTGGAGGTGGCACACGGAGTCTTTGCACAATGGTGAGAACTTTATATGGATATATTCATGGCAAAGAATGCACAGTTTCACAACTTTTGTGCTTTGGAGTTCCCAAGTCAGTATTAATTAGGAGATGGTTTTTGCCTGTTTTGGAGCATGGGACTCCTATATGCTTTTCCACCCTTCACCCTCCTGCCCAGAGTTCCAGGTCTTGAGTCTCTTCCTGCAATCCTCCAGCGAGGTTGATGTCCCGAGATGGAGGGGAAGACCGTTCTAGGACATGACGGTGAGGTAGGAGAAGGAGCGGCCTCTGCTGTGGCTTTAGCGGATACCCCGGGTTTGTGCGAGGGTGAGGGTGGCAGAGCAAAGGTCTCTGGGTGGTTTGTGGAAATTAAGTTGGCAGTTGATGTATGCTGGTCCTAGGTCGTAGAGGAATTTGTAGGCGTTTATCAATATCTTGACTTGTCATCTGTTCTGCACAGGAAGCCAGTGAAGGTTCCTGAATTGTGGGGCTGTTGGGCAGGTTGAGGATGAGTCTGGCGACTAAGTTCTGTATCGTCTGTAATCTTCTCGTGAGTTCGGTGGTGGTTCCTGTGTACAGTGTGTTGCCGTAATCCAACCGGCTGGTGAGTAGGGCTTGAGTGACAGTTTCCTTAAACCAATGGGGAGCCATTTGAAAATTCTTCGGAGCATGCGGAGGGTGTGGAACCATGTGGCGGAGACTGCATTGATCTGTCACTTCATGGTGAGTTTGCTGTCCAGGATGATGCTGAGGTTGCTGCCATGGTCTGTCGATGCGGGAGTGGGTCCAAGTTCGGCGGGCCACCAGGTGTCGTTCCAAGGGGTGGCATTGTTGCCAAAGATCAGCACTTCAGTCTTGTCAGTGTTGAGCTTCAGACAGCTGGTCTTCATCTAGTCAGCAACGTTCTTTATGCAGTTGTGGAAGTTGCTCTTCGTGACTGTCTCCCATCATTCAAAAGAGCATGGTTATCACACTTCTTCAGGTTGCTGCCATTTTTCTGTCACTGTCTGCCTAATATGTTATAAATAAGGCTCCCAGTTTCATGGTATTTATTTATTTGACATTTCAGTCGGAATTTATCCATATTTATTTGTTGCTAATGTCATCTGTATTTATCCATATTTATTTTGGGTTTTATGAAAAAATAAAGTTGAAACGTGTATATTTCCACATTTATGTAACTAATAAATGTGCATTCTTGCTTGAAAGCCTGAAACGTTTTAATGATATGAACACCCACAGATTATAAATCAATGCACTAATATGAAAACAAGAACATTTTAGTATCAAGGTCTGTCACGGGCAGCATGAGTAGTCAGAAAATACAGCAAATGAGAGTAGTGTGTGAATCTATTTTTAGATTTGCAAAAAACTGGGGCACAAGCCAATTAAAGAGATGGTTCAGCGATATAAGTCGAGGGGCACATGCATCAAACTCTACATTTGCCATTACCAAAAAGCAATTTTTAAGGAATCGCTATTTGGTAATCGCAAATGCCTATGCATGTAGGAATCGCAATAAAATTTGCGATCCCTTAACATTAGCTAATAGCGATTCAGAAATTGCAAATCGCTATTAGCTAATGTGGCTCCATTCATTCCTAACGTTCTACAGGCCTATAGGAATGGTAATGCATTCACAAATGTTGATTACCAAATTGGTAATTGGAAATTGCGTTAGCAAATCCAAGGGTGCCCAGGGGCCTACGACCCCCCTGAAGCACCCCCCAAAAAAAGGTAAGGGTGCACATGTGAAGCACACACATGCTGAGCATGTGTGCGCTACATGACACTTTGAAAAATGCATTTTTGTACTTTTTTCAAAGCATGCACAAATTACCATCAACTTGAAGTTGATAGTAATTAGTTTTCCTAAATGCACAGTTTGCACAGTTTGCATTTAGGAAAGGCTACATGCATTGGCAAATAGGGATTCACAAATTGCGATTCCCTAAATGCATTCGCGATTTAGGTAACATAAAAAAATTTGATTACCTAAATTGCGAATGGAAAACGGTACATGCATCTGAAAATGCCTTTTTCCATTCACAAACAGCCCGTTTGCGAACGGAAAAAAGCTTGTTGCATGTGCCCCTAAATGTCTGGGAGTGGGAAAAAATGGAGCATGCTTGTGAGCTCACGAAATATCACCTAGAATGCAGGCCTTTGAAAATAAATTCCTCTGTCAATTACTGGCTATCCTGAAATTGACCCCAAGTTTTATCTCCCACAGTGAATTGGGTATGGGCTATTTAGAAGATAAAGTTATAATGGCCAACCCTCTTACTCTGGGTTAAAATATGGTCTACCGAACAAGCATGCTTCTCAAGAGACATTTTGGGCGACTCCCTGAAATGCCATGGCTGGCATATGTCAAGAGAAGATTTAATGACAAGGGCCTTATTAACCTCTTTGATTCTCCAGATTGCATTGGGCCCCAAACTAAGGGCATAGTTAAGGAAAACTTTATTATGATAAATGAAGAGTTTAGAATCGCATGGGCAAGTCGTTTAACCTCAGTCCTTAACTATTTGCCTATTTCCACAATGCATGGGACAGAGCAGTAGTTAACCTGTGTAGAAAAACAAGATCATAGATGTTATCTCTCAAGGTTCAGGTTACATACAATTCATTATTTGGTTGCTTTCCCTAACTCTGGCTTCTGGTTTGAATCTCTTCCAGATTGCCCATGTAATAACTCCTCATCCCAAACAACAGCGCACTTTATATTTTTCTGCAATTTATATAGTAGCTTGAGAAAACGCTTTTTATGACCACTTTTAAAGCATAAGCACTTTACATCGCACCAAGAGGGATTGATTTTTTAACAATGTTTAAATACCCCTACGGTTTGTTTCTCTGTCCCCAACTATATTTTGTCTACATTAAAACTGAGGCGGAGGTATGCTTTATAAGGGTACTTATTTCAGCTCTGATGGGAATGCCAATAGTTTTAAATGAGCACTAATCACTAGGGGTGCCAAAACAGTCATTTTATATAATTGGCCAAATGTTTACATAGATTATATTTAATGATGTTTTAAATCAGTTTTAATTTGATTTATAAACCCTTTCAATAACCTCCGAATCCCAAAAACTAAATGATGTATAATGTATTTTAATTCTGTGTTTTTATGGTCATTACTATGACTGAATAAAAACTTTTGAACTGAACTGAACTAGTATCAAGGTTGTGCATATTTACTGCTTTTTAAATCTCTTTACTAACATTTCTTTACTTTTTAATCCTTTACCTGTCAATCTGCACAGCTATTGAATGACAATTCCAATTTTCATTGTTATCCACATTTAGAAATAAATACAGAAAGGATAATAAATGGGTTTCTGTTTGTAGTTATCTGTAAAAATCAGTAAAAAGGAAAACGGAGTCTTAATTACAAATAGGGCTCCCGGTTTTATGGTATTTATTTTTTTGCCATTTCCGTCTGCATTTATCTATATTTATTTTTTGCTCGTTTTATCTGTATTTATCCATATTTATTTTGGGATTAGTGGAAAAATTTAGTTGAAATGAGTATATTTTTACATTTATTTAACCGATAAATATGCACTCATACTTGAATGTCTACCTGGTTTCAGTGCTGTGAACACCCGCAGAAGATAAATCAGTGCATTTATATGAAAATATGCACATTTCAGTATCAACCTTGTGCATATCAACTGCTGTTAAAGCCTCTTTACTAAAAGTCCTTTATTTTTTAACCCCCTAATCTATCAATCCACACATCTATTGGCCTGACAGTCACGGCAGACAGTATTTAGAATTATTCAAAAAGCAACTCAGTTTCCGTTTTTATCCACATTTAAAAATAAATACAGACAAGAAAATGAATGTTTTCTGTCTGTATTATCTGTAAAAATCTGTAAAAACGGAAAGCAGGGAACCTTAGTTATAAATCTTTCTATAATTTACATATCTATCTTGAGACAATCTACAGTTGGATATTTTTTGATGTATGCATCTGCCACTTCTAAATACGACATGATTCTCAACCTGATGAACCTTATAGTACAGTGATGCTCGAGGACATGCTATGAAACTGAACCTGTTTTTTTATGATTCTATGCTCTGGGGCATGCTGTGATGCTGTAACTGAGGACATCTTGTATTTATAAAACTTGTGTGCGTTCAGAACAGAGAGTAGGGCATGGTTCTGAAACTGTCACACATGCAATAATTCATAAGTTATTGGACATTCTATGAATGTGATGCTGGTGAATGGCAGGATTCTGGAACTGGTGGACATTTTCTGATTGTGAAGCCGCTATACAGCCCATGATTGTGGAACTGGTGGACATTCCATGATTCTGTACCCATATATATCTCATGATTGTGGAAACGGTGTATTTGCCATGAACCTCAACGTTGATGGGCATGCCCCGATTTTGGGGCAGTTGGATTTGCATGATTCTGCAGTGGGTCGATTTTCTATGATTCTGAAACGGGGGGACCAACTATGATCAATGAACTTCATGCAATGATTGTAAAACTGGAGGGTCGTGGTATCATTCTAAAACTGTGATGAGAGGCTCGAACATGTGCTTATTCTGAAACTGGCGGAAATGCGATGCGTCTTAACCTGCCCTGCATGCCCTGATTCTGAAATCTGGGGACCTGCCATGAACTGCAACGGAAGGACGCGATTTGTTGCTTAGTAGCGAGCCGGGTGCACTCCTAAAATATTTATTTAAAACATTGGTTGTGTTTTATAATTGGAACCTATCTTTTTATTCCGCTGTAATTTGGTAAATGTGTTTTAATTGTAATAGCTTGGGTTTATTAATGATAAAGATTTCTTGGGGGATCTGCCACCCCTTCAAAGTTAGTTGAAAAGTCTTCTCGGAAGCACTCTATATGGGAACAATTTCAGGGGGATTTTCAGTGACGTGGTGTATCCGCCTAAGGGAGCGCTTTCACTAATTCTGCACAGAATGTGACCCTTGGACCCTCCTCTTATGATACTTCATGTGATGGAATCAGGTCAAATGTTACTTGTCACAGATTTGCACCCAGTATGCTTTTAGTGAATGGACGCTGGTAAAAAAGGGGACACCTGGAGCCACCCCCCTCACCAGGGTCGCAGCCGTGACAGTGGGCACTTGTGTGCAGCTTTGCTAGGCCCTGATAGCTAAGCCTGCAGGTGTGCATCATTTCAGAAGCAATTACACGCGAATGAGGAAACGTTTTTAAGCACAAGCGCGCAGAGCAGTTGGACGGATACCACAGGCTGTCACGTGCCACATGGCCCGAGCACCAGCTCGCGATATATTTATGGATCATTGCACGAACGCTCAGCGCACTTACGAAACGTAAAATCTTAAAAACACATTCACTCAGGCAACATCTGCAACCGCCGCTCAGATGTGTCTCGGACTATAATAAGCAGTGAACCCCCTGTGAAACGGGAACAGATACCATCCGCAGATAGTTACGAGCCCTAGGCGCCAGGGTACAGGGGCTTGTGTCGCTTGCTCCGGTGGCCCTCTACTAACATATGATAAGTGCCCTTAGATTGGGCCAGGACCCTTCACACTGTTTCCTGGCTGGATGTGCACGAGGCTGATGTACTGCCAGGCGTCTGCTTTCAGAAAGACAAGGGGGCATATTATTTACAAGGAAATGGCGGAGCGCGGAGCTGCAGCAAAATTTGCAGCGCTGCGCTGCCATTTCCAAAACGCACGGATGTGCCATATTTACAACAATACGGCGCACCCCTGTGTTTTTCCTAGCACTAGTGCTAAAAATAGCTGCCTAGTGGCAACACAGACACCCTTGTGCAATTGTGCCAGGGTGCTTCAGTTGTAGGGAATGATTGCTTATGTGCAGGAAGGTGTCCCTTCCTGCACATAAGCATAAGCAGGGGAGTTAGACAGGGTTGCATCTTGCTCCTTTTTTGTTTACCCTGTACATCAACAGTTTGAAAAATGTTCTGACTCAAAACTGTAGGGACCTCCCTCATATCGGCCACCATCCAATTTCAGCCCTCCTCTACAAAGACGATGCTGTGCTCATGGCCCCTACCCCCCTGGGTCTACAATGGTTACTTACTTGCTTTGCCAATTACATGCAGGATTTGGGGTTAACAGTCAATTTGGGTGAAACATTTATAATGAAGGGTGGGATGAGGACAGTGAAGTGCCACAACTTTATGGTCAGTAACACAAAGCTAAATTATACTTCCTTGTTTTCTTATCTGGTAATTTTGTTTGAGGAGCATGGTTCATGGAAACAGTCTATTAACTCCAGGAAGCTACATCAAATGAAAGCCACCACTGAACTGTCAAATTTAACTATTAAACCTTTGAATGAAATGTTAAATATTTACAAGACCAAGGGGCTCATTACGATGGCGGACAGACTTCAGTCAGTCCGCCATCGTTTCAGATTTGGGACTGGACGCTTATGAGGGGGCCTCCCTACAATCCAAATTACGATGAGACCACCACGGCGATCGCATCACCTATACTTTGCATTGTGGCTTGGATGCGGTCAGCAGCCCCCGCCGAAATGCAAAAAAAAGGCACTTGCATATCCTTGCACTACGTGGCAGGCACCATGTGGTGCCTGCCACATGGTGCAGAGATAAGTAGGGGGGCACCATTGCTGCCCCCCAGTGTCCATGCCCCAGGGATAAAGGGGGGCCCACTACTGGCCCCCAAATCCGTTTCCACCTGCCTTTTCGTGGCAGTTTGACTGCCGCAAAACATCCAACGGAAAGGGATATCATAAGCCCAAAGGTGGTGCCTGGCATGCACTGCCGCAATGCTGCCCAATGTTGCTGCTCCGACAGGCAGTCGGGAAAGGGCCGCCTGTCGGAACCGTGGCGGTCGGTCTTTCCAACCACCATGCTTCCCCAACGCTTCCCCCGGCATCATAATATGGCGTGGGAAATTCACATTGCGATGGCGTAGGGCCCGTCACGACAGGCTGTGGGTGGCAGGCCTTCCGCCGTCGTAATCGGGCCCCAAGTGCGTGTCGACAGCTCTGTATGGGGGGGAGCATGAAGATACAGTAATATCCACCCCCTCCAATTGGTAGAGAATGCCTTTTTCAGGAATCTCCTCTCTAAGTTCCCAAAAGTTGTTCCTCGTTTGTTTTCCATTCTGAACTTGGGGCTCCATTTTATATCATATAAAGTCAGAATCCAGCTAATTCTCTTATGGCATAAGATCTGGTCTTCTGACAACACTTTATTAAATTGCAAGGTTATTAGTGATTGTCTTAAAATGTCTGCAATTCCCTGGCTGAATTATATTAAACAAACCTGTCTTGGTCTGGGACATCTGCAAATACTTTGGTTAATCAGACACATTACAGGGTATTTGTAGGAAGGAACTAAAAAAGGCATCTTTATCTCTGTTTGAGGATCATAGACTGGCTGCAGAACTTACAAAACCCAGCATTGTCGAGAATCAAATGATTTTGGCTACCTATGGTATTCAAACCTATCTCAAATTTGTACATAACTGTCATCACAGGTTTGTTCTGACTCGTTTCAGACTTCACCATCTGATAACATTTCCCACAACAAATGACTGGTCAAGAGTGTTAATTAAATGCCCTTGTGATAATCTATCTCAACAAAGCACTCTGCACATTCTGTTCTTCTGTATATTTTATAAGGATTTGAGGAAGCGTTTCATATTGCCTATTTTACGAGATTTAACATTTAAACAATGTCACCCTGTTTTTCCTGTTTCTGCAATCACTACCCACTTTTTCAATGTGCTGCACCATCCTCACCTTCATGGGGTTGTTGATCCCTCGTACATTCCATGTGAGACATTTACAGTGTCTACCTTCAGATGGGTCAGGTGTCATAAGTGCAGGATATCTTGCTTGTCATGAGTGCGAGAGTGTGCCGCGGGCAGAGCCAATGCATTTGTAGGATGACACTAGTGTGCTCTGCTATGGTGAGCTGCAGAACTTGGGCACACAGTGTAACAATCAACGCTCCCACTCTGGCCTCCCCAACTGACCAGCAAATCAAATCCCTCCCATCCACCCTGTTTCCAGATCAACTGGCATCGCCATTGGAGCTGCATAGCTTGCTCCAACATAAACTGAGCGATAAACAATACCCTAGATTTTATCATTCGAGGGTGGACCTCAGCAAACCGATCACAGTGCACTAGTTTTTTAGGTCTCGCCTGACCCAGCGCATGGGCTGGTCTGGCGAGACTTATTGAGAGGGCTCCAAAAAGTGCTACCAGGCCAGCCTAGAGCTACAGTGCATGTGCACGGGCGCGCGCGCCGCGCTTGACCGAGATTACTTTCACTTTCGCTTTGACGTTTTATCGCAATCACTTTCGCGGCCACACGGCCGCTTGGCATAGCCAATAGGTCTCGCTTTTGGGACCTTATAAGTATTTAGTTATGCAACTGTTGCATGGCTAAACACTTATAAGGTCCCAAAGGCGAGACCTATTGGCTATTCCAATGCTTGTATTGCATTGTCAGTTGGGGAACCAGTGTCAGTCAGCTGCTTTCACATTATGAAGAGGATCAGTACTTGTTCTTCCTCAGAGTAGGTATTGAAGCGATCATCTGCTGCGTGTGCAGTACTTACCTAGGTAGCCTTAAATCCTTTCAGGAAGTTATTACCCTGTTGTGGGTTTTGAAAGATTGTATGCTTGTCCCGATGTGTTATTTTTAGGCAAGTTGGGTATAGTATATCGTATTATATGGTGAGAAGCTGGAGTTTTTTCTTTACAGGTAGAAATACCTGCCAAGCTCCTGCACAATCAAGGTCAAGTCGGGGTAGAATAAGTCATTGCATTCTTTATACGGCAGGCCTTTTTTCTCTCAACCCAGTTGCAGTACTACGTCAAAATCCCTTAAATTCAACAGCTGGACTATAATGGGCCTGGCGGGCACTCACTGGGTGGGGCTGGGGCGCAAGCGTGTGCGGTGTGCTCGCGCCACAATTAGCAGTTTGGAGAAACTGTCTGCTCGAAATAGCGCTGCCAGCATTTCCTCCACAAATACCTCCATTTTACCACTGGAGGTGGACTCTGCCACTCCTAGTATATGCAGGTTATTTCCAAATCCTCGTTTTTGGCTTTAAAGAGGGGTAATACTTTATTGCTGTCTGTTGGTTGTCCTCCATTTTCGATATTCTTTGTTCAGCTTCAGAGATGTGGCCTTCATGTATTTGTATTTTGGGAGTGATGTTGTTCATGGGTGAGGCCAGAGAGTCTATCTTTTATTGTTGGACACAAGGCTGAGTTGTATCTTGCTGAGGAGCCCTTTTATGTCAACCTCCTCATCTACAGACATTTGGTCTCCTTATGTTGGCATCTCCTGTGCAGGTGCAGAGTCTGCACCCTTGCCTATCCCCAACTGGACTCAAGCAATTGTTTTGACTGTTTTGGGCCTATCGAATTGCCCATCATGCAGATAATCGGAACAGATTGTCCCCAGCCCACACCAACAGCAGGGCAGCACGGTGTACATCCCCTTCAGGTCGTGCCTCCTTTACACCTCGGCAGGTTCCAAAGCTTCTTCTAACAATCTGCATTGCCCAAGTAAATGCTGCTCTGGGTTTCTGTCACAAACTGCAGATTCAGGGGGGAGGGAGCGGTCCTCCACGACAGTCGTTGTAGAGTTCCTTCACCACTAGTGGGACTACTGCATAGTTACTGGGCCTGGTAGGATAGCAGAGGTGCACCTGTCTTCCAGCTTCACATTCTCACATCACTGCACTCATTGCGCACATCACCATGGAAAGGTAGGGGAGCATTCCTGTTCTCCAAATGCTGCGCCCCCCCGCTGTGAGAAGGGGTTAGAGCCCAAGTCTGGCATGTGACATGTGCGATGACATATGTCACAGTGTGTCACATTTTTCGGATATGTTGTTTCAGGTATAATTGTGTTAGAAACCTCCCAGAAGTGCTAGTGGGTTATTCTGAAGATTTATCTTTAATCTGGGTTGAATTAAGAAAACCATATTAAACAAGCATTTACAATGCAATGGTCTCGGCATTGGTAAAGTTAGAGCTATTGGCATTGCTCATGACATTATTTTTGTTTATGTTTGTGCTTTTAAAACATTTAAAGAAACGGCATTGTCATGAGCAATGCCAATAGCTCTAACTTTAACAATGCCGAGACCGGGGGGAGGAGCCTAGCGCGCAACCAAGATGGCCGCGTAGGTGCGAGGCTCCCGAGGACCTCCGCAACCTCCTACGTTTATCCTGTCTTCATCCTGCATCGGTTGAGGGGACTGTGTCGGTGAGCCTGAGCCGAGGTGGTACCCGTTTCCCGTTTTCGAATCGGACCTCGGGTGCCGGAGTGAGCACCGATTGAAGTTTGCGGCCTACTTCTCTCCTGACCCCGGATTCGCGTTTGGGGCGACCCAGTGGCAAAGTGAACAACAACGGCGGGCTGGGCCTGGCGAGTCGCGTACCCCACACTTTCACTTTCACTTTCGCGCCCCCTTGCCGTTTTCGCAAGTGGGATCGCGGCGCTCTTTGTGTTGGGGTGGCCTCGCTGGGAGACCCTGCCTGCCTGCCTTCTGTGGCCCGCTCTGCCGTCCTGGGGTGGCCCCCCGGAGCTCGTGGCCTTGATTGCTTGCCCTCCACTGCGTGGCTGGTGCGGGTGTGAGACCCGCGACGATGGCCACGAAACAGGATGGGGATCGGTTGAAGGCCAAGTCGACCCGGCGTGGCGCCGCACATCAGGCCAACATCATGGACCGCTACACCCTCCCGAAGGGGTCTCCCGGCGGACCGCACAAGTCCTCTGAGTGCCCCCCGGATGCCCCGGATTTGCCCACGGATCTGACTCTGCAAGACGTCATGAGCGCCCTTGCTGAGATGAAGGCCTCGGTGGGCCAGCAGTTCGACACTTTAGCGCACAAAATCGACGCGGTCTTCGTTGATGTCAACCTTGTGAGAGCTGATCTCTCTAAGACTAACGACCGGGTCGATTCTTCGGCCCACACCGCGTCGGGCCTCACGACTGAGGTGGCGGCCCTTCAAACGGAGGTGCACCGGCTCCGTCAGGCGAGTGCGCTCATGGATCGGCGCCTGGAGGACTCCGAGAGCTGGGCCCGGAGGAATAATATCCGCATCATCGGAGTACCCGAGGGACGGGAGGAGTCGGCGGCGGATCTCTTTGTGGAGGACCTGATCACTACCCATCTCCAGCCTCCGGGACTGAGTAAATTCTTTGCCGTGGAGAGGGCCCATAGAGTTCCCGGGGGAAGACCGAAGGTCGGAGCCCCTCCGCGGCCTCTTATTGCCCGTATTTTTAACTTTCGGGACAGGGATGCGATTTTGCAAGCATCCAGACTGCAAGGGCTGATTAAGCTGGAGAACATGGAGGTGAACTTTTATCCTGACTTCACCCAAGCGGTCCAGAAGCAGAGACTGAGCTTCCTGGGCGTCAAGCGGCGGCTTCGGGGCATGAACTTAAAATACGCCATGCTCTTCCCGGCCAGGCTGCGGGTGGAGGTGGATGGTCGCACTCACTTTTTTGACCGTCCTGAAACGGCCGGGGACTGGCTGGACACTTTGTCTGGGGGTCATGATCGGGATGGCGGGGGGGGGGCGCTGCAGGAGGAGACGGCCCACTGGACCGGGTCTGAGGTGCTGATGCTGGGACTCACTCGGGACGACGATGCTGCCACTTTCGGTCAAGCTTAGGGTCTTTCGTTTGTTGTACTCGTCTTCCCTCCTTTGGAGGCGGTGCGGGGTCTTGAGGGGGTACTCTTTCCTCCTCTAGGGGGTCTAACTAGTTCCAATTATATAGGGGCGACAGGCACACTGCAAGTTGGGGGGGCTGTCTGGGCTCATGCAGGGGTGCAGGGAGGGGGGAGTTTTGTTGGGGCGGTTGGGTTGGGGTGGGGTATTGTTCATTTGTACCACAAGGCAAAAGTATCGTTGTGCTATTCCTAAAGTGCTCTCGGGGGGACGATTGATCGCTTTCGGCTATGATGGGGGGTAGGGGACTGAGTCTTTTGTCCTGGAATGTTAATGGACTGGGGGACAGGATAAAACGGGGTGTGGTCCTGCAGTTCCTGAAACGAATTTCACCTGACATAGTTTTTCTGCAGGAGACACACCTCATTGGCAACTCCTTTCGTGCTATGAATCGACGGGGCTACCGCCTTCTGGCCCATTCGGGCTTCACGTCTGGTTCAAGGGGTGTGGGCATCATGGCCAAGACCTCGCTCCCGTTGGAAGTTGATGAGGTGCTCCATGATGACAGGGGACGTTACACGGTTCTGGTGGGTAGAATGGAGGGCAGAGTGATTGTTTTTGTTTCTGTCTATGTCCCGCCAGGGTTGCAGACGACCACCTTTGCGGATCTGGGGCGCCTCCTCCTTGGCCTTCCGGAGGGGATTCTAGTGGTTGGGGGGGATTTTAGCGCTGTGGTTTCCGGAACTGAGGACCGTCACCCCCCTAGGGATCTCCCCCGTGCCCAAGCGTGGTTGTCTGGCCTCTTGGATACCTTGGGGCTGGTGGATTGTTGGCATTTGAAACATCCTACGCAGATACAGTACACCTTTCATTCCGGGGCCCATGGCAGTCTCTCAAGGCTAGATTATGTCCTGGTGCCGGCGGCGCATGCGGGGAGGATCGGGGAGGTGCGCCATTTGGCGCGGGGTATTTCAGACCACTCCCCGCTCTTGTTGCACTTCGACATTCTCCCGAGGGGAGAGGGTAGGGTGGTCCCGATTAATCCCTGGTACCTGCGTGACCCCACCATTCGCGCAGAGTTGGTTAAGTCCCTTAAGCGATATTTTGACGATAATGTGGGGTCTGTGTCATCGGCGGTCTCTCTGTGGGAGGCGTTCAAGACGGTACTTCGGGGGGAGGCCCTGTCCCTTATTTCCCATTCCCGGAGGCGCGAGCGGGAGGAGGTGACCCGTGTTGAAACTGAGATAACCGAGTTGGAGAGTGACCTAGAATGTGGGGTGACGGATGACAAATTACATGTTCTCCGACTCAAGCAGGCGGCCTCTAAGGCCCTCGTCACGGAGGCGGCCAGGGGCCTCAGTAGAGAGCAACAGGGGAGACTGTATGATGTGGGTGATAAGGCTGGGAAATTGATTGCGTGGCTGGACAAAAAGGAGAGAGCGAGTCGAGTTGTCCCGTCGATTGAGAAACTGGATGGTGTGTGTGTCACTGAACCGGAAGAAATTGTTGATTGCTTCGCAGAATATTTCCGTGGGGTGTATTCCCCGGTGTCCTCCCGCTCGGAAGAGGATTCCCATGCCCTGCTTAGGGACATCGCGCTGCCTTCCCTTTCGGAGGAGGACAGAGTGTCGTTGGACGCCACCCCAACCTCTGAGGAAATTGCCCTCGCCATACGTTCGGTCGCATCCGGCAAGGCCATGGGTCCTAATGGTCTTCCCATCGAATTGTACAAGCTGCGACCGGATACGCTGGCGCCGCATCTCCGTGCTATGTTCCTCGCGGCCCGCTCGGCGGGTTCCCTACCGCTAGACCAGCGTCTGGCTACTATCGTGGTTATTCATAAGGAGGGGAGGCCGCGGGACCGGGTCACGTCCTACCGGCCTATTTCGCTGCTGAATGCGGAACCCAAAATTCTCGCCAAGGTGTTGGCCAATCGGCTGGTTGGCGTGGTGTGCGATTTGATTCACCAGGATCAGTCCGGCTTTATCCCTCATCGCAACACTGCGCTTAACCTGCGGCGCTTGCATGGGGTGCTCGCGCGTGTCCCGTTCATACGGGAGCCGGCCATTTTGGCGTCCCTGGACGCCACTATGGCGTTTGACACACTTGAGTGGCCATATATTTGGGCGACACTGGCGAAGTTTGGGTTTGGCCCGGGATTCATCGGTTGGGTGAAATTGTTGTATTCTGGACCGCTGGCGCAGGTGGCTGTGAACGGTAGAGTATCGGCTCCGTTTGAGCTGGGCAGGGGCACGCGGCAGGGCTGCCCGTAATCACCGCTCCTCTTCGCGCTTGCCTTGGAGCCCCTGGCGGAGTGGCTGCGGTGGCATCCTTCTATCCGTGGTCTCCGATGGACCCCCGAGTATGAGGACCGCGTATCTCTTTACGCTGATGAGATTCTTCTGTACCTGGCTTCCCCACGTAAATCACTGATAGTACTGGTTGATGTATTGCACTCATTTGGCCTCAACTCCGGCCTTGTCATCAATTGGGCTAAATCGTGTGTGTATGTCCTCTCTGGGGAGGTTCCTATCCTTCCGCGGGGTTGCCCTATCCAGATCGCCCCGCGGGGATTTAGGTACCTGGGTGTCTTCATTACCCTGGACGCGGAGGCCCGATATAAACAGAACTTGCTTCCCCCCCTCCAGCGCCTGAAGGAGCACGTCGCGCGTTGGAGGCGCTTGCCGCTCTCGCCGCTCGGCCGGGCGGCATTGTTTAAGATGATGTCGCTGCCACGTTTCCTGTACGCTTTACAGAATACAATGGACGTTGTCCCGGCGCGCTACTTTCGCGAGGTGGAGAGTTTGCAGCGCCGCCTGTTCTGGGAGGGTAGACCGCGTATCGCCCTGGCGAAGCTGACGCTCCCGTGGTACGACGGGGGGGTTGCCCTCCCAGATATCAAGCGATATTACTGGGCCTCCCAGCTGGCTGCGATAAATCACGGCCTTTACGGGCCTGCTCTAAACCCGGCCTTTGAGATGGATAAAATGTTACTGCCGGGTGGTGACTATAATCGGGCGCTTTATTCTAGCTCGCATGACGCACGTCTGACGGGCCCCACGCGGGCCATGGTACGAGTGTGGCACGCGGCTAACGTGGCGATGGGGTGGAAGGATCGTTTGACCCGGGCGACGCCACTATACGCATCTGAGCGGCTGGGCTCCCTGTGGACCTCGAAGGGCTTTGAGAAGTGGGACATGATAGGCATCAGCAGGGTGGGCGATCTCTGGACGAGGGGGGGATTCAAAACGTTCGATGTGCTGCAGACGGAATTCCAGTTGCAGGACAGGGAGTACTTTCGATATATGCAGATCCGTCATGCGTTGTGCTCCGTATTTCCGGACGTTGCCTCCATCCCGGAGTACTCCCCTCTGGAGGATAGAGTGCTAGATGGGCATGTACCGGACGGCACGATTTCATTAATTTACAAAAAACTCATCAATGATCGCTCGGGACTGCTGACTAGCCTTCGTGAGGCGTGGGGGGCTGATGGATTGGAGCTGGATGACGAGGACTGGGTGTCAGCGGTGGCCTCCCCGAAAGAGGTGGCCATACCGGCTCGCCTTCGCTTCGTCCAGCTCAAGATACTCCATAGGGTCTATGTTACGGGGCCGAGTCTGATGCGTATGGGCTATGCTGTGGACGGGTTGTGTAAGCGTGGGTGTGGTTCTTTGGGGACCTTTCTCCATATTTTGTGGGAATGCCCGGAGGTGGCGCGATTCTGGCGTGGTGTGCATGAGGTTTTGCAGGCAGTTACGCATGTGCCGCTGCTGCCCGAGGCGAGGAGATGTCTTCTGAATGTGTGGGAGCCAACCGACTACTCAGTGCCGCAGACGTGGTGGGTGACTCTGGGATATATGGTGGCCAAACGTGACATTGCGCAACTGTGGGGTTCCCAGAGGTCACCGACTGTCTCGGCGTGGAAGGACAACATGGATTGGTGTATGTTTCGGGAAAAGGTGGTGTATGTTGCGAGAGGTAAGCCTGGGAAATGGGTGAAAGTGTGGGGCCCCTGGAACGCCTACCGTGGGGGAATCTGTACCCCGCCGCTGATGCCTGATCCGTCACCGGCCCTGTCTCCTTAGCCTGCTTGTCTTCCTGGTTCTGGGCACTGAGTCCACTTTGTCCCCGTCCCGACCTATCCCCCCCCTCGATATTCCTATGGATCGGTAGGGTCCCCCCCCTAGGGGAGCACATGCTGTTGTTTCCGATTGTGGGTTGCCTTGTGGACTTGTTTTTTGTTGTTATTTATATAAAAATGAAACCGTTGTGTGGGGTCCGGATGGTGTGGCTGCCAACGCTTCTTTCAACTCCTGTGATCTCTCTTCTGCCGCAGCGTGTGTTCTACTGTTTGTATTATATGCTCCTTCTGTTTGCTAGCGGCCGGCCTGAAGGTTGTAGGCCCATCTTTGTATATCTTTTGGATTCTGTAATAAACGGTTTCAAAAAAAGAAAAAAAAAAACAAAAAAAACAATGCCGAGACCGTTGCATTGTAAATGCTTGTTATTTCTGTCTTCCTCTTTTCCTCCTTACTCCCTCCCCTTCGCTTTCCTCTCTCATGTTATCCTGTCTCCGTCCTCCCTTCTCTTTTTCTTTCATCTTTGCTCCCTCCTTTTCCCACTCATTCCATTTGATCTTCTTTCTCACTTTCCTCCCTAAGAGTCTCCCTCCACTCTCTCTTTCTCTTCCTGCCTCCTCTCTCC
Organism: Triturus cristatus; assembly: GCF_964204655.1. Lineage (NCBI taxonomy): Eukaryota > Metazoa > Chordata > Amphibia > Caudata > Salamandridae > Triturus > Triturus cristatus. The sequence continues at coordinate 710,097,830 of NC_140582.1, read as the reverse complement.
AGTTCCTTCTTTCTCTTACACAAACAAACAAGGAGAGCGCTGCTGCACTTCAGTGAGGAAGGGTGATGCTGGAAACCATGCACGTCGTAAGGTTCACACTCACTGGCCATAAGATACACAGGAGCACTGTGACTGAAACAAAGGCAAGGATGAAACCGGCCGTCACTTGTTTTCGGTGAATAAGGGATGGGTGGCGAATAGCTGGGCTGGACAGGACCAGCAGCCCTCATCTGCCTCTTTGTTCCATGGCAGCACAATAACATGGCTCTCATCTAATTAATTTGGCCCACCACCCCGTGACGATGTCATCTATTTCAAAGACCTTATGGCCTTCTCTTGTGTCATGTTATATCATTTCCTTCGATTTTAAGGTCAGGCTAAAGGTGATGTTACGTTATTTCCTGTTATGTCATCATTAAGCAGGGTTGAAACCTGAAAAATCCTAGTAGCTACACAAACAGCATTAATGAAAACACACTCCCCGAACATAACAACGACCTTACCTTTCACTGGCTGCGCAGTCCGGTCGTACCGCTACCTATGGAACGAACCCAGAATACCAACGAAGGCCGATTCGACACAAAAGAACGCAATAACTCAATGCGAAAAGTATATCCGACAGTTTCAAAACAAATGATTAATTTGTATATATGCACGTGAATCTTCTTGAAATTGTAGGAAAACCAGTAAACATCTACTTTAAAAACATAGTAGCTACACAAACGGCACTAATAACAAAAACACTCCCCAAACCTAACATCGATCTTACCTTACAGTGGCTGCGCAGTCCGGTCCTACCGCTACCCATAGAACGTGACCCAATATAGTAACCTAGGCAGAGGCGATACAAAACAACGTAAATAACGAGATAACAAAAGCATATTCGACAGTTACGGTCAAATAACTTATCCCTACATAAGCGTATCATACATCTTGAAACACACATCAAAGGTCCAAACTAATCGGAACTTACCGTATAAACTAATGCCCCGCCCTTTTGTACCGCTTACTACAGAACATTCAGGAAGATACCGATCGCCGCAGATTCGACATAGGACGACGATTATCAGCAATGTAGATCAGATTTGGCTAAACATGAAACATGCATTTTCGGCCAAATCTGGAAACGTATTTGAAAAACATAGTAGGTACACAAACAGCATTAATGAAAACACACTCCCCAAACATAACAACGACCTTACCATTCACTGGCTGCGCAGTCCGGTCGTACCGCTACCTATGGAACGAACCCAGAATACCAACGAAGGCCGATTCGACACAAAAGAACGCAATAACGCAATGAGAAAAGCATATCATACAGTTTCAAAACAAATGATTTTAATTTGTATATAAGCACACCAAGCATCTTGAAATTGTAGGAAAACTTATCCTTTTATAAAAACTCAGTAGGTACCCAAACAACCTTAATAAAACAAGTAGTAATCCAGTTAGTCGCCTTTGTGCTGCTGGAATGACTCAAAGAACAGAAAAACAAGGCAGAGCAAAAGGCACACCACTGCCTTTCTCCAAGGCAGAGCAGAAATGCCTCGGAGAAAGGCAGCCTCCTTTTCGGATTCGGGGGCGTGTTTTGCTGTTGTCTCCTCCCTGAGACTTTTCGCAAAAAACACGCCCCCGATCCGAAAAGGACGGGGCATGATTGGAGTGACGGGACCTCTTCTCCAATGGCTGGCCAGCATTTACGAGGCCAGCCAATGGAAAACAGGGCAGAAGAGGGGCGGGTTCAAGCTCCTCTTCTCCCAAGTCATTAAATCTCCGGACTTCCGGTCTGCCGACCGGATGGTCCCGAGACCTAAAAACGACTAATACATAAATGTATTCTTAGTTGGTGGTACTTGAACCCTTGTCTAAATACTTATTTATGGTTTGTACTTACCACTATACCGCTTAATGCCTTTTAATTCAATTGTGTGGCTAAACATTTTATGAGTCTGCACTCAAACAGAAGTCCATCTTCTATTTCCATGCTGTTTTGCTTTTATATGCCACAAATCCACTCTTGATTTTCATGCTTTATAAACAAATAACTCTTCCTTTCTTACACTCTGGCACTAGCCGATGCATTTATTTTTCTTCCACAATCATCCTCAAAGTATCATTCCACAAATTAAGAGATTTCTTTCATAGCAAACCTTGCCCCCCCCCCTTCCACATGCCACAGCATGCCACAAATGTCTGACATGCAATGGCTTGACTAAAGAGACCACAAATCTCCCAGAAACAGCTCGGGGTTATTTACAAAGGGACATCTTTCATTTGTGTAAAATAGAAAACAAATTGGAAAATAATATTAAAAAACCAAATTTCCCCTGGTGGGGTTTGAACCCTTGTCAAAAAGCACTCTTAGACCCTGTTTGCTCCCACTATATCATCTGTTTTATTAGTGAAACTTATTGGCCCAGAGTCTTTCTCATACAAAGAGTGGGCTGTCCTTCAATTTCCATGCTGTTCTGCTTTTACATGCCACAAATCCACTCTTGATTTTCATGCTTTATAAACAAATAACCCTTCCTTTTTTTCACTCTGGCCCCATGAATTTCTTTTTTTTCCACAGTCATCCTCAAAGTCTCATTCCACAAATTAAGGGATTTCTTTCATAGCAAACCCTTCTCCCCCTCCACAGGCCACAAATCTCCCAGATACTGCTATGGGGTGATTTACTAAGGAACATATTTCATATGGGTAAAATAGAAAAATAGGGAAATTATCAATCAATCAATCAAAAAACCTTTATTTCGATTGTTTAAAATCATAAAAGTACATAAATAAAACAATTCATAATGATGTATTCGATCAATACGAAAACCATAATGAGAATAAAAATGACATACTGTTTTATCAACAAATAAGGCCCCCCATTTTATTTATAACAATCAATCAATCTGTATTGTTGCATATCAATTTCCTACGGATTAACCACATTGCAAGTAAAAACTTAGAAACTATTACCACGACAAGTGGATTTAAATCACTTCGCAAGACCCTGAAAAAGTCAAGGTAGCTCCTAATACCCAGATTCAAGCATAGCTGAATAATCCATTTCTTCCGAATGCTGGCGTATGCTGGGCAAAAAAGCACAACATGTATCATAGTTTCCTGTTCAGATGAGCACCCCGGACAATTGTGCTCAAGGACACCCACCCATTTATCAGTGAAAGAATATAAAGGGAGTGACCCATATCTGAACTGGAGAAACAGCTTCTTTGCTAGAGTGGGCTGAATAACATCGAGGTCAGGTACAAAGGCGTAATAACACTTAACGTCCAAAAACTGATAGGGAAATTATTATAAAGAACGATTTTCGCCAGATGGCGTTTGAATCCTGGTCAAAATACATGCATTCCCCTCAATAACTACCACTGTACCATCTGTTACCCTGGTTACAGTTGGTGATTTTCAAGGGGATCAATTTCACATGGGTAAAACAAACATAAAAAAAAATAAGCAAAGGCCCTGAATTGATGGGTTAATCCTGGCCACAAGATATCACATATTAGTATCTTTGCCATTGTAGTGTTCTGCTGAACACATAACTTAGCTACCGTTCCTTAGCAGCTTTATTGACACCCACACCCATACATCACATGTATCTCCAGTTAGGTGACACTGCTAATAACAGGTGCTGGGTGCACAAGCCTGGGGCAAGTTCCATGATGTAACCTGTGTGTTTGTGTTGCTTTATTTACTAGCATTTGAGCTGAGGGTCCATAGCACCGTAGCCATGACACTAAATCGTTTTGGAGTTTGGTGGGTTGCCGCCAAAAACGACATCCGCTATTCACAAAGCTTTTTGTACCTTCCTGTTACCCATTGTGACAGCTGTTTCTCTAAAGGTACAGAAATCATTGCTGGGATGGAGGTTAACTCTAAATCTGGTGTACTCTAGTCCATGATAGTAGCGTATGTAATTTCTTTCACCACCCTGACTGACAGACTGCCGCCTATCAAACTATAAAATGGGCCCTTAAATCTCAGATATCTTAACTAGTCATATTCTGACATTATGGCACATTTTAGTTACATTTGTTCTGTACTGAAAGACACGGACATCAAATGGATACAATATAACCTTTTTATACTGGATACAACCAATATTCCCTCTTTCTTCAGACTATTACGTCATGCTAGGCATAAACCCTGAACTCTCAGGAGCTTGTAATGTGCTCTTGCTTTAAGTATTGGAGCTTCTCTCTTCCTTGTTGTTTTGCAGAAATGTTTAAAGTTGTTAGGCACTGGTGTGTGTAGGCAGCATTTAGAACAGCCTATATTAAACTTTCACAAACTCTGAAATTGTTGCCATCTCTGGCAATCCTGCAGTTGCATAGCAGGGTGAGAGAATGTAGTATAGATAAGAACCACATAGGGTACCTGTAAGAAAATAAAATATTACTTTTGAGTGGGTAGTAGGTCAGCAATGTCATAAAGTTACAAACATGTTTGCTCCAAGCTAAGGTTTCGGTAATTTAAACCTGAACTGTGCCCCTGATTTGTCCGTGTTGAGGCAAAACAAGAGGTCCAGTGTTTTTGTCAGCAGAAGGGAAAATATCTTTACATTAGAGGGATGTGGCAAACGAACACGTAAAACAAGAAAGACAACAGGTCTATGTACACCAAGAACAGATGCAGCAAGTGGTATATATATTATTGCAAAGGCAGTAACTGCCAAGATGTACGGCCAATGAGAAAACAACAATCTGGATTATAGTGATGAAATAACCATTGATTGGAAGCCTGTATACACTCACCAAATTTCATAAACTGGCAATACCGCCACCTTTTGACACCGACATGCCCATACAATCCTACACATGTTTTTTTAGCTTCCTAGCTCTAGTTTAGTTCGGGCTGCAAGGTTTGTGCAGTGCACCAAGAGTGCACTTAGGGAGTTTGGTAAGATGTGAAAACATGTCTTTGTCCTCCTCCATGTTAAAAAGTCAGAGTTCTACTGGAGTGTACTTCCTAATAAGATGTTAGGAGAATTACAATTCCTCCGTACTTCCATAACCCTAAGAGCATATCATTGGACAAGAGATGAGATGGGAAACATTGGCTCCTGTTGACAATTGCCTTAGAAGTTTGCTCAGGGAAATGTTCTAGAAGGTGTACGTTGGGGTGACGTTCCACCTGCCTCCATCCGGCACTCGATAACAGAATTGACCACTTTGGTGGTTTGTTTTGAATTAATGTCTATTTATGTTGCTTTTATGATTATGGTAAGTTCCAAATTCCTGTCCTCGGTTTTTGGTGTTTAAGTACTTTCATCTCATGACTGGTGAGAAGGGAGATTGTCTTGTTTAGTGTTCTGCACTGCTTGGATGGCCCTCTGTCACTGACCCGTCTGCTTTGGCATGGTGGTACAAGCTAGAAGAAAGTTGTCATGGGATACTACATTGGTTATCTTGGTTAGTGATTAACTGTTAAAATAGGTGCAAACAATATTTGCATCCCTTTTCGCACATGCTTTCATTACGAACTGAGCACAAATTGTACTTGCCCCAGTTTTTCAACAGGCAGCTACCATCAAATTGCAAAATGATGGCAACTGCCCATGCGAAACATTGTGCATGTGATAATATCGTGAACAAATTGGGTGCAAAAAACGCTTTCTATTGGTAGTTTCTAGTACCTACTAACTGGTTATATTCAGGTAAAAAACAGGTGTGGTGCTCGTCCCTAATGTCACTTGCACCAGAGTGGGTTTCATGCCTGTCACGTCACGGGTTTAAGCAACAATGTAAGATATGAGACCATCCTAGAAGTAGGCAAATCAAAAGCAAAAGGTTGCCATTCTGTGTCAGTTGCAGTTAAAGATGTTAAGTAAATGATATTTAAATACATAGTTTCTCAGTCCCTGTTCTCTGTGAGTGCTGTTTTGTTCTTTAAGACACTTATAATGGCTTTCTAATTCTACGTCCTGGGGTAGTAGCATGACGGTTAAGAGGAGTTTGATGTGGGAAGCAGCAGCGTTGCAAACTCCATTAAAATCCTTACGACTAGTTCAGCAATTGTCTTCATCATTACAGTTTCTGACTATGAAACTAGAGTTAATGCTAAGAAAATCATGTTTTTAGGAGGGCAATGTGGCCTCCTTTAAGAATGAGTACACGTGTGCGTCCTTGCAAAATATTTAATTATAAAGAAGCTCAAAACCGTCTTTAGCAACTAAACCCTGCTGCCAGAGGTGTTTGTCAACAAGGGAGGAGGGTAAATCCTCAGACATCTAGTAAGTAAGTTTAGTTTATTGTGGACTGGGGGCTGAAATCATGAGGTGCCAACATGCCTGATGGGTAAACAAACAGTATTCTGTTAACAAAATACACTTATTTCTTGCAACTAGGAACAAACAATGTGGATTGGTGTTCATTAATCTCTCTGGGAAAATGTAAAATATCACAGTTTATTGGTTTATCCTCTGTATTGAAGTAGTCTACCCCCACCACTGTTTGTATCGTTGAAGAGAAATGAAGTGAAGGTAGTAAGTGGGGTTTCTTTACATTTCACTCTCATCAAATAATAATAAAAACAAACGGCCGCGAAAGTGATCGAAAGTAATCGCGGCAAGCGCGGCGTGCGCCCGCGCACATGCACTGTAGCTCTAGGCTGGCCTGGTAGCACTTTTTGTTTGGAGCCCTCTCAATAAGTCTCGCCAGACCAGCGCATGCGCTGGGTCAGGCGAGACCTAAAAATAGATAAAAATTGAATAAACAGATTGACTCCAAAACAATGAAAAACCAAAATAAGGGGAACCTGAGATATTATTTTTTACAGGAAAGTGTGCCAAGAATAGTTCACTGTTCATGGGGGGCTGGACATAGGTGCAATTTGAGGTCAACTGAGATACACCAAACAGGGTCAGATACACCAAACAGGTTCTACTAAGTGGGTAATAGTTATTATATGTATGGGGATTGTTGATACATTGATATGCTTCTCTTGGCACATTTCAACTTTTTTTTTATACCCTTGAGCACATCAGGAATTGGTGAAGGGTGCATGATATAATAATCAAACAACTAACCTTATCAAAGTTCCCTTAAACATCATATGAATTGTCTCCTGTTTTATTTTTACAGGTTGCCCCTGACGAAGGGACGTTACATCCCGAAATGCATTGGGCTTATTGTTTCTTATGTTAAATCACCAGAGTTACAATGTAAATCACGCATTAGACATGTATTGAATGTATATGTTTGAATCTGAAATATTGTTTTGTTGAAATGTCAAATATATAGAGTGAAAAACTCGCTGGTCTAAAATTGTTAAATTTTATTGAATTTTGAGTATTACACATTTTGTTGTGCACGTTAGAGTCCAAGTCACATGTAGGGACCTGGCCACTTCATAATTAGTTTACATCATTTGCCAGGTAGGCATATGTCTAACGTAGTACACTAACAGGTATACCCTTTTCAAACCAGAAAGAATTTCGAGTGCGCAATCCACCAACACTGTCTTTCAAATCTCCACATAGGCCTTAGGACATGTACACTGTGTGAGAAGTTGGCCTGGTATATGCTGTCCACTAGTTACAGTGGGCACCTTGCACCAGTCGAAGCAACCCTTATTGATGATTAGGTTAAAGACAACCTTTATTGAAAGCTATCCTAGTGGTAGCTATGGAGAGCAGCCTTCAGGCTAAGTCTTGAAGGAATGTAAAGCAGCTTGGTTTACCAGATTATAACCTCTTGAATAACTAAATGAAAGGAGAATCACACAAGGTATATATATAAAATATATGTATTTATTTCTAAACATTCTCTACTAACCTCTTTATGAAGTTAGAGAGCAATGCACTGTGATGGTTTCCCCTCCTAGCTGATTGGGATCCCAGAATGTAGGGCCTTTATGGAGATTAGAAGACTAGACTACACGTGGTCCTGGGAGCTTACAGTTTAAGACTATATTACAAAACAAACAGTCCGACAGTCTGTGTCCACAACAATCAATGCCAACTAGACAAGGGTTAACGAGGTCCTGCAACTCAGTCGTCCCCTGGAAGGCCTTCTTCCTCAGGCCAGTAGTCCTCCAGTAGTCCCAACCAGGACTGGCATCCCCAAAAGACAAAACAGAAACAACCACACCATCACTATTCGTACTGTATTCTACTACTTGACTAAGGTGCTCCCCATCACCAACATCCTAAAGTCACCAAGAGGTAGTGAAAGAGGGGGGGGGGGGAAGTAGGGAATAAGGAAAGTGATATCATGTGAGGGGGTTGCAACTCGGGAATTACAGGTGCCTTTTCCGTCATTTGTGCCAGAGACCCTTTAAGCCTTTCCCCGCAAACCGCCTCCAACTTTCCATAAAAGACACTTGCCTGAGGCTACGGTCCTCCAGGACCGTAGCGTCTGGTATCTCGGTGTCCTGTCTCCTCTGGGGACAGCCGGATACGTGGACTGTGTTTGTTGGGGAGTCCTCCCTCTTCGATGCTGGTCCGTCGTCCTCGGGTCTCCCGCAGGTTCTCTGGGGGATTCCAGGAGACAGGGTGAGTCAGCACAGGGCTGAATAGACCTATCTGCATGTAGAGTGGTGGAAGACGATAGCACCTGGGTCTGAATAGGGCTGTGCCTGCCTTTCACAATGCTGGCTCCACCTCCTGTGGTGAGTCTGATGCCCCTGGCCCACACTGTCAAAGGAAAGAAGGAGTCCTGTAAATAAAGTGCTCCAGGACTGCACAGAGCTGGTTTGGACTAGGTACAGGCCCCTCTGCCTTCAGAGGACAAAGGATTTATTAGTATAAATATGGGGACCCAGACCCAAAGACTTTAGAGCACTTCTCTGCCAAGGAGAAGCCCAAAAAGGAATCTGTAGGAGTTGGACTCCCCCCCCCCCCCCTGCCAGTGTGCTGTTTTGCTGGGTTGGCCTACACTGGTGTCTTCAGTGCCGAGGAGAAGGAACTTTTAAAGAACTTTCATCATCTTGCAGAATATTACTCCAAGGGCTTGATTTGAGCTTGCCTCCTGACCGAAGTCTCAGGGATACCAGACTTCACCCCTTCTGTTTGCCTGCATCTGGAACTTGCTGTTCTAGCTGCTACAGAAGGAATTTTGCAACACAGACGCCGGTGAGTGACGGCGTCTTCTGCATCGAAGCCGTGAGCGCTGCTCCAACTTGCAAAGTAGACCCGGTCGCCGTGCCACATCGACGCCAGTGAACGACATCGTAAGCCTGCCATAGCCGTGAGCGCTGCTCCGACTTGCGACGCTGGCCCGACACCTGCTGCTGTGCCGCATCGACTCCGAAGCCGACATCATCGCAGAGCCGATCGTCGACGTGGGATGTCAAGAATCCATCGACATCATGACATCGTACGGAACGGTGGTTTCGGCGCCATCGTGACGTCACCTCATCTCCGGTCAGGAACCGACGCCTCCCCTGCCTGCGAAAGCATCCAGGTCCCGACACATCATCTCCCCGAAGCAAGGAACCGACGCCGCACCGCACCAACGACACCGCATCTCTCCGACACCGCAAGTTGTCTTTGTTCTCGCTTTTCCAAGGTACTGTTCTTTGGGAGTCTGTTTTGACTCCAGGCCCGACGCCGCACACCTCGCGGTCGGTGCCATACTTTGGGATTTCTTTGACCTCGACGTCGTGATAACTCCAGTTAGGGTTATCTGTTGCTAAAGACCGCTTTTAAGTGAATAACCTATTTTTGAACTATATCTACCATCTTGAGGAATTATTATTGATACAGTATTGTGGATTTTTGTCGTTTATGGTCTTGTGATAAGTCTATATAAAGAATACTTATTTTTATGATACAACCTGTGTGGTGTCCATCTGTAGTGTTTTCACTGTATTACTGTATGTGTTCACAAATGCTTAACACACTGCCTCTGAGATAAGCCTGTCTGCTCTTGCCAAACTACCCCGGGGCTGAGCAGGGGTTATCCAGTAGTGTAATCCCCTTTCCCTGATTTAGAAGCAAGGGTCTCTATTTGGTCAAAGGTGCAAGCCATTGCCAACTAGAGACCCCCAGTTCTAACATTTTTCCACTCCTCAGCATAATAATATATATTAATCACAGTCCATAATCCTTCCCCATCCGAAAAGATTGAGCACATATGGGTTCAAAGGAGCTCACACTTTAATCCAACTCGCATAACTCATTTCGGCATAACTGCCTTCATCTAATGCCTATGACATAGATGTTACCAGTGTTCACATTTTAAATACAAATTATCTTTCTGTGATTGGTGGAGACACTCTAGCAGGCGTGGAGGGATATCCTGATCTCGGCACTCCAAGTCCATTCACGCAGGTGCTCTATGGTAAGTACCTTAATCCACAGTGGGAGGTGCCTGCTGCTTCCCCTCATGTACCCCAATGTCGCTGTGGGACAGTTGCAAGTCTCCTGGACCCTCATCCAGCCGCCACAGCCCCGTCAGATGTCGGACCTGAAAGCACCCCTTCAGTAAGTTCTGCCTTTCTATGAAATCATATTCCAACTCGTGTTGGCAGGTCATTGTTACAGGCTGCGGCGGTTCAGCGGCTCCTAAGAAGTTTGGAAAGACCATTTACCTGCCATTGATGCCACCGAACTGCTTAAGGGTGGGTGCTCTCTGTGCTGGTGGCTGCACAAAATATCACAGTCCATAATCCTTCCCCATCCGAAAAGATTGAGCACACACGGGTTCAAAGGAACTTACACTTTAATCCAACCAGCCTAACAAGTTTAGGCATAACTAACTTTATCAAATGCCTATGACACAGGTGTTACCAGTGTTAACATTTTAAATGCAAATTGTCTTTCTGTGATTGGTGGAGACACTCTAGCAGGCGTGGTGGGTATGCCGATCTCTAGTCGCAAATCTCCTAGCCCCTCATCCAGCCGCTTCTGCCCCGTCAGATGTCGGACCTGAACTTTCCCTCAGCGACACTGGGGTGCGTGAGGGTAAGCAGCAGACGCCGCCCACTGTGGATTAAGGTACTTACCATAGAGCGCCTGCATGAACGGACTCAGAGTGCCGAGATAGGGATATCCCTCCTATTATTTCACATACACTTTCTTGTCGCCACTCTCTAGACATTGTGGGTCATATGTATAAACATATTTTCCCATATACACAGAATGGGTAAACCCTTTGATACATCTGGCCCTGTATGATTTAACTCTCCCAGTCACCAGTCCTATTGTCCTTACCATCATATATGGACAGATCATTTGTGAGTGCCTTTCTTGTGCAATTTCTCTAAACCAGTAAAAACTACATCTAAGCTTTCTTTAATGTTCAAACGTAGAAATTGGAGATTGATCATGGACAAAATTCTTTCCAAAGCTATTTCTCCTACCTACTGTCGCCTTGAATGATTATTTTTCTTCTGCTAAACTTCTAGAAAGATATTATAATCTTTTAAATTCAAAATACAACACTTGGTACACTGCTAAAACAGGCCCTAAAAAACGACTTCTAAGAACTAGTATTGGGCAGAAGAAAGAACACTTAAGCACTTTTTACGCTTCATTGAACAAATTTGAGAGGCAAAACTATAATCCTGAAACTAAGATCGAGTAGGACATTGTTAATCAGATCTACAAATGTGCAATTTTAGTCTAAGAGGATTTTAAACGCCTCTAATGCTTCCCAAGCTTTGTTCTCGATGATTAATAAAAAAGACCTCTTAATTTAATTGAGATATCTAATTCCATGGAGAAATGCAATCAGATTGCTGCTTTCTTTTCTAACAAAATTGATAGTATCCAAGCAGCATTTAGTGTCACCTCAAATTTCCTCTCATTCTTTGTCCCTCCTAAGTCTGTCCAACAATGTAAAGTTACTAACCCAGTCCTCTCCCCTAAATGATTGTGCTTTATCTACTCTACTGTTGTCTAGAAAGTTGTCAGATTCCCAATGGGACCCATTACCAGCTATTTTACATAAAGCATATTTGAAACATAACCCTAATTGGGAAATAGTAATTATTAATAGTGCAAAGGTTGGTCGCACACTGCTCGTCACACCAGCAAGTTGCCCCAAGGAACTGTGGTAAATGTAGTGGTGACGGCGAGTACGCCTATGCCACGATGTATAAAGAACAGTATGTGTTGCGTTAGCCATCCCTGGACACGTGTTTCGAGGTAGTTGCCTCTCGTCAGCAGGGAGCAGGTCAGTGTAAGGGGTGCCACGTGGACTGCCAAAATGTAATTAAAACAGGTCAAGTACCTCTCATGGCGCGCAGGTGCAGATCCAAGGCTCGTCAGCCCGTTGGCTCAAGGGAGCCGTAATAAATTGTGCAAAGGTTGGTCGCACACTGCTCGTCACACCAGCAAGTTGCCCCAAGGAACTGTGGTAAATGTAGTGGTGACGGCGAGTACGCCTATGCCACGATGTATAAAGAACAGTATGTGTTGCGTTAGCCATCCCTGGACACGTGTTTCGAGGTAGTTGCCTCTCGTCAGCAGGGAGCAGGTCAGTGTAAGGGGTGCCACGTGGACTGCCAAAATGTAATTAAAACAGGTCAAGTACCTCTCATGGCGCGCAGGTGCAGATCCAAGGCTCGTCAGCCCGTTGGCTCAAGGGAGCCGTAATAAATTGTGCAAAGGTTGGTCGCACACTGCTCGTCACACCAGCAAGTTGCCCCAAGGAACTGTGGTAAATGTAGTGGTGACGGCGAGTACGCCTATGCCACGATGTATAAAGAACAGTATGTGTTGCGTTAGCCATCCCTGGACACGTGTTTCGAGGTAGTTGCCTCTCGTCAGCAGGGAGCAGGTCAGTGTAAGGGGTGCCACGTGGACTGCCAAAATGTAATTAAAACAGGTCAAGTACCTCTCATGGCGCGCAGGTGCAGATCCAAGGCTCGTCAGCCCGTTGGCTCAAGGGAGCGGTAATAAATTGTGCAAAGGTTGGTCGCACACTGCTCGTCACACCAGCAAGTTGCCCCAAGGAACTGTGGTAAATGTAGTGGTGACGGCGAGTACGCCTATGCCACGATGTATAAAGAACAGTATGTGTTGCGTTAGCCATCCCTGGACACGTGTTTCGAGGTAGTTGCCTCTCGTCAGCAGGGAGCAGGTCAGTGTAAGGGGTGCCACGTGGACTGCCAAAATGTAATTAAAACAGGTCAAGTACCTCTCATGGCGCGCAGGTGCAGATCCAAGGCTCGTCAGCCCGTTGGCTCAAGGGAGCCGTAATAAATTGTGCAAAGGTTGGTCGCACACTGCTCGTCACACCAGCAAGTTGCCCCAAGGAACTGTGGTAAATGTAGTGGTGACGGCGAGTACGCCTATGCCACGATGTATAAAGAACAGTATGTGTTGCGTTAGCCATCCCTGGACACGTGTTTCGAGGTAGTTGCCTCTCGTCAGCAGGGAGCAGGTCAGTGTAAGGGGTGCCACGTGGACTGCCAAAATGTAATTAAAACAGGTCAAGTACCTCTCATGGCGCGCAGGTGCAGATCCAAGGCTCGTCAGCCCGTTGGCTCAAGGGAGCCGTAATAAATTGTGCAAAGGTTGGTCGCACACTGCTCGTCACACCAGCAAGTTGCCCCAAGGAACTGTGGTAAATGTAGTGGTGACGGCGAGTACGCCTATGCCACGATGTATAAAGAACAGTATGTGTTGCGTTAGCATCCCTGGACACGTGTTTCGAGGTAGTTGCCTCTCATCAGCAGGGAGCAGGTCAGTGTAAGGGGTGCCACGTGGACTGCCAAAATGTAATTAAAACAGGTCAAGTACCTCTCATGGCGCGCAGGTGCAGATCCAAGGCTCGTCAGCCCGTTGGCTCAAGGGAGCCGTAATAAATTGTGCAAAGGTTGGTCGCACACTGCTCGTCACACCAGCAAGTTGCCCCAAGGAACTGTGGTAAATGTAGTGGTGACGGCGAGTACGCCTATGCCACGATGTATAAAGAACAGTATGTGTTGCGTTAGCCATCCCTGGACACGTGTTTCGAGGTAGTTGCCTCTCGTCAGCAGGGAGCAGGTCAGTGTAAGGGGTGCCACGTGGACTGCCAAAATGTAATTAAAACAGGTCAAGTACCTCTCATGGCGCGCAGGTGCAGATCCAAGGCTCGTCAGCCCGTTGGCTCAAGGGAGCCGTAATAAATTGTGCAAAGGTTGGTCGCACACTGCTCGTCACACCAGCAAGTTGCCCCAAGGAACTGTGGTAAATGTAGTGGTGACGGCGAGTACGCCTATGCCACGATGTATAAAGAACAGTATGTGTTGCGTTAGCCATCCCTGGACACGTGTTTCAAGGTAGTTGCCTCTCGTCAGCAGGGAGCAGGTCAGTGTAAGGGGTGCCACGTGGACTGCCAAAATGTAATTAAAACAGGTCAAGTACCTCTCATGGCGCGCAGGTGCAGATCCAAGGCTCGTCAGCCCGTTGGCTCAAGGGAGCCGTAATAAATTGTGCAAAGGTTGGTCGCACACTGCTCGTCACACCAGCAAGTTGCCCCAAGGAACTGTGGTAAATGTAGTGGTGACGGCGAGTACGCCTATGCCACGATGTATAAAGAACAGTATGTGTTGCGTTAGCCATCCCTGGACACGTGTTTCGAGGTAGTTGCCTCTCGTCAGCAGGGAGCAGGTCAGTGTAAGGGGTGCCACGTGGACTGCCAAAATGTAATTAAAACAGGTCAAGTACCTCTCATGGCGCGCAGGTGCAGATCCAAGGCTCGTCAGCCCGTTGGCTCAAGGGAGCCGTAATAAATTGTGCAAAGGTTGGTCGCACACTGCTCGTCACACCAGCAAGTTGCCCCAAGGAACTGTGGTAAATGTAGTGGTGACGGCGAAAACGCCTATGCCACGATGTATAAAGAACAGTATGTGTTGCGTTAGCCATCCCTGGACACGTGTTTCGAGGTAGTTGCCTCTCGTCAGCAGGGAGCAGGTCAGTGTAAGGGGTGCCACGTGGACTGCCAAAATGTAATTAAAACAGGTCAAGTACCTCTCATGGCGCGCAGGTGCAGATCCAAGGCTCGTCAGCCCGTTGGCTCAAGGGAGCCGTAATAAATTGTGCAAAGGTTGGTCGCACACTGCTCGTCACACCAGCAAGTTGCCCCAAGGAACTGTGGTAAATGTAGTGGTGACGGCGAGTACGCCTATGCCACGATGTATAAAGAACAGTATGTGTTGCGTTAGCCATCCCTGGACACGTGTTTCGAGGTAGTTGCCTCTCGTCAGCAGGGAGCAGGTCAGTGTAAGGGGTGCCACGTGGACTGCCAAAATGTAATTAAAACAGGTCAAGTACCTCTCATGGCGCGCAGGTGCAGATCCAAGGCTCGTCAGCCCGTTGGCTCAAGGGAGCCGTAATAAATTGTGCAAAGGTTGGTCGCACACTGCTCGTCACACCAGCAAGTTGCCCCAAGGAACTGTGGTAAATGTAGTGGTGACGGCGAGTACGCCTATGCCACGATGTATAAAGAACAGTATGTGTTGCGTTAGCCATCCCTGGACACGTGTTTCGAGGTAGTTGCCTCTCGTCAGCAGGGAGCAGGTCAGTGTAAGGGGTGCCACGTGGACTGCCAAAATGTAATTAAAACAGGTCAAGTACCTCTCATGGCGCGCAGGTGCAGATCCAAGGCTCGTCAGCCCGTTGGCTCAAGGGAGCTGTAATAAATTGTGCAAAGGTTGGTCGCACACTGCTCGTCACACCAGCAAGTTGCCCCAAGGAACTGTGGTAAATGTAGTGGTGACGGCGAGTACGCCTATGCCACGATGTATAAAGAACAGTATGTGTTGCGTTAGCCATCCCTGGACACGTGTTTCGAGGTAGTTGCCTCTCGTCAGCAGGGAGCAGGTCAGTGTAAGGGGTGCCAC
Organism: Triturus cristatus; assembly: GCF_964204655.1. NCBI lineage: Eukaryota > Metazoa > Chordata > Amphibia > Caudata > Salamandridae > Triturus > Triturus cristatus. The sequence goes on along the minus strand of NC_140582.1, from coordinate 710,082,047 downwards.
GTGGACTGCCAAAATGTAATTAAAACAGGTCAAGTACCTCTCATGGCGCGCAGGTGCAGATCCAAGGCTCGTCAGCCCGTTGGCTCAAGGGAGCCGTAATAAATTGTGCAAAGGTTGGTCGCACACTGCTCGTCACACCAGCAAGTTGCCCCAAGGAACTGTGGTAAATGTAGTGGTGACGGCGAGTACGCCTATGCCACGATGTATGAAGAACAGTATGTGTTGCGTTAGCCATCCCTGGACACGTGTTTCGAGGTAGTTGCCTCTCGTCAGCAGGGAGCAGGTCAGTGTAAGGGGTGCCACGTGGACTGCCAAAATGTAATTAAAACAGGTCAAGTACCTCTCATGGCGCGCAGGTGCAGATCCAAGGCTCGTCAGCCCGTTGGCTCAAGGGAGCCGTAATAAATTGTGCAAAGGTTGGTCGCACACTGCTCGTCACACCAGCAAGTTGCCCCAAGGAACTGTGGTAAATGTAGTGGTGACGGCGAGTACGCCTATGCCACGATGTATAAAGAACAGTATGTGTTGCGTTAGCCATCCCTGGACACGTGTTTCGAGGTAGTTGCCTCTCGTCAGCAGGGAGCAGGTCAGTGTAAGGGGTGCCACGTGGACTGCCAAAATGTAATTAAAACAGGTCAAGTACCTCTCATGGCGCGCAGGTGCAGATCCAAGGCTCGTCAGCCCGTTGGCTCAAGGGAGCCGTAATAAATTGTGCAAAGGTTGGTCGCACACTGCTCGTCACACCAGCAAGTTGCCCCAAGGAACTGTGGTAAATGTAGTGGTGACGGCGAGTATGCCTATGCCACGATGTATAAAGAACAGTATGTGTTGCGTTAGCCATCCCTGGACACGTGTTTCGAGGTAGTTGCCTCTCGTCAGCAGGGAGCAGGTCAGTGTAAGGGGTGCCACGTGGACTGCCAAAATGTAATTAAAACAGGTCAAGTACCTCTCATGGCGCGCAGGTGCAGATCCAAGGCTCGTCAGCCCGTTGGCTCAAGGGAGCCGTAATAAATTGTGCAAAGGTTGGTCGCACACTGCTCGTCACACCAGCAAGTTGCCCCAAGGAACTGTGGTAAATGTAGTGGTGACGGCGAGTACGCCTATGCCACGATGTATAAAGAACAGTATGTGTTGCGTTAGCCATCCCTGGACACGTGTTTCGAGGTAGTTGCCTCTCGTCAGCAGGGAGCAGGTCAGTGTAAGGGGTGCCACGTGGACTGCCAAAATGTAATTAAAACAGGTCAAGTACCTCTCATGGCGCGCAGGTGCAGATCCAAGGCTCGTCAGCCCGTTGGCTCAAGGGAGCCGTAATAAATTGTGCAAAGGTTGGTCGCACACTGCTCGTCACACCAGCAAGTTGCCCCAAGGAACTGTGGTAAATGTAGTGGTGACGGCGAGTACGCCTATGCCACGATGTATAAAGAACAGTATGTGTTGCGTTAGCCATCCCTGGACACGTGTTTCGAGGTAGTTGCCTCTCGTCAGCAGGGAGCAGGTCAGTGTAAGGGGTGCCACGTGGACTGCCAAAATGTAATTAAAACAGGTCAAGTACCTCTCATGGCGCGCAGGTGCAGATCCAAGGCTCGTCAGCCCGTTGGCTCAAGGGAGCCGTAATAAATTGTGCAAAGGTTGGTCGCACACTGCTCGTCACACCAGCAAGTTGCCCCAAGGAACTGTGGTAAATGTAGTGGTGACGGCGAGTACGCCTATGCCACGATGTATAAAGAACAGTATGTGTTGCGTTAGCCATCCCTGGACACGTGTTTCGAGGTAGTTGCCTCTCGTCAGCAGGGAGCAGGTCAGTGTAAGGGGTGCCACGTGGACTGCCAAAATGTAATTTAAACAGGTCAAGTACCTCTCATGGCGCGCAGGTGCAGATCCAAGGCTCGTCAGCCCGTTGGCTCAAGGGAGCCGTAATAAATTGTGCAAAGGTTGGTCGCACACTGCTCGTCACACCAGCAAGTTGCCCCAAGGAACTGTGGTAAATGTAGTGGTGACGGCGAGTACGCCTATGCCACGATGTATAAAGAACAGTATGTGTTGCGTTAGCCATCCCTGGACACGTGTTTCGAGGTAGTTGCCTCTCGTCAGCAGGGAGCAGGTCAGTGTAAGGGGTGCCACGTGGACTGCCAAAATGTAATTAAAACAGGTCAAGTACCTCTCATGGCGCGCAGGTGCAGATCCAAGGCTCGTCAGCCCGTTGGCTCAAGGGAGCCGTAATAAATTGTGCAAAGGTTGGTCGCACACTGCTCGTCACACCAGCAAGTTGCCCCAAGGAACTGTGGTAAATGTAGTGGTGACGGCGAGTACGCCTATGCCACGATGTATAAAGAACAGTATGTGTTGCGTTAGCCATCCCTGGACACGTGTTTCGAGGTAGTTGCCTCTCGTCAGCAGGGAGCAGGTCAGTGTAAGGGGTGCCACGTGGACTGCCAAAATGTAATTAAAACAGGTCAAGTACCTCTCATGGCGCGCAGGTGCAGATCCAAGGCTCGTCAGCCCGTTGGCTCAAGGGAGCCGTAATAAATTGTGCAAAGGTTGGTCGCACACTGCTCGTCACACCAGCAAGTTGCCCCAAGGAACTGTGGTAAATGTAGTGGTGACGGCGAGTACGCCTATGCCACGATGTATAAAGAACAGTATGTGTTGCGTTAGCCATCCCTGGACACGTGTTTCGAGGTAGTTGCCTCTCGTCAGCAGGGAGCAGGTCAGTGTAAGGGGTGCCACGTGGACTGCCAAAATGTAATTAAAACAGGTCAAGTACCTCTCATGGCGCGCAGGTGCAGATCCAAGGCTCGTCAGCCCGTTGGCTCAAGGGAGCCGTAATAAATTGTGCAAAGGTTGGTCGCACACTGCTCGTCACACCAGCAAGTTGCCCCAAGGAACTGTGGTAAATGTAGTGGTGACGGCGAGTACGCCTATGCCACGATGTATAAAGAACAGTATGTGTTGCGTTAGCCATCCCTGGACACGTGTTTCGAGGTAGTTGCCTCTCGTCAGCAGGGAGCAGGTCAGTGTAAGGGGTGCCACGTGGACTGCCAAAATGTAATTAAAACAGGTCAAGTACCTCTCATGGCGCGCAGGTGCAGATCCAAGGCTCGTCAGCCCGTTGGCTCAAGGGAGCCGTAATAAATTGTGCAAAGGTTGGTCGCACACTGCTCGTCACACCAGCAAGTTGCCCCAAGGAACTGTGGTAAATGTAGTGGTGACGGCGAGTACGCCTATGCCACGATGTATAAAGAACAGTATGTGTTGCGTTAGCCATCCCTGGACACGTGTTTCGAGGTAGTTGCCTCTCGTCAGCAGGGAGCAGGTCAGTGTAAGGGGTGCCACGTGGACTGCCAAAATGTAATTAAAACAGGTCAAGTACCTCTCATGGCGCGCAGGTGCAGATCCAAGGCTCGTCAGCCCGTTGGCTCAAGGGAGCCGTAATAAATTGTGCAAAGGTTGGTCGCACACTGCTCGTCACACCAGCAAGTTGCCCCAAGGAACTGTGGTAAATGTAGTGGTGACGGCGAGTACGCCTATGCCACGATGTATAAAGAACAGTATGTGTTGCGTTAGCCATCCCTGGACACGTGTTTCGAGGTAGTTGCCTCTCGTCAGCAGGGAGCAGGTCAGTGTAAGGGGTGCCACGTGGACTGCCAAAATGTAATTAAAACAGGTCAAGTACCTCTCATGGCGCGCAGGTGCAGATCCAAGGCTCGTCAGCCCGTTGGCTCAAGGGAGCCGTAATAAATTGTGCAAAGGTTGGTCGCACACTGCTCGTCACACCAGCAAGTTGCCCCAAGGAACTGTGGTAAATGTAGTGGTGACGGCGAGTACGCCTATGCCACGATGTATAAAGAACAGTATGTGTTGCGTTAGCCATCCCTGGACACGTGTTTCGAGGTAGTTGCCTCTCGTCAGCAGGGAGCAGGTCAGTGTAAGGGGTGCCACGTGGACTGCCAAAATGTAATTAAAACAGGTCAAGTACCTCTCATGGCGCGCAGGTGCAGATCCAAGGCTCGTCAGCCCGTTGGCTCAAGGGAGCCGTAATAAATTGTGCAAAGGTTGGTCGCACACTGCTCGTCACACCAACAAGTTGCCCCAAGGAACTGTGGTAAATGTAGTGGTGACGGCGAGTACGCCTATGCCACGATGTATAAAGAACAGTATGTGTTGCGTTAGCCATCCCTGGACACGTGTTTCGAGGTAGTTGCCTCTCGTCAGCAGGGAGCAGGTCAGTGTAAGGGGTGCCACGTGGACTGCCAAAATGTAATTTAAACAGGTCAAGTACCTCTCATGGCGCGCAGGTGCAGATCCAAGGCTCGTCAGCCCGTTGGCTCAAGGGAGCCGTAATAAATTGTGCAAAGGTTGGTCGCACACTGCTCGTCACACCAGCAAGTTGCCCCAAGGAACTGTGGTAAATGTAGTGGTGACGGCGAGTACGCCTATGCCACGATGTATAAAGAACAGTATGTGTTGCGTTAGCCATCCCTGGACACGTGTTTCGAGGTAGTTGCCTCTCGTCAGCAGGGAGCAGGTCAGTGTAAGGGGTGCCACGTGGACTGCCAAAATGTAATTAAAACAGGTCAAGTACCTCTCATGGCGCGCAGGTGCAGATCCAAGGCTCGTCAGCCCGTTGGCTCAAGGGAGCCGTAATAAATTGTGCAAAGGTTGGTCGCACACTGCTCGTCACACCAGCAAGTTGCCCCAAGGAACTGTGGTAAATGTAGTGGTGACGGCGAGTACGCCTATGCCACGATGTATAAAGAACAGTATGTGTTGCGTTAGCCATCCCTGGACACGTGTTTCGAGGTAGTTGCCTCTCGTCAGCAGGGAGCAGGTCAGTGTAAGGGGTGCCACGTGGACTGCCAAAATGTAATTAAAACAGGTCAAGTACCTCTCATGGCGCGCAGGTGCAGATCCAAGGCTCGTCAGCCCGTTGGCTCAAGGGAGCCGTAATAAATTGTGCAAAGGTTGGTCGCACACTGCTCGTCACACCAGCAAGTTGCCCCAAGGAACTGTGGTAAATGTAGTGGTGACGGCGAGTACGCCTATGCCACGATGTATAAAGAACAGTATGTGTTGCGTTAGCCATCCCTGGACACGTGTTTCGAGGTAGTTGCCTCTCGTCAGCAGGGAGCAGGTCAGTGTAAGGGGTGCCACGTGGACTGCCAAAATGTAATTAAAACAGGTCAAGTACATCTCATGGCGCGCAGGTGCAGATCCAAGGCTCGTCAGCCCGTTGGCTCAAGGGAGCCGTAATAAATTGTGCAAAGGTTGGTCGCACACTGCTCGTCACACCAGCAAGTTGCCCCAAGGAACTGTGGTAAATGTAGTGGTGACGGCGAGTACGCCTATGCCACGATGTATAAAGAACAGTATGTGTTGCGTTAGCCATCCCTGGACACGTGTTTCGAGGTAGTTGCCTCTCGTCAGCAGGGAGCAGGTCAGTGTAAGGGGTGCCACGTGGACTGCCAAAATGTAATTAAAACAGGTCAAGTACCTCTCATGGTGCGCAGGTGCAGATCCAAGGCTCGTCAGCCCGTTGGCTCAAGGGAGCCGTAATAAATTGTGCAAAGGTTGGTCGCACACTGCTCGTCACACCAGCAAGTTGCCCCAAGGAACTGTGGTAAATGTAGTGGTGACGGCGAGTACGCCTATGCCACGATGTATAAAGAACAGTATGTGTTGCGTTAGCCATCCCTGGACACGTGTTTCGAGGTAGTTGCCTCTCGTCAGCAGGGAGCAGGTCAGTGTAAGGGGTGCCACGTGGACTGCCAAAATGTAATTAAAACAGGTCAAGTACCTCTCATGGCGCGCAGGTGCAGATCCAAGGCTCGTCAGCCCGTTGGCTCAAGGGAGCCGTAATAAATTGTGCAAAGGTTGGTCGCACACTGCTCGTCACACCAGCAAGTTGCCCCAAGGAACTGTGGTAAATGTAGTGGTGACGGCGAGTACGCCTATGCCACGATGTATAAAGAACAGTATGTGTTGCGTTAGCCATCCCTGGACACGTGTTTCGAGGTAGTTGCCTCTCGTCAGCAGGGAGCAGGTCAGTGTAAGGGGTGCCACGTGGACTGCCAAAATGTAATTAAAACAGGTCAAGTACCTCTCATGGCGCGCAGGTGCAGATCCAAGGCTCGTCAGCCCGTTGGCTCAAGGGAGCCGTAATAAATTGTGCAAAGGTTGGTCGCACACTGCTCGTCACACCAGCAAGTTGCCCCAAGGAACTGTGGTAAATGTAGTGGTGACGGCGAGTACGCCTATGCCACGATGTATAAAGAACAGTATGTGTTGCGTTAGCCATCCCTGGACACGTGTTTCGAGGTAGTTGCCTCTCGTCAGCAGGGAGCAGGTCAGTGTAAGGGGTGCCACGTGGACTGCCAAAATGTAATTAAAACAGGTCAAGTACCTCTCATGGCGCGCAGGTGCAGATCCAAGGCTCGTCAGCCCGTTGGCTCAAGGGAGCCGTAATAAATTGTGCAAAGGTTGGTCGCACACTGCTCGTCACACCAACAAGTTGCCCCAAGGAACTGTGGTAAATGTAGTGGTGACGGCGAGTACGCCTATGCCACGATGTATAAAGAACAGTATGTGTTGCGTTAGCCATCCCTGGACACGTGTTTCGAGGTAGTTGCCTCTCGTCAGCAGGGAGCAGGTCAGTGTAAGGGGTGCCACGTGGACTGCCAAAATGTAATTAAAACAGGTCAAGTACCTCTCATGGCGCGCAGGTGCAGATCCAAGGCTCGTCAGCCCGTTGGCTCAAGGGAGCCGTAATAAATTGTGCAAAGGTTGGTCGCACACTGCTCGTCACACCAGCAAGTTGCCCCAAGGAACTGTGGTAAATGTAGTGGTGACGGCGAGTACGCCTATGCCACGATGTATAAAGAACAGTATGTGTTGCGTTAGCCATCCCTGGACACGTGTTTCGAGGTAGTTGCCTCTCGTCAGCAGGGAGCAGGTCAGTGTAAGGGGTGCCACGTGGACTGCCAAAATGTAATTAAAACAGGTCAAGTACCTCTCATGGCGCGCAGGTGCAGATCCAAGGCTCGTCAGCCCGTTGGCTCAAGGGAGCCGTAATAAATTGTGCAAAGGTTGGTCGCACACTGCTCGTCACACCAGCAAGTTGCACCAAGGAACTGTGGTAAATGTAGTGGTGACGGCGAGTACGCCTATGCCACGATGTATAAAGAACAGTATGTGTTGCGTTAGCCATCCCTGGACACGTGTTTCGAGGTAGTTGCCTCTCGTCAGCAGGGAGCAGGTCAGTGTAAGGGGTGCCACGTGGACTGCCAAAATGTAATTAAAACAGGTCAAGTACCTCTCATGGCGCGCAGGTGCAGATCCAAGGCTCGTCAGCCCGTTGGCTCAAGGGAGCCGTAATAAATTGTGCAAAGGTTGGTCGCACACTGCTCGTCACACCAGCAAGTTGCCCCAAGGAACTGTGGTAAATGTAGTGGGATGGCACACGCCACGCATACTTGCATTCACACTCGAGCATAGGTGTATCCGCCGACGCTGACCTTCAGGGACCATTTTCATTGGGGGAACACGCCTGGTAGGTGTAGCAGTGTGCGACCAATCTGGTTTAACTTTATATTCAGGCTCCCTTGAGCCGGTGGAGTCGACGGACTCATGGTTACGCACCTGCGCGCTACGAGAGGTACTAGACCTGATAACGATTTTAGCAGCTTACACAGCAACCCCACACATTTTCCTACTCCCTGCTGACGAGAGGCAACTACCTCGAAACACGTGTCCAGGGATGGCACACGCCACGCATACTTGCATTCACACTCGAGCATAGGTGTATCCGCCGACGCTGACCTTCAGGGACCATTTTCATTGGGGGAGCACGCCTGGTAGGTGTAGCAGTGTGCGACCAATCTGGTTTAACTTTATATTCAGGCTCCCTTGAGCCGGTGGAGTCGACGGACTCATGGTTACGCACCTGCGCGCTACGAGAGGTACTAGACCTGATAACGATTTTAGCAGCTTACACAGCAACCCCACACATTTTCCTACTCCCTGCTGACGAGAGGCAACTACCTCGAAACACGTGTCCAGGGATGGCACACGCCACGCATACTTGCATTCACACTCGAGCATAGGTGTATCCGCCGACGCTGACCTTCAGGGACCATTTTCATTGGGGGAACACGCCTGGTAGGTGTAGCAGTGTGCGACCAATCTGGTTTAACTTTATATTCAGGCTCCCTTGAGCCGGTGGAGTCGACGGACTCATGGTTACGCACCTGCGCGCTACGAGAGGTACTAGACCTGATAACGATTTTAGCAGCTTACACAGCAACCCCACACATTTTCCTACTCCCTGCTGACGAGAGGCAACTACCTCGAAACACGTGTCCAGGGATGGCACACGCCACGCATACTTGCATTCACACTCGAGCATAGGTGTATCCGCCGACGCTGACCTTCAGGGACCATTTTCATTGGGGGAACACGCCTGGTAGGTGTAGCAGTGTGCGACCAATCTGGTTTAACTTTATATTCAGGCTCCCTTGAGCCGGTGGAGTCGACGGACTCATGGTTACGCACCTGCGTGCTACGAGAGGTACTAGACCTGATAACGATTTTATCAGCTTACACAGCAACCCCACACATTTTCCTACTCCCTGCTGACGAGAGGCAACTACCTCGAAACACGTGTCCAGGGATGGCACACGCCACGCATACTTGCATTCACACTCGAGCATAGGTGTATCCGCCGACGCTGACCTTCAGGGACCATTTTCATTGGGGGAACACGCCTGGTAGGTGTAGCAGTGTGCGACCAATCTGGTTTAACTTTATATTCAGGCTCCCTTGAGCCGGTGGAGTCGACGGACTCATGGTTACGCACCTGCGCGCTACGAGAGGTACTAGACCTGATAACGATTTTAGCAGCTTACACAGCAACCCCACACATTTTCCTACTCCCTGCTGACGAGAGGCAACTACCTCGAAACACGTGTCCAGGGATGGCACACGCCACGCATACTTGCATTCACACTCGAGCATAGGTGTATCCGCCGACGCTGACCTTCAGGGACCATTTTCATTGGGGGAACACGCCTGGTAGGTGTAGCAGTGTGCGACCAATCTGGTTTAACTTTATATTCAGGCTCCCTTGAGCCGGTGGAGTCGACGGACTCATGGTTACGCACCTGCGCGCTACGAGAGGTACTAGACCTGATAACGATTTTAGCAGCTTACACAGCAACCCCACACATTTTCCTACTCCCTGCTGACGAGAGGCAACTACCTCGAAACACGTGTCCAGGGATGGCACACGCCACGCATACTTGCATTCACACTCGAGCATAGGTGTATCCGCCGACGCTGACCTTCAGGGACCATTTTCATTGGGGGAACACGCCTGGTAGGTGTAGCAGTGTGCGACCAATCTGGTTTAACTTTATATTCAGGCTCCCTTGAGCCGGTGGAGTCGACGGACTCATGGTTACGCACCTGCGCGCTACGAGAGGTACTAGACCTGATAACGATTTTAGCAGCTTACACAGCAACCCCACACATTTTCCTACTCCCTGCTGACGAGAGGCAACTACCTCGAAACACGTGTCCAGGGATGGCACACGCCACGCATACTTGCATTCACACTCGAGCATAGGTGTATCCGCCGACGCTGACCTTCAGGGACCATTTTCATTGGGGGAACACGCCTGGTAGGTGTAGCAGTGTGCGACCAATCTGGTTTAACTTTATATTCAGGCTCCCTTGAGCCGGTGGAGTCGACGGACTCATGGTTACGCACCTGCGCGCTACGAGAGGTACTAGACCTGATAACGATTTTAGCAGCTTACACAGCAACCCCACACATTTTCCTACTCCCTGCTGACGAGAGGCAACTACCTCGAAACACGTGTCCAGGGATGGCACACGCCACGCATACTTGCATTCACACTCGAGCATAGGTGTATCCGCCGACGCTGACCTTCAGGGACCATTTTCATTGGGGGAACACGCCTGGTAGGTGTAGCAGTGTGCGACCAATCTGGTTTAACTTTATATTCAGGCTCCCTTGAGCCGGTGGAGTCGACGGACTCATGGTTACGCACCTGCGCGCTACGAGAGGTACTAGACCTGATAACGATTTTAGCAGCTTACACAGCAACCCCACACATTTTCCTACTCCCTGCTGACGAGAGGCAACTACCTCGAAACACGTGTCCAGGGATGGCACACGCCACGCATACTTGCATTCACACTCGAGCATAGGTGTATCCGCCGACGCTGACCTTCAGGGACCATTTTCATTGGGGGAACACGCCTGGTAGGTGTAGCAGTGTGCGACCAATCTGGTTTAACTTTATATTCAGGCTCCCTTGAGCCGGTGGAGTCGACGGACTCATGGTTACGCACCTGCGCGCTACGAGAGGTACTAGACCTGATAACGATTTTAGCAGCTTACACAGCAACCCCACACATTTTCCTACTCCCTGCTGACGAGAGGCAACTACCTCGAAACACGTGTCCAGGGATGGCACACGCCACGCATACTTGCATTCACACTCGAGCATAGGTGTATCCGCCGACGCTGACCTTCAGGGACCATTTTCATTGGGGGAACACGCCTGGTAGGTGTAGCAGTGTGCGACCAATCTGGTTTAACTTTATATTCAGGCTCCCTTGAGCCGGTGGAGTCGACGGACTCATGGTTACGCACCTGCGCGCTACGAGAGGTACTAGACCTGATAACGATTTTAGCAGCTTACACAGCAACCCCACACATTTTCCTACTCCCTGCTGACGAGAGGCAACTACCTCGAAACACGTGTCCAGGGATGGCACACGCCACGCATACTTGCATTCACACTCGAGCATAGGTGTATCCGCCGACGCTGACCTTCAGGGACCATTTTCATTGGGGGAACACGCCTGGTAGGTGTAGCAGTGTGCGACCAATCTGGTTTAACTTTATATTCAGGCTCCCTTGAGCCGGTGGAGTCGACGGACTCATGGTTACGCACCTGCGCGCTACGAGAGGTACTAGACCTGATAACGATTTTAGCAGCTTACACAGCAACCCCACACATTTTCCTACTCCCTGCTGACGAGAGGCAACTACCTCGAAACACGTGTCCAGGGATGGCACACGCCACGCATACTTGCATTCACACTCGAGCATAGGTGTATCCGCCGACGCTGACCTTCAGGGACCATTTTCATTGGGGGAACACGCCTGGTAGGTGTAGCAGTGTGCGACCAATCTGGTTTAACTTTATATTCAGGCTCCCTAGAGCCGGTGGAGTCGACGGACTCATGGTTACGCACCTGCGCGCTACGAGAGGTACTAGACCTGATAACGATTTTAGCAGCTTACACAGCAACCCCACACATTTTCCTACTCCCTGCTGACGAGAGGCAACTACCTCGAAACACGTGTCCAGGGATGGCACACGCCACGCATACTTGCATTCACACTCAAGCATAGGTGTATCCGCCGACGCTGACCTTCAGGGACCATTTTCATTGGGGGAACACGCCTGGTAGGTGTAGCAGTGTGCGACCAATCTGGTTTAACTTTATATTCAGGCTCCCTTGAGCCGGTGGAGTCGACGGACTCATGGTTACGCACCTGCGCGCTACGAGAGGTACTAGACCTGATAACGATTTTAGCAGCTTACACTGCAACCCCACACATTTTCCTACTCCCTGCTGACGAGAGGCAACTACCTCGAAACACGTGTCCAGGGATGGCACACGCCACGCATACTTGCATTCACGCTCGAGCATAGGTGTATCCGCCGACGCTGACCTTCAGGGACCATTTTCATTGGGGGAACACGCCTGGTAGGTGTAGCAGTGTGCGACCAATCTGGTTTAACTTTATATTCAGGCTCCCTTGAGCCGGTGGAGTCGACGGACTCATGGTTACGCACCTGCGCGCTACGAGAGGTACTAGACCTGATAACGATTTTAGCAGCTTACACAGCAACCCCACACATTTTCCTACTCCCTGCTGACGAGAGGCAACTACCTCGAAACACGTGTCCAGGGATGGCACACGCCACGCATACTTGCATTCACACTCGAGCATAGGTGTATCCGCCGACGCTGACCATCAGGGACCATTTTCATTGGGGGAACACGCCTGGTAGGTGTAGCAGTGTGCGACCAATCTGGTTTAACTTTATATTCAGGCTCCCTTGAGCCGGTGGAGTCGACGGACTCATGGTTACGCACCTGCGCGCTACGAGAGGTACTAGACCTGATAACGATTTTAGCAGCTTACACAGCAACCCCACACATTTTCCTACTCCCTGCTGACGAGAGGCAACTACCTCGAAACACGTGTCCAGGGATGGCACACGCCACGCATACTTGCATTCACACTCGAGCATAGGTGTATCCGCCGACGCTGACCTTCAGGGACCATTTTCATTGGGGGAACACGCCTGGTAGGTGTAGCAGTGTGCGACCAATCTGGTTTAACTTTATATTCAGGCTCCCTTGAGCCGGTGGAGTCGACGGACTCATGGTTACGCACCTGCGCGCTACGAGAGGTACTAGACCTGATAACGATTTTAGCAGCTTACACAGCAACCCCACACATTTTCCTACTCCCTGCTGACGAGAGGCAACTACCTCGAAACACGTGTCCAGGGATGGCACACGCCACGCATACTTGCATTCACACTCGAGCTTAGGTGTATCCGCCGACGCTGACCTTCAGGGACCATTTTCATTGGGGGAACACGCCTGGTAGGTGTAGCAGTGTGCGACCAATCTGGTTTAACTTTATATTCAGGCTCCCTTGAGCCGGTGGAGTCGACGGACTCATGGTTACGCACCTGCGCGCTACAAGAGGTACTAGACCTGATAACGATTTTAGCAGCTTACACAGCAACCCCACACATTTTCCTACTCCCTGCTGACGAGAGGCAACTACCTCGAAACACGTGTCCAGGGATGGCACACGCCACGCATACTTGCATTCACACTCGAGCATAGGTGTATCCGCCGACGCTGACCTTCAGGGACCATTTTCATTGGGGGAACACGCCTGGTAGGTGTAGCAGTGTGCGACCAATCTGGTTTAACTAGTAATTATTAATACTTCTCTCCAAGAAGGGCTGGTCCCAGAAATCCTAAAATGGTATGTATGCTACCACTGCTTGAAAAGCCTACTCTAGACCCTGACGGACTCTCCAATTATGCACCAGTCTTACAACTGCCATTTTTGCCCAACTCATGGAGAAAGCAGTCTTCTAACAACTGACCAAATTTGTAGAATTAAATAGCCTTCTTCATCCTGATCAGATGGGTTTGTGTGCAGACTAGACCACTGAACTTACGTAGATTTATTACTTGAGGATCTAAGATGTGCTGCGAATTCTAATAATCCTTCTGCTTTGATTCAGTTCGGCTACAACGCTATAATTCTATTTACTCGGCTGTCAGAGTTATCAATTTAAGAATGCAACATTGCTCGGATTACAGCTTTTTTGAGGAATAGAACATTTCAGTTTTCACGTCTGCCTTTTGAGTCTACTTTAAGACCATGCTAGTGTGGAGTTCCTCAGGGCTCAGTCTTATCACCCTTAGTATTTAATCTTTATATGACCTTGCTGGCCCACCTTATCCAGTCATTTGGGCTCAAGCATTTTCTATACAAAGGTGATACTAACAGACCGGAAGGAGGCCCTAAAGTAGCAGTGCTTAATTTAAAGAATTGGCTATCTAAAGGTCACTCTTAGATGAATGCCAACCACCTAAAATTGAATGGTAGATTTTGTGCTCTTCCAAGTCCGCCATGGCTCCATGCCAAACCTGGCATCTTTGTGGGTCAGTGGTTCCTAACCTTTGACCTGTGGCAGAAGATTTTTTTCAGTTGCAGCGGCCCTGATGTGCAATAAACTTCTTCCCCTTTTAATGGGTCAACTCCATTTTTTTTTAATCTAGAAAGCTGCTTAAAACTTGGTTGTTCTTTGCTCACAACTAATTTAGTGATTGTGCTTTTATGGCTAGTCACTGTCTTATTAGCACCAACGTACCCTTATTAGGGTATTCACTGCACCCTATAAATGCTTTAAGTAAAAGACAAATAAATACATTTCTTTGTATAGTGCTATTAGTATTCCTCTTCTCATGCCACATTTCATGACTTTTTGCAAAAAAGTGCAAAGTAGAGCACTTGTCCACCTTTAAGTTTCTGCTCAAAGCCATGTGCTTTCCACAGTACCAATTCCAAGTTATCCTGCCACATCTGAACTTCCCCAGCTGCCCTTTTACACTAACCCAATAATAATCTTCCAGACTTGCCACCCCTCAACGCTTGCTAATCCTTGTGAACCCCTCAACACCTCTCACCACTCCAGTATGCTCCCCCTCCACTCACACATGATCATGCTGCCTCTTCACCACCTCCCTGTCCTTTCTTTCCTTCTCTATATCACATAACCCACCATTCTTCTCCTCCATTTCTTCCTACATCATTGCCCAAACACAGTAAACTCTTGACCCTTTACCTACCATATTCTTCCGGCCTTCTCTATGCCTTATATCAGTGATACTCAAAGTACGGCCCGAGGGCTGCATGCGGAACTCCTGACCTTTACATGTGGTCCCCTGATCAACAGTAACACTGGGCTGCTGTTCACTCGACTCAACACTAGCATTAAAATGATGTTAAACATACAGGCAAGCTTTCATTTAAAGGTTAATTGAAGTTAAAGAAAGGAAGTGACTAAGTTGTCCTGCACCACTTACCTTTAGGAACACCTTCATTTTCAAAGCCATCTTGCAGCAAAAATGTAAAAATATGATAAGGTTTCTTAAAAAGTTCAAAAAGTGTATTTCATTAACAATCCAAACCATTTCACCCTAGGATTTCGGATTATATCAGTGCATTGCGAAGTATTTTTAAGTGATAGTTTTCAAATATGAATTTAGAAACATAGGGGCATATTTGCAAGAAACTGACGAAGCGCGGTGTTACGCCAAAATTGGTTACTGCGCGCTCCGACAGTTTCAAAGTGCAGGGATGCACCATATTCACAAGAATGCGGCGCACCCCTGCTTTACCCCTAGCGCTGGTGCAAAAAAAGCTGCATAGTGCCAGCGCATGCCCCCTAACGCCATTTTGCTAGGGTGCCTGCGCTGCAGGGGCAATTGTTTATGTGCAGGAAGGATCACCTTCCTGAACATAACCAATCTTTACAAAAGATTTGCTCTATCTATGCGGCCTGCAGAATGCAGCACACATGGAAAGAGCACAATACGAGGAGAAATAAAACATTTCTCATCTGTTCGCCTGCTTAAGACCAGGTATTACCTGGTGGTATTTTTGGCGTTGCTGCATACCTTGTAAATATGGGGCGAGTCAAAAAGCCATGGGTGTTGCGGTAGAACGCCCACTGAAACACCCATTGCACGCCCCTTTCACGCTTAGTGTTGTTTGATTAGGGGCATTATTTACAAGGCAGCATTAAGCCACTTTAAGTGCCTTAACGCTGCCTTGTGAATAAAGTGAAGGAGTTACACTAACAAAGGTAACCCCCTAATGAGTTAATTTAAGGTCAGGGAACAGGGGGAAAAAAACATCAACTATACTGAAAAGTATCCCTCTAGACCTATCTTGCTTTACTTAAAGTGGGTACAGATGGAAATGGATATCACAAAAATGTTTTCATTTTTACAGCTTTTTTTTATTGTTTGTATTTATTTTTTCTTCATAATTTATACTTCTTCACAATGATTTCTCATACTGTGCAATTCATCTCTATTTAAATAAATAATTATTTCTTTTTATACAATACAAAGTGTCAACAAACATTTTTTTTGGTTGTCAAACCATGTGAGTGTCATCAATAATTCGCAACAAATGAGAATAGCTGTTTTTTTACCCCTTCTTCCACTTCGATTTCCTTACCAGCGTTGGCTAAAGCACTGAGATACAAACGCTGACCTTCAACGAAGACAGCCATATCCATCAAGACAAATAAAGGAAAAAGTGAATAATAACCGAGAATACCGGAAAAGACGAAACTGTGAACAGTCTTGAAAAAGTAGGTTTCATTCGAAGAGTATCAAAAAAGTTTTTTTTGATAATAAGCACAATCCACCTAACTCTCCCTTTTTTGAGACATCTCAGAGATAATAACCCCCAGTCTTCATAACTCAATACAGGTTCCCCGAAGATATTGGTATCCTGGTTGTAATAAGCCTTCCTAAACTACAAGACATCAGAAATTGATTACGTGGCGTACCTACGGCCTCACTTCACAGTTTGAGAGTGACTCAGATTAATATGAGGTATGTTGGGTAGAGATATAATGGATCACTATGTGGCCTAGCAATGAGAGACCCATTTGAAAGAGACAAGCTAATTACCATTATTTTTCACAGTAACAGCCAGTAAGGCAAATTTCCTGTGATATCCAGAAAACTACACATCTCTATATTATTACCAGTGAGCCAACTCGATTGGTACAAGGTAGATTTATACTTTTTCTTTTTAAAATCTACCAAATGTAACTTGTGAATAAACTTTTCAGAACGATAATTGGGCAGACGGAGAAAAAGCTGCTAAGACTATACACTCCATTTAACCTTTCACATATTCTGGCTTTTTTCTTACTTTTTTCTTATTTTTTGCTTACTTTTTCTCACTTTCTCTTCTCTCTATACCCCAGAAAACTAATAATACCATTTAGAGAGCAATGAATTCAGTAGCGCTATTGCTAACCCGACAGTGTTATAGGGGTTTTTTAATGATGTGTTGGAGACAAATTGCATATTCTCCTGTGGGATTGATAGATGGTATTTAATGTTACTCCAAATCATGTTCAGTGACATTATTTTCATTGAATTTCAGATTATTCAGGTCCCCACCCTTGCCCGTGATTAACTCATGTAGCAACAGGTCCTGATGAAGGTGGCAACTGAAGAATATTAGGCCACCGAAACGTGCGTCGACCAGACAGCTGTAAAAATGAAAACATTTTTGTGATATCTATTTCCATCTGTACCCACTTTAAGTAAAGCAAGATAGGTCTAGAGGGATACTTTTCAGTATAGTTAAAGTGAAGGAGTTAACGCCACCGCAACGTAGGAAAAAGTTCTGGTGGCGTTAACTCCTTGGAAATATGCCCCATACATTCTTCCCCCACACTGACAACAATGCCAATAGTGAACTAAGAGGTAAGTCAGTTGTTATGTGCACTCTTAGGGTGGCCGGCTATTATACATGAACAACATTATTAAATCAAGCAGAGGAGAAGTTTTTGTGCAATGCACATCCTGAAGTCATGTATTTTTCCTCTATGTGATAATAAAAGAAAAAGGAGGAAAAGTTAAACTAAACAATTGCCTAGGATCACACAATTTGGTATTATGACGAAGCTGGGATTAATCCCAGGTTTTCTGGTTTCACATTGTGCAATTCAGCCACTAGATGTATATGCTTTGCTTTCCCTATACCCACCTTACTGCCCCCTCCTCCATTGGACCACCACCCTGCTGGCATCAATGCAGCCCTCTGTCACATAACAGGCCAAACTTTGCGGCCCTTGAGAAACTTTTTGCGATTCCCTCCCCCCCGTGCCTCTTATCTACTACCCCCCCCCCCCCAGACAACTGGCTCCTTTCTGCACACCCACAACCTCTTCTTCCTCACACTCTACCAGCTCCCTATCACCCGTCCTCCACTTTTCTATTACTGTCCAATCCCTGCCCTCCACATCTGGCCTAAACGCAACACACCCTGCTCTCCAAACACCGTATATTACCCTGAAACTCCATTCACTCCTCCACAGCAGTATCAAAGGCTTGTCACCAGAGACACCCAGACGGGGTTACAGACTGCTTTTGTCTTCAGACTCTCCCGCCAAAGGATCTATATGGGCTTGACCCCATCCAAAGACTAATTTGTCTGCTGGGCGTCGGACTGGGCAGTTAGCAGGCCTGCAATGTATTTTAAAAAAAGGTGTAACAAAGCAGGCACAGTATGACATGTTTTGTTATAAGGTATTTAAAGATGCCATTGACTAACTCTATGCTATTTCTTTCAGTAGGCTGCCTGTCCTAGAAATAGCACAAAAATAATGTAAAGACTGAATTGGGGGCAGTAATATATAGTTGTATTTTCAGGAACAGCAAGGGTGGGTTTCTGACTCCAAGATCTGAAGTGAACCTTGTGAGATAAGAGTGCAGGGTGCTCGGAGTGCTGTGGCATCAAGAAAAGAGATCACAAAATGTAAGATAAGTGAAAAAAGTGTGTTTGCCCTTTCATACAGAAAGATTTAGATCATCTAGTCTGGAGTGTATCATTTACCTCTGTTACTCTAAAGAGGTTTAGTGTAATGTATATGCATCAGGTCACACTGGGAAAAGGAGTATGTACAAATAGGTTGCTTAAAATTCAATTGATCTTTTCTTATTTTTATGGTGTATATTTTGCACATGTCACATGAAGCTCAATTAGAACGAAGTCTGTGTGGCTATCCAGGTGGGACTGGCCTCAAGGACTATCAGGCAGTCCCCGGCCAGCTGGTCGGGCAGGCCTGGTTTAGGGCCTGCTGGGCCGGTTTTGGTATTGGTTTCCCTGGTATTAAGACAAACATAGCCAGCAGCAAGCTCGAATCGGTGCAGTGTTACATTCCACACAAAACACCTATACAGCGTGTCTTTACAAATTAAAAACGGGTACAATTTGCAAACATGGCCCACATTTGTAGCTTTCTAATTCACTAATGGGGGTCACTTTTATTTTGGTGCTCGTGCCTATTTCCTGTTCCAGTCAGACCCTGGTGGCTAATTTGGTTCATGTTTATTTTATTTACCATAATGTGCACCAACCATTCAATTGCTGCTCCAAAGCACGCGGAAGAGGGGGTGGGGGGCGGGAGGGGGGTGACGGGAAAACGGTGACGAAATCCACAAGCGTCAGGTTTCCAATCTGCGCGAGCGATTGTGAGTCTGGAGGAACAATGGGCAGGATTAGTCGCAGATGACAGATAACCGAATGGTTCGTTGAACCGAAAGCCCAAGGGAATAAATACACTGTGAAGGCAAGCGGAGTTTGCGTCTGATTGGCTGGCTTGTCTGAGGCCTCTGTATTATGGGTTGTGGTCCTTGTACGAATGTTTTATTGTTTTAGGAGCGGGATAAACTTGTTCGGTGTCTGAAATGGGTTTTCAAATTGCAGAATTTTTAGCAAGACCCCCCCCCCAGTCTCAAATGTCCCGGACGTGCATTCTGTAAGAAACCTTCCTTGGTAAGGATTCTTGGACCTAATGCTTCGTCCTGCAAGAGTACTGCTTGGTTCTGCTTCAAGACAGCCACATATTTCGGAAGTTAACTTCCTTAGCTTGTGAGACTCGACTTCTGCAGAAGATCATCATCTAACTGAAGAAGTTAGAACCAGAACAGGGGCTTTGGGAAACATGTAGAGCACATAGATAGAGAGGAACATAGGGCCAACGCGGAATACTGCCCAGAGGAAAAGATGAAATACCCTCACCAAGACAATGAAGTTAAAGGATCTGATCACTCTACCAATAAACTAGCTGTAGACCCAGCAGAAAAAACATCATAAAAAGACTAATACCAACTTACACCACCACTTAAACTACAGCATAATCACCCGCCATGACACAGAAAGACAGTGACCAGCCCGGGCTCCTGTAAAACCCCAAGTGAGCAGGCTACAACACATCAGATGTGGGTTTGGCAGGGGTCGGTCGGAAGAACCATATTCCACCGCAATACTCACCACAGAGATAACTGTTACATACCAATTTCACCAGGGTTTGGATGGCAGGCCACAAGAACCCCCAACTCCCACCCCCCCACCCCAAAAAACTCCACTCACAGATAAAGTGCTACACTTATCTCATACTACACCTACTCTTTGGTCCAGGGCCTGTCAATGGATCTCCTCTATGGTGTCGCACCCTAGAGGCATGCTATTGAGTGGCCAAATGTCTAATTGGCTACCAGCAGCCAATCAAAGAGTTCTTAACACATGGCCCTGTTCTGATTTTTTAAAAGGATGGCCAATATGGTTGCTGAAAGAACCGCAATTTAAATGGCTACCCTTTCAACCAGTCAGAATAGGCCACTGTTTTAGGAACATTCTGATTCAGAACAGCAGTAAGTAGCCCGCACCTCTCCGGACAGTTGTTATATTCTAGACTTTTAATCAGGTGTGCTGGGCACAAATAGAGGCAGTGTGCCTAATCATATATAATGTGCTGCCCTCAGGGCGATTGAAAGGCGAAGTGGGTATTTCAAGCAGCCAATCCATTTTTCTCTCTGCATGCTGCAATCTGCCCGCACTTCCAAAAGGAGACAGAGATCCCCCTGCAGGTGGGTGCAGTGAGTAACTGCACCCACCTGCAGGAGGATAAAAAGGGTTTAGTTCCTCCTCAGAGGGTGCACTGACTGTGCGCCACCCCCTTTGCGGCTCACAGTTAGTGCATCTCCTGACTGCTTATTTTCCTCTGCCTCCACATCCAAAGTATAGCATGGGCACAGATGCAAAGTGATTCCCTCATTTGCATGGGGCCATGCGGGTGAGGGAGCACCCTCTCAAGACAGCTCTGGCGCTACATGTTTGCCAGTGCTATCAGTATTAATGAAGGGGCCACACAAGCGTTTTCGGCCCCTTCTGTAATACTACAGTGCCCCAGGGGTACAGAAAACTGGTGCACACCCCCGTTTAGCCCCAGGGCCTTGTATGCAGTACAGCCCCATGACCTGTATTGTGTATCTGACAGGATCTAGTACTCCTCAGGGTCATGACGCTGCAATAAGGGGTCCACCCCTTGACATCCCCAAACTCCAACTGAAAGTCACAGAGTAGGGCGATCAAGTGGGGAAAAGGAAAGGTTGGGAACAGAAGGGAGGAGAACCTATAAGACAAAATAACAGAGATCAAGAATACATATATATATATGGCTACTCTCATTGGGTCTCACTAATGGGACGAATCAGAGAACTCCCACTGCTTACCGGTTCTCTAAGGTCAACGAAAAAGAAGGAGGCCAAAGTCTCGATTAAAAAAAAGTCATAAAGCACAAAAGTACAAATAGTCCATGGACACAGCCAGAGTGTTTAACGTGGCACACTCCGCGATTGAGCTGATAGACTACAGCAATCCAGCTAGATAATGAAAACGTAGTTCCCTTCTGTATTCCGATAAAAAGGTAAACTCACTGGCAAGAAGTCCTGCTTTTCCAGCAATGACAGTTTATAGACCTCAGGACCCCACGGTATCCTCCAGGTAGTCTCAATAATCCCTAAACCCCCAGGTGTTCTTTGAAAAGGGCGTTTAGCGGTTTCCAGGAGATTACGTTGAATGGGCTCTGCGGTTTCCTCACCGCCACCCCACGCCTCCACGAGCCAGCGCTCACTCACCGTCTGGTGGAATGCAAAATGCCGCCCCACGCTGCTATAATACAGCGCACCCTCACCGTCCGGTGGAATGCGCAGTCTCTCCAATGTCCTTACCAGGACCGGAACGTGCTCAGCCGAGCACCCAACTACGGCGTCTCACCGCGGTTCACTGCTCACGGTACAGGACGTTCCTTCACGGTTCTCTCCGACATCAGCCGTGTCGAATCAACAAGTCTAACAGAATCACGCATGCTAACGAGCGCGCATTGCGTCTTCTTGTAGACGCTTGCTCCTCCTCCTCCTTGCCTTCTGCGAATTGTAGTTTAGTGGCTAGGCAGGCACTGCTCATCGCGTTTCCTGACAGTAACTGGTGTACTGTCCCTAACTGCACCATAGTGTACCTTTCAACGGGTGTGCCGGGTGCAAAAAGGGGCAGTGTACCCTTTTACAAGTAATGCGCTGCCATCAGAGCAGCTGCGAACTAGCACTGCCCTGTGGGCAGCGCATTAGTAAAAGGCAATCTGACTATTTGAAGCAGCTGGTCCGTCTTTGTGCAGGTAGCAACCATCCTGCCATTTAAAGAGGGGAATGAGATCCCCCTCAAGCAGGTGCAGTGAGTCACTACACCTGCCTGTAGAGGCATGTCTGGGTAGTTCATGGGACCCCATTTGCCCCCTCCAGTGCTTTTTAAGGACCTATTTTCCTCTGTGCCGGCATCCATAATAGGGCACGGGCGCAGGGCAAAGGGATTCCCTCATTTGCATAGGGCCATAACCCCATATCAACGAGAGAACCAGTGGATCACTCCAACCACGGAATCATTATCAATATTATTGAACAAAGAAGATTCATCTTGAGGCTATCTGTGCTCTCAATGTCTTTTGTCCTGCACCTCTGCTGTTCTCCCAGTATTTACTCTTCAATTCAAATTATGCTCACATTTTCTATTGTGCCAATCATTTCCTGCATTTCATAGTATACACCTCTTGTGTTGTACTAGCAAACTGATGCCCAATCCAGGTCTAACATTTTGTGAGACCCTCTTCTTGGTGACCTTTACTTCAGGGAGTGAGCATGGGCAAAACAGTGTTCTCTTGGCTTGTTGTGCACAGGAAGGGGACACTTTGGGTGTGATGAAAGGTTTATGAAAGAGAGCTATTGTGGCTTCCTCAAGCTACAAGCTGTCATCTCTAAAGGGGGGTCTTCAAACATCATCTGGTCCCTTCACCCCTCCTGGGCAGGCACTGCCAGGCCTGAACTCCTCTGGGACACACTACATGGATTGGAGAAAGAAGGGACTGGCCAGGTCCAATTAACTGTCAGTGAGCCCCAGGCAGCCTCTAACCTCACTTAGAAAGGATGAATACGTGAATGCATCTCCCTCTGCTAGTGGTACTAGAGCGTCACACCGTGTGGCTTCAAAAATCAGCAAACGATTTGTATCATGGATTGGTATTTTTATCCATTTTTATTCCGCCCCCTAGTCAGACTTTGGTATCTTAGACTTTGGAACTTCCAGGCCGTGGGAAAATTGCCACCCGCCCTGTCAGAAACAAGCCACGGCTTTGGAGGGGTATGGAGCCCTTTAAAAGGCTTTCCTGGAGGAAGGTATTCCGAGAATCTCATGTCCTAATCGCCTGAGGGCGCTCTGTTTATTTAATTATTAAACAAGCTGGTTGAAGGTGAACTATTTGAGGGGCACGGATGACGTTTGTGAAGATGTTGACTTTAAGATTTCGGAGGGGGCTTCCATCTCATACTAATGTTTCCATTATATTTGATCACAATTAACTACCTATAAGTATTTTGTCAAGAGATCGGATGATACAATCGATACGATCATACGTTTTCTTTTCTTGTTCACATTTTAGCTACTGCTTATTGGGGGGGGGGGGAGTTTTGAAAAGGCATATGAGAATAAACGTTTCTGTGTAATGTTTTAATATGATATATATCAAAGCCTTTACTCTGCACAGAAAATATTGAAAGACTGTAACGTCACCCTTATTTAAAACAAGAAAACAACTTGGTTAAAAACCAAAAAAAGATTGTCAGACGAGTTTTCAATATGCAAGCTCACGTGGTTGGATTTCTCCAGAGACATTGGTGATCTGTTAGCATTATTATTATTGGTCCTGGATTGTGTTTTGGGTGCTGAGTTGTCATTTCCTTTCTACAGTAGTATTAGGTGACGGTCACTAAGCGCCTATTCCATGTAGGACGGAAATTGGCCTGGTATCCTTCTGAAACCATTGAGCCCATGTGCTGGGACGGGAAGACCCCATGCATGGTTTTGCAAGCATGCTCCCCGGCCCCACGTTATCCAATTGTGAGTATCCACAATATTTTTGATTTTTGATTCCCCCCCCTTTCACTGCAGAGTAGTAGGGGAACTGTTAAGATCCAAGGATGGTGTTGTTGACAGCCAGTTTCCCAGAGGTGAGAAGAAGCCACCTGAAAGTCTGTATCTGCTTGCTGGAGCAGAGTTGTGGGGTTGCCTTTGAAGGGAGTTTTCCTGGCCTGCAGAGAGCGAGGTGAAGAGGATATAAGTGCAGGAGGAAGTCTACCCAAAGAGAAGCCCAGCTGAGATGGGGACTTGGAAGACGGAACTGCTCAGCACGATGATGCAGGAGCGGACCCGAGTGCTGGAGTGGGTCTTCATGCACCCCCCCGTTTAGGCCTAGAGTACTGTGGTGAATATCCCAAGTGTGTCTGCTGCTTTTGGTCACCACTGACCAGGAGGGACGTCCAATTACCCAAGCCGAGTGCTGGAGTGTCTCCCTACCTCCAGGCTGTGAACCTCGCATACTGCTGAACAAAAGCATGATTCCCCCCCCCCCCTCCCTCCCTTGTGGCCTTCCTCGTGCTGTAAACCTGAGAACTGTGGCATGTCTTGGCACCACCCATCTCCATCACCATCTCCATCACCTCAGCTGCCCAGTGACCTGTGCGTGGGCTGTCATTGTTTGGGCGGGCATTTGCTTCTAGGACTTTGTCACAAGCAGAAACCAAATACTCCGCCATTGAGAGGGAAGCTTTGGTGTGTGCTTGGGGTCTCGAATATTTTAAAACATACATTTGGGGGAAATTGTTCCTATTCAGGACTCATCACAACCTTTTTTGAGTTTGTTAAATAGTATTGGAACTGGTAAGGCTTCTGCTTACCTGGTTAGGATTTTAGCAAGATTTATGAGTATAATGTTAAGGTCTCATACTTCCCAGGTAGATAGATTGTAAAGTCCGATTATTTGTCCAGATTATAATTGGCAGATAACAGTGACTCATCAGAGGAATTTGTGGAGAAATGTATGGTTGCGTCAATCAATTATGCCATTTGTGTTGACACAAGTATAAAAATACATTATTGAAGGTTAGCTAAAGGAGAAGATGCTTGCACCTGAACTTCCCTCCTTTTGGAAGGGTAAGGATGACTTGTCTATTGAGGGAAATATCATTGTTAAGCCTGGGTGTTTTGTTCCACCTGCAGCTGTCAGGAAGATCTTTATGGGCATAGCTCATGAGGGGCATATAGGACAGACGGGAACTGTTAGGAAAATTACACCCACGATTTGGTGACCTAATTTAGAGAGTCAAGTAAAGATGTTAGTGGATAACTGCAGGCAGTGTGCTAATGCTGACAAGTCCTTTAAAACCTTTCGGGTTAATGTTGAGCCCTACAGGTTTCCAGATCAGCCTTGAAATGAATTGGCCATAGATGTATTCGGTCCTTTTGAGATTATCTCTCCTGGAACGATGTATGTCCTGGTAGTTATTGATTATTATTCCAAATAGGTGGAGATTAAATGGCTCAGGAATCCAAACACAGAGACGGTTATCAAATTTTTGAATAGGTGTTTCCAAAAGGAAGGTATTCCTGACACTATTAGTGATAATGGTAAAGATTTTATTTTTAGCAGATATTAAGCATTGCACAGCTTGATGTTCTCCTAATAGGCATGGCCTAGTTGAAATGTTTAATAGAGTCATTGTTGAACTAGCTATCTAAGCTGGTCTAAATGTTGAAGAGCATATCTCCAAGTTAATTTGGTCTTATCATTGTACCCCTCACACCACCACTGGATTTTCTCCTTTTGAAATTCTTAAAGGGAGGAAACATCGCACCGGTTTTACTCCTGGTTGGTTGTCTTGTAATGTACCACAGATTAAATAGAGAAAATGTATGCTAATGTTAAGGAAAATGGCAAGAATTCAAAAATTATTTCCTAAGATCATTCCTGACAAGTTTCAGTGCGTTTAAAGGTGGGTGATTATGGTAAGACCAAAAAAACAGTGTTTGTCCAAAAACGTGAGTCCAGGTTTTCAAAGAGTTTTAAAGTTGTTTGTGTAGGGAAAACCTCTGCTCCTTCAAACAGTGGCTCATGGTGGGGTTTGCAGAAACTTGCAAATGTGAAGAGTCACTAGATTGTTGATGTTGAGGATGTGTTTTCTGTGTCTGATTTTGGTCGCGTTGATGCTGCTTTTTCTGTTCCAAGTACATCTGCTTCAAGGACAATTCAAGAGGATTCTCAAACTCAGCAGGAAATGAAACATTCACAAAATAACACAAATCAACACTCTAGACCATACAGTGAATTGCGCATTCCTAAGAGGTTCAATGGTTAAATGGTGGGAGCTTTGTTTGTTTTTTGTTTTGTGTTCTTTTACAAAAAAAGAACTAATAATGAAGAACTCTGAATCTAGAGCTAGACGGCAGGCCAGATTTTAGCTTCCTGTATGAAAAGAAAACAACTCTTTTTGGCCCCAAGGTTGAAACTAGGAGGCATATTTTTGAGGGGAATTGCGTCGCTCTTGTACCATGAAACGTGGTGCAAGCGGGAAGCAAGCCTCAAATGCGATTTATGGAGCCAAAGAAGGCCACCTTACTTGGCCCTGAGTGGCTACCTAGATTTGAAGTAACTCAGCGCAGCACAAATCAATGCGTTGCGTTACTCTGCCCTGGGAAGTTGGGAGTTCCCAAGCAACTCCCATGTTTTTTTACGTATTCCCATGTTTACCAAAAGTGGTAGACTGGGAATGCGCCAAAAAGATACACCTTTTCAGGGGAGGTGTAACGAGGAGAAATATCTTTATTTCTCCCTGCTACTTCCTCTTTCTATGTGTGCTGCATTCTTCAGCACATATGGAAAGAGGAACACGCCTCTCAGGATTGTTTTTGTGCAGGAAGGTGCCCCTTCCTGCATTAAAACAATCCTGCATGCAGCACAGGTACCCTTGCAAGGGTGCCTATGTTGGCGCTAGGCAGCCAAAACTGCACCAGCACAGGGACAAAGCCAGGAATGTGCTGCATTCTTTTGAATACAGAGCATTCCTGCCCTTTCTCTGTCATGCAGCGCAGCAACTTGGCTTGAAGTATGTCGTGACTTTCACATAAATCTGCCCCTCAGTGTTTCTAGAGAACAGTGATCTGCTGTTATAGCTCTATCCCTATTATGAATGCCTTAAACTGGATGAAGAGCATCTAAACCATGGCGAATTTAAAAATAAAGCCAACAAGCGCGAATACATTGTATTTTCCACTAAGTGACACTGAAGGCTTTTTCTTGCTATGAAACCATGGGGTCAGATGTACTATTATTCCATTTGCAAAAAGTGGTTACAGATTGCGCACCAACTTTTTGCGAATAGAATTGTAAGGGAGTGGGAATACTGCACTGAAAAGTATTGTCTGATAGAGGTTCAAGAAAGAAATCTTATGAAACAGTGCATGATCAATAGAGTGTGTGTGTGCGCGTGTGTGTGTGTGTCTAAGAAGGTGTGTGGAGAATTTCTGATCAGGCAGGTATGATTTACTGTATAAGATTTCAGTTAAAAGTTCTAGATATCTCTTGGCAAAATTGCTCACTAGCAGAGGTCACCACTTAACTACAGATAAAGGTCTAATCAAATTAGAATGCCTTTTAACACATCCATCTCCAGGCCATGGCATGATTGATGGCTGGTGGCAGCTTATTTATGGTTATGGGGTAATGGCTTTTTCACTGCACCCCAGGTGGGAGGCTACCTTCAGGTCATCCCCTGATGAATCTGTGAAATCTGTTCTGAATGGCCCCATCAGTATATGTCTGAGTGTATGTACATGAGGGTTTGTAGTGCACCTGGGTAAGGCTCCCCATTTGTGTAAGTTGCCCCAGTGTGGCAGGGCACCACATTGAACAGCTATAATAATTGCTGGTAGCTGCATTTCGTTTGTTCCTTGGCATATTCCAGCAGTGCTTCTTCTCCTCTCCTCTCCTCTCCTCTCCCCTTCCCTTCTCTGCACAAGCCAATTAGCCTAGGAGGTAGTGTGTCTGCTTCAGGGCAACAAAACATTCACTGGAGTAGTGAGAGGCCCATTGTGTTCACCTCTAAGGAACACAGCCGTTGAGGGAAGGGCCACATAATGTCTGCAGAATTAACCACCTTTGCAAAGAATGTTGCTTTTGACACATGAACAATGTGATGTGCTCTCTGACTTTCTCACATCCTGTGCCAAGACTGGGCAAGAGAGACAAGCAAAGAGTCCCTCCTTGGCTGAAGAGTACACACTCCGTAGTATCATCCAAGATGGTTGCCATCACCATAGAGTTAGAGGCACTGAGATCATTATGAGACTAGACTGTGTGCCTTGAAACATGCTTGAATTTACTCGGTTCCTTCTATATTTTGAGGTGCTACACTATCTTTGAACGTCTGACTAGCTTGGCACCAACTGGCATGATTACTGAAAAAAAGATGGCCCTAATGAACTGGGAAGGCAGTGCTACTTTTGAATTAACTGAAGTCCTATGTACCATCACAGAGGAAAAGACTGGACATCAGACAAGAATCCTGACTGCACTGCTAAGGAGGTGAGCTTAAACTGTAGCCCTGAAGGAGAAAGGCCTGCTGTTGCAGACATCTGGAGAGAAGTCTATAGACTGGTTTGTGACCTAAGAACCTGCTTGCACTTGTCTGAAGAACCGCTAAGGCCTAGCTGCTGTGAGAGTGGTGAGGACCCGCTGCTTGCGTAGACGGAGCCTCCTGCTATGAGGTGCCATTGCTTTAGAAGAGCAGCCTACTCAGGCCAAACTTACTGCTGCTCTCCAGACTTATCCAAGAGGCGCCTTCATGCCGAGATTATCATTTTTGCTTCGCGCCATGTTTCCTGGCCGCAAAGACCCTTTTTTGTGTGAAGCTGTGTCTGCAGATGCGAGAGAGCTTTTGGAATGAATGAATCTCTGCATGTTTGCAGGTAGCCACAGGGATATTTTATCGGTGGTGATTGAACCTTTTTTATTGTGTCACTGGGCCTGGCTGCTCAGTGTCAGCCATCAGGGATGCCTCACCCGAGGCCACTGTAAACTGCATGGTTCCTTGTGGACCACTGCCTGCTCACATGCCGCCACATTTGTACTGAGCCATGGGCTTGTCATCGATCTGGGTACCACCCCTACCTTTGCCGTGTAACCCACTCTGATCTCCGTAACACATCCCAACATGCAGTGTGTATACTGCAACAGACTGTTACAACTTGTGGGTATTCTATGCTCACCCTTGTGTTGGTGCCCTGGCAGCCACTGGATACAGGGATCAGAGGAAACTCATAGTTATATAGAGACTGTGTGTCAGTACTCAGTACATTCATTGATGCTCAAACCTGATACCTTCTAAATGCCTACAAGGGTGCACCCCTACAAAGCGTCCTTCACTGTCAGATACGAGAGATATTAACACCAAGGCTTTAAACACACTGCACCACCAGCGTACACCAAGATTTCCTCTTCACAAGGAATAATTAAACATGGATATCATCCATGAACAATAATATGCAGCAAATAAGGCACAGCACTTAACAGACGTCTGTAAAAAGGTAGGTTACCAAATGTCTGAGGCACGCATTCCAAGGCGGCTGTGTGCAGCTGGGCAAGATTTCGAAGCGACTGAAAAAACACTGAAGCAGATTTTAGAATCTGTGGTGGCTGGATGAGTAACAAGATTGTAAACAAAAACAAACTGACTAAGGGAAACATAAATAAAGTGAGACCCAGATGTGAACTTTACACACATCAAAGACACTTATTCAACGTTCAATCTTGCCAGACATTGGAAAAGACTGGACATCAGACAAGAATCCTGACTGCACTGCTAAAGAGGTGATCTTAAACTGCAGCCCTGAAGGAGAAAGGCCTGCTGTTGCAGAAATCTGGAGAGAAGTCTGTAGACTGGTTTGTGACCTAAGAACCTGCCTGCACTTGTCTGAAGAACCGCTAAGGCCTAGCTGCTGTGAGAGTGGTGAGGACCCGCTGCTTGTGTAGACGGAGCCTCCTGCTATGAGGTGCCATTGCGTTAGAAGAGCAGCCTACTCAGGCCAAACTTACTGCTGCTCTCCAGACTTATCCAAGAGGCGCCTTCATGCCGAGATTATCATTTTTGCTTCGCGCCATGTTTCCTGGCCGCAAAGACCCTTTTTTGTGTGAAGCTGTGTCTGCAGATTTCGAAGCGACTGAAAAAACACTGAAGCAGATTTTAGAATCTGTGGTGGCTGGATGAGTAACAAGATTGTAAACAAAAACAAACTGACTAAGGGAAACATAAATAAAGTGAGACCCAGATGTGAACTTTACACACATCAAAGACACTTATTCAACGTTCAATCTTGCCAGACATTGAGTGGCAGCATCATGGCAGGTATATGCTGATGCTACCAGTAGCGACTTGGAGGGGGCAGAAATGTGACAAGACCTGTGGCTCATAAAGGAGAGTATTGAAACCGATAGTTATGCTGTTCCTCAGTGATAGAGTGTCAGAGTCAGGGAAACAGTGACCAACTTGACCCAGGGGGTTCAGAATTGGGGATCCATGTATTGGATTGTAATGCCCTCACACACCCTTGCAGGTGTCATGCTTCATCATCTGGGCTGCTCCTCGTTGGGTCAGCGGTGCAATACCCAACGGGCTCCCTATGATTGTTGTGGCTCACAGTAGAGCACTGACAGCCCGTGGACGACATGCCCGAAGTAGACGGGAGTGAAGGAACTACATGTCCCGGTGCGCATTGCGGGATGACGCTCTGACGTCATCACGCACGGCGCGAAGACGAAGAAAAGGAACATCCGGCATTGAGCGGGTGCCGGTTATTTTGGTTTCCAGGTTCTTGTGGGGACGAGTGTGGCGTTCTGGTAGGGGTGCTCAGCACCAACCTTGATTTCTCGCTGACTTTGTTTCGCACTGCTGTTTTTGATACCCAAGTCCTTTCTAAGAACTGAGTTAGTAACGGTACCGCTGCGGTTCCGTTGGACGCCTCCCCAAGGCATTGCGGAATCGCCCGTGCTGTGAGACTATTGCATAGAGTTTATTCATCAGCGCGAGCTAGCGACTCTAATGTGCTGGGCCGTACCTAGTTCCTAACAGACAGAGGGAAGCATTCCAGTGGGACGGTGGTGGGCACACCTGCTGGTGTGGTTTTGGAATTTCCTCTGAGACATTTTGATATCATATCCTTCGTTCGCTCTACCCCAGAAGCATGGGAGTAGCGCAAGGGGTTTGTGCAGAATCCGTGAAAGGAGTTGCAGGCAACTAACAGGTTCACAAGCTTCGCTGCACCTCACTTGTTTATTTGTATTCTAACAGGGGCGGAGAGGTGACTTCTGGCATACGTCCTTCCCCTCCCCCTGTTATACCCGAGATCCAGGATTTGTGGTTCGCGAACTGCCCTGATCCCCGGCTCTCCAGGTCTCCCAGTTCAGGAGTGCTTTCTTTCTTTTACAGGTACAGCAGGGGAAGTAGGGAAAACATTGTGTGCAGGAGTATAGGGGTTGTCCTAACCATAGCGCCTTGTTATTTCTCTTTCAGATCTCCCTCCCTGCAGTCCCCTTCCTTTCCTTCCCTCGCCTGATCACCCTTCTGTGTCTGTCATATATATACCAGACCAAGGGGTTATCTGGAGGTGGACCCCTTACAGCATCGTGCGACCCTGAGGACGTTGGACGGCGACAAAATAACCGGCCCACGAATAGCTGTCCTCCCAGTCGCACGGTGGGATGGCCACCTTAGAGGACGTGTTGGCTGCTTTGGCCCTGTTACAGGCCGAGGTAGTCGCTTCTAGAACAGAAACTGCCACACTACAGGCGCAGGTAGACTGCTTGGAGCGTAACCCCTTTGACGCTGGCCCCCCCCCGCTCTATCCCAGCTGCCCCTGTGGTGGTAGAAATCCCCACGCCTGTTCCGTTAGCCACCCCCGAAAGGTTTAGCGGGGAAAGTGGGAAATTACAGGTCTTTCTCACGCAGGTGATGCTGCATTTTACCTGTAAGGCCAGAGCTTTTAACACCAACCATTCGAAAGTCGCCTTCTTGCTCTCCTATTTATCTGGGGACGCTGCACAAGGGGCCGTTCCATTGGTGAGAAGAGATGATCAACTCCTGTATGATTGGAATGCCTTTTTGGTAGAATTTGAGAAGACATTTAACCGACGAGCGGCCACGCTCTCGGCCGACAGAGATCTGCTGGAGTTGCGACAGGGCAATAGGGACGTCATCTCCTATCTTAACGACTTTAGGAGACTGATCACGGAAACCGAGTGGCCAGAAGGGAAACATGCGGCCATCTTTCACCAGGGTCTAAGTGAAGAAATGAAGGATGTGTTGGCACAGATTGACCCACAACCCGCCTCCTGTGAAGCTCTCATTAGTTTAGTCCTGCGGCTGGACCATCGCATGAGCGAAAGAAAAGGGGAGCACAGAAGGAGGGAGAAACCAGTGCCGAGTGTGGAATACTCTCGGTCTACAAACACCGCTGTGCAGAATAAAACAGAGCCCATGGAAATAGGCGCGGTTCGTTCCCCGCTCTCATCGGAAGAAAGAGACTACCGGAGGAAGCGAGGGTTGTGCCTGTACTGCGGTCGGAAAGGACATTTCATACGAGAATGCAGCCTAAGGCCGAAGGTTCCCCGACCAGAACAAAAGGCCGCGGTAACCCGAACAAACGGCTCCACGGTGGGAAACGACTCGGCTTAAAGGATGAGGAAGGGAGTCCTTTGAGCGCAATGTATATCCCTTCTTTGGAAGACCTACAAACGCACAACAAAAACCACTTCTATGTCGAAGTGCACATCCTGGTGGAAGAGGAGTGGATTCCGGTCAGAGCATTGGTGGATTCGGGGGCCACGGGGTGTTTTATGGATCAGGCCCAGGTAGTAAGGCTAGGAATCACCTTGCAAGAGAAACTCAAGCCTGAGATGGTGTTCGCAGTGGATGGGAAGATGTTGGATTCCGGTCCGGTGAGATATCATACTGGGCCATTAACGATGAGACAGGGGACTGAGCATCAGGAACTTCTTTCCTTCAATGTCATACCGGCACCCCATTATGGATTAATTCTGGGGTTGCCTTGGCTACGTCTTCACAACCCTCTCATCAACTGGCATGAGAAGACCTTATTATATTCCTCAGCCTACTGCTTGGCTAATTGCAACGTCTCACCCAAGAATCCAGCCACTTCGTTGGCTATCTGTTATCAGGTGGCGACTGCAGTGGAACACGCAGTTACCTTGCCAGACACATACAAGGAATACGAGGACGTCTTTAATGAAGACAAGGCAGAAGTCTTACCACCGCATCGGTCGTACGATTGTCAAATCGACCTAATCCCCGGAGCGGTCATTCCCGCTGGACGCGTGTATGCCCTGACTGAGCCAGAACATAAACACCTCAGGGAGTATTTGGATAAATACTTGAGCTTGGGCTTTATACGAGTGTCTAAATCTCCCGCTGCATCGCCTCTCTTTTTTATCCCTAAGGCGAATGGCGAGCTGCGCACGTGTGTGGACTTCAGGGCCTTAAACGCCATTACGTTGAAGAACCGGTATCCCCTTCCTTTAATCAATGTACTGCTGGAGCAGGTAAAAGAGGCAGTGATATACACGCGCCTTGACCTCAAGGGGGCATACCATTTGGTCCGTTTGAGGAGAGGAGACGAGTGGAAGACCGCGTTTAAAACGCGCTTCGGTCTCTATGAGTACTTGGTTATGCCGTTTGGGCTGTGTAACGCCCCAGCGGCCTTTCAGTTCTTCTTTAATGATGTCCTTCGCGAATACCTTGACCACTTCGTTATAGTATACATAGACGACATCTTGATCTACTCTACGGACACCAAAGACCATACACAACACGTTAAGACCATTCTTCATACCCTGCGACGACATCACTTTTTTTGCAAGATCAGTAAATGTGAGTTTGGGGTAACATCAGTGGAATTCCTAGGAGTAAACCTCAACCCCTGGGGCCAGGAGATGTCGGAAAGGAAGGTATTGGCAGTAAAGGATTGGCCAACCCCACGTGACCTTAGGGATGTGCAGTGTTTCCTGGGGTTTGCTCATTTTTATCGTCGTTTTATCGACCGCTTCTCGGATGTGGCAACCCCTCTCACGCAACTGCTGCGTAAGCAGTTGACGTTTCAGTGGACTGCAAGAGCCCAAAAAGGATTCGAAGAGCTAAAGGAGGCCTTTTCAACGGCCCCGGTGTTGGCTCATGCTCACCCTGAATACCCCTTCATCGTGGAGGCAGACGCTTCTGACACAGCGGTAGGAGCGGTCTTGTCCCAAAGACATTGCGAGACAGGACGTTTACATCCGGTGGCTTATATGTCCCAAAAATTGAACCCCGCTGAATGCAACTACAATATTGCAGAAAAGGAGCTGCTCGCCATCAAGGATGCCTTCAGTGAATGGAGGCATCACTTGATGGGCGCCAGACATGTGGTTACGGTCTACACGGACCACAGAAATTTACAGTTTATGACTGCAGCCAGACACATCACACCCCGTCAACTGAGGTGGACACTCTTTTTCGCAGGATACAACTTTCTTGTCACCTACAGACCCGGAAAGGAAAACAAGAAAGCAGACGCATTATCCCGGCAAGCATCCCAGAACAGCACCTCAGCTGTTACTAAAGGAGCCATTATCAGCCCAGAACATGTAATAGGGGCGACGTGCACGGATCCGTTCTTAACCCCTTCCCCGCTCATGACAGAACCACTCCGTCATGAGCCACGGTTGCCGTGTGCTCATGACGGAGCGGTTCTGTCATGCCACGACCGTTGGCGGCTGCTCCGCCCATGCGGCGCTGTTTCCCCGCCTGTGCGGGGGGCAACGCAACTGGGCGGGGTCATGACGGAACCGCTCCGTCATGAGCACAGCTCAACCGTGGCTTATGACGGAGTGGCTCCGTCATGAGCACAGCGCCACCGCGCTGCCCCCCCGCACCCCCCAGCGCTGCGGCGGAATTCCCGCCGCAGCGAAAGGGTTAAGGAGTGTATTACAGAACGTTCGAACACCAAAATGGAAGAACTGGCTGAAAGATAATCCTGATTGGAAACTGGTACAGGGACTACCGATACGGGGAAAACAACTGCTCCTTCCCATCAGATCATTAAGGCTGCAAGCGTTCAAGTGGTGCCATCACTTTCTGGTGGCCTTCGGTTTGGAAAGATGTGGTCACATGGGTCCAGGAATGCGGAGTTTGCAATCAAATGAAGGCATCCCATACCAAACAAGCAGGACTATTGCAACCTCTTCTCACACCCGACCTCCCTTGGGAGAACATCTCAGTAGACTTTATTGTGGGCATGCCACGTGATAAGGGATGCACGGTGATCACGGTGGTGGTGGATTATTTAACGAAGATGGCGCACTTCGTCGCTTGTAAAGCTCTGCCCTCGTCAGGTCAGTTAGCGCACCTGCTCTTGGAGAACGTGGTACGCTTACACGGATTGCCAAGGAAGATTGTCTCCGATAGAGGCGGCCAGTTCACTGCCCATTTCTGGAAGGCCTGGTGTTCAGCCTTGGGAATCGAATCCAACATATCCACCAGCTTCCACCCGCAGACGGATGGACAAACCGAACGGGTTAACCAAACCCTCAAGCAATACCTTCGGTGTTACTCCAGCGCTTCTAATAACGAGTGGGTGGATTTACTATGGTTAGCGGAGGTAGCCTATAACAGCGCTTCGCACACGTCCACCAAACTTACACCTTTTTATTGCTCTTATGGGTTCCATCCTTGGTTTTCACCCTTCCTAAATCCAGCGCATGTTACAAAGGTACCTGAGGCGCAGAGCAGGATAGAACGCATACAGGCGAACTTACATGTAGCAAAGAGCAATCTGAGGGCCGCGAAGCGCTACTACAAGGCATCCGCGGATGGGCATAGAAGGTCAGGGCCTGTCTATAAAGTGGGAGACTACGTGTGGTTGTCCACAAGACACATACGTTTTAAGCGCTTTAGCGTTTTTAATCCCAAATTCATCGGTCCCTATTGGGTGTTTAAGTTGGTAAACCCTGTGGTTGTGAAACTTTCCTTGCCTTCAACGTTAAGAATCCATCCTGCATTTCATGTATCCCTAGTGAAGCCCGCTCTGGTGGGGCCCAACCGTAAGCCTGCACCAGCGGTGGTACATAGCGAGGCGGAGTACGAGGTGAGGGGTGTGCTTGACTCCAAGATCTACCGCAACAGGTTGTGGTATCTCCTTGCATGGGAGGGATACGGGGAGGAAGAGAACTCTTGGGAACCTGCCTCCCAGGTCCACGCCCCTAAACTCGTTGCCCTGTTCCACAAGAAACATCCCACGAAAGCCTGCTTATGTCAGTGCTCTTCGGGGGAGGGATGTACTGTTGTGGCTCACAGTAGAGCACTGACAGCCCGTGGACGACATGCCCGAAGTAGACGGGAGTGAAGGAACTACATGTCCCGGTGCGCATTGCGGGATGACGCTCTGACGTCATCACGCACGGCACGAAGACGAAGAAAAGGAACATCCGGCATCGAGCGGGTGCCGGTTATTTTGGTTTCCAGGTTCGAGTGCGGACGAGTGTGGCGTTCTGGTAGGGGTGCTCAGCACCAACCTTGATTTCTCGCTGACTTTGTTTCGCACTGCTGTTTTTGATACCCAAGTCCTTTCTAAGAACTGAGTTAGTAACGGTACCGCTGCGGTTCCGTTGGACGCCTCCCCAAGGCATTGCAGAATCGCCCGTGCTGTGAGACTATTGCATAGAGTTTATTCATCAGTGCGAGCTAGCGACTCTAATGTGCTGGGCCGTACCTAGTTCCTAACAGACAGAGGGAAGCATTCCAGTGGTACGGTGGTGGGCACACCTGCTGGTGTGGTTTTGGAATTTCCTCTGAGACATTTTGATATCATATCCTTCGTTCGCTCTACCCCAGAAGCATGGGAGTAGCGCAAGGGGTTTGTGCAGAATCCGTGAAAGGAGTTGCAGGCAACTAACAGGTTCACAAGCTTCGCTGCACCTCACTTGTTTATTTGTATTCTAACAGGGGCGGAGAGGTGACTTCTGGCATACGTCCTTCCCCTCCCCCTGTTATACCCGAGATCCAGGATTTGTGGTTCGCGAACTGCCCTGATCCCCGGCTCTCCAGGTCTCCCAGTTCAGGAGTGCTTTCTTTCTTTTACAGGTACAGCAGGGGAAGTAGGGGAAACATTGTGTGCAGGAGTATAGGGGTTGTCCTAACCATAGCGCCTTGTTATTTCTCTTTCAGATCTCCCTCCCTGCAGTCCCCTTCCTTTCCTTCCCTCGCCTGATCACCCTTCTGTGTCTGTCATATATATACCAGACCAAGGGGTTATCGGGAGGTGGACCCCTTACAGCATCGTGCGACCCTGAGGACGTTGGACGGCGACAATGATAGGGGCACTTTGTCAAGTGGGGGTGAGGGGCCGGAGATGTGTAGATGTATGAGTTTTAGAAAATGATTTAAAATAGGGCTGGGAGTACCAGTACAGCCAAACTTTATTCTAGGGGTCTCCTACCCTAAGTAAAAACAAGCAATGAGGCACTTTGCTAAGCTTAATGTCTTGGGTTTGAGCGTCCCTATTGATAAGTGAAGGTCAACATGTTTCTCGCTGAAAGTAATTTCTTCCTGCGATTCTTCTGGACCAGAACAGTGAAACTATCTACACTTTAAAAATGGTTACATGGAATCATACTCGCATCAACCAAATATCTACCTAATAGTGTACCTGTTAGACCTGGAACTACCTAATTCTGTAGACTAACCAGGCTTCAAAAGTACCCGGTAGGTGACGCATAAGGCATTGCTCATATGTGAAGGATTATGTGAATTCCGCGTCTGCCACAACCTACCCACTCCTACCGGGTCATAAAGGAGAGTCTCATCTTAGAAAGGTATGAGCTCTCCAGTCCTGCAATGATGTTACCGAACCAATACTGTACTACTCAACATCGATAGAAACATTATCATCGCATACTAATAATGAGCTGATGTAGCCCTTCGTCAGGGGTTGGCAACTCTGAAAAGAAATAAAGATACATATGAGGAAACAACAAATCTCAGCCATTCGGCTGTGTCATTAACAGTAAACAATATCCAGCAAATAGACGTTGAAGTGACCAACTTATGTGAGATTATATAAAACAACACTTTTCATCAAGGCTGTGGAGGGCGATGGCTCTGGAGCGCACGACCGACGTAGTGGAAGACGCCAGGAAAGGGTTCGAATATATATGGTCCCTGCTGGTGATCTATCTATCGGAAGGGCTTCCGTTGACGGAGTGCGCCCCACGGCTCAGAGCCCTTAATCTGTTTCACGTATAATGCCATAGAAGAATAGGCAGGAGCTTGCAGCTCGAAGGTTGCCCCTACACTGGTCGGGAAGCCCTTCTCTCCTGACAACTTCCATACCACTTGCACCATGACATCAATGTTATGTTGTTTTTCTTTTGTAGGTTAAGTTTTCTTTTTTTTCCTCTTTTCTCTTTTTTCTTCTCTTTTTTCTGGGACTCTTCTTAGAGGTTTGATTGAAGAAATGTTGCAGGATACCAATTGTTACATGCCACCACTGTACCTACTACTAGTTCTGACATGCCAAAGAACATGCGAACAAGCTGTAATTTTCATGTGATTTCTGTAAATCGTGGCCTACACTGACAAATGTTGCAATTGTGCTATATTTCTGTGTCGTTCTAAAACTCAATAAAAAGAATTTGACAAAAAAACAACACTTTTTATTGTTGACATATTTGACAAAGTAGTATGACTTCAAATTAGGTGCCATGATGAACGTTGAATACCACCATTGAAAAATAAAAATATTGCAACTGAAGTTGAATTAATATTTGGTTTACATCAACAAAAATTATTTAACACATGTGAGAGGGACATTGGCAGTCCTAAAGGAGATGAACCCCAATTGGGGAACGCTGTTTTTCATAACTATTTCTTTACACTCAATGATCAGAGAGTGAAACCCTCTTTGCACGCTACAAATTGAATACTATTTCATGCAAGATTGGAAGATTGGGAGTGCGTGATCCCTTATATTTGTGAATACTAATAATGAGGACAGAATATCGAGGGACATAAATATCAAAAGGTAAGTGCATATAGAGAAATATAGATTTACTACTACTAATTCCACATCTACATACCTTGAAGATACACGTACCGCATAGGCACTTATATATAAGTAGAGTTAGATATAGAAAATCTAGACTTATTTATCTACTGATATATATTTGTTTGATATTCTATTCTCAGTGTTATATCCCATCGATATTGTTGATTCGATATTCACGGGGCACACTCTGAACCACCATACCCATGCAGCACTAAACACCCTAGGCTTAGGAGTCCCATTGGCTGATACCAACACTACAGAGTGTGTGAACAAGACTCAATCCCTTAGACCACTCTCAACGCAAAAACCTAGATTGTCGTCCACAGAAATGAACCACGGATACCCTGTGGAAGATGTTCAATTGAATCCTGACTCTGTGTAACTGTGGGCTGTTGCATTATTAGTGAGATACTGCACCCAAATAAAACTATTAACTCTTTGTTTTTGTTGATGATGTACACTGATCGGATAATAAAATTATAAGTACTAATCTAGTGTTAACTATATCTGATTTTCTAAACCTTTTAATCCCCCAAGAAACACCCTTCCTGTACTATCTTCCTGCTCGCTGAAAGATAAAACCAAAAACTGTGTTACTCACCTTCAGGGAGGTTTCTGTAGTAGTACATGGTTCCAAAGGTTCCAGGGATAACAAGCAGTACTTGTTACAAAGAATATCCCGTTGGTTTTAAGTCCCCTAGGCTCTGCCCTGTAGGTACTGGCTTGACACCTCCTCTATGGTACATGCTGATTTGTATGCATTCCCGACTCAACATTTTTTCTTCCTCACTTTTCCGGCGCCCCTACACTTTTCATAGAGCCTGATACACTATCTTTAATTGTACGGTCCCTGTGCCTCCAATTGGCCCATGTTTGATATACAATAGGTCACTTTGAATATTTTCATTCGGTAACAACTGTTTCATACCACCCATAGTTGCGAATACACACATCATATTTTTACCTATAGTTTTCAGCTTGACTGGGAACCAAGTTTTTGGCATTCCTCCAGTTGCATAACATGCACCATTTTCCTAGTTGTTATTAACAATTATCGGTTTCCCCATTCGAATCCAATTTTACAATATATCCCTGAACTACTGTAGTTAAAACGAACTCTTAAAGTTCGGACCAACTGTATTGCTTTAAACAAAATCTTTAATCAGATGCCAGAGACACTGGCTTTTAAATGTAATTGTGGATTTAAATAACGGTTTCTGCTCAGTTATATAGTTTTATGCAAATAGACTTGAATTGAATTGGTGTAGTTACATCAATAAATAAAAAATGTATTCTCTGTACTAAAACATGGGCCTAATATATTCCATAAATTTACATTGAAAAATACAATCTTCAATTTTTACCAGTATGACTTTGCTACACTTTTTGTTGGGCCACTGGAATTGTGTGATTATGCTTCCTTGGGACTTTCCACATACTTCTCGACTTATTGCACTTGCATATATTCGAGCATTTGATGTATGCTTTGCAGATTAAAACAAAAAACTAAAAAAAGTTTCTTGCTTAAATGGATCAAAAGTTACCAAAAGAAACACAGCATTTATGGTGCACCACAGTGGCATACACTTTGCAAAACCTAACATGTCACCTTTCAGTTGTTAATTGCAGTGTTAATGTGTTAATCTGGAAGTAAGTAAATGACGTGAAGGTGTTGCTCAGACAATTAATACCCCCCAGCTAATGGCTTTGGGAAGGGCTTTTGTATATATAAAAATTCTTACAGATTAAAAGTAACAATGGACTGGAATGTGACCCAGAGTAATTACCAGAGGCTGAGATTTCAAGCATTTTATCCATCACTTTTTGCATACTTTAGTATATCACCCTAAGCAGCAAGGGTATGCCCAGATGTGGGTCCAATGCACATTGTATCACTGGAACCAAGCTATATCCGGCTGATGAACCCTTAATAAGGACAAAACCGGTCTTGGGTTCAGGGAGGTCCTGGCTTGGCAGTTCGGCTGCACTGTTCCCATTGGGGCAGGGTCAAGACTGCATATAGCTGGCTCCAAACTGAGGTGGCATGGTGTGCAAAATAAAAATGGACTGGAATGCGGCCCGAGTAATTACC
Organism: Triturus cristatus; assembly: GCF_964204655.1. NCBI lineage: Eukaryota > Metazoa > Chordata > Amphibia > Caudata > Salamandridae > Triturus > Triturus cristatus. The sequence goes on along the minus strand of NC_140582.1, from coordinate 710,041,194 downwards.
AGTGGCTGAGATGAATTCAAGCATTCCATCCTTCACTTTTTGCATACCTGACTATTTATTACAGGCTAAAACGAATGAAGAGAGTGTTCACACAACAGGAAAAGGGAGAAGAACATGTGGTGCTATTTGCCCATCGTTCATTCAAAGGTGCTTTAGAAAAGTATCTGAAGAAAAGCATCTGTAACTGAGCGACATGGCGATTCAACACTTCAGATTGTTCTTATGGGGTTTGCCTTTTGCGGTTAGGATAGTCCACTGACCCTTCATCCAAGTGTATTCTTGCAAAGAAGCAGAGAAGGCCACTCTGGGAATAAATAGATAAATAGAAGACTTGAAAGAATTGAACTTCACCTTGGAGTACCTGTCTGAATTGAAAAAAAGGCAGCTGTCTACAGGTCCAAAATACACATAGATGGCCAAGAATCAGTTGGAGAGCAGTCGCCTGTGACGTGGGTCAGAGAAAATACAATAGAGGTGGAGGTACGAGAAGAAGCCAAGAGGCATGGTGTAGTTTTGGGCTACATAATAGACTGGGTTGTGAAGAGGTGTCTAAGGCTGGATCAGTTGTCAGTAGTAGTGAAGCAGAACTGGAATATCAGATATGAGTTGTGTACACATAATGATAAATTAAGGAGAAGTAATAGGTCGGTTCCACCTTTAGCATAAGGTAGACAACTGTCACCCTTAGCTGACTGAGGTCATTTAGGGAGTACCCCTACCAATTCCAAGGTTAGTGAGTACAGGTTAGAGGAAGGAATCATAAGAGACTGCGTGGAAAGTCTAGGAAACTAGGTCCCAGTGGAACCCTAGACCATTCTATGTCTATATGTTGTAGGTGACTAGAGTTGCAGAAGAGTTCAAACAGATATATCTCAATATGAGATGATGAAACAAATGAGTCACTTCTAGGTGAGTGAGCATTGCAGCAGGCCTGCACTGGTGTTTCTAGGGGAGGAGTTTGAATGTGAAGGTCAATCAGAGCGAAACTTTTTAGGGTTGATCAGCTGAGCCGGAAAAGAGGAACTCAGGTGCTCAATGGAGACTTTCATTACACAACATTGAAAACAAGATCATTCCTAACTATTGTTCCACCCTTAGCCTCTGAGCAACTTCCCATTTAGTGGTGAGGTGTTAGAGGAAAGGAAGGGAGTGGAACCTTGGTTGCATTCTTGGCCTGCTGCTACCCTCAAGATTTTAGCGACCATAGTAAACAAGGACAGTTCTAGGATTGAGGAGAAGGCAGGGTATGCCCTGCTAGCCTGGCTACGCCAAATTGATTCCAATAATGCTAACTATGTAATGAAGAAGCCTTCTAAGGTAACCCAATGAGATTGGAAATTTCCTTCAGAGACAACTGCGACTATGCCGACTACCCAGCAGGTAGGTCCAGATGTACAAATTGTTTCCAGTTGATAAATCAGAGGGTTTTTCTAATGTGTTAAACCTATCTAGCAATTCAGCAATTCAGAAAAAAAAAATCAGAATCAATAAGGGTTTATAAATGGTTTTTAAATTGCGATTTGGAAGGGGTGTGTTTTGACCACCTTTTCCAAATAGAGATACAGATCCTGATATGAATGATTTGCTACCATAATTCTAGTCACAAACCATTAACTCCCAATTTGGGGGCAGATTTACAAGAAACTGACGCATCTGTAGGGATGCATCAGTTTCCCTGTGCCAGCCTGCGTTACCCTTCCGCCGTCATGGATGCGCATTATTTACATTATGGCGTACCATGGCGCAAGGATTGCCAAATGAGTCCGAAATTCTGACGCATCTGTTGGCCCAAACGTTATGCACTGCTGGAGTCGTATCGCAAGCACGATTCAACTCCAGCAATGCATGTTGAGGCCTATAGTTATTATACTCTGTCACTCCTTATGCCTGTTTCAAACAGGCGTGAGGTTTTGACGCAGTGGCTTCCTAAAACCGGCGCAGTAAAATCTTGTAGATTTCACTGCGTCACTTTTACGAGAATTTCCTGCGTGGGAACGCCCACTCTGCATACATTATACCTGACGGCTTTAAAAAGTTACGCATCGCCCTAGATGTGTCACATTGTAAATTGGCCGCATTGTTTACGCCGCCTCTGCGTCACAAAAGTGACGCAACGGCGGCGCAAAAGTTTCGCAAGGGGCTTGTACATTTTCCCCTTGGAGTAGTATGTGATGGGGACGGAAAATGCTGTTACGAATAGGAGTTCAAGAGTTGGGGCTTTATTTTACGGTAAGTGGTGAAAAGACATCTATCAACAATCAGCAGTTGTACTATTCACCCACCTGAACAATCCTTGGTCTCATTTAGAGTGGGGGGGGGGAGACAGTGTTCCTAGTGGCAGGGCCCCTGTCGACTCTGTCACTGGAAACATTCTATGTGCGGTCCTAGTGCCGGCAAGAATGGAATCAAACGGGCAACCTCTCTGGCGTCATTCTGACCATTAGTTTAGGAACCACTATTGAAACTATGGAAGTCTAAAACAAAAACAAAGACTTAAATGTCCCCTGCTACGGTGGGAATTAAACAGTAACAAAGGTTTTGTAATGCAGTGGTGGAAGCTCTATCACCTGTACGATTCCTGGAGATCGACCCACAAATACTAATTTCCACCATGAGCTGGTAGATGTTGGCGCGCTCTGTGAAGCGGAGGGTTGCATATCAAGTAAAACCATTTCTGTTTGCATATGTGAATGCTGCCAGTGAATTTGGATATTGACTACAATAGAGTACCTAAACTGAGAATGATAAAGGGCACTTCACTGACCATTAACAACAGACCACTAATATGATCTGGGCCCAATTTTCCAGGCACTGCTAGTTGCATGCTCGTTTGGGACTGAATTGTCATCTGGTGTTTGGGTATTCCCTAAGAACCATGGGCCCGATTCACAAAGTAATCTGAGACCAAATCCTAACTTTACGACTTTCGGTATTCAATCAATCAAAGCTTTATTTCGACATGTGATGTCATAAAAGCACAAAATACATAAAAAACAATTTCATAACAAATACATTTTAAAACATGTCGTAAGAAGATCTAGTTGGCTAATATACAATAAATATCTACAAATTTAAATTTAGCAGCTTTGGAAGTAAAAAAAAAGGGGATTTAACTGGGACTAGTAAATCTCTGCCTTATCAACCATGCCCAGCCTAAGAATTTGGCCACCCCACAAACTATAGTGGTATTAGTGGAAGTTTTGAGGATTCTCAAGGCTTCAATGTGATCCCTTGTTCCTAGGAGTAAACAGACAGGCCTAAGCCATTTCATTCTAGGTGGTGAATAGGCTGGGCAGGCAAAAAAGAAGTGGGAGATATTTTCGACATCACCAGAGCAGAATGGACAATCTGGAAGAGTCTTGTGGGGGGGATTCCACTTACTGGTGCGGTCACGGAGGGGGAGGGTCCCGAATCTGAACTGGATAAAAAGAGATCTATCCTTGGGCTTGGTGATGAAGTCCAGGTAAGGTTCTAAAAGAGGAATAGATTTATGCTGGTAAAATACCTCTGTCAACCTTCCAAGATTAGGATCTCTTAGTTCCAAGGCATCCATCCATGCCCAAAAAGCTCGTTTGGCTTCCTCCTTGTATATTGGTGCCCCCAAAGCCCGGTCAGAGGTGAGGCCAGTTGCGACCAAAAGTTTTTTAATGTTTGTGAGCCACTCAATTTTATGGGCTCCTCGCAAATTCATAACCTCCCTTGGTCCATCGGCATAGTTGGAAAGCTCAGGGGTGCGCCACAACCGCGCCCAGTATAACAGAGGGCGAAGGGTGGCTAAATCTCTTATAGAGTGCCTACCAAAGTCGCTCAAAAGTGGTTTAGTTGGGGTACCCCTAGGGAGTGATGCAAGTCCTCTAAAGAACTTGTTTTCATTGGTCACAAGGGCATCTACACAACTGAAGCCCCATAGTTCCGCGCCATAGAGGGCACTACCTACCACCTTTGCAGCATAAATGTCTAGTACTGGGGCAATAGGTTTGGTGGTAGAGGCACGGAATTCCTTTCCCAGGGCTCCAGTTACCCGTTTGTGGTTGAGGGCCATTTTATCTATGTGGGGCTGCCATTTGAGCCTGTCAGAGATTCTAATCCCCAGGTAATCAAACTCCCTGACACGCTCCAGTGGTTTCCCGTCTAGAGTCAGGGTGTAGCCAGAGGATCTAGTTGGATTAAAATAGAGGAGTTTGGTTTTGGAAGTGTTGATGACAAGACCTCTCAGCTCGCAGAACAAGGAGAAGCGCTGTAAGAGCTTCTGCAGTCCTGTGGGCGTTTTTGAGATTAAAAGCGTGTCATCCGCAAAAAGAAGGGCGGGGACTTTGTCACCCGCCAATGTGGGGACATCCGCATCAACTTCGAGCAGATAGGAGACTACGCCATTCACAAACAATGTGAAGAGTGTTGGTGCCAGAACACAACCTTGGCGAACCCCTCTATTCACCGGGATTTTGTTGGTTTTTTGACCCTGGGTCCCCCATCTGATGCAAGCGAAATTATCTTCGTGCATCCGAGTAAGAAGTTTCAAAATATAAGATGGGATTCCCAACTCCTCCAGAATCAGCCACAGGCGATCACGAGGGACCAGATCGAAGGCGGTCTTAAGGTCAATGAACGCGAGGTATATGGCGCCCTTGCCAATGGTGACCACCTTCCAATAGAGAAGCATTAGCCTAAACGCTTGGTCTATTGTGCTGGTGCAGGCCCTAAAGCCTGCCTGAAACTTTGTCATGATCCCTTTTTCGTCCACCCAGGAATGGATCCTCTCTAGGAGGACCCTCCCGACCAATTTCTGACCAGCGTCTATAAGGCTAATTGGGCGGTAATTCGCTGGGTCTCCCCTGGAGCCCTTCTTGAAAATGGGGATTACTTCGGCACCTTTCCAAGACTCAGGCACCGGTGATCCATTCAATAAGCCGTTGATAAAAATTGTGAAATACATAGCCCAGCCATCGGTGTTGGCTTTATATAGGTCTCCCGGGATGCCATCTGGTCCTGGGGCCTTGGCAGATATAATCTTGTCAATGGCAATTTGAACCTCTTTCTTCTCAATCCTTTGGAATGGAATAGGGTCAGAGAGTGTGGCTGTGGGCCTCAGGCAGGTGGAAAGGTCCTCCACGTGCTCCACCCCCGCATACAGGTTCCTAAAATGGTCGAACCATTCCCTGTCCGTGATGTGGTTAGGGATTTGAGCCTGGTCGTGGTTGATGGATCTTCTTAAAATAGACTAAAATAGCTCGCCATTTTTTGCGTGGCTCGCTAGTTTTAAAGAAACCCAACGCTGCTCCTCCCAGTCTTTCTTTGCGGAAATAAGTGCTTGCCTATAAAACAACCTCGCTTGCTTGACCTCACCAGGGTTGTTAGATTTGATCGCAAAGATTAGATTGTTTTTCTTTAGTCTACAGTCTTTGTTAAACCACTCGTTTTCTGGCTTAACTCTTGGATTGGGTTTTTTCCTGTGGTCAAGGAACAGAGTGCCAATCGAGTCCATAGTTTCCTCATAGACTTTGGTATGGCTAGGCATGTCCTTGGGTACTGAAGAAAGCCTAGTAGTATAATCAATGAGGATTTTCTCCAGCGTAGCAAGTTTTGTGTTACACAGGACAAATTTAGACCATTTGAGGAATCTGTTGCAGTTAGAGGGCTGGAGCATCTTGGTCATCATTTGCATTCCATAGTGAGGGGTTGTGTCTTGTCTATGCCAGATCTCCCGCATACTGAGGCACAGAGGGTTATGGTCGCTATTGATTGATGGTGTTACAATCATGTCAACGACAAATTTCCATCCCCTCCTGTCGATCAAAATGTAGTCGATTCTGCTTTGACTGGCAACCCTATTAAAAGTATTGGCACCCGCTAGGTCGGAAGGTGTACGGCCGTTGGCAGCTCTTAAGCCAAATTCTAATGCTAGGGCATTAATTTGAATCACGACCGGGGACCATCTTTTTACGGTGTTGAGAGAGAGTAAGGGAATGCCCCATCTAGTGTCCTCGTCTTGTATGCCCAACATGTCATCTGTGGCGAGCGGTTCATAAGAACAGTTAAAATCGCCAGCGACAAGAAGATGGGAATTGGAAGGACATGTGGAGAGCATTTCTGAGAGGGCTGTGATGGTGGAGGACTTAGCACCCCCTTGGGTTCCACGGGCATAGACATTAAAAAGTTCCCAAGAGGAACAACACTTGGTACCTTTGATGGTAAGTCTCATTATGTCTGGCGTGGAGCAGCTATTAATGGTGACCCTAAGGTTAAGATCTGCCCTAATCCAGACCATGAGACCACCAGAGGGACGGCCACGGCCGATTGAGATGGCTGATATAAAGAAACAACAAAACCCCGGCTTGTACAGTGGTTCGACACTCCAAGTTTCCTGGAACATACATATGTCGTGTTCCTCAATGAATTCACTCCAGTCGGGGAGATTTAGCTTGTTACGTAGGCCTGCTACATTCCAGGAGACGAACTTAAAAAGGCTGGAGGGGATCACCCTGGGAGTAGAAGCGCTTGGGGGATGATTTTGGGGGGGGTCAAGATTAACAGTGGACCTCTTAGGTATGATTAATGAAGTGAGTGGGTCCAGACCCGGGTGGTCAGAAGATGTAATAGACTCTAATGCACGACCACCTGGGGGAGGCGGAGGGATAGCTGGTATATCTTTGTTACCCTCCAGTCAATCGACAGCCTCTAGGCTGCTGAATCGATTTTCCGTAGGGATGATATCTAGAGGCAATGGGGGTGTAGGCCAGCTCCCCAGTGAGAGACCCCTCCCTTTCCGATGTATAAGCGTCCAAGGTTCCGTGAAATGACCAGGGGGATAAAAATAAGTTAAAGGAAGAGCTGTAATACATGTTCCTGGGGTAGGATATCTCCAGTAACAAATGTGCTCAACAGTTTTAGGATCATTAAAATTAATTAAAATGCAGTCCCCCCTTATGTTCTTAACTAGGTGGCCTACCCATGGGACCCTTCTTACCATGAGGATTTTGGAACTATTGTGCAACGGTAGTGGTCTGTTTTTATTGAGCCAGTGTACCACCCTATTCCTTAGGGTTGTAGATGACTCGACTTCGTTTTTGGCCAATTCGGGGACTCCTGCTAGAATTACAACGTAAGGGGCAGTTTCAGGTGGCAAGTTGGGGATGGTAGCCCTGATAGGGGACCTGGATGTCGGTGACCTAACAACCTCTTTCAGCTGGATTGTACTAGGCGGCTTGGGTTTCCTATGGTTGTAGGCTGAAGTGGGCATGTTAATTACAGTTGTTGGTTGACATTCGGAATGGGCTGTTAATGGGGCATGGGGGGCCACCAGATCTTTTTCTGCTCTTAAATTAACCAATGTATTTGGGGCCCCTGGTTGGTGGATGTTGTTTGGAGCGAAGGTCAAACCCCCTAGGCTGCGTTCAATCCTAACTAGGTGTTGTTCAATTTTAAGTAATCTGTCCTCCACAGGACGAAGGGAAGACCTGATTACATCCCGTATATCGTGTATGTAGGATAAATCTGGGGTCCCTCCCTGGCCTACTTCTCTATGCCCCCCTACGTCGTCCTGACTTATTATTCTAATTGGTGATAGATGTGGTTGGAGAGCAGCCTTGTCCAATAAGACCACCTGCAAGGGTTGCTCAGGGACATCAGGGGTTTGTTTCGATTTTCCAATTTGGTTTGGCACTTTTTGCTTTCTTTTAGTGCACTTGCCCTTTCTACCGATAATGGGTGGACACCCTTGTTTGCTTTTAGGAATTGCCCCGGGGTTACGTTCTCGAAGCTGCCTAGTGCCACACTCTGGGACTACACTAGGGGCAGTTGGCAACAAGCGAGGGGATGATAACAGGGAATCAAGGGCCATGGACTGGTCCTCCACGGAAACAGCAGCGACTGTTCCACTGGCTGGCAAGTCCTGGGCCGTTAGATCCACATCAGATCCAATAGTGTTTGTAAGAGTTAAAGTTTGTTGTACAGGAGAGCGTGCATTAGCGAGGTAGCCCAGGGAAGACCTCCTGGCTGCTGCAAGGTCCTGTGAGACACGGCGCTCCAGGAGCATAATTTCTTGGTCAATAACACAGTTGACCTTGGTAACAAATTGATCCATTGTACCAGTAAGGCGTGCATTGGCCACCCTATCTTTGGGGTCTTTTGGTGGCATAATGAGGTCCAAAGAGTAGGTTGAAAAGCAACCTGAAACAACAGAAGCAGTAGCAATAACTACACAAATATACAGCTTCAAATGGCAGTGTAGCTTACAGAAGACCTGTTAGAATAGGGGGACAACAGTACCTTAACACGTACGATGAATATGTGGCGTTAGAGGGATTGCCCAGTCCAGTCCGCTCCAGGCAGTGACGGGCAAGGACGGGCCCGCCCTTGGCCCGGGCTTCGCCCGGGCGCGGCTCGCGCGCGTCCCGCGCTGCGGTGACACCTGGCGGCCTATGTAGTGGTCCGGCGCTGCCAGGTGTCGTCACCGCAAGCGCCGCTTGCCAGGGATGCCGGGAAATGGAGTTCCGGTGTGCCGTTCCCCTCACGGCGGTGGCGGAGGCGTCCGCAAGCAGGGCGAAGACAAAGACAAAGAAGTATCCCCACTGAACTAGCCGTTCCCCTCACGGCAGGTAGGTTATCAGGGCAGCAGGCAGGTCTCAAACAGAGCGTCCCGCGCTGCGGTGACACCTGGCGGCCTATGTAGTGGTCCGGCGCTGCCAGGTGTCGTCACCGCAAGCGCCGCTCGCCCGGGATGCCGGGAAATGGAGTTCCGGTGTGCCGTTCCCCTCACGGCGGTGGCGGAGGCGTCCGCAAGCAGGGCGAAGACAAAGACAAAGAAGTATCCCCACTGAACTAGCCGTTCCCCTCACGGCAGGTAGGTTATCAGGGCAGCAGGCAGGTCTCAAACAGAGCGTCCCGCGCTGCGGTGACACCTGGCGGCCTATGTAGTGGTCCGGCGCTGCCAGGTGTCGTCACCGCAAGCGCCGCTCGCCAGGGATGCCGGGAAATGGAGTTCCGGTGTGCCGTTCCCCTCACGGCGGTGGCGGAGGCGTCCGCAAGCAGGGCGAAGACAAAGACAAAGAAGTATCCCCACTGAACTAGCCGTTCCCCTCACGGCAGGTAGGTTATCAGGGCAGCAGGCAGGTCTCAAACAGAGCGGTATTCACAAAAGGCATTTAGGAGTAGTAAAGTTAGGATTCCTAACTTTACTACTCCTAAACTAAGACGAAATCCTAACTTTACGATTTTCAGTATTCACAAAAGGCATTTAGGAGTAGCAAAGTTAGGATTCCTAACTTTACTACTACTAAATGCCTTTGTCAATACCAAAAGTTGTAAAGTTAGGATTTTGTCTCAGTTTAGGAGTAGTAAAGTTAGGAATCCTAACTTTACTACTCCTAAATGACGTTTGTGAATACCAAAAGTCATAAAGTTAGGATTTTGTCTCAGATTACATTTGCGAATTGGGCCCCATATATTCGTGTCCCCTTTACAAAAATAAATAAAGGGCACCAAGCAGTATGCGGTATTTAGGACCTCTTTCTGAGTCCTTGGTATGGAATCAAGCTAGAATGGTACACTAGACTGCAAGAAAACATTGCACTTGAGGCAATTCTAGGATATAAATGATGCAGACGTGCAATTAAATCTTACCAAAAAAGCTATTAAAATTGCCCAAACAAATATTTTCACTTTGAAGATCAATATTTAAAAAAATAAGCCATGTGACATTTTTCGAATTGTTAATCTTTTTACAACCAAAAGCCCATAATATTGAGGTCAAACCCTCATTAGAACTCTGTAATAACCTGCCAGAATTATTGGAAGCTAAAAAAAGAAATCGGCAGGCTGGTTTTGATATGGTCAATCAAAAATATTGGTAGTGGACTTTTCTGTCTAATGCGGTGTCTAAAAATATTACTATCATTTCAAGTTTTAAGGAAATCCGCCCAGTGCAAACTGAAAAAGCGACCCAAGACCATAAAGCAGGGTCTCATGTGGCTCCTTGTCCACCTAGGATGGTGGCCAGAGGTATTAAAGTGTTGAATGATGTGGTCAATGTTTTGTATAGCAAGTCTGTGGCTTCAGCAACGGTGCCTTTTCTTTGGAAACAAAGATCAAGCCTTAGCTAAGAAAAACATCTGTCAGCCCAGATATATTACCAAATATCCCTCCCATCATCTCCTTATTGCCAGCATTTTACAAAATGTTGGAAAAGCTGGTGAATGCACAATTGTCTGAACACCTTGAAAACTCAGGACTTTTACACCCCTCGCAGTTGGTGTTTAGGTCAAAATATAGTATGGAATCAGTGCTGCTGGAAGTCACCGAGCATTTAATGATAATTTTAGATAAAGGAATGAATACTGCTCTCATTCTTTTAGATTTTTCGGCAGCGTTCAATTCAGTTTCTCATCCCCTTCTGTTATAGAGACTGGCAGAGATGGGCATTTGTGGCCTAGCATTGAAATGGCTTCAGTCTTTCCTATGTGACAGATATCAATCAGTTTCTATGTCTCATAGCTCATCAGAAAATAAAGAGCTTCAGTATAAGTTTCCTCGAGGTTCATCATTAAGCCCCACGCTCTTTAACGTTTACATGGCACCTTTAGCCTCCTTTTCATTGTGGCGGCATGGAGGCATGCTGATGAAAGGTAACAACATACCGTCGTCAAATTACTGACGAGTAGCACAAGTGCTGAGCAAACATACCTGCTGCTAACTCTCCACACATCTGAGGTTAATGATAAGTGTGTTGACATGTTTGAATCTAAACATGAATTGAAGCTTAGTGGACTAATGTGTGCACTGTAGGGGCCCGTGTTCAATCTCATGGTCACAGGTTCAAATCCAGGCGGGTCTACTCAGCCTTTCATCCTTCTGAGGTAGATACGATGAGTATCATTGAGTTGGTTAACAATAAACATCTGATATTCAATGCCAAGATACCCTTGAGTGAACGTGCCTTTTACAAATACACATTATATGAATTGAACCGCAAGATTTGCACGAGGCTACAAGAACAAGGTTAATGACAAACTGTTGAGTTTTAAGATGGACTCTCTCAGGAAGCTTTCACTAGACACAGAGGCTGACAGGACACCATTCACACTCAAACTTTCGAATTTTTGGCACCCAGGCAAGACGACTGGTGAAGGGTGTGTTGGGTTTTATTCACTGATTGCAGAGGCGGCAACTAAGGCTTGCATATGATGGCCCTTTGAAAGGAGCATGGCTAGATTATGGTTGTAATAGGGCTAATGTCCCTCTGATTTGAGCTAAGACCAGAGAGATCTTGCATCTACAACTGGGGTGTGCTTTGAAGAGGATGATGAATGGCTGTGGTGGATCTAAGAAGGTGGACCCTGACAAACAGGAAAGTATGTTCAAAACCTTTACTGGCGAGTATGGCAGAGGTGCTTTTGCACATCTATTCATCCTTATGGGAATGCAAGATTCTTACATGCAAATATGTTTTTACATAATGAGGCGCATTATGGGTCAAGATGGCAGTGGCTAGAATGAATGAGGATTACAGCAGGTTATGCATTTCATGGATCTTTCATTGTGAAGCGATGTATCTCTTCTCTGCTCTTCGTGGCCTGCGGCTGCATAGCCTGCAATGTTAGTTCTATATGGAATGTTATCCTGTGTAGGTGTGGATGTGACGATCAGTTGGAGGAGGAACCTGTGAAGGAAGCTGCCCACCTTATGGTGGTTAGGGACATCTAAACAGCTACCTGTCATCATCTGTACTTTACTACTAATGACAGAGAATCCTAGATGAAAATAGGAAATACAGCATCTTTGTACATCTTTATACTGTTGGTTGTCGCAGCTGCTGATATTGCAAAAGGATGTGTAGTATCCTGTGAGTTCTCATTTCCTGTATGTCTGAACTTGTGTCTGGAATACTTGTAGTGAATGATGTCATAGAATGCTGGTGTGAAGAGTGGGGTGGTGGATAAGAGAGATGGACAGCTGGAGGGAGAATGAAGCCCTGTCTTACCTGTTGTTGCTGTAACCCAAGGGCCTAACATGAAATAATCCTATTTGAGTCACTCCAGACTCGTGTAGGAAGACTTTGAGCTTCAATTAAAACAATTGGGAAATTAGTTTTTAAAGGACCTGTGTGATAATGCCGCAAGACTCTAGTAGCAGTTTGGGAGCCATCTCTAGCAAGGCCTGCGTGTGAAGTATGATGACACTATAACCATGGATGACTAGTTTGGGGCAGTGAACCATCTAATCCATTGTGAATTGGTGTTAGCACTTGCTGCTGGGCAGAAGTAGGCACGTGGGCAGGGTGGCAAGGTCTGTCAAAGACAAGGAGCTAGTTAAGCGGTTTTATGAACTGAGTTGTGTATGGTCCTAAGTTGAAGGACAATGCAACGGAGACCGCGCTACAGGGACAACACTTCTACCATAGTGCTGTGGACACAGTGATAGACGCAGTAAATCTCCTTTGCAGTAAGTATAACTCTGAAATGACCAATGGAACTTCAGGCAGTAATACATTCAACAGTAACTGTGACATAAGGAGAAACATTGGTGAGTGTGCAAAGTATGATTTTACATTTAAGGTGACTACGGCACAGGCTACTCTATGCCTTTGAAGCGCCCTGTGTGCGTACTTGGTGTTAGTGTACTGAGATGGCTGCACATAGCTTCATTTGAATTCAAGCGCCATGTGTGCTGGGCCCATACTACGCTAATGAGCCGACTTGCATCGCAAAAGAGGTGTGCACCATGTGACGAACAAGAACTCTGGTGAGAACAGAGGCCAGACCGAGTTTGAGGAGGCCAGTACATGATCTCATTAAAGGCATTTTGTATATATTTTTTGGGTCCAACTCAGAGTGACCAGAGGAGATACCACAGTTTCGGCTAGCCCTGTGGTCAAGGTGATGGACTGAGGTCATGTGATGAAGTGCACCACTAGATACAGGGGGACTTATCTCTCTCATGCATGTCAGTTGATGCTGGAGGAAAGGGGTATGGTGTTTGGGGGCCTAGCAGCGCAACTTTCTCTTGAGAGAGCCTCACCAATGCACTGGATCCCAGATCTGGGTGTCGGAGTTGAAGCACTGGCTATGTAGACTTTGACATTATGAAGGAGGGTTTTAAGCTGAACAGGATAATGGTAAGCATGCAATGAAGAGTGTGTAGAAGAAAACAGAAGTAGGACCTGTAGGAGGCTGGCTTAGTATATGGTGCACACCTATTTAAGTGAAGCACCTTGCACTAATCCAGACAACCCTTATGGTGATTTTAGTGGTCTCAGACAACCATTGAAAGCTAAGTGGTAGCTGTGGAAGCAGCCTTCGGGCTTAGTCCAGACGGAGTAGGAAGCAGCTTGTTTTACCAGTACTAACCATATAGTGTAGGTTAAGTGAAAAAGAACCACACAGTGTTGTTATAAAAACATGTATTTTAATATTGAGGCTTCCAGTTTTAAGTTTTTACTGATTTTTACAGATACAGACAGAATACAATCTGTTTCCTCTCTGTATTTATATTTATCTGTATTTAAGTGGAAAATACAGAAAATAGTGCTTCTTGTGAGCGACTCTTCTTGTTGTCCTTCATGAATTGCAGACTGACTACTAAGCGGATAGACACCATGGGAATTTAAAAACAGAATGGCATTCTCTTAAATACATGCATATGTTAACATACATTTAAATATAATGCTAATATTTACCTGTCAGAGTAGTGTTTTGTTATATTTGCCTGCTTAATTTTCTGAAACCCGGCAGCATTCAAAGTATGAGCACGTGTTTATTAGTTTAATAAATGTAGAAATATACATTTTACGACTCCATTTATTCTCAAAACATAAAATAAACATGGATAAAGAACAATAAAATGGGCAAAAAATAAATATGGATAAATACAGATGGAACTGTTTAAAAAAATCATAAAACCGGAAGCCCTATTTATTATAAACATTCACTAACACAAAACAATGGTAACTAGACATAATATCGAAAAAAAAATATCGAATGGACATAATATCTAGTCTAAAATATATAATGGACACAATATCGAATGGACATAATATAGTCGTTAAAAATATCGAAATGCAGGTAAGTAATATCGAATGTCATAATATAGGCATGAAAAAATATCGAATTGTTATTAATATCGATTTTTTAAAGTGTTTTGCATGTTAGTATATGTGTTTAAAGTGTATATTATTTTTTGTAATGTATGTTTAATTTTTTTAAAGTAATGAATGTTATGTTATTAAATTTTTGCGTAATTTAATTCCGTAGCGGGTTGTGGGTTTATAGGGGAATAGAGGGGGAAGTAATTTAATAGTAATTAAGTAAATATTTATTTTTATTTATTGGTATTGATAATTAATTTACTGTTAATTATTAATTTGCATTTGTAATTATTTATTAATTTTTGGTATTGAAAATTAATTGGTTGTTGATTAATTATTAATTGGTAAATAATTTGTGTTAATTGGTAATTCAATTTTATTAATTGTTTAATTGATAATTATGCTAATTGTATTAATGTATAATTTGTAGTGGGTTGTGGGTTTATTGGGGAATATGGTGGCTACTAATTTAATTGTAATGAATGAATTGCTAAAAATATTTTTGTGTATTGATAATTAATTTACTGTTAATTAATAATTGGTATTTTTGATTATTTATCAATTTTTGGTATTGAAAATTAATTGGTTGTTGATTAATTATTAATTGGTAATTAATTTGTATTAATTGGTAATTGGTTGTTGATTAATTATTAATTGGTAATTAATTTGTATTAATTGGTAATTAATTTTTATTAATTGTTTAATTGATAATTATGTTAATTGTTTTAATGTATTATTTGTAGTGGGTTGTGGGTTTATAGGGGAATATGGTGAGAAGTAATTTAATTTTAACTAATTAATTATTGAAATAAATTTGGATATTGATAATTAATTTACTATTAATTAATTATTAATTGTTATTATTTGTATTTAATCATTTTTGGTATTGAAAATTAATTGTTTGTTAATTAATAAGTAATAGGTAATTAATTAAAAAAAACAATATTTATTGGTATTTATAATTATTTGATTCTTAAATATTTTGTGATTGGTAATTAATTATATTAATTTTTGTATTGGTATTAATAATTACATTATTTTAATAAAAAAATTAAATTATTATTTTCTTTACTACTGCACTCATTGGAGTGGGAATAGTAATTTTTACCCCTACTCTATCCAATGCTTTCCCTACTGTTGCACTCTTTGGAGTGGGAATAGTAATTTTTACCCCTACGCTATCCAACGCTTTCCCTATTGTTGCACTCACTGGAGTGGGAATAGTAAATTTTACCCTCCCGCTATCCAACGCTTTCCCTACTGTTGCACTCTTTGGAGTAGGAATAGTAATTTTTACCCATACGCTATCCAACGCTTTCCCTATTGTTGCACTCACTGGAGTGGGAATAGTAAATTTTACCCTCCCGCTATCCAACGCTTTCCCTACTGTTGCACTCTTTGGAGTGGGAATAGTAATTTGTACCCCTACGCTATCCAACGCTTTCCCTATTGTTGCTCTCACTGGAGTGGGAATAGTAAATTTTACCCTCCCGCTATCCAACGCTTTCCCTACTGTTGCACTCTTTGGAGTGGGAATAGTCATTTTTACACATACGCTATCCAACGCTTTCCCTATTGTTGCGCTCACTGGAGTGGGAATAGTAATTTTTACCCCTACGCTATCCAACGCTATCCTTACTGTTGCATTCTTTGGAGTGAGAATAGTAATTTTTACCCATACGCTATCCAACGCTTTCCCTATTGTTGCACTCACTGGAGTGGATTTTACCCACCCACTATCCAACGCTTTCCCTACTGTTGCACTCTTTGGAGTGGGAATAGTAATTTTTACCCCTACGCTATCCAACGTTTTCCCTATTGTTGCACTCACTGGAGTGGGAATAGTAAATTTTACCCTCCTGCTATCCAACGCTTTCCCTACTGTTGCACTCTTTGGAGTGGTAATAGTCAATTTTACCCTCCCGCTATCCAACGCTTTCCCTACTGTTGCACTCTTTGGAGTGGGAATAGTAATTTTTACCCATACGCTATCCAACGCTTTCCCTATTGTTGCACTCACTGGAGTGGGAATAGTAAATTTTACCCTCCCGCTATCCAACGCTTTCCCTGCTGTTGCACTCTTTGGAGTGGGAATAGTAATTTTTACCCCTACGCTATCCAACGTTTTCCCTACTGTTGCACTCTTTGGAGTGGGTATAGTAATTTTTACCCCTATGCTATCTGCCGCTTTCCATTTTGTTGCACTCACTGGAGTGGGAATAGTAAATTTTACCCTCCCGCTATCCAACGCTTTCCCTACTGTTGCCCTCTTTGGATTGGGAATAGTAATTTTTACCCAGACGCTATCCAACATTTTCCCTATTGTTGCACTCACTGGAGTGGGAATAGTAAATTTTACCAACCCGCTGTCCAACGCTTTCCCTACTGTTGCACTCTTTGGAGTGGGAATATTTATTTTTACCCCTACGCTATCTGACGCTTTCTCTACTGTTGCACTCACTGGAGTGGTAATGGTACATTTTACCCTGCCGCTATCCTAAGGTAAAAATATTGATTATTTTTTATTAATATTACGTTTATATATATCTATTAAAAAATAAAAATGTAAGTTTATTTTTTTGAAGTTACATTAATTATTTATTATATTTAAGGTTATTTAAGTACTTTTAAATATGTTTTAGTTAATCATATTTATTATTTTTTAATTTTACATTACTTTTAATACATTAAAAAAAATTAGATATTTTGACTGACTATATTTTTTACAACGATATTTTTGACTCGATATTTTTGTACTTACCTGTTTGTAGATAGGAATTCGATATTTTTGCATTCGATATTTTGGCATCGATATTTTTGTAGGTCTATATTTTGGTAGTCGATATTATGTCAGTGATCCCAAAACAATATCTCCTACCCAGAGATATAATCACAATACACACAATACTTCAGTAATAGAACATGTAAGTAGCATAAATATACAGTGGTCTCTAGGGGGAGACAAAACCATATACTAATAAAGTGGAATCCGAACCACGACCTAAATCGAGACTGGACCCAGAAGACGTAGAAGTGTTGGGCACCCAAGTAACCACCCAAGGTGAGTACCCAGGAACCCCACGGAGGCCGTGTGCAGTGTCTCGGTTCCCAAAGCGAAGTCCAAAGTGCCCAGACGGTTGAAGGTGAAGTGGTTTCGGATCTGAATCTTGTCTCACGCCGAATCTAAAGAGCCACCCACAGGTAAGCCCCTAAGGAAAGGGTTGGGACGATTCAGGGGTCCCTCCCACAGGAGGGGCTAGACAGTGGGGAGGTGCCAGAATGGGAGCCAACGGCTCCCTGAACTGGTTCCAACTGGGGTATGCAAGGAGGGCACCAAATGTGCCCTTCAATGCAGTCTAGTGGCGCTGACAAGCGTCCCCACCCTGGCCCAATACACTGAGTCCTGTCTGGGAGTTGGTCACACTTCCCTGTGACAGGAAACCTATTGTCCTGTCTTCCTGTGCTCGAGCTTGGCTCAGCAGCAGGAGGGCAGATTGCGTCTCTGGTCGGCAGCAACCATAGTTTGCTGTCCGGGTCTAGAAGGCTGGTACTGGGAGTATGATGAGCTTCCCGGAGGAGCCCCACAGTGCATGGAATCATACCTTCAACACCGGTTACGGTGTTGGGGTATGATTCCAACATGTTTGATGCCAAACACGCCAGGGTTTGTTACAGCCAGTTTAGAGTTAGCCATTGCGTAATAACACATGGCCACTCTATGTATCATAATGGCACCTGGAGAATGGACCCTGGGAATTGTAGAGGTGTCCTGCTCATGCAGGGGCACCCTCACACTTACAACCGAGAACCCTGCCTTCAGGATTGAAAGGCCTGCATTAAGGTTGACTTATAGGTTTTAAGTGTAGTGACCTCAGATATAAGAAAACTTATATCTGTCATAAGTGGTGCTAGCACAAGCTTACACAGGCTGCAATGACAGGCCTGTAGTCTCAATTTTTTTTGTGTGTCTTCATTCTGCCAATTCTCTTGTTGGTAACACCCTATTCCCATGTGCCAAGTACCAAAGCATGGGGTCGAGCCATTCCATCCAAGAATAAAGCTGTTTCCTCTTCCAGTCCTTCACTGGTGTGCCCATAGCAAAGAAGGGACTAGGACCAACAGCGATTATTTGGCTTAATCATTGGACCTCCTGAAAATTTGACTCAATAGACCAAGATTATCCACACTTTCTCCTGACTGCTAGGATCACAGGCTATATCAAATTGACTTGTAGAAATTATATTTTTAATACAATCAGATGAATGGGGGGACTCCTGATTTCCAGGACCTGCAAATCTCCCGCCTCCCCAGTAAGATCGTGTAGAAAATAAATATGGCGATGACAGTGTTGGGCCGAGTGGGACAGTCCTGACGTAGTCCAAAAAATATAAGCATAGGGCTTACCTTGACTTGTAGGCCCGTTACTTCAGTCAAGAACTTACACAGCTCGATCCAATAGTCGGTGATCCTGGGGCATGTCATAAACATATGCGTATCATCTGCCAGAGGATACATACATCTTGGGCATACGTACTGAGTCCCTAAGGTTTAGATCGACTAGATCTTCTGCCCAAAGCTTTGAAATATCTGTGTCCAAATCATCATCCGCCTCTAGCAGAGTAAGATACCACAAAGAGACTTCCTTTTTGATAGGGCCGGTTTTAATCGCATGGTCTAGCCAGGAGTCCTCTTCCTCTTCCTCCCAGACCTGTCTTACCCACCAGGAGGAGACCTGGTAGTATTTAAATCTGGTTAATTGACCCCTGGTGCATTGACTCAGGACTTCCCAGCTGACTAAAGATGACGCCGATTTGAGGTCCCCCCACCGGGACATCCCTGCAGCTTTCAAGGGAAGACTGAGCAGATCTTTTAGACACTCAGGGGTTCCTGGTGAATCCCAAATCTGCGCCTTGAGAGAATAGTAAGGAACTCCAAGTTTTTTCCGAATGAACACCCAGGTTCTTAGGGCCCCCAGCAAAATCTTCAACCTCTCTTTTTAAAAAAACTTCAGGTCTCCGTATTTAAACAAAACTGATCCTGTCCCTCCCTCAGTACACTCAACATTGTCCCAAAAAGTATTCCTAATGTTGACCTATCCACTTTATTTAACAACATATGGAAGTTCTGGAAATGAAATGTATACCAATATGTCGTGAGATCAGGAAGAGCCAACCCCTCCTTTTCCAACTTCCTCCTTAGCTTTTTCCAGGATATCCTTGATCCCTTAGAGGACCAAATAAAGCTACCGATCTTCCCCTGCAATTTAGCTACCTCTCCTTTATCACAAGGTAAGGGTATAGAGTTAAAAAGAAATGTAATCTTGGGGACGACAATCATTTTGATGAGGTTAACCCTGCCATATATGTTTAAGGGCAGGTTTGCCCACCTAACCAACAACATCCCAATCTCTTGACTTGCCTTCTTCCAATTAACTCTAGGCACTTCCACTAATTTCTGCGTGATTATAATACCCAAATAGCGCATTTGCGACTGGATCCCCAGGGTTTGCCTAGGCTGATTCCATTCCATAATTTCGGTCTTCCCTCTGTTTACCTTATACCCTGATATCTTAACAAAAAGTTCCACCTTAGCCATTAAATTTGGGATAGCCACCTCTGGGTTAAACGTGTAAAGTATAAGGTCGTCTGAATACAAAGCCAACTTTGCCACTAGACCTGCAAATTTAAACGGAGAGATGGTAGCATCCGTTCTAATCAGGGACGCGAACGGCTCAATATAGAGATTAAATAAAAGCGGGGACAGGGGACACCCCTGTCTAGTTCCCCACATTATACTAAACCAATCCAATAGCTCCCCATTAGCCAATACCCTGGCTCTAGGCAAACAGTATAGGTTTTGGACAGCCCTTACTATATTCTCTGGGAGCCCAATGATCTTTAAAACATCCCAGAGGTAGGGCCAATGAACTTGATCAAATGCCTAGGCAGGATCAACAGCTACAACTGTTATGGGTAGATTATGGGCTTCTGCCAGATTCACAACCCCAAGCATCCCGAAAGTAAGCTCATTGAGCTGCTGCGGGGGATAAATCCTCTCTGATCTTGATGAATAACCCATTTAATAATCCGGGTGACCCTAGAGGCCAATATTCCTGAAAAAACCTTATAATCGGTGTTTAAAAGCGATATTGGCCTATCCACTGCCATAGGGTCTTAACTGGGTTTCAGAATCAACGTTACCGTAGCCTCAGCCCAAGACAACGGGGCTTTTTCCCCTTCCAGCAATATTGCGTTAAATAGGCATTTCAGCACTGGTACTATACTATCAAGAAGGTTAGAATAAATCTCAACAGGCAGACCGTCTGGGCCGGCTGCCTTCCCCCTAGCCATCTTTCTCAGCTGTACCCGGACCTCATCCTCCGTTATCTCGGCCATTAAGGCCCTCTTTTGATCGTCATTTAAACTAGAGAGTTCAATCTTCCCCAGCCAGGCCTCTATATTCTCCCTCCCCAGCGAAATATCATTTTTATATAACTGACTCATGTATCTACGGGCTTCCATGCCTAATTTTGACTTGGTATCCAGTAGGGCACCTGTTTCATCGTCTCTTAGATTACAAATTAAATTTCTAGTTTTATCACATTTGGCTTTCCAGGCCGGAAGCGAGCCACTCATCTCTCCATAAGCAAAGTTCTGCAACTCGCTAACCCTCCATCTATACAATAGCCTTTTATCAAGATCCCCTTGATATTCCGCTTGGAGCTGTTCTAACTCTTTACCCAACAAATAAACTTTACTGGAGCCCTCCAATGATGCCTATTGGAGCCCCTGTTCCTTACATTTAATCTTTTTGGAGAGTTCTTCCTCTTGCTGTTTCATATCTCGCCTCTTTGCCATCATTATATAGCTCTTAGATACGCTTTAAAAGGTTCCCAGATGACTTGGACTTTTGCTGATCCCATATTAGCTTAAAAAAAACGAAGCCTCACCCCTTATACTTAATAACGCCCTTCCATTTAGCAGAATAGTCTATCTAGGGTCCACCTTTTCATACCAGTCTTACTGTAATGCCTAAGGGACAAGAACACAGCCGAATGATCTGAAAGGATGGCAGGAAGATATTTAACCTCTTCAACCCCTGTTAATAACTCCCTATCTACTAAAAAATAATCGATATGGGAGTGGTGGCCATATTTTTTACTGTAAAAGGTGAAATCTTTTGTCTCCCCCATCTTACTTCCCCAAATGTCTACCAAATTTAGCTCTTGAATCATGGTCTTAACTACCGCCGATGTTTTGGGGGGACTGGCATATTTAACTTTGGAAGTTCTATCCATATCCTTATTTTGTACTATATTAAAGTCGCCCCCGATTACTGGAGCACTAGCCAGTGTTAGACATGCTTCAAGCTTAATTAAAGCATCTGGGACATCATTGTTCAGATCATAGTAATTGGCGCAGATTATTGGCATCCCCTGTATCCTCAGGTTGGCCACCAACCATCTCCTGGAAGAGTCTGTCTGATAGCTTTCTAACTTAATGCCTAAATTATTTCATATAATGACTGCCACACCTCTTGTGCTGCCTCTTTGGTCCGAGTACACTGCTTCCTGGACCCAGATCAATTTATTAAAAGCGGTGCCACACTCGTCCTTTTCTAAATGAGTTTCCTGAAGCAGGATAACACTAGCTTCGCTATTCTTAAGGAATTCCGAGACCCGAGCCAACTTCTTCCTGGACCTCAGACCATTTACATTACAGGATATCTGTAGTCACAATTTGAGTGATCTCCCATGGGTGGCATAATACATGCTTCAGCCCATGGGGGACCCTCGGGTACCTATGCCCTGGGTACCTTAGTAAATGCAAACCTTTTTCCCTTTTCTACCCCTCCCCAACCCTTCTCTATCGAAATAACTGAATAACATATCCACCACTCTAATTACTTCATATTTCACTATACTAATTTTCAACACTAATCCTATATGGGTTCCGGAATAGCGTGCTACTCGCCAGAAAAGTGCTTCAGCACCCATCAGGGGTAACAGATGCTATATGAATACCAACCTTTCTTCCCCTTCTATCCCTCTCACTCCAAATAAGTGCAGCCATAAAAATAATTCACTCCTTTTAAAAGTATGACTAAACTTTTTTATATTTTCTTGTTAATAAATGAAATATTTTATCATTTGCTTTTTGTTATGAATACTTGTTTCAGCAGTTTTTTATGTATTGTTTTGTGGTTCATATGATCAAAAATGCTTAGGTCGGAGTCCCTGGCTTCTAGTAATTACTCAGTGGGGGTCACCAAATTCCCATTAATGATTCAGAGAAGGTCACCGGTTCAGTAATGAATAAGTTCAGGGCTACATAAGTCAAAAATGTAAGAATCACTAGTCTAGAGTGACCAGTGGGAGGATTAAGGCATTTTAAAACAACATAGGAAGCATCTGCTTCGACTCCTGGGTACTGCAGATGGTCAAGGAAGGTAGAATTCTCTAAAATTCCTCCAGGAAATTGAGACAAATCAGATGCCAGACCTCCTCAAGCCACTCAAAAAAGAGTGGAATGATAGCATAAATTCATAAGCTGATACTAAATAAAGCCATTTTCCCAGTCAAGGTAGATGAGAGGCGCAAGGGAACTTTTCCAATCATTTTTCTAG
Source organism: Triturus cristatus (assembly GCF_964204655.1). Classification (NCBI taxonomy): domain Eukaryota; kingdom Metazoa; phylum Chordata; class Amphibia; order Caudata; family Salamandridae; genus Triturus; species Triturus cristatus. The sequence goes on along the minus strand of NC_140582.1, from coordinate 710,018,492 downwards.
TCCCCAGAACTTCAGGAGATTTCAGACTGGTAATCAGCCTCTGGAATGCGAACAGGTGGATTTAGAAAATGCTGTTTAAGATGGCGACACTTCAGGTGATAATTCCTTATAACCAGAGGGGGCATTCGTGATCACAATTGATCTCATTGATGCAACTTTGTCTCTTGGGGAAAATGTTCAGCTTCAGGCCTTTGGCATCAGGCATGCCTTGAGAGTCTTCACAAAGATGATAGCTCCTCTAGTTACTTCTTTACCTCCACAGGGCTAGAACATCTTTCCTTACTTGGGTGACTGGCTCCTTCATGCACCTACAAAGAAGAGAGCTTTGAAGAAATGGGAGGCAATGAAAGAGTGTCTTCAGTGCCATGGTCTTCTCATCAACGTCATGAAATGCAATCTGGAACCAGCACGACAGTGGTCATCAGGCCACATTTCAGGTCATACAGTGGAATGGTATTTCTTCCCAAAGAGACAGTGATAAGATTATGACCCACACAAACTCATCTTTTGTCTCTAAGGCAAATCCTAGCACGGGTATAGTTCAGGGTACAGTGCCACATAGTGTCATGTGTTCCTGGTCCCCTGGGCCAGACTGCATATGAGATCTTTTTCTATTCATTTTTTGAAGTACTTCATCTTGCACCATTGAGGATAGTGACAATGGATGCCAACTCAAGAGGTTGGGGAGCAAGGTTATTAGACTTGCCAGTACAGGGAAGGTGGACGAACAGGGAGGTGAAATCTTAAAATTGGATGGAATTGACAGCAACTCGTCGCTCATTGTGGAACTTTCAGTCATTTTTGCTTCAACAATTTGTACTTGTATGGACAGATTAAACAGTGATAATGCCCTACATAGGTTTTATTCGGGCTGTACAGGTATTATATATTAAACCTACTGCCAGCGTTTGATAAATGGGGTGCTGATGGAACAGTTTCAAATCTCATGGGGGACCCGTCAAGGGTGTCCTTGTTCTCCTTTGCTTTTCGCAATGTACATTGACCCGTTCATCAAGAAGTTAGAAAAGATTGCGCTTATTCGCCCGATTCAGAGGCATGGGCATGATATGAAAATTATGGCCTATGCAGATGATCTAGCGCTGGTAACGCCCAACCTGGTAATTTGAATTGAGGTGATTGAATTTGAAGCTCAACACTTTGGGGATGTGTCAGGATATGCTCTGAATAAAGAAAAGACACAGATTATTTTGAATGAGAAAATTGGATGGTCTGACCCCAGGGTTGTAAAAAAGGCAAAATATCTCGGGGTGAATCGTTTGATCGTTGAAGAAAATGTAGCTCCTCTAGCCACTGAGACCAAGAACTCATAGTACAGGCTGAATCATTTGCACTTTTCTTTAGTGGGTAGATGTAATGTTTTAAACATGATTGTTTTTCTGAAAATGTTACACTTTTTTAGAGCCATTCCTTTAGAATTTTTTAATCAATTACTAAAGAAATTAATAATCTTTTAACACAATTTCTCTGAGCCTATTCGCAGCCCAGAAGATCTATAAAGTTATCACTCCCAAAGTATAGAGATGGTTGGGCACTCCCCAATCTAAAACTGTGTTATTGGGCAACTATCTTGCAACATTGCCCTGTGCTCTTGCAAGATCGCCCTAATAATCAAATCTCAGATCTTCCTTTGCCTTTTGAACTATTGGTCGGGCCAGAAGCTTGGGGCTGCTTGTGGCAGCAATTGGAATTATAAAAGAGTGAGATTTAAGACCCTTATGGGCGCTTACAAGGTTTTTATCTCAGTGCGCAAATTTTGGGGTATTGGCAGATTGAGGTATTATACCCCAACTAGAAACAACAGGAACTTGCCAGATATACTTGGGGACCATAATATGGCAACCTGGTTTAAGGCTGGGATAAATACATTTGGAGATTTATTTTCCCCTGATGACATCATATCATTTGGGGATTTCAGCACAAATTTTGGCCTTAGCCACAGGGATTTCTTCAAATATTTACTAATTAGGAATTTTAAGGGGGAAGGCCCCCCGGATTTGACAAATGTGAACTTATGGAAAAATTGATTGACATAAGCCGCCACGAATAGGGACTATCTATAATATTCTCAATAGCCTGATGACAGATGATCTGAGTAAGATCTCCGGGGAATGGCAATTGAAAATAGGCATTACTGATAAGGCTTTTCAGTAAGCACTCCTATACACACAATCTGATTTACTCTCTGCGAATCTTCAAGTCCAGTTCTACAAAACGTGTTTCTTCCTGTATTATACCCGAGCAAAATTGCGAAATGGGGGGATGTTAAAGGTACTAGGTGTCCCCGTTGTTCTGAATATGAGGCTGACATAGTCCACATGTTTGCTATGTGTGATGGTCTTTGTCCTTTGTTGGAGGAAATTGCTGATTATTTTAAGGAAATGTTGTCCCTGAATCTATCTCTAACCCCTTCTGTGATATTATTGGGAGTGCAGAAGACCATTGGAAGGAAGGACGGAGGGGCTTGATCTTTGTCACTATTGCCATACTTAGGCTGTATATTGCCTCGGTATGGCTGGATTGCAACCCCCCTTTCTCTCAGCAATGGTTGGCCCGATTACTTTCAACTCACAATTTGGAAAAAGCAATATATGCTAAGAAGGGAATCCGAGCCAAAAAGAAGGTTTGGATATTTGGGAATGGTTGACCATCTGGATTTGTCACACAACTACGTAAAGCATGGGGAATTAAGCCCAAAGGGCAAAGGGTTTGTCCGGTTCAATCCAGGTCGAATAAGTTGTTTGCACTTTGTATTTATGAATCCTTATTGTTAGTTTTTGTAATTTGTAGGATGCTGCTCAGAATGTAGGAATTTCTTATTGAAAACTGTGATGGTGTATGAAGGGGAGGGTTAAGCTCAATGGGTACTCCTGGTTTAGTCATCAATGAATAAGCACTTTGTACTTTGCACCTGGCACTTTAAACTCTCCTTGTTAGTCTTTGTTTATTACTGGAATGCTGCTAAGAATTTATGATTTTATAGAGCAACTTATGAGAGACCATGAATGGGAAAACCCAGCTTAAAGGACACTCTCTGGTCATTTAGGGTTGACTTGGTAGCTTGCACTTCGCACGTTGCAGTTTGTAGAATTCTTCTTGTCAGCTTTGGGTTACCTGAGGAATGCTGTTAAGAATGCATGAATGTATATTCAAAAGGTTGTGGTGTTGTCTATTTTGTAAGTTTGTGTAGGGCCTCAGAGGAGTGGGAGGGTGGTGGATGTATTATTTAACAATTGCACTCCGGTTGTATATCTCTCTAAAAAACAAAAGAGATAATGTATTACATAAACAAAAAAGGAGGAACAAAGTCCACATTTCTCAATCTGGTAGCCTTGAACACTGGAATATAGATGGAACAGGTGGTGTCAATATGCCATAGTTGTGTATCCCCTCCTGTATCTATTCACTATTCAAGAAGACACTCAACTTCTGAGGTTCTTCTCTTGGTTTCCTACTTCTAAAGATTCAACAAGAAGTAGCAGAGTGAAAAGGTATTCTACCTTTGTAGCCTTTGTAGAACCTGATTTTCTCTCCTGGCATCCATGGCTCTGCTACCTCCTTTGAGAACCGCACTAGCACCATGTCCTTTAGAGCATAGGGGGTCCGTTCCTTTCGCTTAGCTTTCTCTGTTGGTTTGGAGGTTACGAGGATTAGGTTTCAGAGCATTTAGAAGAGATAAAACCAAGTGCCAGGTGTCTGTCTTCTCTAAAGTCTTATTCCAAACACTGGGACAAATTTTAGCAATGGTGTGCTGTGAGGGATCTTTCTCCTATTGACTCAAAATCTCTGCTTTTCTTTAACTGTTGCTTGATGGCTTTCACCACTTTGAGAGCACAATACTCAGTGATAAAAGCATCTAGAAATCTTTGAAAAGGATTGAGTAGAGATGAAAATCTAGGTGTGAGATTACTGAGAATTTGTTCTGTTTTGAGACCAGTAACTCAACCTTTGGTACCTCCTTAAAATATTCCACTAATTCTGAGAACCCTACAGTGGGTACCTTTTGAGCCATTTTATTTTGGTAGGTTTAAAATGTTTTTCAATGAATGTGACCCTTTTGTTGGCCATTATGTCTGCTAGACGATTTGAGGAATTGAGAGCTTTCCTGGGTAAATATCCTTTACTACCATTGTTGAATAGTGGTATTGTGTTGAAACCTAACCCCGCTTTTCTTCTAGTATTTTATCCAGTTCTTTCTTCTAGGGAAGCATAACGGCTGCAATTATTAGATGAGCAGTATTTCTCTTGAACTTTCCAAATGCTTCAGGAAGTCTGACCATTTATTTATTATGGTTGGTAGTGAGGATCAGGGACTAATATTACGATGAGCAGATGAGTTTGATCAATGATTATTATGGAATGTTCTATGATATCTATATCAAAAGAGGGGGGTCAGAGGAGATTTAAAGACCGGCAAGGGTTAGCACCCCTACTGAAATATCAGAAACACAGAAAAGGAACCCTTAGGTCTAGAGTGTTGGTGTACTAGTTGTACCCGTAACAACAATAGAGAGTCCCTGTTATAGGATGGTTTCCCTCAACCACCCGAAAATGGCATGCTTCATCATTGGGGATCCTCCTCGTATCGTGATGCTTAGTCACGATACGGGCTTCAACCCCCTCCCTGTGAGGGAGGAGCTCAGGGATGTTTCAACACTAAGTGACGTATAGACTAAATACCCAAATGTGGAGCCGGGGTGTTGAAGGCAGCAGAGCAAAAGAAAACTAGCTCCAGGGTTCGTAAAAAATGCTTCAATAGGGCGACCCTGTGCTAGGATTAAAAACAGTGTGCTACTGCAGGAGGAATGAAACCAGCTTGTGTGTCACTTAGGTTGACATGTTTCAGTCTGTGACCCAGAAGGTGTTGGGGCTTTCTTCAGGACTTACTAGTGCTGCTTAGTGTGCTCAAGGTGATAAAGATAAATAGACAGTTTATACAAAACCTTCCAGTGATCCCACGGAACATCAGAGGGTGGAGGATTCACTGGCGGGACCTGTGGAAGACAGATTCAAAAGGAGGCCTTCGTATGGAAACACATATATAATAAATTCATGTGAAATGGGTACAAAGCCAGAGTGAATTATATCATAACAAATAGTCAATGCTACAGCATAATGCATCCTGCAGTGGTCATGTGAGTGCTAAAGTCTGTCCCCAGATGTACCAACCTAATATTTTGAGGACGGGACATTTGAACATTACACACTAAACAAAACATAATGATGTATAAAAAACCAGAGTGGGAGAGCTTACCCACTGTAGTTGGGTGTTGCACCTCAACCAACCTGGGCATGGAGCACAAGGAAGAGAGGGGTCTCAATCTTACGCAGAATGTCATAGAAGAGAGAATGAGAAAAAAGAGAGGACGAATCCTTAGGAGCTTAGGAGGAGGAAAAGCAATGGAGTGCACAAATATCATGCAACAGTGTTCACATGATAATGCTAAACCAGAACTACCTTAACACTGTCATCTCATAGAGGAGAGAAAAAAGGTAGTCAAGCAATCAATAGAGAAAGAGCAGGCAGCTCTTTGTGTAAAACTGTAAGAGGTCCCATGTGTAAATAGTTGTCATATAGCTCCTCTGTCGCCCGAAAATTCAAATGGTTGTTTAGAGGGGGAGGGATACATTAACCAGGTGAAAGGGAAAACACACAGAAGAAAGTATGTTTATTTGGCTATGCTGTTCACAGGAGTGGTGTGTCAGAGTCAAAATTTAGTAACCAGACACTTCAAAAACAACAGTTGATGGACAGAATTTAGAACAATGTCATACATTCACCCCAGTACAGAGATCTGGGCCTAAATCCATCGTTTTTTGCTCACCATGCCATTCCAGTTTGAACCCAGCCATATGCAAATCAGTCTTGACCCTGTGCCTCATGGGAACAGTCCAGACCGAACTGCCAAGCCAGGTCCTCCCTGGACTGGAACCAAGCATCCTAGGACCGGTTTCGGGGTTTCACCCCTCTTCAGCCAGGATAGCTTGATTCCAGTGGTATGGAGAGCACGGGACTCACGTCTGATCTGAGCATACCCGTCCCACTCGGGGTGACAAATGCAAAAACAACAGTTGATGGACAGAATGCAGAACAATGTCATACATTCACCCCAGTACAGAGATCTGGGCCTAAATCCATCGTTTTTTTGCTCACCATGCCATTCCAGTTTGAACCCAGCCATATGCAAATCAGTCTTGACCCTGTGCCTCATGGGAACAGTCCAGACCGAACTGCCAAGCCAGGTCCTCCCTGGACTGGAACCAAGCATCCTAGGTCCGGTTTTGGGGTTTCACCCCTCTTCAGCCAGGATAGCTTGATTCCAGTGGCAAGGAGAGCACGGGACTCACGTCTGAGCATACCCGTCCCACTCGGGGTGACAAATGCAAAAACAACAGTTGATGGACAGAATGCAGAACAATGTCATACATTCACCCCAGTACAGAGATCTGGGCCTAAATCCATCGTTCTTTTGCTCACCATGCCATTCCAGTTTGAACCCAGCCATATGCAAATTAGTCTTGACCTGTGCCTCAAGGGAACAGTCCAGACCAAACTGCCAAGCCAGGTCCTCCCTGGACAGGAACCAAGCATCCTAGGACCGGTTTCGGGGTTTCACCCCTCTTCAGCCAGTATAGCTAGATTCCAGTTACCAGACACTTCATCATACATAAAACAGAGGCATGTACCTAAAAAGTCATAAGGGAATTGTCAGTAATACTGTCATGAAGTGGGGGAGACAGCAGTGTAACATTGATCCTGATGAGGCAACCGCCTCACGTTGGCACCCCTCCCATAGTAATACTTCCGATAGTCGGTAAAGAATACCTCTTATAGAAATGCTTTGTTCATAATCCGAGCGGAGTATAGAATTTTAAAAGGGAGTATATAATGTAGGGCTCCATAAAAATTCTTAGTCCCATGCGAGGACTGAAGGGGAGTAAAATCTATGGTGTCAGTAGATTGGAGTTACTATTCTCTAACAGCGGGGTAGAGCAGTGTTAATGTTATTGAAAAGAGCCGGTGATATATGGCTCCATATAGTTGGTTAGATGAAGTGTAATCTATGCTGCTGGGCAATAGTGATATTCCTATAACGGATGGAATTCAAGGCAGATCTACAACAGGTGTTGCAGCCTCTTGGGTGCAAATACAACTAGTGCTACTAGCTGTCACGATTAGCTCCCTGCACTATCATGCCCACCACCAGAGGGGTGCATAGTGCGACTTTCCTGTGTTCTAATAAACTTCCAGATACGCCCCTGAGTGCATATCCTGACTTCCATCCATTTGGTCTCTATTTGGGAATTGACATCCATTCCCAATCCATGCCGGGTTTTGTGAAAGCCAGCCTGCTCATGCTTAAAACAGGCCTGCTAATGTTTGACTCTCTGTTACCTAGAATTCTCTGCTCACTGCTTCATCTCCACCCCTGCAGGCCAAGGATGGTGTAGAGGAATTCAGCTCACCTGTGGCTGGCTGCTGCTAGCCTGCTCCAACCGATGTATGTGATTACTGTGAGCTCTTTTAAGCCCCAGCTCCCTTCAGGCCAAGGTTGTTTATTGTAGCTGTGTACCGATGAGACCGACTCGGATTTCCAGTGTTTCTTGAGCTTTTGATAGCCTTGTTTCCAGTGTTCGTCAGCTGCTGCTGTTTCCCTTGTTCTTGAACTAGCACTGCCTGCAGTGCTACTTTGACTTCTGAGCCTTAGTATTCCTTGTTCCTGAGCTGCAGCAGTTTCCCTTGTTCCTGAACTAGCACTGCCTGCAGTCTACCTTGACTCTTTAGCTTTTGTTCAATTCTAGTTCCAGCTCCAGCACTGCCTTCAGTGCTACTCTGTTTTTTTGATTCCTGAACCAGCACTATTCTTGTATACCCGTGTAGCCTCCCCTTCTGTATATCCTTTTCCAGTCCCTGCTTTTCTTCCCATTTACTTGGTTCCAGTTCCTAGTTTACTGTATTTTTATTCCTGCTGTTTTGCTTCTATTACCCAGTATGTTTGTTGCTTGCTTTCTGACAAGTGTGTCCTGTTATTTCTTTCCTTTCCTGTTAAGCACTCCTCCTTGCTTGCATCTTGTCTATTGTGCTTTTATTTAGTTCTACCCCCTTGCTGTTAATGCCTTGCGTGTTCCTGTTTGATCGCCAGGATCCGTGGGCCCAGCTAACAACCTAGGTGGTGTTTCTAGTTCACTGTGAGTATTGTCTTTGAGTTACATTTATAACATCACTATAGGTATCAGCTCCACAGACCCTGCCCTTGCATGCATATCCTATATGTGGGTATTTGCAGTCAGTATCTGTAACAGCAACTGTGGGTAAGGAACTTACTGAGCTTCAGTCTTACTGTGTGGAGCGTCTGAGTGCTTTACCCCACATTCCCTTTATTGTTAATGTTGTGTTGTGTGTGTGTGTATATATGTCTGCACGTCCATCCTGGCTGTAGTTATTCTGAATGCTAAATTGCCTCTTGAGTGCCCATCCTTTGAGGCTTAGCCTTCTTGTTCACTTGTACAGACTTTTTTCTTCCGACTTCCTGTGTGATCCTGGGCACTGCTGTACTTCTCTTTCTGTGTACATTTTCTACCCAGTTCCCAGTCCTCTCCCAAGTCCCTGACTGTGTTCCCGACATAGTCCCGGACAGTCCATGACAGAATGACCAACCCACATTTCCAGGATCACTTGTGAGCTTTCTTTGCATTTAGTTAGCTTCCACTTTTGTTTCTCAAAGCTCTCCCAGTTAGTTCTTGGCAATATGCTTAGCATCAGATCCAGAAAGTCTGCGCATGCTGGCAAACATCCATTACCAAGGCAGCGCAGTTCGGTACAAAATATTAGAAAGTCCCTGGACTCTAGAGATCGATTCATGGAGCAAAATAAACTTTTACGTGCTGAATATTATTCCCTGTGGTTGGCTGATCCTTTTATGTTAGATTTTCATTCCATCTGTAACCCTGATCCACACCTGATGTCAGCCAGTGACCTACAGGATGAAAAAGAATTTCTGCAAACCTTGTTAGCAGCAAAAGACAAAATAGTAATTTAAAGAGTGATATTGTCAAGGGAAATTGTTCTGAAGTTTGTAACTCAGAGATCTTCTGTCAAGAAAATGTTTTCTTTGAAGACAATTACCAGAAACAGTATTTATCGACATCTTACCAAACTGGTAGTTCAATGACACCAGTTAAAGTATATTCAACCACACAACCAGACAAAGAGCAGATGCATTTCATATCCTCTGTTTTCCATTCAAATAATGTTACCCAGTCTGGTAGTCCAGTAAAGATCACAGTCTCGGATACTAAAGGGACCTTGTTAAGTACTACTTTCAAAGAAAACTGTGATCAGTTTGCCAAAATAGAGAGAAGACCTATTAAAACACAGACAGCTAGTAGCAAGTTTGAACAAAATCCAAGGTTAAGTTCTGTTGCTTGTTGTGAAGTTTCCAAGCCTACCACTGTCCTTGTAGAAAAAGATCTACAATCTTCTCAGGATATATTTAAAACGAAGATTTTGGAATTACAATAAAAGAATAAAATGTTTCAGACTCTGTTAAAAAACTATAACCCAGAGTTCAAGTGGGAATCTAAAACCCAGGTACAAGACTACTTTTCAGCGTTTGTTAGCCTCCTTAGGAATGGAGAATGAAACCTTGCATTCTTTTGCAGTCCCCTCAGATCTGGTCTAGTGAACATGTGAATAATAACGTGGCTCACCACCTAAATTCCTATCAGAATAGCCATGGTACCTTATCTCAAAATGCAGTTAATAAAAACGTTTGTTTGAATGCTGAATTTTCTAACTCCTCTGATGTGTTGTCTTCTAGGTCTAAATTCATCTAGGCACTACACCTGAGGGGTGTCCCTCCAGTTTTCAGGAACCCCAAATGCCAGGCAAAACACAAAACATATCTTTGCTTTATTTTCCTGGTAGTGAGGTCAGTTCTATCTCAGAAATAACCCATAGACAGGCCATTGACAAACAGACAAAACCTGAACCCGAGACCCACATAATCTCTGATGTGACAATATCCTGTGATTCAGACTACACTCTTGATTCAACTACTTTCACTGAAACCAACCTCCTCATTGAGAAGGAACAAAATCCTGACCCCTTGTTTGCTCTCTCGCCTTCAAGTACACCACATATTGAGAAGTCAGGAAATATTACTCTATGCGTTGATGCATCTGTAACACCTTGTAATATAGAACAAATTGAGAACATTTCCAGGGACCAAGTCATCTCTGCCCTGTTTCCTCTGACTAAGACATGTGAACTGCCAAATGGTAAAGGGAGTCTGGTCATTTGAGACTCTAAGATAAGCAGTATTCTTAGCCATCCCGAAGAAAGCATTTCAGTGTGTTTTAATGAGCCAAGGAATTGTGAATTTTCACTATTGACAACAGGGAATCTACTGTTCATGGGCTATCGCCATTCCCAGAATTTAAAGTCTTTCATCCATGTGCCTCCTTGCCATCAGCCTGTCTTCTTGCACAGTCTCCAGGGTCCTCAGCTTGCCTGCTGCTTTCAGAGTCTCCAGAGTCCTCAGCTGCCCTGCTGCTTTCAGAGTAGCCAGAATCCTCAGCCGGCCTGCTGCCTTCTGAACTACAGCCTGTCTGCCATCTGAGCCCAAGCCTCCATCCTGCCTGCCATCTGAGCCCGAGCCTGCAGCCTGCCTGCCATCTGAGCCCGAGCCTGCAGCCTGCCTGCCATCTGAGCCCGAGCCTGTAGCCTGCCTGCCATTACCGGAGCCTGCAGCCTGCCTGCATTCGGAGCCCAAGCCCTCAGCACACCTGCCTACTAAGTCAGAGCCTTGTTGACTTCCGAGCCACAAATTCCTGCCTCGTGACATCCGAGCCAGGGCTTCCAGCCTCGTTGACTTCTAGGCCAGAGCTTCCAGCTTCGTTGTCTTCTGAGCCAGAGCTTCCAGCCTCGTTGACTTCCGTGTCAGAGCTTCCAGCCTTGTTGACTTCCGAGCCAGAGCTTCCAGCCTCATTGACTTCCGAGCCAGAGCTTCCAGCCTCGTTGACTTCAGAGCCAGAGCTTCCAGCTTGCTTACTTCAGAGCCAGAGCTTCCAGCTTGCTTACTTCCGAGCCACAGCTTCCAGCTTGCTTACTTCCGAGCCAGAACTTCCTGTCTGCCTGACTTCCGAGCCAGAGCTTCCTGTCTGCCTGACTTCCGATGCAGAGCTTCCTGCCTGCCTGCTATCTGAAGCAGAGCTTCCAGGCTGCCTGCCTTTAGAGGTCTCAGTACGTATACATTCAGAGATTAAACCTCCAGCATAAGAGAAAAAACTCTCAGCATGTAAGCCTCCAGGGCCTAGGTCTCCTGCATACCCGCTTCCAAAGTCTCCTGCATATGTGTCTTCTGTATATTTTCCTCCAGGGCCAGAACTTCAGGTCTCCTTCCTGTCACCTCCTTCGTCTTCAGCCAGTTTGACTTTGACCCCTGTGCCTCCTGCCAATCCGTTATCTGCTTTTGACCCTACAGTCAATTTGTCTTTGTTTTCAGAAATTTATACACCTTTAATTCAGGCTTCTAAGCCCCCGTTACTGGATTTGGACTTTCTGGTTCAATATCTGATGGAAATGGACCTATTTCATAGGAGTAAAGGCTTTGAATTCAGTTCCAGATTCCGGGAGCTGGTTGTTGGAGGGGGTGTACTGTCTCAATTCGCTCCATGCACTCTCATGCCCACCACCAGAGGGATGCATAGTATTACTTTCCTGTGTTCTAATAAACTTCCAGATACTCCCCTGCATGCATATCCTGACTTCCATCCATTTGGACACTATTTGGTAATTGACATACATTCCCAATCCATGCGGTGTTTTGTGAAAGCCAGCCTGCTCATGCTTAAAGCCAGCCTGCTAATGTTTGACTCTCTGTTGCCTAGAGATCCCTGCTCACTGCTTTGTCTCCACCCCTGCAGGCCAAGGATGGGTGGAGGAATTCAGCTCACCTGTGGGTGGCTGCTGCTAACCTGCTCATACCTGATGCATGTGATTACCATGAGCTCTTTTAAGCCCCTGCTCCCTTCAGGCCAAGGTTGATCATTGTAACTGTGTGCTGGTGAGACCGAGCCTTGTTTCCAGTGTTCCTCAGCTGCTGTTGTTTCCCTTGTTCCTGAACTAGCACTGCCTGCAGTGCTACCTTGACTCTTGAGCTTTTGCTCTATTCTAGTTCCTGCTCCAGCACTGCCTTCAGTGCTACATTGTTTTCTTGATTCATGAACAAGCACTATTGTTGTATACCCTTGTAGCCTGTCCTTTTGTATATCTTTTTCCAGTCCCTGCTTTTCTTCCCATTTCCTTGGTTCTTGTTCCTAGTTTACTGTCTTTCTTTTCCTACTGTCTTGCTTCTATTACCTTTGTATGTTTCTTTGCTTTCTGCCAAGTGTGCCCTGTGATTTCCTTCCTTTCCTATTAAGCACTCCTTCTTGCAAGCTCCTTGTCTATTGTGCTTGTATTTAGTTCTACCCACTTGCCGTTACTACCTTGCGGGTTCCTGTTTGTTCTCCAGGATCCGTGGGCACCTCTGACAACATAGGTGGTGTTTATTGTTCACTGTGAGTATTGTCTTTGAGTTACATGTATAACATCACCATAGGTATCAGCTCCACAGACCCTGCCCTCGCATGCATATCCTATATGTGGGTATTTGTAGTCCGGATCTGTAACAGCAATTGTGGGTGAGGAACTTACTGAGCTTCAATCTTACTGTGTGGTGCTCCCAAGTGCTTTACCCCACATTCCCTTTATTGTTAATGTTGTGGTGTGCATGTATATGTCTGCACGTCCATCCTAGGTGTGGTTATTCTGAATGCTAAATTGCCTCTCTAGTGCCCATTAGGCAGGCATTGAAAACTCACCTTGTGGAGCATTAGGTTTCTTTACCGTGCAAGCCAGACATTTTACAAAGAGCGCATTTAGCCTATAGTTAGTGGCTTGTAGGGACTTGATCACAGCACTTCTGCACATGCGTATCCCTATTGTGAGGAAGATAGATTTTAACCAATGTCTGAGTTCAATTTGCCTGGCTGGGCAGGTGCAAGTTATATGTTCAATTGACCCTAGTTGGTTGTTGCATAAGCTGCATCCGGGTTTGCGCCACATCGAGGCCAAGTCTAGGTTTGGGAGGTCACCAAGCCGATACCAGATGAGCTGCTGTTTCACTATGGTTGACAGGCCGGCTGCCAGGTAGGGTTCCAACTGCAAAGCCTTGTGACTATTGATAATGAGGTGGGCATGAGATCGCTTTACTAATGTGTTCTTATCCATGATAGAAGCCGCTGCACAGCTTTCTTGGTAACAACTTTAAAGGTTGTGAAGGAGACTGGTGAAGACCAAAGGTCCCAGAGTTGCAATTGCCTGGTCTAAGTAGGCTCGAGCCAGATAATGGACCTTGGTTCGAGATTTCTAACCATAGGAGCTGGTTTAGAGTGTCAGGCTTTGAGCTACAGAGTTTGTGACAGAATTTTGCATATGAGCTGTTATGTTTCATAGGGTACCCCAATATAGGCTTCAGTAGTCCCCTAAACACTTCACCTACATTTACCCTACCATTACACAATATAACTGGTTTTGTTACTAACCTTTTACCTAGTTAAGCGCTGGATAAATGTTGAGTGGTTTGCCCAGAAAACTAGCCTCATTAATTATGCATGAAGATTGTCAGAATCACAGCAGGATTATCAACTTCTGCATAATAACTATGTATAAGGGTCATCCCTCACATCATCCTTGGCCAACATGACAGAGGACTGTATACAAAAGGTAGAGTCCTCTGAGGGTACCTTTTGGGTATATATACACCATATCTTTGCAAGGGCAGGCACTAGAGAAACACTTCCATGCTGACACACTGATGCAAGACGCTTAGGTTCCTGCACCCAGATACTCCAGCTTGCAGTGGTCTGAAATCCCTCCTGGGTGTCCATATCAAGCCCAAGACAGGGTCCCACAGTCTCTCACTTAAGGTAATGGGATTGGCTTCACTCTAGGGGGATTCTTGGCTCTACACCTACATACATGCTAGGTACTCAAAGGTACATCTAGTTAGGGTTGCATCGTAGAAGTACGCATTATTATTGTCATGTATTTATATGCTTGCATATATCCATTGTTTTAGCACTATGGTAGAAATCTACCACCCATTTACTCTATTGCTGCTTAAAATAGTTTATATCTGTTTCTGTCTTGTGGTTGTTTCAGCACACCTATTTTACACTAGTATGACGCTGGTTCAATAAATGTTTATTGAAAACGTCCCCACCATTTATTCTGTGTATCTCTCGGAGACAAAGTGAGCATGAGTGACTGAGCGAAAAGTACTGTACTGTTTCCACGATCCCTGATGGGATAGGGTTGTCATGTTCGATAGTTGCCAAGAACTATTCTCTCCTTGGTAAGAGGAGTTTACAGTGGCACTGTGAGCTAGCTGGTATGCAGGTGAATATACCCAGTGGGGATGTCTGGAATCAGTCTGGACACCAATCCCACAGTCTATGTTGTCTAAATGCATAGATCCTATATAGGTTTATAGGAACTACACAACATGGCGCCGCTAACACTGGTTTGGTACTTATTTAATGCTCAAATCTGAGTAGTTTAGGCATACTTTTCTCAGAGACCCCTACTCACATTTACCCAGAGACGTCTGGAGTGGGAAGGGAAAAAAATCTGCCGCAGCTGAGGAGGCATATCCTATGTATTAGCTGTAGGTTTATTCAAGCTTGTAGGACAAATAGTTCCTATTGTGCATAAAACCTTATCTCAGTTTCCTTGAAACTTTTTCAACAATGGCTGATGAAGACCTTGCTGCACCAGCACTACGTTCGAATGCAGTGGAGGAAGGAGAACAAGAAGGCAAAATAAATATTTAAGAAAATGTCAGAACTGCCCTTACTTTAAAACTAGTAGACTATGGAGTCACAGCTAGGGGTAGGACAGTAAAATTTGTGATTGAGGCACACGAATCATATAGACCTGAGGTATTCTATTGAAGGGTTAAATTCACACAAGCAAAGGCACGCACAAATACATTTCATTCTTACCCTGAAGATGAAACACCAGAGGAATATTGTCCATATGAGGACATTGAAATTCCGCTCACCTACCTTGAGTACATAAACTGGTTTAAAGGCGCGCTCTCATACACAAAAGATAAAGTAAGACTCGGTCCGCTCGGCAGAGACAGAGTAACTTGGCTGGTCCTAGAGGCTTACACACCGCATCTAAACATTGACAAAATGCCGGTAGCAGACTTATGTCCGCTACACAAAGAAATAATAAAACTTTATGGAAACCTGACACAGCTTGTTATGAGAACACAAGCACACACACACACACACACTTCAGCCAACAAGGGCTACACCAGCAGAACAAATTTAGGGATCTACAACTAAAAATTAATTTCACAAATGCTACACGCAGTTATGGGTAATATGCTCACTAGACGTGAGCAAATGCCATTCTGGATAGCTCACAAAATCACACAATTAGAGGCAGTGTTTCCACACAAAATGCTAATAACCTCTTTGCCAATGGGGATAGCTCCCCAGATAGAGGATTGTACCTCTTGGGGTACAGTTTTCGCTGCCATATATACCAGAACACATGGTATCTCTTGAATAGCAGAGATACCAGATGTATTAAGACAAATACATAATGAGTATGGAACCTGTTCTGAACTTAGGGATTAAATTGTTAGGAAATGTTGCCTGGGTATCAACTATTATATTAGCAAACATAAAATGGAAGACGGCAGCAGTGGCAATATGCCAACGCCTGAGTGACTTCACTCCGTTACAACAAGGGCGTGAGATACCTAAAATTATCGAAGACACATATGCCGAATTAAGTAGAGATGATTTGGGAGCTAGAGCAACAAAACCTCAACTCATGGGTGGTCCTGAAAAGGACAACACCAAGCAAGCACCTGATTCCAAGAAGACAATAAAAAGCAAAAGAATAGAGAGAATAGGTCACAATCCAGGGGTGGGTCTCCTCAACAGGAGCCCTCCGAATGGCGGTAAAACTTTAGGAATCGTGATAACATTAAAAAACCTGACCGGTATCAGGATACTGATACACGTTCCTCTCGTTCTTTTCATTTCAGGGTTCATCAAAAAACTCTGAGAGGGAAGGACAGTCAGAACACAGGCAAGAGGATTGGACAAAGTCCAGAGACACACAGCGTACTTCGGACTATAATATCAAGGAAGAAGATAAAGCAAAATCAAAACCTCAATTTAAAAAGAAGAAGGTAGCAGGTCTTAAAGTTAGACATGCCCAGAATTCTGAGGACTCAACTTCTGAACGATGAATGGGCTCAGACGATGCTAGACAGCGCAGCCAAAGTAACAATAGCTCGTCAGAACCTGATGGAATTTCTGGTGACAGCGGCGTTGAATGAACATATCACGGTGGAGACAGCTGATACTAGGGTAAGTGTCCCACACCCGTTATATGAAATAACACTCCAAATGGAGGGGGACAAACCCAGAAAAATTGAAGGTCTCTTTTGGGAGAACACGAGTTATAGCTATGACATCCTATTGGCTGAAAAACATTGGCCACCTAAGATTGTTATGGAGTGCCCAAAGGGAGAATGGTAATTTTACCTCCTTTTTCCAACCTCATTCTAATTTTCTTAAAACATTCATACGTGCAGGAGTGGGCGGTAGCACTTGCTCCAGCATTATATAGCAACCATGTAGGGTGGGATGCTGAGTCACCTCACCATGTAATCCTGTAAAAACTACCCCAACTCCACAGAGACAATACCCTATTAAACAGAAGAGAAGAAACAGGTCAGGGAGATCTTAGATCAACTTGAATACCAAAGTGTAATAGAAACTTGCACCTCTTTAATGAATAATCCTTTATTTCCGGTAATGAAACCTGATACTTCATATCGTTTAGCTTTAGAATACAGACATCTGAACGCATGCACAAAGACATTTGCAGTACAGAACGCACACAGTGCCGCACTGATGAATAACATTGTGCGGAAAAAATACATAACAACGCTAGATATCTAAAATGGATTTTTCTGCCAAAATATAGCACCAGAAAGCAGATATTTTACAGCATTCTTAGCGCTCGGCAATCAGTGTCAATTCTGTAGACTGCCCCAAACGTATAAGAATAGCCCCGGATTGTTCTCAGCCAGGGTAACTAAGTTACTTCAAAATTTGTATGAGGAGGCATTGTCCTATGTAGATGATATTTATCTGATGGATGATGATTTAAAGGATCATTTGACCGGGATGAACAGCATAATTTGGGGGTTCGCCTCTGAGGGCTACAAAATCAACTTTAAAAAATCAAAAACAGCCCACTTCAATGTCCTATTTTTGGGATATGAGTTATCAGGTGAAGAAAAAAGCGTAGCAGCTAACTTTTTAGAAAAGTGCGAGCTGCTCCAACCTCCAAAACCTCTGAAAAACTTATAATCCATATTGGGATTCCTACATTTTGGCAGAACATACATTTTGGATTACACAGAAAAACGTAATCAGACCAGATTTTTCAATTAGACATTGGACACAGGAACCCACAAATATCCTATGTTCCTTACAAGCTGACAGGATAGCTTCAAAACACCTACACACATGTGTAAATACCACAAATTTGGTGATCCGTGTAATCGCGGGTCAATCGGGATACACTTACCTAACCTTCAATGAAGGAGAAACAGTGCCCATAGCATACAAATCACACTTGTACAGAAATGCTGAAATGCGTTTTGCTTCTACAGAGAAAATTCTGACGGCAGTACAGACTGCTGTAGTGAGAGAAAGAACACTTTCTCAGGGGAAACAAATAATTGTTGTGACTCCGGTACCTGCCTCAGAGGCTGTTACAAAGGCTAGCGTTCCAAATTCTAAAGCTTTTCATCCAAGATGGACACAGTGGGCTTATTCTCTCACTGCAACAGATGTAGACTACCAATTGGATTCTACACTAAAAACACAGGCATTCCTGCAATACGAACAAGAATATCCTTTCCCAAATGAAATAATGCCTCTAGATCAGTATGAAAACATCATTTACACTGACGGTTCTGCTCAGCCTGCCATAGGAAGTAAACAGCAATACAGCGCAGCTTTTGCGATTGTAAAAGGACATATGCAGGACGGCAAGTTCCATCCTAGCAGTACGAAGACACAGATTGCACGGCACAGCTGGCAGAATCAAAAGCACTATTACTGCCACTAATGCAAACGGATCGGGAATTCCCCATACTTATAGTGTGCGATGTGTTTTACTGTGTCCAGTCTTACAATGAATATCTGCACTACTGGGGTCAGAATGGGTTTAAAGACTCAAAAGGTTGCACAATAAAACACAAAATGCTTTTGGGAACAAGTGGCAGAGTTGATAAAAAAAGACTTGCTGAGAGCTCAAATGATACACACGCTGAGTCATCGACGTGATGGCATTCACGTTGAAAGGAATTCATTGGCTTATTAAGCCACAAATGGGGCAGTACAAACTGCTGCCGTAGATGCAGTCACTCGTTTTAGAACGAGAATAGACGAGAGCACAATGATAGCTGTCATTGCTTCATGCAAAAACAGCACAGGCTTGCCAAAAGGCTTTCCACTCAAGTACTCCTACAAGTTAGATGCAAAAAATATTCTGTATGCTCAAATTCCAGGAGTGGGGGGTAGAGCAATACCAAACATAGATCGCAGGTTAGGATTAATTCTAGCTGCACACAAGGGTCTGGGTTCTGCACACGCAGGGGTTACTGGCCAGGTCTAACCATACAGAGGAAAGCATTTGTACTTGAGTGCGACATATGTAAGCAGATGAAGGGTTCAACTGTACCACACCCACCACAAACACCATTACTAATATTAGACACACCTCTCGCTCATGTCTATTTGGACCACTGCGGCCCCTCACAGTCTGATGGGGCTTACAAGTACATTTTGGTGGAAGTGGATTCATGTTCTGGATTCCTGTGGGTTTGGCCTCGGCGCTCGGCTGATGCTCAAACTGTTATAAAAAATTTGCGAGTCTTCATAGGGATATACGCAGTTGGCACAATACATTTTGATCGTGGCCCTGCGTTTAGCTCTAGGGCTTACAAGTAGGCCCTGGGAAGTTTGGGTGTTGCATTGTGATACTCCTCTCCATACCATCCTGAGGAAAATTCGGTCATGGAGAGGAAAAACCGGGACTTAAAGCAATCTTTAAGAGCAAGGGTATTAGATTCAGGTAGTAGTTGGATCAATCACCTATATGGGGTCCAGAGGGCACTAAATAATATGCCAAGAAGATCCAGAGGAGGGGCGTGGCCGAGCCGAGCTGCAAGATGGCCGCCGTGTAACGGGGCTCTGCCGGCCGGACACCTAATCCGTCAGACAATCCGACCTTTGCCTTGCTCTTTGACCATCAAATTACACGGCGGGAAGTGCCCTGGTGCAGGTGATCCTAGCGGGGCCACTGCGGTTGAAATCGGCCTCGGAGATCCGGAGCTACTCGGCCGGGCTGGCCGAGCGGCTTTTTGGGCGCCGAGCTGGGCGGAGTCTTCTCATACGCGAGGCCCTGGTCGAAGGCCGAGATCGGGCAGATACGAGGCGGCTATCGTGGACCCAACTGAGACGTGGTGAACCCAGCGACTGGCGCCCGAGCGGCTGCGGTGACTTCCGGACGTGCTGAGACCTGGCCACTGTTGGAGAACTGGTGACTGGAGGGGGCCGAGCTGGCGGACTGACTGACTAGGCCTACCCGGCGTGGCTACGCCCTGATCCGGTGACTGGGCCGATGGGCATGCTGGAGTGAGGAGTTGCGAGACGTAAGCCGTGGCGCCCGCTGGGTGGGCCCGATCCCCGCCCGCAGAAGGTGATATCCGGCTACCGGTACCTGCCGACGACCTGCTCTAACCATCGTGTGCCTGCAGGCCGGGGAGACACTGCGCTGGAGAGGCCTACTGGGCGAGTGGACGGTTAGGCCGCCATTATTCCCTGACTAACGCAGACCCGCGCCCTGAATGGGACGAATGCTGGCCTGGTCTTCCCTACTTGGCGGTGTTCCTCGTGCGGAGGGGGTGCCTGTGTGGTTACCATTCCACCTTGCGCTTGGTGGCCTGCTTGTGGCTCGTTACCCCTCACCGCCATTGTTGATAAGTGGCGGACACTAGGGGGAGAACCATGGGGAAATCGGACGCAAAGCAGAGGAAGCTCCCCTTCGAGAAACAGCCTTCCCGCGGCACCGATGCGGTGCCGGAGTCGCAGACGGTGGTCCCTGAAACACAGTTGGACCCAACACCGGACGATGATGTCAAAAGTATGTTCCGTGACCTTAAGGGCTGCCTTAAGGAAATTGACGGAAAACTCGACTCCATGGCCCAGCGGCTGGATGGCATGTCGCACAGGGTCGACAAACATGAGGAGCGTATCACGGCGATGGAAGCGAGGATCGCGGACTGCGAGGAAGGCCACGGAGACACCCAGGAGAAGTTGCTCCGCATGGACAGGGTCCTGGAGGTGATACGTGGGCGCAACGAAGATTTGGAAGCTCGCTCCCGCCGAAATAATGTACGAATTCTTGGGGTTGCCGAATCCACTAACATTGGCAATATGGAACTATTTGTTGAAGACATGTTCCGTGAACTTTTTGGAGAGGGACTGTCGGCCATGTTCTTGGTTGAACGCGCACATCGCACGCTGGGGCCACGGCCGGTGCCGGGGGCTCCGCCACGGCCAATCCTGGCCCGGGTTCTTAATTACCGGGACAGAGATACCATCCTGCGGTTGGCACGTGAAAAGGGGGAACTAACTTTTCAAAACATGGCTATCTCCTTGTTTCCGGATTTTACGCAGGCTGTGCAGGCCGCCCGGCGCGAATTCATACCGGCCAAGAAAATCTTCCAGAAGGTGGGGACTAAGTATGCAATGCTGTACCCGGCCAAGCTGCGTATCCATCATAAAGGGAAGCCCATGGTATTCACTACGGCGGCGGACGCGATCAAGTTTGCGAGACAGACGGAACGTTCGCAACGGGAGAAGAGAGATGACCATGAGAATCCGCCGATGGGACAGCTAAGTGACATTGAATAATATGATACAAAGGCACACGCGCCCTCTGCCCAACGCTGAGTGTTCCTGAGACCTGCAGAGGGTGATGGGCCCGCCCCTGAGACTGGGCTGTTCATGCACGATTAACGCTACTAGTACCGTGCGGAAACCTGTGATGAGAAGCATGCAGGGACTTCCAGGCTGTACCTTGAGATACTGATTTCAATGCTAGGCGGAAATGTCCGGCCACCCGGTCGTTGATAGACTGGGGAGTGAGCCGGTGACCCCACGCCCCTGTGGGATGATTCCCGAGATACTATTGAAAGACAATTCCAGTTGGGGGGGGGTGGTGGGGGGGGATGCTATCTCAACCTGATTGGGGGGTTGGAGTGGGTGGGGGGGGGTTGGGGTTATTGTTGGTTGGTTCTACATCACTACACTTTCTGGCTACACCACTACATGACGATGCAGTCCAGACACGGGCAGACTTACTGTGGTTGCAGACTCACAAGACGGGAGGGCGGGATACCTGCGGGTGGGCCCTTCTTCTGGGTCCCTCGGTGACCACACGCTTCCATGAGAAATGCACGCACAGGCCGCCCTGACCGCACTGCGCTGCCTTACCTGGAATATCCGTGGTCTTAACGATCACCGCAAAATACGCTTGACCCATGCACATTTGACGCGACACCAAATCGATATATGTTTCCTACAGGAAACCCACTTGACCCGTGCCTCCGGGGACAAGCTCAGACATGCACGATGGGGAGAGGTACACACATCGGGTTGCTCCAACTACTCCCGTGGAGTGGCCATTCTTATCCGTAAAGGCCTTCCCTGGCAGACGTTCAAAGTGCAAGCTGATTCGGATGGGCGATACATCATATTACTCGGACAGCTCTTTCATATGCCGATCACTTTGATTAATGTGTATGGCCCCAACTCTGATGACCCTGTTTTTTTCCGGAATGTCTGGCACCTGGCGCAATCCCTGGGTGGGGGTGCTTGCTTGTGGGGTGGTGATTTCAATGCTGTACTTTCACTGGAGCTGGATAGGGAGGGGGTGGCACGCACACATCATCCGCTAGCGGCTGGCATCATCCGGGGCCTAATGACGGATTACACTCTATTAGACACATGGCGCGTGCTGCACCCCGCGGTTCGGGAAGGCACCTGCTTTACCCCGCACAGAGGTGCCTGGTCCCGCTTGGACTACTGGCTCTTAACCCCGCAGGTGCATGCATGGGTCTCCGCAGTCACTCACGGGGCACGTACCCTCTCTGA
The DNA here is from genome assembly GCF_964204655.1 of Triturus cristatus. NCBI lineage: Eukaryota > Metazoa > Chordata > Amphibia > Caudata > Salamandridae > Triturus > Triturus cristatus. The sequence continues at coordinate 709,996,160 of NC_140582.1, read as the reverse complement.
TCATTCTCCTGTCGAACTAACTCTGACTGTCCCCAAACCATACATCACGCCCTTCACGTGGCGGCTACCACCACTTGCCCTGACAGATCAGGTGTTTCGGGAAGAGATTCATCAGCAAATACTTGACTATTTTGAACTGAATGAGGGATCTGTCGCTTCTCTAGGCACGTTGTGGGACGCCTTTAAAGTGGTGATAAGAGGCCACTGCATAGCGGGGCAGGCCAGGGTCCTAAAGACTATCAGGTGTTTGCTAGGCAGATTAGAGGATCGCCTACATTCCTTAGAGGTGCAATACTGCTCGGACCCCTCGACGGCCACTTTGGCCGAAACTCGCACAACGCTCACTGAATATCAGGAGGAGGCTGACAGGGAACTTAAGTTCCTGACTAAGCATGCTGTGGCCCGTAGATATGGTGAGGGGGACCGCCCGGGTAGAACGCTCGCCCTGCTCCTGCGCGCTCAAAGACCATCTCCCTTCATATCCTCAGTGATGACACAGGGAGGGGACACTGTATGCACTCCCCCTGAAATCCTGGATACGTTTCGGACCTTCTACAAAGACCTCTACAGGTCGCGGGTGGCCCGCACGCCGGTGGAGCTTGCTGAATATTTGGATACTGTACAGCTTATCTGGTTCAATGCGCACCAACAAGGCTATTTCGATCGGCCTTTTGAGGCTGATGATGTGCGGGAGGCCATAGGCTCGTTGGCGGCCGGAAAAGCGCCGGGCCCGGATGGACTGCCGGTGCAGTTCTACAAGGAGTACGCAGATCTCCTGGTCCCCCGGCTGTTGGCGATGTATGCGGAGGCGTTCGAGTCGGGTGTGCTCCCTGGGTCGCTTAGAGAGGCTGTCATCGTCACCCTCCTGAAACCAGACAAGGATAGCCAACAATGCGACTCCTACCGGCCACTGTCATTAATTAACACTGACGCAAAGATTTTTGCGAAAATGCTGGCCACTCGGCTACAGCCGGTGCTGCCCATCATGATCCGTCCGGACCAGTCTGGCTTTGTGCCGGGCAGATCGACCTCTCACAACCTCCGTACCCTCTTTGGGGTATTACACTATTTGGCCCCACATGTTAAGGCTGCGGCGGTGCTATTGGACGCCACCAAAGCGTTCGACTCCCTGGAATGGGGGTTCCTGTTTCCGCTGCTGCAGCGCATGGGTGTGAGTGCAGCCTTCATTAGCTACATTAGGCTGCTTTATACTGGCATCACTGCCAGGGTGAGAGTTAACGGGCTCGTCTCGGCACCCTTTGCGATTCAGAGGGGTACCAGGCAGGGATGTCCCCTATCGCCTCTGCTCTTTGCCATCGCCACGGAGCCTCTGGCTGCTCGCATCAGGCAGCATCACGCGGCTAGAGGCATTGGGTTCTCGTCGAGGGCACTGACGATCTCACTATATGCTGATGATATCACGTTATATGTCACTGATCCTCAGACGAACCTCTCCCCTCTGACAGGAGAACTGATGCATTATGGTCAACTATCGGGGGTGAATATAAATTGGGAGAAGTCGGTAATTATGCCCCTGACGTCCGGGACTCCCCGCTTTACTCCAGATTGCCCGCTGAAATGGGCCACTGGCCCGGTGCGATACTTGGGGATTTGGATTAGCACGGATAAACAGCAAATATGGACGGAGAATTATGGACGGGTGATGAATTGGGTGGAGGAGAGGGTCGACCGCTGGAAGCACTTGCCCCTTTCGCTGGCTGGCAGAATTGCGGTGGCCAAAATGGTGATCCTGCCCAAACTCCTCTACCTGTTTGGGAATATTCCTCTACCCCTGACTGCACATTTTTTGCGGCGGCTACGCTCGCAGATGGTGGAGCTTGCCTGGGGGGGTAAGCAACCGAGGGTGGCATGGGAGACCCTGACTCTCCCACAGCGACAGGGAGGCTTGGCAGCGCCGGACTTCTCCTTATATGCTTACTGTGCACAGGCTCAATTCCTGCATTACTGGGCGCATCCCACACCGTTTCAACCACATGTGGCGATAGAGACGGACAGAGTAGCACCGCTGCCGCTGAATGTGGCACTTTACGTGCCACACTCCCGGAGATGCGCGGACATAGACCCGGTACACGCACTCAGGTGGGCATGGGATGGGCTGCGGCGGAGGGCCGGACTTGACCTTCTTTATTCACCTTCTGTGCCCCTGCGCGGGAATCCGATGTGGCCGCCGCTGCGCAGCATGCAGACCGGGGAGCGCGCTGAAGAGCTGGGTCTCCGCACTGGGGGCGATTTGTTTCCGGGAGACACCTTCCTAACTACGGAGCAGATGTGTAATGCAGAGGCTCCGACGATGCTGGACACGCTTCTTTACTATCAGCTCCGTCACTCGTGCCGGAGGCTGTCTCCTGCGTTCCCGGCGCCGCCGCCGGCCCTGCTTGCCTTGGAAAATGTACTAGCTGTGGAGTCCGGGCGCAAACTTATATCCCGCTTGTATGCGCAAATGCAGACTTGCCATCCCGTGGTTCTTCCTGCGGCGCGGGGCTTGTGGGAGGCGGAGTTGGGTATGGATATTTCGGAACAACATTGGGACTTGTGCTGTAAGAATCTTGAGATTTTGTCCCCCAACTACAGGCTGCGCCTGATCCACTTCAAATATATACACATGACCTACCGTACCCCTAGTCGACTGCACCGAATGGGTTTAAGAGACACGGATGAATGTTGGCGCTGCTACACTCATGGCGCCACCTTTTTGCATATGGCATGGCACTGCCCTACATTGTCGTCATTCTGGGAAAGGGTAGTAGAGATTATATGCAAACTCACTGGCCTACAGATCCCGTGCACCCCGCAGGCTGCGCTGCTTGGTATTTTGCACATGATTAAGCCCAAGCACCGCAAGCTGCCAGCGATGCTATTGTTATTAGCTAGAAGACAAGTTGCGATGCACTGGGGAGTTGCTACGTCACCTAGCATTCGTGCGTGGGTCACGAGCGCAGTCTATTGTCAGACACAACTTGCCCTGTACTGGGAGCTTATGCCGCTGCGTTCACGACCTAAGGACATTTGGGGGCCTTTCACACAATGGTTGGAGCAAGCTACACTGCAGGCGCTGTGACTCGATACTATTCCCTGAGGCGGACGCAAGATGGAGATGACCGTACTTCTCGGGGGGACTATTTTGGGTGCTGAACTGGTTTATGATGCCGCATGCGGGCGGGATGGGTCGATCGGCTCCTGTATGCCGCGCACTTGATAATGTAGCACTGAGTACGTGTGATGGTACCCAAATTGTGATGAGCTGCTCGATGTGGAGGCGTATCGTCATTGCTTGTCATATGTACACAATAGTGAGTGATGTTGTTTTAAGTTTGTTTTTGAAAACTGCAAATAAAAAGAATTTAAAAAAAAAAGAAGATCCAGAGGAGGTGTCACCTCTTATGAAGTCCTATTTGGGACAAGAATGTGGGTACCTGATCTCGATTATGAAAGCACAGTGGCGGATGAAAAACCTTTTGACATTAATAAACATTTGGCTGTTTTACTGGATCTCAATGAATTCCGGGCACTACAAAGCAACGTGCAAGTAAAACGCACTGCCACTGGGGAAGTGAAATCAGTAAAGGCATGGCCTGCCTGGATTTCAAAAGTCGGGGATCTGGTCAGAGAAAAGATTGTGGACAAGAAAGAATTTGGGCCATCATACAGAAAGCATGTAGCTGTACTGGCTGTTGAAGGAACAAGAACAGTACTTCTTCGGCCTCTTGCTGTCAAGAAAGGAAAGAGATTTGTCTCCACTGATCTGATCAAACCACACTATATGGCCGATCCTGAATAGCAGGTCACGTGGGCTCCTGGGTAGCCGCCGCTCTCCTCTCACTACCATACAGGAAGTTCAAACAGAAAGACATATAACATTCGAAGAGTCTATATTATGTAATGTAATGGAGTTACCAACAATGAAATGGAACACGTTGCTATTGAAATGGAACAACAACAAAATTCAAGTGAAACACAAATATCAATTCGGCCTACCACCAACATCTACATCAATAAGCCTCTACAACTGCCAGTTCAGCAAAACCTGCTGAGCTACCAAAAATAGATCGAATTGCATCTGGCTACTTCATCGGTTTCGACACATATTTTTCTGGATATAAGTGAACCTGAGTCGCTGCCAGCTCCAGTTTCCCACAAAAAACTTCATGATTTCTAAATTTTTCTGAAAAAGACATATCTAGTTTCACCATGGCTACAGCCACTGGTATACTGTTCCTACTTTTCTGGATAGGTTTGGTGACTGTCTTTTCCTTGATCGTGAATGGACACTATCTCCCAGAACGCTCTGCAGTATCAAAAGTGAACTTGGTATTGAAACCTCATACGTCATCTCATTGTGAACAAAGAGACCTGTTCTATGTGAACATTACAGAAGTTCCAGTTCCTGACGGAATAGTTTGGGAAATAGTTTCATATGATGTGTTGGTCCCACTGAACTTTTAAAAATACCAACTGTATTCAAAATTTCTTTAAATGATATCATCACCTCAAGAACATATTCTGATGATTGGGATTTTGAAACTGTAAATAATATGTCTGATTTAAAACTGTCTGCAGCATTTAAAAAAAATTAAATGTTTGATGGCTCATCTGATTTTGATACCATGTATTGTTGCCAACATTATGGTCATCACTTTCTGCATAAAACAAGTGCACCCCGTAATGTTTTCACTTACCACCAATGGAAACATTGCCCACCACCGAAAGATAGTTAACAAACGGTTGCACAAAAGTTTGCTTATTTTTCTGGGTTTAATACATCAGATCCACGCTCATATTATTATAAGCTTGCACCTACATCTGCGATGAAAAATAGGCTAACTAACACAAAACACATATATTCAGCGTCCTTCATTCCCCAACTGTCTGATATGGGTATCGACTTATGGAAAGACACCATTGACATATCTAGGGTACTAAGGAATGGTAGGTTCAGGGAACTGAGGTACTATTTAGAGCATGCCTTATACCGCAATAGATTATCTTCCTGAACGACACTGTGCAACAGACTTCCTTTCTTGGGTTAGCCAAGATTAAGGACCTAAACACACCTCGTATTCCCTCTCTAACACACTTTGAGTGATGGCAAAATAGTGGGAGAGCATTCAATGACATCATGCATGAAGTTTCAAACAATTCAACAGACCCCAATTAGAAGGGATGGTTAGTTTAGCCTACCAACATAAATAGGTGTCAGTCAAGATTCAAGGGTACCACCGAAGGGTTTCGTACCCGTAGGCCTGACTCACTTATGTAGAACGAGAACATACGAGGTTGGTGACATCATAAAGTGTTGGGAAGTTATGCCTAGATTGGCTAAGTACCTCGAGACAGTCCCAGGTGAAGCAACACCTGTCCCTACTGTCAGATGACATGGATCGCAGGAATTTTTTACTAGGTCCCCGAAAGCCTTTTCAGATTTCAGAAACACTTCTTATACGCTGTTTATAATGAAATTTGGAAAATATCTCAACAGGAAGCTGTGGAGAGATTGCGTGAAATTGACAGAATTAACTTGGAATAGGCTTAGGCTACGGTTGACAATGGTATGACCACACTGACATCCAGAATGTATTAACTGGGCAACATTATGTCTTCTGCTATAGATATAATGGAACAGGATCTGTCCATATGTCCACCCCAATATAGGCTTCAGTAGCCCCTTAAACCATTCACCTACATTTACCGTACAATTACACAACATAACGGGTTTTTAACCTTTTACCTAGTTTAGCACTACATAAATGTCGTGTGGTTTCCCTTGAAAACTAGCCTCATTAATTATGCATGAAGATTCTCAGAATCACCGCAGGATTATCATCTTCTGCATAATAACTATGTATAAAGGTCATACCTTACATCATCCTCGGCCAACATGACACAGCAAGGTGTTGGGTATATATACACCATTTCTTTGCCAGGGCAGGCAGAGGAGAAAGACTTCCATGCTGACACACTGACGCAAGATGCTGAGGTTCCTGCACGCAGATACTGCAGCTCGCAGTGGTATGACATCCCTCGTGGGGTGTCCATCTCGAGAACAAGACAGGGTCACACAGTCTCTCACTTCAGGTAATGGGGTTGGCTTCAGCTTAGGGGGATTATTGGCTCTACATCTACATACTAGGTACACAGAGGTACATCTAGTTAGGGTTGCTTCGTACGAGTACGCATTATTTTTGTCATCTATTTATATGCTTGCATACATACATTGTTTTAGCACTATGGTAGAAATCTACCACCCATTTACTCTATTGGTGCTTAATATTGTTTATATCTGCTTCTGTCTTATGGTTGTTTCAGCACACCTATTTTACACTAGAATTCCGATGGTTCAATAAATGCTTATTGAAAACATCCGTACCGTTTATTCTGTGTATCTCTGAGACAAAGTGAGCATGAGTGACTGAGCGAAAAGTACTGTACTGTTAGCACGATCCCTGATGGGACAGGGATGTCATGTTCGACAGTTGCCAAGAACTATTCTCTCCTTGGTAAGAGAAGTTTACAGTGGCACTGTGAGCTAGCTGGTATACAGGCGAACATACCCGGTGAGGGTGTCTGGAATCAGTCTGGACACCAATCCCACACTCTATGTTGTCTAAACGCGCAGATCCTATATAGGTTTATAGGAACTACACGACAGAGCCCTGACACACTATGTTGTGGCTAATGAGCCCAAATTCTGGCTGTTTTTGGACCAGGGGCACGCTATGTGGTAGTCTAAAGTCCTTCCTATATGCATTTGAAACCAGGCTATCAAGAAGCAGCGCATCCCTGCTGCGCAGGGCTTCAGACCCATATGTTATGTTAAATCGTCTTATCGAGGGCAACTGTTTCCCAACAATAGGCATCCCATTGCAGATAGAAGGAACTCATTGACACACAGAGTTATATGAAAATGTTGTCCCAGACTTATGCAAAGAGGTGGGTTTTCAGTTGCTTTCTAAAACGTAATTGATTATGTGACCTAAGCTGAACAGGATTGTCTGGATCAATTTTGCCTTGATTACTTCTGTGAGTGGCGTCAATGAGAGCCCGGACAGGCGGTTTGCCAATTTTCCAAAGGCGTTTAGAAAAGCTCCAGCCTTATTCCTCGTGCATTTCTTTGGTGACAGGGATGAGCCATGGCTGTCTATTAGAATGACTAAATACATATAGGTGTTGTCTTTGGACATTTTGCTTCCGTTTAAGAACCATTTACCCTTCTTTTTGATTTTGAACCCTATGATCATTGTTTTGGTCTTTTGTAAGTTCGCCCTCCAGTTGGATCTTGTCAGTGTATGCTTAGAGGGTGTTTAGCAAACTCTGAAGGCCTATTTTTGTTTGGCTTATAAGTGCAGCATCTGTGTAGAACAGTCATCCTAAATGATTTTCATCTATTTTGGGGAATGTGCAGTGCTGTTGTTTACTGGAGGTTGCCAGATCTGCCAAGAAGAGATGGAAACGGAGTGGGGCTAGGACAAGCCCCTGCCTCAGGCTGGTAGTGCAAACGATTTTCCTAGAGACGGTGCACTCATCCCACCTTTATGCACACCCAAGTGTTCATATACAATTCCAAAATCACTGTGAGTAGATGCTGTGGTACCCCCTGTGACGATAATTTTGCCCATAGGAGTGGTCTGGCTATCGAAGTCGGAAAGTGCTGTTTTTTGTCATGGACACACATACTTTTTGCCACTAGTGCTGATGTTTTTCAACTGATGTGAACTGGGTTTCAGCTATCCAGGCTTCAGTGCCAATGCTCTTTCTGGACTTTCCACATTGTGTATCTAATTGTAGTACACTACATAAAACACCAGCTTCCTCCACCAAATCAAAATCTGCCATCAAGTTTATGAAGCAAAGGTAGAGGAGGGTACAATTGGATTTGATCGATCATAAGGGAAACAGTCATTAAGTTATTAATAGAGCCCATTCCTTTTTTAAATACTATCTGGTTTGTGGGCACGATGGAATTCTCCGATGCCCAGGTCTCAAGTTCTTCTAGGAGGCGGCCCCCATAATATTTTGCATTATTGTCTAGCAGGGAGATTCGGTGATAGTTTCCCAGATTTGAAGGGTCTCCTCTTTTAAAAATAGGGTGTATGATAGCCCCTTGCCATGAGTCTGGGATCTGACCTGTCATGGTTGCGTGGTTATAAAGCAGTGTTAAGATTTTTGCTTTTGCAGATGGAGAGCAATATGGTCCAAAACATGTTGATGTGGTTGTTCTTGTGCTCCCTGAGTTTATCTTCATATTGTTTGTGTAACAGCCTGACCTTTTTAAAGATGTCCTGGTTTGAATGGTAGCAGGCCAACAGACGCAGTTCTCTAGTTAAGAGAGCTTTTTAAGGCAGCCAAGTGCGATGGCCGCAACCTAGTAGAACTCCGACCAGCGCGATGAGATCATCACACAATACGCATACTAATCCTGTCAAAATCTGACCCAGAAGACGCTCAATCGGCACCGGAGCTGTGGAGGCAACTAACGACCGAATATGAAATATAAATGGCAGGGTATAAGCACTCAACGGAGGGGTGACGCGGAGCGGCCTGTGGGAACACCTGAAGCGGCGGCCTTGCGTAATACATCGGCCCTGGGCCGCGCCGGACCTGCTGCACTGAGCCAGCAGCAGTGAGACGAGGTGAGTGGCGCTGGGCGGCATAGCGGCTGGTGCCTGGCGCCCTGCTGCCCACGCCGGCTTTCTACTGGGGACGTCCCCTCCAGCTTCCTCTCTGGGGGCTCCGGACGAGGGTGGCGGCCCGGTTCGGCACCCAGGGAACGCCGACCTTCAGGCCCAAGACCCGCCCACACAACAGCGCTAGTGGTGCCCGTGGGGGAGACTCGCTCGGAGCCCGCGCCCCGCCGGGGCTCCCAGCCTAGCCCACACAGCCATCGGAGATTCAGAGGCGGGGTGCTCGATCCTCGGAGCGCTCCTGCCTCACAGGTCCCCGCCCCAGGAACTGAGCGCCCTCTCCAAGCATCCTGAATATTGTGAGTCTCGGCTAACACCGGCTGCAATATAAGAGGGGGTATCCTGCCCTACAGCACCATAAAGACACACGCAACAGGGGCTAAGGGAGACGGCGCTGTCCCGGTCCACAGGCCTCCGCTCTCAATCAGCACCATAACCCTGTGATCTAACGCAACGGCCTGCCACACACGTGGACACATCGCGCACCCTCCTACTACGGGCCCTCCACAATCTCCACTGACGGTGCGGGGGCCGGAGCCACCACCAGACTGGCCACTCCCATACTCTGGGCCCGAGTACACCAGCTCTAGTCGAGGGCCCGACACCACCTCGTTGACGCCGTGCCACATCAGGGAGTAGCAGCCGCTACACGCTTCCTATCGCTGTAGCAGGAAACCCAACAGGCAGCCAGTGACAGTCGGTCACAGGGCAGGTGGCGGTGAGTACTGCTCACGGTGAGCAGTCTAAATATCGATAATTTAATTTCGACCTACCATAATATCGAGTCTAGAATATCGTAGGGACAGAATATCGATGTCAAGAATATCGATGGACAGAATATCGACCCTAAGGTAAGTAATATCGATTTTTGTTATATCGATGATAGTAATATCGAAGTTAGTAATATCGATATGAAATATATCGATGTTACTAATATCCATGTCACTAATATCGATATTTATAATATTGTTATGTATTTTATTATGTATTTAATATGTATGTGTTAATTATTTTTTGTTAAGTGTTCTACTGTTTTTAAAATATATGTATACAATTTATATATGTTAATAATGGTTTTTTTAAAGTTAATTTTGTGTTTTAGTACCGTAGCGGGTTGTGGGTTTATAGGGGAATAGGGTGGGAAGTAATTTAATGATATGAATTTAATTATAAATTTTTGGGAATTATAAATTAATTTTAAATATTTTTTGCGTTTAAATTCTGTAGCGGGTTGTGGGTTTATAGGGGATTAGGGTGGGAAGTAATTTAATAATATGAAATTAATTATACATTTTTAGGAATTATAATTTTTTTTAAAATAATTTTTGCGTTTAAATTCTGTAGCGGGTTGTGGGTTTATAGGGGAAGAGGGTGGGAAGTAATTTAATTGTAATTAAGTAATATTTATATTTATTTATTGGTATTGATAATTATATTATTGTTAATTAAGTATTAATTGGTAATTATTTTTTATTAATTGGTAATTAGTTTTGAATAATTGATTAATTGTTAATTATATTATTGTTAATTAAGTATTAATTGGTAATTAAGTTTTTATTAATTGGTAATTAGTTTTGAATAATTGATTAATTGATAATTATGTTAACTGTATTATTTTATTATTTGAGTGTTTCGTGCGTTTATAGGGGAATAGTGTTGGAAGTAATTGAAATCTAATTAAGTAATTATTAAATTTGTAGTTGGGTATTGATAATTAATTAATTGTAGATTAATTATTAATTGGTAAATATTTAAAATAATACTTTTTTGGTTATGAAAAATAATTTATTGTTGATTAATAATGAATTGGTAATTAAATATGTTTAAATATTATTTAGTGATATTTCTAATTAATATATTAATAAGATATTATTAATTGGTAATTAATGTATAGTAATTATTATTTTGTGTTAAAAAAATATGTAATTGTTTAAGATTTTTTAATTGGTAATTAATGTTTGATAATTAATTTTTGGTATACAAAATTTAATTGTTCAATAATTTTTAAATTGGTAATTAATATTCCTTAATTATTATTTATTGGTATTTATTAAGTATTTTTTGCTAATTAATTATTTATTGGTAGTTATGTTTTTAATAAATATGTATTGGTATTTGTAAGTAATTTTGAGTTATTTAATAATTAAATTATTAATTATTTTAAATAATTATTTTGTTTAAAAGTATGTTATTTTTAACTTCTAAGCTATCCAACACTTTCTCTACTGTTGCACTCTCTGGAGTTAGAATAGTAATTTTTACCCCTACGCAATCCAACACTTTCCCTACTGTTGCACTCTCTAGAGTTGGAGTAGTAATTTGTACCCCTACGCTATCCAACACTTTCCCTACAGTTGCACTCTCTGGAGTTGGAATAGTAATTGTTACCCCTACGCTATCCAACACTTTCCCTACTGTTGCACTCTCTGGAGTTGGAATAGTAATTGTTAGTCCTACGCTATCCAACACTTTCCCTACTGTTGCACTCTTTGGAGTTGGAGTACTAATTTTTACCCCTACGCTATCCAACACTTTCCCTACTGTTGCACTCTCTGGAGTTGGAATAGTAATTTTTAACCCTACGCTATCCAACACTTTCCCTACTGTTGCATTCTCTGGAGTTGGAATAGTAACTTTTAACCCTACGCTATCCAACACTTTCCCTACTGTTGCACTCTGTGGAGTTGGAATAGTAATTTTTAGCCCTACGCTATCCAACACTTTCCCTACTGTTGCACTCTTTGGAGTTGGAATAGTAATTGTTACCCCTACGCTATCCAACACTTTCCCTACTGTTGCAGTCTCTGGAGTTGGAATATTAATTTTTACCCCTACGCTATCCAACACTTTACCTACTGTTGCACTGTCTGGAGTGGGAATTTTAATTTTTACCCCTACGCTCTCCAACACTTTCCCTACTGTTGCACTCTCTGGAGTTGGAATAGTAATTTTTACACCTACGCTATCCAACACTTTCCCTACTGTTGGACTCTCTGGAGTTGGAATAGTGATTTTTACCCCTACGCTATCCAACAGTTTCCCTACTGTTGCACTCTGTGGAGTTGGAATAGTAATTGTTACCCCTACGCTATCCAACAATTTCCCTACTGTTGCACTCTTTGGAGTTGGAATAGTAATTGTTACCCCTACGCTATCCAACACTTTCCCTACTGTTGCAGTCTCTGGAGTTGGAATATTAATTTTTACCCCTGCGCTATCCAACACCTTCCCTACTGTTGCACTGTCTGGAGTGAGCATATTAAATTTTTACCCCTACGCTATCCAACACTTTCCCTACTGTTGCACTCTCTGGAGTTGGAATAGTAATTTTTACCCCTACGCTATCCAACACTTTCGCTACTGTTGCACTCTCTGGAGTTGGAGTACTAATTTTTACCCCTACGCTATCCAACACTTTCCCTACTGTTGCACTCTCTGGATTTGGAATAGTAATTTTTACCCCTACGCTATCCAACACTTTCCCTACTGTTGCACTCTCTGGAGTTGGAATAGTAATTGTTACCCCTACGCTATCCAACCATTTCCCTACTGTTGCACTCTCTGGATTTGGAATAGTAATTTTTACCCCTACGCTATCCAGCACTTTCCCTACTGTTGCACCTTTTGGAGTGGGAATCTTAATTTTTACCCCTACGCTATCCAACACTTTCCCTACTGTTGCACTCTCTGTAGTTGGAGTACTAATTTTTACCCCTACGCTATCCAACACTTTCCCTACTGTTGCACTCTCTGGATTTGGAATAGTAATTTTTACCCCTACGCTATCCAACACTTTTCCTACTGTTGCACTCTCTGGAGTTGGAATAGTAATTTTTAACCCTACGCTATCCAACACTTTCCCTACTGTTGCACTCTCTGGAGTTGGAATAGTAATTTTTACCCCTACGCTATCCAACACTTTTTCTACTGTTGCACTGTCTGGAGTGGGAATCTTAATTTTTACCCCTACGCTATCCAACACTTTCCCTACTGTTGCACTCTTTGGAGTTGGAGTACTAATTTTTACCCCTACGCTATCCAACACTTTCCCTACTGTTGCGCTCTCTGGAGTTGGAATAGTAATTTGTACCCCTACGCTATCCAACACTTTTACTACTGTTGCACTCTCTGGAGTTGGAATAGTAATTTTTAACCCTATGCTATCCAACACTTTCCCTACTGTTGCATTCTCTGGAGTTGGAATAGTAATTTTTATCCCTACACTATCCAACACTTTTCCTACTGTTGCACTCTCTGGAGTTGGAATAGTAATTTTTAACCCTACGCTATCCAACACTTTCCCAACTGTTGCATTCTCTGGAGTTGGAATAGTAATTTTTATCCCTAAGCTATCCAACACTTTTCCTACTGTTGCACTCTCTGGATTTGGAATAGTTATTTTTACCCCTTCGCTATCCAACACTTTCCTTACTGTTGCACTCCCTGGAGTCGGAATAGTAATTTATACCTCTACGTTATCCAACACTTTCCCTACTGTTACACTATCTGGAGTGGATATAGTAATTTTTAGCCCTGCGCTATCCAAAAATTTCCTTTATGTTGTTTTTTTGGGAGCTGGAGTAGTAGTTTTATTGTCTCTGCTATTTAATATTTATTTTTATTATTTTAGCTAATGTAGTATATAATTAATTTTAACAATCTTTAAATTAAATGTAATTTTGTAAATTTGTTGTACATAATAATTTAATTTTTATTTATAATATTGTTTTATGTGTGTAATGTGTTTGCAATTTTTAATATTTTTAAATAATTTATAATTTATTACAATAATTATAAAAACATTATTAAGTAAGTATATATATTATATATTATATGTATATGTTTAATTCATTTTTTATTAAATTATATTGAATAATTATTAATTTTTAACATTATTAAATATATTTAATTATGTTTATTTTATTTATAAGTATTATTATGTTTATTTAACATATTTATTGTAACAAAAAAAAAACGATATTTTTAAAAACAATATTTTTGACATCTATATTTTTTTTTCGATATTTTTGCACTTACCATGTTGTAGATAGGATGTCGATATTCTTGACATCGATATTTGTGTTGCGATATTTTTGTAGGTCGATTTTCTGACCTTCGAAATTTTGTCAGAGATCCCTGCTCACAACTTAATCAAGCGGCAGAACCAGCCTGAAGACCTGCACCAATGGGGGACAGAGGCCCACGCACCACCCAGCAAAGCAAGTTGGATAAATACGCATATTCTAAAGATCCCACAGACGCTGCTGTTCAACAGACCCCCACTGTACCCAACCCCACACCTGAGTGCCGGCAGGAAGTAATGCTACAGGACATCATGGCTACTCTCACGAGTGTCCAAACAACGGTGGGGTCTATCTCGGCAGACGTGTCGTTCCTACGCGCCGACTTCCAAAAAATGGCTTCCAGAGTGACCGAGGTCGAAAACACTACGGCATCCCTCACGAAGGACATGGCCTCCCTACAACGAAAGCTCCAACAACTGGAAGCTCAGACCCGACAGATGGCATCCAAGCTGGACGAGCAGGAAGGCAGATCCAGGCGCAACAATGTGCGTATTACAGGCGTGCCGGAATAAGAAGAGGGGCCCGCCATGGACCTATACGTCGAGGAGCTTATCAAGACACAGCTCCAACCAAGGGGGCTATCAAGTTTTTTCTCTGTAGAAAGGGCCCACAGAGTGCCGGGCGGCCAACCCAAGCCGGGGGCTCCCCCCAGACCAATCCTGGCGCGGATCTTTAATTTCAGGGACCGCGATGCCATCCTCCAAACAGCACGGGTGGCGCCACCATTGCGCATTCACAATTCCGTAATCGCATTCTTCTCGGACTACACTGCAGCTGTCCCCAAGCAGAGAAGAAGCTTCCTACACGTCAAAAAAGAACTTCGGCGCAGAGAGCTTCCCGACTCAATGATGTTTCCGGTACGGCTCCGGGTGGTAGCGGACGGTAAAACCTGTTTTTTTGACACACCCGATGACGCCCAGGACTGGCTGGAGGGCTAGCACCAGGTAAATGGGCCCAAAAAAGACAATAGACAACAGCAACGTTGCCTGCCGGATGCAACCTCACACAGACAGAAGCGAGCAAGTGAAGAGGAGGCCCCACCGCTTGCGGACTCAGGGAACTGACACACCAAGGGGTACAGTCAACGACTTCATCACAACGCTCCTGGGATGGCCACGAGAACCCACCCCTGTGCAGCACAACTACAACGTTCACCGCCCGTGGGGGCTTGACGATGACCCAATGGGGTCACACCTACAGAACTTTTTTTTCCTTCTTTTCCGATGCCATGTGTTCAGTACAGTTCTTATTTTTCGAAGTCTTCAAATGATGGGGATGCTCGGCGTGCTCCGGATGTTCTCTCCCCCCGCACGCAAGTAGTCTTTCAGGGACTAAAGCATTCTGCAATGTTGGGGTAGCGGGTACTTTGGAATCCGTCTAGCAGGGAGGCAGGGAGGGAGGTGGAGGGGGGGTTATGTTTCTGTTTTTATTGTTGTTTACGTTTTTAATTACTGTTTCAATTTTGCTATGCAACCAACTGCCGGAGACATGCATTTCAGGGTTAGCACGCACGGAACTCAACGACAGGCGCACACCCCTCCAATGCCCAATTCAAGAACCCAGAGGATGTAATCCCTAATCCAGCACACTCACGCCAGGGAGGTGCGCACAAGCCTTGCCCCCCTCTCACCATTATATCCTGGAATGTGAACGGACTATGTGACAAGATAAAGAGAGGGCTAATATTACAATATCTTAAGAGGCACACTCCCTCCGTGGTCTTCTTACAGGAAACGCACCTGGTGGGGGCAGCCACCCAGGCTCTAGATAGATGGGGCTTCAAGATGATAGCGCACTCTGAATTCACCTCGGGCTCCAGAGGGGTGGGAATATTGGTACGGAAAAGTTGCCCATTAGTGATACGAAGAACTCATACGGATGACCAAGGGCGTTTTGCGGCACTCTCTTGTCAATGAGAGGGGCGCGCATACAACCTGGTCTCCGTATATATTCCCCCCGCACTCCACAGTCTTGCCTTCCCAGCCCTGGGCACCTTTTTGCTTTTGTTGTCCTTAGGGGAACTGATAATGGGGGGGATGTTAACGCAGTACTTGACCCTGCTTGTGGCAGACTCCCACCGAGAGACCTGGGGGCTCGCCATACACACTTCCGGGATTTTTTGGTAGCAATAGGGCTAGTGGACGTGTGGCATACACATCACCCCGCGGAACGCCAATAAACATACCACTCAGGAGCACATAACAGTATGTCCAGGATTGATTATATCTTCACCTCCCCCACAAACCTTGAGAACGTCCTGGAAATCCAATACCTTCCTAGAGGGATATCCGATCACTCTCCGATAGTAGTACAATACATTTCACATCACACTGGGTGGAGGCGTATATACCCCATATACCCAGGATACCTGAAGGCCCCTACTATTGGAATAAAGCTACACAAAGCCACAAAACACTATTTTCAAGATAACACACACTCTGTGACTTCCCCGTCAACTCTATGGGAAGCATACAAGATGGTTATCCGCGGACAGGCCATTTCGCTGATCACTGCCCACAAACAGGACAAGGTCCTGCAAGTGCAGGAGCTCGAGAGAGCGGTGACTCTGACGGAAGAGGGACACATAAGGGACCCAACCAACGACACAACACACAAACTAGCCCTAGCCAGACAGGCCCTTAGAGATCACTTGTGGGAGGAGGCGAAGACCAGAGCTAAACAAACACAACACATGATTTACGAGGTGGGGGATAAAGCCGGCAAGCTCCTCGCCTGGCTCGATAAAACAGAGCGGGCCAGCCACTGGGTGACGCGGCTCCACTTGGCTTCCGGGGCAGACGTAACAGACCCACAAGACATAGTTGCTGCCTTCACACGACACTACGAGACAGTTTACACGCCAACTGCCGATGCTAGCGAGGAAGAGTGTCATCGCTCATTGCTTTCATACTTTAGGGTGCGCCCCCAAATCCTGGACATTCAACTTGGCTCAGAGGCAGTCGGCGACCTCACAGAAAATTTGGTGGGAGTTATGAGCGATAAAAAAAATAAATAAATAAATAAATAAGGCCGATACTTCCAAGAGTGATGATATACTTAGTTTGGCCGATCCTCCTGGTTCTGGTCTCATAATGGATGTCCCAGTGGAGGGTGTGAGGCCCTTACCGGATCCCTGGTGGGCCTGGCTCCCTCGAGGATCATACGGTGGAAGTTGGGGGGGCTACTAATGTTACCAAAGGTGACTTCATTGGTGAGGGGTGTGAACGTGGTGGTGCAGTGGAGATGCTTTTGAACACTATGAGGGAGGAGATAAGGCGCGGCTTTGAGGAATCAAAAAATAATCAAAACGAGATCAGGGCTGCATGTGAGACTCTCGAGAAGAAGGTGGATGGTCTTAGTGAAAGAACGGAGCATCTGGAAAATTCGGTAGGGCGATTGGAATCTAGTTTGGAGTCGGCAGAGACTAAGATTCAATCCCTGTTAAGGGAAAGCGAGGTTATGAAGGAGAGAGTGGAGTCCTTGGAAAATTACTCTAGAAGGAACAATCTCCGCCTACTAAAAATACCAAAGGGGAAGGAGGGCAGTGACATTAAGGCATTTGTGGTGGCCTTAATAAAAGACTCACTTAACCTCGATGAAACGACAGAAAGTCTTGAGAGGGATATACAGAGGATACATAGAGACCCTTTCCGCCTCAACCCTGGGAGAGTGAAACCAAGAAAGATCCTGGTGAATTTTCTCACTTATTCCCTCAAGGAAAAAATTCTTAACCATGCACTAAAAGCGAAATCAGTAAAGGCTACTGGCTTCTCTTTTGAAATCCGGTCAGATCTGTCTAAAACCACCTTAGACAGACAGTGGGATCTAGGCCAAAAGATGGAGAAGTTTAGAGCAGTAGGGGCTACTGTACAGATGAGATTCCCTGCCTTCCTGAGGGTGATGTACAACAACAAAATGCATAATATTCGATCCCCTCAGGAGGCAGACGAGCTAATAGCTTCTATTAGTCAGCAATCCTGAGAAGGGAAATTGATCTGGTTTCCTGTTCGGGGGTCTTCCCGTCTTCTCCTTTCCTCTTTCCTCTTTGTTCTTTTTCCCTTGGGGGTCCCAGGGTCTCAGGTTCAGTACTCAGGGTCACATTTCTCAAGATGGTTCAGTGTGACAGTGCCACCAGGTTAACCGTGGGTTATGCTCCGGGGGTTATAACTAGATAAATGAGAAATAAGGGAGATTTCACAAGAGAAAATAATTTAAAATATGGGGGAGGGGAGAGTTAGGGGGAAGGGGTTGTATGCACAGCAAGAAGGTGGGAAAAAAGAAAAAAAAGGGGAAAAAATGGTGAGAGGGAAAGGGGGAGGGGAGGGGAAAAGAAAAAATATATACAAAAGTTAAACAAAAGTTAGGAAAAGGGGAGAAAACCCCAAGAGATAGAAAAGAAAGAGAGAAAAAAATGAAAAGAAAAAAAAATCTTTTTGCAAAGGAGGGAGGAGGGGAGGGAGGGAAGGGGAAGGAAGAGAAAAGAAAAGAGGGGTGATAAACAAGTTAAATAAGTTAAGCTTTTAGGTATCATTGGGAGAAGTGCCCCCCCTTTCCTTCTTTCTTCTTTTTTTTTTCTCTTTGATTCCACCTCGTCATTATGACATCCCTTATGCTCTCTCTCCCATCAATTTTGCTGTAGTAGCAAATCAGACATTGAGGAGGTGGCAAGCCGTTTTTTTTTCCTCAATGGGCATGGCGGGGGTTTAGGGACGGTCTTATTTCTGACGCAAACTGGTGATACAACACGCCAGTATCAATAAGGGAGGGTTTTCCAGGGGGGGGAGGGGGAGAGGGGGAAAGTGCTAAAAAGTCCTCATAAGTTTGTCATAGCTTTCCCTATATTCTGTAAGTTCGCTTTTGATAATTTTCAGGTTATGAGATGTCGTTTGGTCCGTTTTAGAGAGATAGGTTCAATAGGTGGAAGGACAGGAGTGACAGGAAGTGATAAGGCATTATGACTGGGTTGCAGTTTTTATCCTGGAATGTTAATGGCTTGCGTGTGAGGGTGAGGAGACATAGAATCTTACAATACCTGAAAGACTCCCCCGCGCAGGTCATTGTCATCCAGGAGACGCACTTATTAAAATGCGAGGTGAGGGACATCCTTAAGAATTTGAAGTGGGTGGACAAATTTATTTGTACGGATCACAATGCTAATATACGAGGGATCCTTATAATATTTAAAAGGCAGATTAATGCCCAGATTTTGGAACAGAAGGAAGATCTTAGCGGCAGATGGCTATTGGCGAAAGTGCAGTTAGAAGGGCTAGTGTACATCTTAGTGGGTTATTATGACCCGAATCAAGACAACCCGTCATTTCTAAATAAAATCCAGAACCACTTGATTTCATGCCAAGACCCCATTGTTTGGGTGGGAGACTTCAATATAGTTTTAAATCCCAAGCTTGATAAATCCTCTAACTCAAGAGCATTGACATCTTCTAAATCAAGGCAAACTCTCATAACAATATTGTCGAATCTGGGGCTGGTGGACGTATGGAGGCAGAGATCGGACAATCTACTGGGGGTTTCGTTTCACAACCTAAGTACAAACATAAATCAAGAATTGATTACGCCTTTTTTAGTCATAAGCTGAAAGACGATTTGAAGGAGATAACATATATCCCTTCGCACCTCTCTGACCACTCGGCCATCTCTTTTACTATATCATACCATCAGCAGACCAGGCAAACCTCTTGGTCCTTTGATCGGACGATTCTGCTTGAAGAGGATGAGATCTGTTTCCTCGTTGCCGAGGTTAGTATATTTCTGGATATTAATACAAACTCGGCCTCAATAGCCACCGTATGGGAAGCACTGAAAGCCTTCCTAAGAGGCTGCATAACAAACAGAGCCTCTTATAGATGCAAGGTCTATAGAACTGCAATCACCAACATAGAGCTGGAACTTAGGCAGACAGAGCAGAATTGTGGTCCACTTTCGGTAGAGGAACAGAAGAAGCGGGCAGCGTTGAAGATAAAACTTGAAAATCTACTTCAGGAAAGGGTGGCCAGGAGATGGGAGGCAAGTAAGCTGTCACATTTTGAGTACGGAGAGGCGGCTGGTAAAATTTTGGCTTGGAAAATTAAAGCAGACCAGGCCAAGAAATATATCAAGGAAATAAAACTAGAAGGGGAATGTAAGGGGTTGTGAGGGCAGAGTAGTGGTATAGAAGGACAAGCAGTCAGGTTATATGTCTATGAGAGGGATACTGTTTATTTGCCACAGTAAGAGAAAGACATTCTGTGTTACACCATAGGTTCAACGGGAAATTAATAATCTCTTCCAAGAAGTTAGGATTCTCGTCTCCTTGTTTCAAAGGGGTATGTGTCCATCTACCACTCTTTACTCTGGGATGTCCTGGTCGTCCCTCCTTGGGTCTGGCTGTCTCCAGGGTTCTCCTCACCAGGGTTGAAAAACAAAGAACAGAAAACACTCGGGTTAGGCTTTACCCTTCCTATTCTTTACGTTGTGCCACCTTCACCATAACGACGTGCGGGAGGGAATGGGGATGTCAGGGGGGAACCCTTCTAAAGGTTCGTGAGGGAATAGTGGGCTCCGGTAGGGTGTGTCTTCTAATAGGTATTCCAGCTACCCCACCAAAAAGACCCTCTAAGCGGCACTTGCCTGAGGCCACGACCCGTGTACCGGGCCGCGGCAGCCGGACCCGGGGCGTCCTCTCCTTCTCGTGAGCCGCCGGGCTTGAAAGCAGCAAACTCCTGTTCGGTCGTCGCTGTGGGCTCTGGGACACCTGCGATGGGGTCTCCGTCCTTCTTCTGTCGTCCCGTCCGTTCTTGCTCTCCGGCAGCGCCTCCGGTCCTCCGTTCTGTAACTTCGCTGTCCTCCGCTCTGGATATCCGTTGCTCCGCCGTCCATTCACCTTCGATCCACTCGCTCCCCGTCCTGCTCCGCTCTTCCTCCTTCCTGATTCCGCCCCTCTTGTGCTCCATTGGCGGCTGCGTCCTGACGTCACGCGTTCCAAGGGAGACTAGAACGCGGTTGATATCCGGTGTTCTCCTCATGGCTCCATCCGGGTTTTCCGACTTCCGCTGAGCCGAGCCGTCCTCCCTCTTACAGTCGTCCCCCCTTAGGAATGGACGATGGGGCCATTCACAACTCGGATGCCTGGATAAATAGTCAGCACTCAGTTGCTTCATCCCCGGCATGTGGAGGGTCTGAAAAGAGAAGGGTTGCAAAGCGAGAAACCATCGTAGTATGCGAGAATTAGTGTCCTTATTTCGTGCAAGCCATGTCAAAGGAGCGTGATCGGTGAGGACCAGGAAGTGTCTGCCTAACAGGTAATATTGTAAGGATTCAATAGCCCACTTAATAGCTAAACACTCCTTTTCTACCGTGGAGTAGTTCTTCTCTCGGGGAAAGAGTTTTCTGCTGATGTACAACAGGGGTCGCAGTTCTTCATTTGAGTCTGGTTGAGATAAGACCGCCCCCAACCCACAGTCCGAGGCGTCCGTTTGAAGGACAAAGGTACGAGTAAAGTCGGGGCATCGTAAAACGGGGCTGGTACATATAGCTTGTTTAAGGGCCTCAAAGCTGGCTTCCTGTGCTGCGTGCCATGTCTGTATGCGTGTGGGATGTGTTTTGGACAGTAGTTCAGTGAGCGGACTGGCTATGGATGAAAAATGTGGAATAAATCGCCTGTAATAACCTATAAACCCCAAGAAGGAACGAATTTCTTTTTTG
The DNA here is from genome assembly GCF_964204655.1 of Triturus cristatus. Taxonomy (NCBI): domain Eukaryota; kingdom Metazoa; phylum Chordata; class Amphibia; order Caudata; family Salamandridae; genus Triturus; species Triturus cristatus. The sequence continues at coordinate 709,974,676 of NC_140582.1, read as the reverse complement.
GTTACAGGTCTAGAAATGGTGCGGATGGCTTCGATCTTATCAACTTGGGGCCTGATGTGTCCTTCTTGTATGGCATATCCCAAATACTGTATTTTATTGGTCCCTAAAAGTGATTTCTTGGGATTGATTGTGAGGCCGGCTTCCTGTAAGGCTAGAAATATGACTTTGAGGTGTACTAAATGTTCCTCCCAGGTGTGGCTGAAAACCACAATATCATCAAGATATGCGGCTGCATACTTTTGGTGTGGTTTTAATACCCTGTCCATCAGCCTCTGAAATGTGGCGGGGGCCCCATGTAACCCAAACGGAAGTACTTTGAAGTGGTACAGGCCTGATGGTGTGGAAAACGCAGTTATTTCTTTGGAGGTATGCTCCAACGGGATTTGCCAGTACCCTTTCGTGAGGTCGAGGGTTGACATGTATCTAGCTTGTCCCAGGCGTTCTATCATCTCGTCTATTCTGGGCATTGGGTACGTGTCGAACTTAGTGATCGCATTTACTTGTCTGAAATCAATACAAAAGCGCAGACTACCGTCTGGCTTTGGTACGAGTACAATTGGAGAGCACCAATTGCTCCGGGATGGTTCTATGATCCCTGCCTGGAGCATGTCCTCCACTTCCTTTTCTACAGCCTCCCTACGGGCTTCCGGAATGCGGTATGGCTTTTGTTTGATGATTGTTGGGTTCAGAGGTACTATTTTATGTTGGACTAGGGACGTTAAACCGGGTTTTGTGGACATCAAGTCTGGGTAGATGTTTACCTTACCCCTCACAAGATAGCTGAGTACTTTGGTGGGCCAGATGCTTGCCCCCGATGTGGTTATAGTGGAGCGACTTTTCTACACATGCTCTGGGACTGTCCGCAGGTGACAGGGTTTTGGGAGGAAGTGGCGACGCTACTCCTGACGGTGACAGAGAGGGACTTGGAGGTAGGCCCGGGGGTCTGCTTGCTACATGGCTTTCCGCACACAGCAAAGACTAAGATCACCAGTAGGTTTATTGATCTAGGGCTGGTCCTGGCCAAGCGGGAGATTACTTCTCATTGGAAGGCGCGGCAGGGCCCTAATTTCTTACGGTGGGCTAGGGAAATGGAGAAATGGGCGGGAAGTGAGGGGACTTATAGATTGTGCTTGGCTCGACGCAGTGACAATGAAAGATCGCACGAAGGGGCCCGGGCATGGATGGCTCTCCTGGACTTGTTCAAAGGTTCGGTTATGGGGGATGGGGGTGATCCGGTGGGGGATGACGGGACCCCGGTTCCTTGAGTGCACTATACAGGGCTTCCCCCCTCTGCTCTTGCGGTACTGTCTGTTGGGATTGCTGGGAGGCGGACTCGACGGGTGGTGGCTGAGGTTTTGATGTACATGTACTTCTGATAGGTACGGGCGACAGGCTTGGGTGGGTGGGTAGGGAGGAGGGGCTCGTTGGGGGGGATGTTGGGAGATGGGGTGGGGGTGTTTTAGCTGTCTCGCACACTCATGGTGGATTACTCCTGTGGATGCACTACCTAGTAGCACGGACATTATTGGGGTGAATGCTGTACAGAGGTAGCTTATGTGCCGGGGTGATTATTGCAAGATGTCCTGATTTGGCTGGGGGGAGGACTATGGGGGACGGGGATTGACTGCATTGTGTTCTGTGACCTAATAAAGTTTGTTTAAAAAAAAAAAAAAATCAAGTCTGGGTAGATGTTTGTCACAGCGCCTAGCTCCGTTTTTTGTTCAGGGGTTAATATGTCTCCGAAGGGAACAGAGGGACTCAAGGGGTCCTGCAGTGACAAGAGTGGTATGTCTAACTGCGGGGAGCTGCAGGCCATCAAGGCGGGGTTGGGTGCTCCAGGGGGCTGGGGTTCCTCCCACTTCTTGAGGAGGTTTATATGGTATATTTGTTTACCCCCTGTCCTATGTGGCAGTAGTATACTATAGGTGACAGGGGTGATTCGTTTGTCTACCACATACGGCCCTTGCCACTTCATTAACAACTTGTCTTCTGTGGTCGGGAGTAGTATAAGAACCTTGTCCCCTGGTCTTAATTCCCTAAGTCGACTGTTATGGTCATAATATTTTTTTTGTGTTCTCTGTGCTTCCTGCAGATTCTCATGTACAAGACCCCATAGGTGGTTTAACGACGTCTTTAAGTCAGTAACATATTTCAGTAGGGGCTTCCCTTCTTCCTCTTCCCCCTCCCACTGTTCACTGGCCATGTCCAATAAGGTTCGGGGTTTTCTCCCGAACAGTAGTTCAAATGGGGAAAACCCCGTGGATTGTTGCTCGCGTGTCCGCAAGGCAAAGAGAACCAGCGGAAGCTGACGGTCCCAGTCTCTCCCCGTATCCGAGACGACCTTGCGGAGTAGGTTTTTGATGGTTTTGTTGTACCGCTCCACAAGGCCGTCTGTTTGTGGATGATACACTGACGTGCGTATTTTCTTGATCCCGAGGAGATCACAAATCTGGCTCATCATGTGCGACACAAACGGGGTACCCTGGTCGGTCAAGATCTCAGAGGGAAAACCGACTCGGGAAAAAAGTGTTATCATGGCTTGGGCCACAGCGGGAGTAGTCATACGCGACAAAGGGAAGGCCTCGGGGTATCGACTGGCATAATCGATGATAACTAGTATGTATCGATGACCACGTGACGAGGGAATTAAAGGCCCGACTAAATCCATACCCACTCTCTTAAAGGGAATGTCTATGATGGGGAGTGGTTGTAGGGGTGCCTTAGTGACGGGTCCAGAGCTCGTGTATTGGCATCGCACACATGTAGCGCAGTGTTTTGCCACATCCCTGTAAACCCCAGGCCAGTAGAATTTATCTAACAGATACTTCAGCGTATTCTCCTTGCCGTAGTGCCCACCCCCCATCTTATTATGGGCTAACTGGAGTACATGTTCCCGGAAGGATAGGGGAACGAGCAGTTGAGTCTTCTCTACTGAGTCTCTTTTTTCAGCTCTATATAACAAACCCCTTTTTACAATAAAATAAGGTCCTACCTGATCTGGAGGCTCTTCCTGGACCTGTTCCCAGGCATGCACGAGTGTTTGGTCATCCCGTTGGGCTGCCCGGTAACTATAAGGAGGTGTTCCTTCGGTATCTGCAATGGAAAGGGGAAAGGCATTCCTTGATACTTGCGAACAGTAAAACCCTTTTTTCTCATTACGCCTTTCCCTTCTGCTTTTCTTTTCTCGTGTTTCTATGGCTTCTATCTCTGCGGTGCGAAAAGGGGCTTCATCTAGCCATGTGTGGGTATTGTTCTTAGTTCCCTCTATGTAGTTATCAAAGTTTGGGTGGTCGGTCCCTATGATAACGGGTTCTGGCAAAGAGGGGATGACCCCTACCCGTTTAAGATGTGGGTCGTTATCTACGTCCAGGATGACTTCCGCCGTGGGGTACGACTTGGTATCCCCATGGACACAAGTCACCTGCACTTGTTCAGTGGTTTGTAATTGGTGTTCCCCTATCAGGGATCCGTCCACGACTGTGACGTGGCACCCTGTATCTAACAGGGCCCTTTGTTTCTTGCCATTTAAATAAACCTCCGTTCTGTAGCGTTGAGAGCCTCCCTGTGTTACTAGAATTCTGCCCCTGGTGTACCCTACCTCCATGGGTTCAGCGGGTGATACTCGGTGGGGGCATTGTCTGGCTATATGTCCCCATTCACCACAGCTGAAACATTGGGGACCTTGACCGCCGGCACCTGTAGAACTAGGGGAAGGTTTTGGACTAACGCGCAGGGGTGGTAAGGTCCTTAACTCGGGCCTTAGGGGAGGTCTTATGGGGGGATGTAACTGGGGTCGTGAGATGGGAAACTGTGACTGTGGACGTGTAGTGCCGGATCTGAAATCTGGGGCCCTATGGAAGGCACACGCTAGTTCCACTGCGGAGGCTGCAGTGAGGTGTGGTTGTTGTTTCACCCATGATTTCGTGGTGGGGGGTAGGGCATCCAGAAACTGTTCCAGGAACACCTTTTCAACTACTTCCTCCATGGTGGATGTGTGTGGTGTCAACCATCTGTTACCTAAGTCCCGGATTCGGTAATACAAAGCCCTAGGATTATCCCCAGCATTCCATTTCTCTTTCCTAAACTTGGTCCGATAATGTTCCTGATCGAATCCTAATCTTTCTAAGATCGCCTTCTTGACATCTACATAGGTAGTAGTCCCATCGGGATTTGCGGCTTGGTATGCGGCTTGTAACTCTCCGGAGAGAAGTGGCGCGATGTATTGGCCCCACCTCTCTGGTGGCCAGGCTGCTGTGGATGCCACTCGCTCGAAATTCAGGAAGAAATAGTCAGGGTCTTCGCCTTCCTTATACTTCTGCAGGACCGTGCTTGGGACAGTGGGATGGACCCGGGTATGTACTATGGCGTCCGTGAGTCGTAGGATTGCAGTGTCCTGAACTTGCTGATTCGTGGCAGCCACTGTTGCCTGATCCTTAAGAGCTCCCTGTAACGCCTCTCTCTCTAGTCTAGCAGCCTGTAGTTGTTGTTCAAACACCAGCTGCAGGTGTCTTTGTCCCTCGGCCAATTGTGTAAGGACATCCTCAATAGGCACGGGTTGTGTCATGTCGTCGACACACTGGGATTAGAGATCCCACTTCTGACACCACTTTGTAAGGGGTTGTGAGGGCAGAGTAGTGGTATAGAAGGACAAGCAGTCAGGTTATATGTCTATGAGAGGGATACTGTTTATTTGCCACAGTAAGAGAAAGACATTCTGGTGCCGATCACGATCCGGTAAAAACCGGGTACGAACCGTCGGACGGAGCATATTCTCCGTCCGACGCGTACCCGGTCGTCAATTTTTACAAACAAGGAATTACGATTCGCACGGGTACACCATTACCGTACGAATCGTAAAAAAGCCCGACCGAACAAAAAAACACCTACCAATGCGATCCGGGAAAGCGCCGACCTGACGTCGGGACGCTCGCAGCCAGCCATTCACGACCCAGGAATCACGATTCGCACCGACGTCACCCCGCACGGTGAATATTTTGCGGCAGCCAAAAACTGCCGGGAAATCAGGACGACGCGAACAAGGACCACCAGTACGCGACGGACAGACGACGACGCGAACAAGGAGGACCAGTACGTGACGGACACACAGGACGACGCCACCAAGGAGGACCCGTACGCGACAGGACGACGCGATCAAGGAGGACCCGTACGCGACAGGACGACGCGATCAAGGAGTACCAGTACGCGACGGACAGACATGGACCCGAACCTACGAGTCATCCCTGCCCTCATAGCAGTACACCTCCTCTACAGGTTACGACGCAGACGCCGCAGAAGGTCAGAATAACTAAGGGAGGGGGGAAAGTGGGGTGGGGTGGGGTGGGGGTGGCACGACCAGGGCAGGCCACAAAACAACCACATAAGTCACACACCACACATGGCCTGGACATACCTGACTCCCATGCCCTGGTCACCACGAGGGGGTGGGGGCGTGTCCTGATAAGCCAGCGACCGCCACAACGGAAGTCCGTCACCACGCGAACCGGCAACACAACCAGACAGGTACGTCCCGTACCCACGCCTGAAGAGCGTGGGTACGATTCGTACCACGCCCACACACACGTCACCCCAACAATGGCGGGACGGATCGTACCCACGTGGCAAAGGCCTGGGTACGGGCCGCACAAACATCACATAGCGTGGGGACGGATATGTACGGACCCTACCCCCACCCCGTATGCAAGGAGCGTACCCCCCACCCCAACAGTGAAAGTACGACCCGTACCCCCACCCGCGTATGCATGGAGCGTACCCCCCAGCCCAACAGTGTAAGTACGACCCGTACCCCCACCCGCGTATGCATGGAGCGTACCCCCCAGCCCAACAGTGTAAGTACAACCCGTACCCCCACCCGCGTATGCATGGAGCGTACCCCCCAGCCCAACAGTGTAAGTACGACCCGTACCCCCACCCGCGTATGCATGGAGCGTACCCCCCATGCCAACAGTGTAAGTACGACTCGAACCCTCACCCGCGTATGCAAGGAGCGTACCCCCCAGCCCAACAGTGTAAGTACGACCCGTACCCCCACCCGCGTATGCATGGAGCGTACCCCCCATGCCAACAGTGTAAGTACGACTCGAACCCTCACCCGCGTATGCAAGGAGCGTACCCCCCAGCCCAACAGTGTAAGTACGACCCGTACCCCCACCCGCGTATGCATGGAGCGTACCCCCCAGCCCAACAGTGTAAGTACGACCCGTACCCCCACCCGCGTATGCATGGAGCGTACCCCCCAGCCCAACAGTGTAAGTAGACTCGTACCCTCACCTCGAATGCATTGAGCGTACCCCCACCGTGTATGTTCCAAGCGTACATATCCTGAAATCGGAGGTGTGTGTGCAGAGTCCACCCAGCAGTGCCCTGAGACAGGAGGGGTGGGTGCCTATCACTCCCAGCAGTGCCCTGAGACAGGAGGGGTGGGTGCCTATCACTCCCAGCAGTGCCCTGAGACAGGAGGGGTGTGTGCAGAGTCCTCCCAGCAGTGCCCTGAGACAGGAGGGGTGGGTGCCTATCACTCCCAGCAGTGCCCTGAGACAGGAGGGGTGTGTGCAGAGTCCTCCCAGCAGTGCCCTGAGACAGGAGGGGTGGGGGCCTATCACTCACAGCAGTGCCCTGAGACAGGAGGGGTGGGGGCCTATCACTCACAGCAGTGCCCTGAGACAGGAGGGGTGGGGGCCTATCACTCACAGCAGTGCCCAGTCACAAGAGGGGTGTGTGCAGAGTCCTCCCAGCAGTGCCCTGAGACAGGAGGGGTGGGTGTGGAGTCCTCCCAGCAGTGCCCTGAGACAGGAGGGGTGGGTGCAGAGTCCTCCCAGCAGTGCCCTGAGACAGGAGGGGTGGGTGTGGAGTCCTCCCAGCAGTGCCCTGAGATAGGAGGGGTGGGTGCAAAGTCCTCCCAGCAGTGCCCTGAGACAGGAGGGGTGGGTGTGGAGTCCTCCCAGCAGTGCCCTGAGACAGGAGGGGTGTGTGCAGAGTCCTCCCAGCAGTGCCCTGAGACAGGAGGGGTGGGTGCCTATCACTCCCAGCAGTGCCCTGAGACAGGAGGGGTGTGTGCAGAGTCCTCCCAGCAGTGCCCAGTCACAGGAGGGGTGTGTGCAGAGTCCTCCCAGCAGTGCCCAGTCACAAGAGGGGTGTGTGCAGAGTCCTCCCAGCAGTGCCCTGAGACAGGAGGGGTGGGTGTGGAGTCCTCCCAGCTGTGCCCTGAGACAGGAGGGGTGGGTGCCTATCACTCCCAGCAGTGCCCTGAGACAGGAGGGGTGGGTGCAGAGTCCTCCCAGCAGTGCCCTGAGACAGGAGGGGTGGGTGTGGAGTCCTCCCAGCAGTGCCCTGAGACAGGAGGGGTGGGTGCAGAGTCCTCCCAGCAGTGCCCTGAGACAGGAGGGGTGGGTGCAGAGTCCTCCCAGCAGTGCCCTGAGACAGGAGGGGTGTAACACATGTGTGGGAGGCCAGAATTATCCACATGCATACTGGCTACAAGGGAACATGTCCCCATGAACTCATGTCAACAGACTCCACACACAAGTACAGTGATCACCAAGGATGCCACGATTGTTGCAGGTGGAGACATGGCCCTGCATGCATGGCCAAAGTAGAAGGGCTCCGTCACACACACAGCTCATGTAGACACAGCTCTGCGCTAAACATTGGGAACACCCTGCAGGGAAGAAAGCTGGGTACACAGAGGAAGGAATACACCCTGGGACAAGTGCACCATGCAGTAACTGCTTACATGAACAAAGAAAGTTAGCCAACACCTTGTGATGGCACACAGATCCCAGGGTCCCACCAATGAGCAGTACACTACTACATATCCCACACACCCAAACCCTTACACACCACCCAAAACCATGTAGCAGCCCCACCAACACCAATACCAGCATAGCAGTAGTGTGATAATGAAAAAAAAATTAAGCTTTATTCAGCATGAGCACAATGTCCGTGGATCGCAGGCAGTTCAATCTTCACAAAGCCCATAGGGCAGTCAATGATTCTCAGCTGGATGGGGGACACAGTGGGATGCGTGTCCCCTACCTTGCCTGCACAGTCAAATGGCATCGTCTTCCACACTGGTGAGGGCATCAGGGGGGGGGGGAAGCAACAGGCACCGCAGGGACATCAGGGCAAAGGGGCGGCGTTGTGGGTGCAGGGATGGAGGACTCCACCACAGGGGGTGGGTCAGTGCCAAAGGCGGAGGCCAGGATGGCACTACACACCTTTGCAAGGTCCTCCAGGGAGTCCCCTGCACCCGAAGGGACCTCAGGCCCCAAGGAGGGGGGGGGGGGGTCAGAGGGATGGGTCGCAGCGCCACCGGGGGAGGGTGGAGACAGGGGGGGAGACTCAACCACCCTGACCGGGGACCTCCTTGACCGCTTGCGTGGTGGTGTAACTGTGGGGCTCAGGGACAGAGCGGCCATGAAGGAGTCCTTGGGGGAGATGTGGCCAGGAGAGCTGAGGGGAGGGGATTTGGAGGGAGTGGACTGGGTGGAATGCGGACTCCCACTATGGCTGCGTGTCACACGTTTGCCCCCCGACCCAGTGGGTGTGCCTACCTCACCCTGTGTGTGCGTGTCAGGAGGAGTGCGGTGGACCTTCCCTGCTGGTGTGGTGCCCGTGTCCGTTGATGTGGGTGCATGCCGACGTCTGGGTGTACGTGGGACAGGCATGGGAGTGGGAAGTGTGGATGGGGCAGGGGTAGGTGGGGGGAGGTCGCGCTGCAGGAGACCCACTGCTGCAGTCAGTGTGGAGTCTATGGACCTCAGCAAGTTGCGTTGGTCAGCCTGCGATGAATGAATGCCCTTCAAGAAAGCCTCGATGTTGGTGAGGGTTTTGCCGTGGGCATGGAGGACATTAAGGATCGCAGCCTGACCAACCTGCAGTTGCCGCTGGATGTCCACAGACTCTGCATTGGCGGCAGCAGTGGAGACAGGGGCAGGGGGTGCGGTGCCTGGCAGGAAGGAGACATGCTGTGACCGGGCACGCTGGGAAGGGACACGAGCAAGTGGGAGGCGGCTGATGGAAACTGAGGGGGCGGTGCGAGGTGTTGTTCCGCTGTCAGCTGCTGGTGCAGCCTCCGCCCACTCGGAGACATCCTCCTCGGACCTGTCAGCTTCGTAGTCTGATGTGCCAGTCGACAGGTCCTCGGCCACACTCTCCTCCGCCTCTGTCCCACTCGATGTGCCAGACCCGATGTCACGGCTGGCACTGGTGCTCGGTCCCTCCGCCTGGTCTGTGTCCATGTCTCCCTCTGTGTCCCCCGACGATGCTGTGGGCAGGGTGGAGAGACAGAAATTAATCAGACACCTGTACACATCTGTCACATGAGTCCAATCTACATAGGTAACATTGCATAGCCTGAAAAGGAAGATCCCTAACATCTACTGAACAGGGTACCGATGTAGGGCATGAAACACACAGTTGGTTGAGGCACCATGCCACTGAAATACCATGGAGAGCATGAGACAATAGCTAAAGACAGGAAACGGAGTCTGACATAGCACCCAGGCCCTGGGGACAATCCAGCACTGCATCTGCACCACACAGCGTTGGCGAAAATACCGATGACCAGGGACCATATCCATGAACTTGAGACACATGCTGCATAGGTAATGCTGAAAACATGCCCAACATGACTCGGTCACTGCACATTGCGTGTGTGTCCAGACACATCACACACTGCCCAGACCCAGCAAGTGGAAATCAGGATTTGACACATAGGTATTGCCCGCCCCAACAAGACCCTACACGAGGCAAATTGTTGAGACACAGGTGGCACCAACATCTCATAGTCTGGGTGATACACACAGGGGCAGGCAAAAAGCAAGATTGGACGCCAAACAGCCAAGGTGCGCCTGTACAAATAATGAGGTACCAGTGCCCATCCTCAGATGAGTATAACAAGACACACAGGCACTGGCAACTGTGAGTATGAAGAAGGACAATCAGGTCAGGCTGCACAGTGGACACCTGTACAAAATAGCACGTCAATATACATGGTGACAGGGGACAATGGCACAGAGCACAACCTACGCTGTAGACACTGAGATTGGCCACGTTTATGATGACACATACACCACTGAGGAAGAGCTGCCCCAGGGGACAGTAGTGGGCACACAACTACATGCTACTGAATGGTAATGACTGCAACACACGTCACCATCCCTGCAATATGTGTATCGCACACTCATGCACATCATGTCACAGGCCACTACATAGGACATGCGCGCTGTAAGGCATGACACATGAGAGACCAACTCCCATGTCTGGAGTCAGCATCAGTGCCAACTGACATGGAACCCACATGCAGTGAACTTGACAGTGCACAGGCAAGGTCCCACAACCTGTTACACACCACCCCCACACATGATGCTACAGTCATTGTTCTCGTGGACAAAGCGCCAGCCTACATTACCTTGTGAAGGAGTGACTACACACAGACCAGGGAACACATTGCAAGGAGGGGAAGGGTGGCAGGGGCACAGCGCTATACTGGGGCAAACAGGATCTGCACAGCACCTTTAAACCCTGCCAGTGAATTCATGCTACTGTGCCCTTACAAATGCCGGTGACACACAACAAACACACATGTACCTACCCCCTTCCGGCTGCTGCATCGCCTGTAAGCGCCTCTCCAGGTCTGGAAAGACCACCGGCAGCACACACCTGTGGAGGTGGCTCAGACGGCGGCGGCCGCGGTTCTTGTGGCTCTCAGGTGAGTCCCCCAGCAGGAGCCGTGCAATCCTCCGCGTCCAGCACCGGATATCCTGCCAGCGTTTCCTCACCTGGGGCAGGCTCCGCCTCCGACCATCCACACCCCTCACGGCACTGACGGCGGTCAGCCAGATCTGCTCCTTGGCAGTGGCGCCTACCTGTGAGGAGGAACAAGTGACACCACATCAATACACCAGCCACATGTCACAGAGAGACATATGGGTACAAATTAGCTGGTTACAACAAGGCATGTCATGCAGCCAACGCATTGCACCTTTGTCATAGGGACATCATCCCCTGGTGAGGGAAAAAGCAGTACGTGCCACAGTGGGTACACAGGTGGAATGATGGCAATGTCACAATCAATGATCAAGGCTCACACTGTGCATCACACCCACCCCTCCTGTCTCAGGGCACTGCTGTGAGTGATAGGCCCCCACCCCTCCTGTCTCAGGGCACTGCTGTGAGTGATAGGCCCCCACCCCTCCTGTCTCAGGGCACTGCTGTGAGTGATAGGCCCCCACCCCTCCTGTCTCAGGGCACTGCTGTGAGTGATAGGCCCCCACCCCTCCTGTCTCAGGGCACTGCTGTGAGTGATAGGCCCCCACCCCTCCTGTCTCAGGGCACTGCTGGGAGACATCAGGCACCCCCCCCCTGGGACCCCCCCGACAGTACATGGCATGTGTGTTACACCTGGACACAATGGCAGAAGTCACAGTCACAACATAGGGACAGTCTGTGGCAGTGGCCTATGCACTCACCTGATACCCTGGTCGCCCATACAGCATCGAGTACTGTGGGAGGATCACATCCAGCAGACCCATGTTCTCCTCCAGGGTGAATGGCTGTGTCCTCTCCACAGCCCTTGACATGGTTCCAGGGAATCAGTAGCAGCAGCTGGGTCGACGAATGCAAAGATGTGCAGGCAAGTGCTCCCTCATGGGACCTGGCTGCCTTATATGTGCCCTTCTGCCCAGTCTCATGCACAGGAGTACAGAGTGATTGGTCACTCACATTTGCATCCTATGTTTCCACCAATCCCTTCAAACCTAGCAGTCTGTGGGTTCTCTATCGGTTTCATTCTCCTGCATGATGTCAGCCCCACAAACACATTGCAACAAAGTAGAAGAATTCCAACTGACTTCTGCTGTGCACCTTCCAGAACAATTTCGAAATTTGAACTTGGTCTCCATGACAACCAGCATGCATGTAGGCCTTAATACTTGTCCCCTATGTAATTTGGAGCATCACACACAGGTACGGTGCGTTTCGGGGCCCTAGGGCACCCCAAATGCATGGCAACGGCCCGTACATGCATGCCTACGTTCACTATCACTATGGGTCTGCACGCGTATGCGTACTCGTAGTGGTACGGGCCGTACACTCGCATGTACGCTCACTATCACTACGAGTACGCATACGCGTGCAGACCCATAGTGATAGTGAGCGTGGATGCGTGTGTACGGTCCGTACCACTACGGGTACGCATACGCGTGCAGACCCATAGTGATAGTGAGCGTACATGCGAGTGTACGGTCCGTACCACTACGAGTACGCATACGCGTGCAGACCCATAGTGATAGTGAGCGTACATGCGAGTGTACGGTCCGTACCACTACGGGTACGCATACGCGTGCAGACCCATAGTGATAGTGAGCGTACATGCGAGTGTACGGTCCGTACCACTACGGGTACGCATACGCGTGCAGACCCATAGTGATAGTGAGCGTACATGCGAGTGTACGGTCCGTACCACTACGGGTACGCATACGCGTGCAGACCCATAGTGATAGGGCCGTACACACGCATCTACGCTCACTATCACTATGGGTCTGCACGCGTATGCGTACTCGTAGTGCTACGGACCGTACAAATGCCTGTACGCTCGCCATCACGATGTGTACACATACGGCAGCACTCCCACAGTGATTTGGGAACATACACAGGCCCTCTCAGCAGCAGTACGGCGGTTTTTACACATCACTGTGGTGATAGGCGACACACAGGTAGGAATAGAGCGGACATACTTGTCCATGGATGGACAAACTTGTCCAGGAATGGACATCAAGGCATCGTCTGTGCATTACTACATGTGTGGGGCACAGGTGTCACAGGCTGTGATGTGGAACATGCCTCCTGAGTGGAGAAGGCACCAGATGTATGATGAGATGTGTACAGGTGTACTGTGTGAGGGTGCAATGTGTGCCAGGCATGCCCTTGACTCCTTTGACATGTGTGCATGTGGGACTGCGCACTTGGGGTGAGCGTCACTGGCATGGCACGGACACCAACACACGGAAGTGTCCCATGATGCCCGGTACAGGGGTCATGACACATGACTTGTCACTACCCACAGTGCACAATGTGACTATGTCATATATGTGTCCGGGATTTACATCAGGTTGATGTTGTAGCACCCTCAAAAGCTGCAGCCGTTGCAGCAACCAACATGTGGCTGTGTGTAGATTGTCATTGCACACTGTTCCGCACACCATGCCACATGTGTCATCGGATGTGAGGTGCACATGTATGCATGGGACACGGAGTAGCGTGACAAGGCCATGTCAGCATCCTCACAAGGAATGTGTGGTGAGTCATGACATGTGCACCTTCATGGCAAGGTGTGTGGGCTGGACTAGTGTAATGTCATGTGACCTGTGGCTCCAGTGTTCCGCTACCAGTCTCTGCAATCGGCATCCCACTTCTGCTGATGTGTGGGTGTATGTCACTCCTGTCTTGCGTCGGGCTGTGCACTTGCACTGGGACACAGCTATTTCCATGGCGTGGCATGGGGAGGTTCTCAATCACCGTGTGTAGCTGGGTCTTGGAAGGAGTGTCACCTTGCATCCATACGTGTCCTGGGCATGTAGCACATACCTGACTCCCTATGTAGCATGTGTGTATTGCCAGATTTACATGTGCTCAGTAGACATGAGTTGTTCTCGTAGTGCACTCACTCCTCCTTGTCACTTCCAAATTACTGCAGAGCGCCGCCTCTTGCCCGAAGAATTCCAGACTTGGCTACCATGCAGGAGAATGACAGGATCCGGCTCTACCGCTTCACCCAACCGTTGATTCTGGAGCTGACGGCGAGACTGGCACCACACCTGCAACCGCAGCACAGGTATCCTACGGCACTGACACCCCAGCTGAAGGTAATGGCTGCCCTACATGTTCTTGCCACGGGTACCTTCCAAAATACCATAGCTCATGTTGGTGGCATGTCCCAGAGCATGTTCAGCGGTGTGCTGCATGATTTCTTGGAGGCCATGTTGATTCACCTGGATGACTTCATCAAGTTCCCAACCCCTGAACAGATGACTGAGGTCAAGCGTGGATTCTATGCACTGGGAGGGATGCCCCATGTCATTGGGTCCATAGATGGGACACATGTAGGTTTGGTACCACCACACGCACGGGAGGTGGCGTACCGCAATCGGAAGCACTACCACTCCATCAATGCCCTTGTGGTGTGTCTGTCCAATATGGTGATTTCACATGTCTGTGCTCGTTTCCCAGGATCAGCACACGATGCCTACATCATGAGGCGTAGCGGGATGCCTGATATGATGATGCAGCTGCGCAACGAACGGGCATGTGTTGTTGGTGGGTACAGTCTGTCTGTCCTGTATTCTGTATAGCCGACCAGCACGACCGCTTCACCAGTTCTAACGATGTCCATGTGCTTCCCATGTAGGGGACGCTGGCTATCCCAACATGCCTTGGCTGCTGACACCTCTCCGCAACCCCATCACGCCGGCCCAGCTCCGCTATAACACCGCCCATGGCCGGACAAGGCGAGTGATAGAGAGGACGTTTGGCATGCTGAAGAGCCGATTCCGGTGCCTCCACAAGACCGGCGGTGCACTCCCTTATGCCCCGGCGAAGGTCTGCAAGATCTTCATGGTCTGCTGCATGCTGCACAACATGGCAGTTGAAAGAGCTGTGCCACTCATCCTGAATCAACATGACGAGGACCATCCACCCGTGGAGGACGAAGGGCTTGGCAATGGGGCTAGTGATGTGGAGGATGTGGAGCCGCAAGAGGACATCCGGACTCGGCTCATACGCGACTTCTTTGCTTAGTGGTGAGTACCAGTGTCTGAGTGTGCACGCATTGGTCCCCGTGTGGCATGCGTTGTGATGTGTGTCTCCACCTGCATGTATGGCACGTGGGTCAGAGGTGTGTGTGGGTGTGTCACTGGAGTGATGGTGGCAGTGATGGTAGTATTTCCCCAGTCATAATTGTGACCTAGCATGTTGTCATCCATACATGTGTCGAGTAAATGCACATGCAAGTGGCTGTGCTTTTTGTGGCTGACTTCTTGTGTGTCTCTCTTCCCCAGGTACCTGCGCATGCCGTTTGCTGGTTGCATTGTTGTGGCACTGCTATTCCTCATGGACATGACATCGTGGGCTGACTCAGCGTTACAGGCACGGACACGTTTGGAAGTCTCCATGGGGTAAGGGATGCATCTGGGGTGCATTGGGTGTGGCAGTTGTTCACGATGTGTGCACACTGCCCCGGTCGGGGTTTGGTTCCTCTGCAGACATGTCGCATCCCCATGGGACACGACATGCAGCTGGGTACACCTGAATAGATGGGCTGCCTGGTTGTCAGTCATCAGTGATGGGATAGTGGATCGTGATGATGGCATCAATGTGTGTGACACTGCCCTCGGACACATACGGTTAACATTGTCTTGACATGCCGTGGGACTTCCACATCAGCGGATCTATGGTGTATGTCAGGCTCTCCGTGTGCAGCTGTGGGTATTTAGCTGTTAGCCGACACTTGTGTGCCAGTTCCATGGCTATCACGCATTTGTGCTGCAGAAGGGGGGTGCCAGTGTTGGACCCACATGTTACTCCACATGATGTGTTCATGTGTACTTCAAGTTGCCTCTGCAATCCCGAATACATGACTAATAAAGGTGTCCCTATGCCTCCAAGGTGCCTCTTCTCAGTCAATGCTGGTGTGTTGGCACGGTGCATCCTGCATGTCTGGCATGGTATTCCCTGATTGTGGCTATGTGTCAATGTGTCGAGTGGCAAGATGCAAGCTGTGTGTGTGTGCTGAGACTGTGTATTGGGCATGATGTCCATGACTGTGTGGGTATTGTGACATGTGCCATCCCCATGCATCCAACGTTGTCCATTACCCCATTCTCTGCATCCACCGGACTCAAGCTTGCAGGACATGGTTCTGCCACCTGTCTACACATACCTGGGTGACCCCCAGGACACTGGCCAGGATCCCTGACCTCTGCGCATGACTGTTGCTGTACTCAATGTGTCTGTCAGCACGGTTGTTCGGCCACCCCCTCAGCTGGTTCTGCCCATCACGGGTGTGTATGGTGCTCCATGTCTGTCTTGCCTAATAAACTGTGACCCATGTGTCCTGTGCCAGACTCAGGCCCCAGGGTGTGGATGGTTGAAGTGAACAGATGACTCAGGCATGTTTAGACTGTACAAGACACATGTTAGGTAATAATGCTACCAGCAGGCATCTACTCTTAATAGTGTGATTTATTATTGGGGGGGGGGGGGGGACAAAGTGAGGGGCTTTCCGGGATTAGGGAATCCAAAGTTCAGTAGGGGAGTTGGTGTCCTTGCCATTGGAAAACCTCAGAGTCCATGCCACAGTCTTTGTCAACATTGGTCAGCCAGTGACCAGCAGGGCCATGTGGCAGAGAATGTCTCTTGATGCTGTGATGCTGTTGCTCCAGTGGGCCAGGTGCCAGGCCAGGTGTCCTGGGAGATGGTGATGTAGCAGCCACCCTCACGGTCCTTTCCGTGGACGACCCGGCTTCCTGCGGGGAACCTCAGCAGCAGGCCGTGACGACGTCTGGGATGCTCCGTCGGATGTTTCCTCCTCCTCCTCCTGATCCCTCCCTGTGGGTGGTGATGTTCTCCGCCTCTGGCACAGGGAGGGTCGGCCATGGTGTCGGCCATCCGACGGAGTGTAGCGTGAATCCCCTGGAACGCCGTCACTTGCTCAGCCTGTCTGTCCTCCATCCTCCGTTGGTGTACCAGTAGACAGGCTATTAGCTCCGCATGTTGCTGGGCCTGCTGGACCTTGATCCCCTCGAGGACGGACACAACCTGGGCCATGCCCGTGGTGTCCTGCCGGTATGAGTCCAGGATGTTACGGACATGGGAAAATACCGGATCCCCAGCCAACTGGTCAGGCTCGCGCCTCCGCCGTCCTCCACTCCCACCACCCCTGCCCACTTGCATCTGGCCTGCACTTGCGGGCACATCGGGTCTCCGGGACCCCTGAGGGGTGGCATTGGCGTTGTCGCCTGCCTCCTCCTGGGTGCCCGGGACACCGTGTCCCTCCTGGCGAGCCTGGCTGCATTGTGGTGTTGGGGCAGGGATCCTGGGTGTCTCCTGGGATGTGGCAGGAGTGGGGGTGGTGGTTGGCACGGTTGTACCTGACGCAGGTGCTGCAGGTGGTTGGACACCAGAGGGGCCAGGTCGGTCGGGGTCGTCCGCAGAGTGGTGAGAGTGGTCGCTGCCGGTGGGATCGGTCTCCTGCAGATCCGGGTCCTGTGAGTGTTCCCCCCCAGTGTTGGGGGGTGCAGCACGACGTTGACCTGTGTGTGAGAGAGAAAATGTTAATTTTGGTCCATGCAACATCCATGTTTCATCCGTTTCAAAGTTGGCACATTTCCTCTTGGAATTAGGATCTGTCTTGCATTCCACTCACAGTGCACTTGTGCATGGGTGTGTCCCTTGGGCACCAATTTGGCCCCTTTAACTATGTGTGGCACAGTCTTACTTGCTGCGTCAAGTGTGACTGCAGTCAGCAGTGGAGTGTGCAGGTGTGGCGAGCCATGCATTTGCGCCTTCCTTGTAGCACTGTACATGTGCACATGGAGTGGATCCACACATATATGATGCAGGTAGCTGTCCTTGTGCTCGTGTACAGGTTGTGACATGGCCCTGCGTTTTGCCATGATGAAGAGGGGGGGTTCTGGCACTGGCCACCCTTGTCTACATGCACGCAGTCCACCTGCTGACGAGCAGACATTCCCACACACCAAAGGACTGATTTGCTCTCCCTGTGTCTCCCTCCTTCTCTGTCCCCCTCTCCCTCCCTCTCTGTCCCCCTCTCCCTCCCTCTCTGTCCCCCTCTCCCTCCCTCTGTGTGTCAGCCTCCTCCCTCTGTCCGTCTTCCTGTGTCTCCCTCCCTCTCTGTCCCCCTCTCCCTCCCTCTGTGTGTCAGCCTCCTCCCTCTGTCCGTCTTCCTGTGTCTCCCTCCCTCTCTGTCCCCCTCTCCCTCCCTCTCTGTCCCCCTCTCCCTCCCTCCGTGTGTCAGCCTCCTCCCTCTGTCCGTCTCCCTCCCTCTCAGTCCCCCTCTCCCTCCCTCTGTGTCCCCCTCTCCCTCCCTCCGTGTGTCACCCTCTGTCACCTTGGCCCAGCTTCCTGGGCACACACTGTTAGCAGATCTTTGAGTGGCCCTTGGCCTGTTGATGTGAGTTTGTTTCTGATCTCCAGGCACCCATTTTGTCTGCTGTGTGTCTGTGCGCTGCTGCTGTGGTGGTGTGTGCTGCCACTCTTTCACAATGTTGGCTGTTCATTAGCTGCTGTCATGTGCAAAACAGTGCCTTCACTCCCATGTGTTGATGCAAGGCGTCCGCCATTTGCTGGCAAGTCATTCCTGTGTTGGGACACACTGTTTGTCTGGCTGTGACCTAGGCCATATGGGCAGAGGGCATTGTTGTCTGCTTTGGAGTCGCACTATGTGATTTTTGGTGCCCAGCTTCCCGCCATCCGGGTTACCGTGTCATGTGTTGTTGTCTTCTGTGGCCTGTGACTTGACATTGTCCAGCTGGGTGCATGGGGCATGGTGGCAGCAGTGGCATGTGCCTGCTCATGGAGTGTGGTTGAGTCATGCGATGGCTTGTGGTGGTTGCGTGCCTGTTAGTAATTTTGGTTGTGGTTGCAGTTCCCCCCATGTGAGGTGCGTTGTTTGTGTACTCACCCGGGTCTCGGAGTCCTTCTACTCCTTCAACTGCCTCCACCGGCAGTATGGCCATCACCCTCTCCTCCCAGGGATGGTACTGTACGGCTCTGCGGGAGGGCCCTCCTCCGGTGGCGTTGGCCTGGTCGTGTTCCTCCTGCCTCTTGGCTCTGACCCTCCTCCGCAGATCGTACCACCTGTTCTGGCAATCCTGCTTGGTCCTCCTGGTGTCCGCAACGGCATTCACAGCATCGACGATGGTCTGCCACATGGCTGTTTTGGCTGCCTGGCTGGTGCTTCTGACCAATGTTCCAAAGATCTGTGGCTCGACTCTGAGGATTTGATCAACAAGGACCTCCAACTCTCGGTGACTGAACTTTGGATTCTTGGTAGTGGGCATGGTGAGGGGTGTGGGTGGGGATGGTGTGGGTGTGGGGGGTGTGTGGATGTTGGGGGGGGGTGTGGATGGTTGTGTGTGTGTGTGAATGTGATGAGAGGGTGTTTGTGAGGGTGGTCGTGTGAAGGTGTGCAAGTGTAAGGTGTGGTGTAGCTTGTAGTCTGGTTCTGTGGTGTCTGGCAGCAGTGAGTCTGTTGCAAAGGCTCATGGTTTGTGTGTGTGGGCCCTTTTTATTGGTCCATGGGTGGGTGTGGCAGTGTTTGAATTTTGGGTGGGTGTGTTATAAGGAGTGGTGGTGTATTGGGCCTCTGTTTGTTTTTGGCAGTTGCAGGTCAGTGATTGTGTTATTTTAGTGGTTGTTGGCCATGTTTAGTGGCTTTGTGCCTTTCCAATGGTGTATTCTTGTGTTGTTTTGTTTTGTCCTGGTTGTGTACGTGCGTTTTGAGCGTGTGTACGGTGTGTACATGGGCCATTTGGTTGTACGATTGTGTCCTTGTGTGTGGCTTTGTACGACTCGTACATGCGGTTGTGATGTTGGGGCATGGGGTGCGCTCCGTACTTAGGAGGTTGTGTTGGGGGTGCGCCAGGAACTACTGGGGTGTACATGGACGGTGGTACGACACGTACAGGGGTGGGGGGGTGTACATTGACGTTGGTACGACACGTACTGGGGTGGGGGTACGACTGGAACGTACTGGGGTGTAGGTACACGGGGGGTATGACACGTACTGGGGTGGGGGTGGGGCTCGAACGTACTGGGGTGTAGGTTCACGGTGGTACGACACGTACTGGGGTGGGGGGGTGTACATTGACGGTGGTACGACACGTACAGGGGTGGGGGGGTGTACATTGACGGTGGTACGACACGTACTGGGGTGGGGGTAGGACTCGAACGTACTGGGGTGTAGGTTCACGGTGGTACGACACGTCCAGGGGTGGGGGTACGACTGGAACGTACTGGGGTGTACATAGACGGTGGTACGACACGTACAGGGGTGGGGGGGTGTATATTGACGGTGGTACGACACGTACTGGGGTGGGGGTACGACTGGAACGTACTGGGGTGTACATAGACGGTGGTACGACACGTACAGGGGTGGGGGGGTGTACATTGACGGTGGTACGACACGTACAGGGGTGGGGGGGTGTACATTGACACGACACGTACTGGGGTGGGGGTACGACTGGAACGTACTGGGGTGTAGGTACACGGGGGGTATGACACGTACTGGGGTGGGGGTGGGGCTCGAACGTACTGGGGTGTAGGTTCACGGTGGTACGACACGTACTGGGGTGGGGGGGTGTACATTGACGGTGGTACGACACGTACTGGGGTGGGGGTACGACTGGAACGTACTGGGGTGTACATAGACGGTGGTACGACACGTACAGGGGTGGGGGGGTGTACATTGACGGTGGTACGACACGTACAGGGGTGGGGGTGGGGCTCGAACGTACTGGGGTGTAGGTTCACGGTGGTACGACACGTACTGGGGTGGGGGGGTGTACATTGACGGTGGTACGACACGTACAGGGGTGGGGGGGTGTACATTGACGGTGGTACGACACGTACAGGGGTGGGGGGGTGTACATTGACGTTGGTACGACACGTACTGGGGTGGGGGTACGACTGGAACGTACTGGGGTGTAGGTACACGGGGGGTATGACACGTACTGGGGTGGGGGTGGGGCTCAAACGTACTGGGGTGTAGGTTCACGGTGGTACGACACGTACTGGGGTGGGGGGGTGTACATTGACGGTGGTACGACACGTACTGGGGTGGGGGTACGACTGGAACGTACTGGGGTGTACATAGACGGTGGTACGACACGTACAGGGGTGGGGGGGTGTACATTGACGGTGGTACGACACGTACAGGGGTGGGGCTCGAACGTACTGGGGTGTAGGTTCACGGTGGTACGACACGTACTGGGGTGGGGGGGTGTACATTGACGGTGGTACGACACGTACAGGGGTGGGGGGGTGTACATTGACGGTGGTACGACACGTACAGGGGTGGGGGGGTGTACATTGACGTTGGTACGACACGTACTGGGGTGGGGGTACGACTGGAACGTACTGGGGTGTAGGTACACGGGGGGTATGACACGTACTGGGGTGGGGGTGGGGCTCGAACGTACTGGGGTGTAGGTTCACGGTGGTACGACACGTACTGGGGTGGGGGGGTGTACATTGACGGTGGTACGACACGTACTGGGGTGGGGGTACGACTGGAACGTACTGGGGTGTACATTGACGGTGGTACGACACGTACAGGGGTGGGGGGGTGTACATTGACGGTGGCACGACACGTACTGGGGTGGGGGTAGGACTCGAACGTACTGGGGTGTAGGTTCACGGTGGTACGACACGTACTGGGGTGGGGGTGCGACTGGAACGTACTGGGGTGTACATAGACGGTGGTACGACACGTACAGGGGTGGGGGGGTGTACATTGACGGTGGTGCGACACGTACTGGGGTGGGGGTACGACTGGAACGTACTGGGGTGTACCTGGACGGGTGGGGGTATACATATACGGGGGGTACGTGTCGGACGTACGGGGCTGGGGGGAGTGTTGGGCGCGTATGCGGGCACATGTCTCCATGGTTGCTATAGGTGTTCGGTGCGGACGGTGTTTTTTCCATACGGTTGTACGCTCGGACGCACGGGATGGATCGTGATTCCTCGGTCGGACTTGGCTTTTCACGTTTGTAAGGTAAATCGTCCGAGGACGTGTCGGACACATTTTCCGACCCGAGGACGTGTGGGGAATGATTCCCAGTGCGGTTCGTATGGACTTTTTACCATGCGAATCGTGATTGCCAGTTCGTACGGCACTTGTACGATTCGTACGGTAAAAAGACCCGATACGAGTCGCACGGGGGAATTTTTTGCCGGATCGTGATCGGCACCTCTGTGTTACACCATAGGTTCAACGGGAAATTAATAATCTCTTCCAAGAAGTTAGGATTCTCGTCTCCTTGTTTCAAAGGGGTATGTGTCCATCTACCACTCTTTACTCTGGGATGTCCTGGTCGTCCCTCCTTGGGTCTGGCTGTCTCCAGGGTTCTCCTCACCAGGGTTGAAAAACAAAGAACAGAAAACACTCGGGTTAGGCTTTACCCTTCCTATTCTTTACGTTGTGCCACCTTCACCATAACGACGTGGAGGAGGGAATGGGGATGTCAGGGGGGAACCCTTCTAAAGGTTCGTGAGGGAATAGTGGGCTCCGGTAGGGTGTGTCTTCTAATAGGTATTCCAGCTACCCCACCAAAAAGACCCTCTAAGCGGCACTTGCCTGAGGCCACGACCCGTGTACCGGGCCGCGGCAGCCGGACCCGGGGCGTCCTCTCCTTCTCGTGAGCCGCCGGGCTTGAAAGCAGCAAACTCCTGTTCGGTCGTCGCTGTGGGCTCTGGGACACCTGCGATGGGGTCTCCGTCCTTCTTCTGTCGTCCCGTCCGTTCTTGCTCTCCGGCAGCGCCTCCGGTCCTCCGTTCTGTAACTTCGCTGTCCTCCGCTCTGGATATCCGTTGCTCCGCCGTCCATTCACCTTCGATCCACTCGCTCCCCGTCCTGCTCCGCTCTTCCTCCTTCCTGATTCCGCCCCTCTTGTGCTCCATTGGCGGCTGCGTCCTGACGTCACGCGTTCCAAGGAAGACTAGAACGCGGTTGATATCCGGTGTTCTCCTCATGGCTCCATCCGGGTTTTCCGACTTCCGCTGAGCCGAGCCGTCCTCCCTCTTACAGGGAAGATAAGGCCCGATCTTCCACCACAGAAATAGGGATCGCCGTTCAGGAGTTCTTCCAAATCATCTATAAGGAAGACATCGTTGACGATCCAATGGCCAGGGAGGCATGGCTAGATAAGGCTCACCTCCCCACCCTTGCGTCTGATCAGCGCGACCATTTGGAGGCCAAAATAACAGAGGCAGAAGTTAGTAATGCCATCAAACAACTGAAGCGAGGGAAAGCCGCTGGCCCGGATGGCCTACCAGGGGAGGTGTATGGTGCATTGGGTGCAGTTATAGTTCCATCTCTGACTGCACTTTTCAATGCTATATTTTTAGAAGGCATGGCCCCGCCAGAATCGTGGAATGAGGCAACGATTGTGCTAATTCCTAAACCTGGCAAAGACCCGGCCGATTGTGGGTCCTATAGACCAATCTCACTCCTAAACAATGACTGTAAGATCTTTGCGGCCATTCTTTCGGGAAGGTTGGGGAGTGAGATTGGTTCAATAATCCATCAGGACCAGAAGGGATTTATAAGGGGGTGGCAGTTAGCAGATCTTACCCGCGATCTGGTTGGAGCAATAGATATTGCCGCTACATTCTCCCTCCCTTTGGCCACTTTTACCCTGGACGCTACCAAAGCTTTCGATAGGGTCAACTGGCCCTACCTGGCTGCGGTATTGAAAAGGTTTAATCTAGGGGAAAACTTTTGTCAAGCTATCTCGCTTCTTTATAAGGATCCAAGGGCTAGACTTCTGGTTAATGGGGTTCTTACTGATCATTTTAAGATCATGAGGGGTACAAGGCAGGGTTGCCCGCTTTCTCCCCTCCTATTCAATATGTATATTGAACCTTTTGCCCAAATCTTGAAAAGAGTATAACATCCCCTCTTTTGAGTTTGGAGGATGGGCTAAGCAGATAGGACTCTATGCGGACGACATAATTGTTTATACAACTGACCCTGTGCAGGCTTTCCCTGTCATCATCAAAAGGGCTAAGCAATTTGGGCAGATTTCGGGGTATGAAATCAATGAAGGAAAGACAGAGGTTATGACCTGGAATATCCAAAACCCGAAGTTGGTAGTTACTCCATCTATGCGCTACCTGGGAATTAGGATCACTCAGGAGATTGGCAAAATTGCATATACCAATTTGGACCAGGTCTTCCGAGAATGTCGGGCATTACTAAAAGCGTGGGCTTTTCTTCCATTGACATTACTTGGGAGAGTCAGCTTAGTAAAAATGTCCATCCTCCCCAAGTATACGTTTATTTTCAACACCATTCCTCTAGCTTTTGATTCTAAGCAAATTCAAAAATGTCAGCAAGACATAAATTCATTTGTTTGGAACTACAAAGCAACCAGATTGGCCTGGAAAAAGCTGAGAAGGAGGAGGGAGAAAGGGGGTCTCACACTTCCAGACCTACAATATTATGCCTGGGCGTTTCAGTTGTCATACTCCAGGATGTTGCTGAAATCTCCATCAAGTGCATCAATAGGTAAAATGTATAAGGCTATGTTGAATGGGGCGGACCTGCCCCCTGATGGCTTTCTTTTTCAATTCGGGGACCGGAAGTTCTTCAAGAAGGTGAGGTTGAAGACCTTACAATCATTAGCTAAAGCGTGGAAATCGATTAGAGATAGAGTGGGGTTGCCCTATTTTTCTAGGTTCGCCCCAATCTGCGACTCTCCGGGGCTCCCCCCCTGTTTGAGGGACAGTCTTGCAACCCCCAATAGGGAGGCAGGGATTGTAAGTTGGGGACATCTGCTAGTGGGGGGCACTGGTGGGGTGGGAGGAGTTATATGAGAAGGTTGGCCCAACACTATCTAGATTCAAATATATGCAGCTTGTTAGCTGGTCCCGGGAATTGACCAGGAAAAGGATACACTTGGGGACGACTAGCTCTGGAGAAACAATTGGTAGAGAGACAAGAGGGGGGTAAAGAGGTAGCCTTTTGGTATTGGGCTATCCAGGAGGTGGATGGGGACTTCACTCTACCCGATGAGCAGTGGGGAGGGCTCATGGGTGTGCAGTGTGAAGACCTATGGATAAGATCTTTCACTCTCCTGTATAAAGTGGTTAAGCCGGCTTGGTTGAGGCGGAACCATCTGTTTACTCTCCATCGAGCCTATTTATCCCCTCAAAGGCTAGCTAAATTTCAGACTGGAAAATCATGTAACAAGTGCAATCTTCTTGCAGCCTCCGACGTTCATATGTTTATGGACTGTCCATTTATTAACACCTTTTGGGAGGAAGTAAAGATTACTTTGGACTCCATTCTTAAGAAATCCATATCTGTTACATTGCCGTTAATTATATTTGGGGTAGATGACAATATCACTGGGTAGGCAAAGTGCTTTTTATTTTACGCAATTCTGCTGGCTAGACGGCAGATTTGCAAATACTGGACAGACCAGAAGGCACCATCACACGCAGGCTGGCTAGCGTCCCTATATGATACATCTAATGTGGACATGGCCAGATCTTGTTGCCATCGGAACCTTTCCTTTTGGAACCTTCTGGTTCAGTGGAAATAAAAGACTTGCTAGATTATCCGTTTTTTTTTTTTTTTTCCCCCGGGTCCGATGATTATGCCAACATACTCCAGGTGCCGTGGTGGTTTCTTCCGAAAGGCTTATTAAGTCTAGATGGAGTAGTGAGGGGATGGATTGCCCTCTCATTTTTTTCCTCCCATTATAATATCCCGGAGAACGCCTTTCGCTGGTTTATATTTCCCTGCTGTCCGGGTCTGGGAGAGAACAGTACCTAGTTCCAGACGACACCCAAGGTGATTGGCGCTCCTCTTTTGGGATTGTGGGGCAGGCAAATGAGGACAAAAAAAAAAAAAAAAAAAACATGTGAAAATGGCAAACACCATCTCAACCGAGACTCCCACCAATAAAAGAGTACCTCAAGGCTATATCATTTTCCTCATGTTGTTCACTTTATACATAGAACCCCTGAAAACTCTCCTGAACAACTCGGACATCTCATTCCACACTCTGATGACATTCAGTTATGTCTGAAGATCTCTTCCCCGAGTGACAGAACTGCACTGGGAAGAGTGATAAAGAAGCTACAGTCTGCAAGACAGGTGACAGAATTTCTTCTTATTTCGCCCTATCAATGCAAAACCCCTGTGCAAAGATGGTTAGATGCTTCTAACATTCCAGACTGTAAGGCTACCATTATTAAGACAGCAAAATCCCTAGACTGCACGCTCGACAAGAAAATAAATCTTCATGCCCCCATCAACACCACATAGAGTAATGCACATCACCAGATCAGACTTGTTCAGAAGGTTAACCTCTTTAGTCAGAGGACTTTAAGAGTGTGGTGTAATTCCCAGTAGCAAAACTTGATTATGGAAATTCTCTCCTGTCTGGCATTCTCAAAATAACCCTAGCCCCCCCTAAGAACAGCCTTAAGCTTGGCAGCCTGCCTGGTATTAGGCACAAACAAGATCACATCTTACTGATACAGACCCCACTTCACCAATTAAAGCTAGAAATCAATTCAAACTAGCCTTTATTATCTATAAGGCCCTGTGCTATGTAGCCTCCATTTCCATCTAATTACTACACTACCCTTCATTACTTGAACACTTAACCTCACGTCAGGCATTTTTTCACTATCGAGTCTATTCTAATTGCTATAAAGCGCTCCAGTACCCAGTTGGGGCTGGTTCGCATTACATTAAACCGTAAATAAATAAGGACAGTGAAGATTATCAGTTAGCAGAGAAACTGGATTTGAACAATTCTGCTGTATTTTCTGCATAATTATTGATTTGCTGAATTTGCCACATGATCCATCTACTGCATAATCTGAGATATAACAAAACAAATTGTTTCTAGCTCATCCTGATCAAAAGTTTCTAAAAATGTGGCAACACGTGTTGCTGCGATGTGGAAGACCAGTCGCAAATGTTGTGTGGTCACCTTTCCTTAATTTATTGCAGTATTTGAGTGTTAGAATTATACTAATTAAATTAAACCTCTGCCTCGGCACTGTTTATAAGTATAAAAATGACAAAAAAATTAACTCTATGACAAAATGTGGTACATTATTTGGCTTTCTTGCTGCATTTTTTAGTCTTCCCCTGTCGCATAAATCCAGTGCCCCTGCAATCCAACTTTTGGGTATACCGTGAAAGGATATTTTGGTTTAAAAAAGATGGGGGATTTAATTTGCCCAAGAACATAGGGGCATATTATCAAGCCAGGCGATACAATTATCGCCGCTTTAGCGGCAGAAAACTGCCGCTAAAACGGCGATAATGGGCTTGATAATATGCTCTATTGTTGAGTAATATTCAGGAGTCGTTGTATAGCTTTTAAGATAAGATTTAATCCAATAATGAATTAAAGGAAGCACCGCCGGTTACAAGACTTCAAGCTCCGGCTGACTCCCAACAACTGTCAACTCTTGGTTCATGGGACCGATCACATGTTCTATTCTAGAACACGCTGATCGTGCCATGGACCAAGGGTTTGTAGAATAACATATAAATGAGCTTGTGCATGCAAGCACGAGATAAACAACCGAAAGGTAAGTTTAACATATATAACACATCTTCCCCCCTTAAATAAATAAAGAGAAATAAAAAGTTCTGTATCCCAGAATGTCAATTCTTTCGCCGGAATAACCCTCTGGACTGATGTCAGGCAATTCCAACATATTACCTAGTTTTGGAACAAATTGTGAATTCCATACCGTCTCATTCACAATGGAGCAAGGAGACCCTGAATCTGCATACATCTTGGTGTTAACTCCCTCGATAACCATATCACATACAGATTATTTTTTTTTATAACTGAATTGTCAATATTCAGAATGGGATGTTCCGAATCCTTAATATTGAGAACGTAAGAGCTTACATCACTACAATCAGTGTTAGGTTCTTCGCCCTCACTATCATCAGTTTGATCTATACACTTGACTTTGTTGTTAACATTCTTTTTGTTGCATCCTCGTCGCCAGTTTGTTGAGTAATATTCAGGAGTCGTTGTATAGCTTTTAAGATAAGATTTAATCCAATAATGAATTAAAGGAAGCACCGCCGGTTACAAGACTTCAAGCTCCGGCTGACTCCCAACAACTTCTTGGTTCATGGGACCGATCACATGTTCTATTCTAGAACACGCTGATCGTGCCATGAACCAAGGGTTTGTAGAATAACATATAAATGAGCTTGTGCATGCAAGCACGAGATAAACAACCGAAAGGTAAGTTTAACATATATAACATCTATGGAATTCCAATTGAAGCCCGTGTTTGACGTCCTTCACATTTAACATGGGCTTCAATTGGAATTCCATAGAGCATATTATCAAGGGCATTATCGCCGTTTTAGCGGCAGTTTTCTGCCGCTAAAGCGGCGATAATGTTATCGCCTGGCTTGATAATATGCCCCTAGGAGAGTGAGAAGTAGGGAGATGTGGCATAACATCCCCTGGGAAACCTTGAAACTATGGAAGCAGGCTCGAGGCCCAGCCTAACACCCTGTGATTGTGGGTTAAATACTACATTTCATTTGGTGTACCTGCAACGCTCTCTAATAATACCCTTGGGACACGTTCGCGCTAAAGTTCGAAATGGAAGAAACCAACATAGCACAATTTTATGAATTTACGTTCGCGCTACAAGCATCTGCACAAAACGTTCTAAAAGGAAGAAAGCAAAATAGCACCATTTTATGTATTTATTGTCTAACAAATCGGAGCCTGCCGCTTAAATTCGGGAGTCCTTGGATGTTTCAAATAATTCATACAGTAATCTGGAATTGCGCAATTAAAGTAACGAGCAATCGATGAAGCACAAATTACAACCAGCGCTCCACACTCTGCATATGAACTACTTGGCGGTCAGTGTTTTTCCGTTGCCTAGCATCTTCTGAGACACCTATTTTTGCCTATGAACGGCTGTGCTGGCAAGCAGCGCTGCTTCCTCCCCTCTTTCTGTTGCAGCTGCTGGCGTTGGGGGGAAATGAAAATGAAATTGACTTTTCCGAGAAAAGAATGAGGCGGTCCGACTTCACCAATGAGAGCTCAGTGCTGACTTCCGCACTCCTTCCTCGTTAACTGCCGCTCTCCTTCCTCACCCTTGGCAATGTAGAAACCGAGAGGAGACTACAGGCTCTGGCGGGCTGAGCAGGGGTCGAATGGAGATAGAGGCCATCTTGTATGAAAGCATTATTCAGTTGTTTCAAACTTGCACTGAGCGCTTCGTTTAAAGGTGTTCTTTCAGTCTGAAAGAAAACAACTGCAGGGAAACACGTTATTTTGCAGTTTTAATAAATAGTAATCGTAGAAGCAGTAAATTAAATTTTATTTAGCTTCATAAGTACTCAAATATTTATATTTCACAACAAAAGTGCCCATGCTTATTGTTATATGATATCATTAGGGAGAAAAACTATGATTTCACAGCATGGTCTGGGGGAACAGCTCCCTCATCATACCGCTTCAAAATGGCCTCGCACTTTGTACCAGAGCGGGCACGCTCCCTCGGCGACTGGTTGAGCCAGTCCTTCTCGTATCCATGCCCCGCCAGCAGGTCTCCCTTCCCCCACCGCTCCCTCTGCAAACATGAAACAAACAGCAGGGAGGGGAGGCGTTTCCAGGGCCAGCTCGCTCTCGCTCTCTTCGTCTTGTTTTGCTTTCGATCTAGACCCGTCTCCAGCAACAGCCTCTACTGCCTTAACTTTTAGTTTTGATACTGCGGATAATTACCCAGGGTCCTTCTAACTTCCATTTTCAAACGCCTTGACAACAGTGAAACAATTTGGGATTTCGTGGTTTTCATCCAGCCAGAAATTATAAAAGGTAACCTTTTTTTTTTCCTTAAAAGGAGTAAGGTTTTGCTTCGTCTCTCAATCAGGAAGTAGCTGTTGGTTCGCTGACAGGAAGAAAAAAAAAATCGTATGTTTGTCAGCTCAAGTTTGGATCAACCGAATTTGGGTTTCGTTTATGAGGTGAAGTTTGATTTCACTTTTGGATTTAAAATGATGTCACGGGATTGGATGTGAGTGTGCGTTTGGAAAGCTGTTTGTTTACCTGTCGTTCTATTTCGCCAGGTTCGGCCAACAGCCCTGAGACGTGTTTATTGAGCGCTGGATGTTTATAAACCTGTCACTTAGCTGTTATTTAAAAAAAAATTCACTGTATTCCTTGTGACTATTTCAGAGGTTTAACCTGGTATATTCATGCAATACGCACTCGGTTTGTGTAAAAAAAATACAAACGTACACCAAATGAAGCCTACCTTTTGCATTTGTTTTTATAGGAGCCAGGGGTTAACGTTTAAGCTAACGTCTGGTAAATAAAGTTGTATATGTTTTATTGTATTTCTACCGTGCTTCACATTTTTATTTAATCAGCTTAATTCCATCAGTGTAGTCTAGTTACATTTTACTTTTTCGTTGAATTCCAAACCATTTGCTTCACAGATTTTCGTTTTTCATTAAATGTTTGATACCTTCCAATCGAGGACTGAAACTGAAACCAATTAAAGGGGAAGGCCCTCCCCCCCCCCCCCCCCCCCCCCCGCCGCACCCGGTAGTTTTTACGGTTGCACAGGTCCAAATTGTTACTTTTGGACAGGATCACACAAATATTGCACAACACATTTCTTATTTTAGATCCAGATCGCGGCGTAACAGTTTCACGATGCCTTGCATCCTTTTAGTACATTCGTTCTTACTTTAGTGTGTCAAGCATTTTCACCTCACCTTTCACTGGAAACTGTTGCTATTTATGTTTTGGTCGTTGATGGCAGTGTTTAAACATTTCTTGGGGAGTGGCTGGAGTGGGGGCATATTAACCACTTTTCTTTTAACTACCAGAAGGAGATCCAGTCGAATCTAGATCATTTTTTGGGAAGATATACAGGCGCGTAGAAAGGCCATTTAAGGTCACATGGAAGGTACCCGATTACCTTTCCGTATAGGGCATTTGCTGTCAGTTCTAGTTTGCATGGCACGGCGGGCCAGAGCTGCCTGCTGGCACTTGTTGCAGTTTAAGCACGTTACACTCTGCTGAAGTGGAAGCAACTCGACCATTGGTAACTGCAAAGGGGGAGACGTCTTTCTTATTTTTAGCGCTGCTAACGATAAGCTGGTAGCTGAAGGTCTCTAAAAAAAGCCCGGAAAATGTGGCCACGTCCCTCCTTTGCTGGGATGCAAGCTGCTGCTTTCCATTTTACTGCACGACTTCTGTCAGTCGGTCCCCTCGACTTGCTGTTAGGAGCTAAGCTGCTGTCGGTGCCTCCAGAGCAAACATGATAGGCTGACCAGGTCTTCAACAAAATAAAAACCTTGAGTAATCATTTTTAATAATAAAGAGCTCCCGCATTACACATATACACCGCCCCCTCTGAAAGAAAACCAAAACATTTCAAATGATTATTGCGTTTGATGGTCTTGCAGGAAGTTGAAATGCTTTTTTGTTGTTGCTCTTGCCACCTTGAATGACCACTCACTTTTTAATAGCTTGTCGCAAACCCCATTGGCCATGTTCACACAACTACTTCCATCTGCTGTGTTTCTTCTGATCTTTTACAGCCTTTCTTGTAATCATTTTTGTCAACCTCTTCTTGATTTACGTCCTACGCCATCATCAATTTCCATTTCCGAATAAATAACCCATTGTAATTTCAGTCTCTAACATCTTGTAATATTACAGAATTACACAGAATTCCTGAAGCCTTCTTGTGTGGATAGAAACCCAAATTTTACTTGGGAAATGTGACCCCTTTTCCCCTCATACAAAATGTCTAGCATACTTAGTCCATGACATTCTACACACCATTTTTTTTTTTCATATAACTGATACTGATCTGAGAGTCAGTAAATTTACTTTTCATGTCCTCCACTCTCCATTTTACTACTCTAGACAATTTCATCCACCAAGCACACTTTTGTAATTGAGAACCCTGGCACTCTTGAAGCTCAGTGTACAGTAGCTTTTGGCTTCTGTGGTCATGGTGCTAAGCGTGTCCCACATAGTCATTAATTTCTAGCTCCATTTTAATTCCCTGTATAATGACAACTGTGATGTATATGCATTCAATCTATTACACCTTAAAAGAGGTCCAGGTGTGTTGATGACTAGCAACTCAAAATATGTCTGCATTACATGAGCTGAATTGAACCTGATTGTTATTAGGCATTACTTCACTATGATTGACTATTCCAAACATTTTAGCAGAGATGGTGTGTACTGAGTCATCACCTGTCCATTCAACCTACTTAATGACACTGTAAACAAGGACAACTGTTTGTATACAGAGACAACTGCTGACTGTGACCCCCTCCAGAAATGTCGGTCCAGCACGTCCTTGTCTCAATTCTTCTAGAGTTTGTGTACAGCAGCAGAACGGGTCTCAATATTTCCAATGACCTGTTCATGCTCTCACATGCAACGCACTCCATAACAGCGTAAAATCTCCCTAATTATCATAACGGATGCTTATGAAGTATGCTGCAGTGAAGATTACGACACATTTTAACAGTGAAAGAGTGCCTGAAAAACAGTAAATAAAGATTAGCAACAATGTCTCAACTCGGTTCAATGAGAAAGGCAGACAGAATGAGTAACTTTTTCGAACTACAAACTCAATTTACTCCAATTCTTCCGACGCATCAGACGGAGACAATTCTTTTTGGACAAACCGACAGCCGGATACATTGCTGGGCCTCGATTCCATCCCCCCTCCACCTTCAATCCACCATCAACAGCCATGCCACCAGAAATACACCAGAAATACTCTCCTTTGAAAGACTTGTCCTACGCGAAGTTATGGACCTCCAGAAGCAATTTGAATATGTCCCTTACAACCTCCCCTTGGTGGAAAAACAAGCTCTCCTGGACCTCAAGGAAAGAACCAATCTTTTCATCAAACCCGCAGATAAAGGGGGCGGTATCGTGATCATGGACACTGATAAATATGACCTTGAGATAAAGAGACAACTATCCAACACCCTTTATTATCACAAACTCACCAAAGACCCACTCCCTGACTTGAGAATCCAGATTGAACAAGTTACTACCCAAGCTAAAACTAAGATCATCATTTCACAGAAAGAGTTTCAATTCTTGAATAATCAACATCCTTGGACACCAGTGATTTATGTACTACCAAGGTGCATAAAGACAGCAGGAATCCACCTGGACGACCTATAGTTTCTGGCTGTGGCTCCATTCTCGAGCCATTGGGCAAATATATTGATGCCATTATCAAAAAATTTGTTCCGCTGACCGAAACATTTATAAGTGACAGTATGGATCTGATCAAAACCATTGAGGACAGACCGTACGATACCAACAGTAAACTCATGGTGGGACTCGACATAGTCCCTTTACACCAACATCCCCCATGAGGGCCTCTTAGTGATTGAAGAACTACTCAAGCAAAGACCCAGATCTACGAAGATCCCCACTGATTTCATCATGGATCTACTACGCATCGCCCTAGAAAATAACTACTTCCTCTACGAGAACACCATTTATTTACAGATCAAGGGTGTCTCTATGGGCGCATGTTTCGCCCAGAATTTAGCGATTCTTTTTGTGTACAACCTCGAGACGACACACATACTTGCCACCAACAACCCATTCTGCACACAGATCAACTTATGGCGGCGTTACATGAGTTACATTCTTCTGCTGTTTAATGGCATATCTGACTCATTGAATTCCTTTGTCAACTGGCTTAACCAATCCCAACCCCACTTAAAGTTCACCTCAGACTATAGATCCAACGATTTACCTTTTTTGGACGTCACCATTCATGCAGAGGACGGCATAATCGGTACCACCCTGTATCGCAAACCCACTGAAGGCAATACTTTATTGCACTATTCAAGCTCCCACCCACAGGGCCTCGGGGATGATTTACCCTGTGGCCAATTCTTACGTATCCATAGGAATTGCAAATGGCGAAAAGACTACTTTAGGGACTCAGATATCCTCTACTGCAAACTTGTCTCCAGAGGTTATCCTCCACGTTTGGTCTCCCACGCTCGCAAGAGAGCCTGGTACTGCCACCGGGACCAACTCCTTACACCTCAACCCAAAAAAACGAATACCAGAATCCCCTTTGTGACTAAATTCAGCCCATGCAGCAACCAAGTTAAAAAGATCATTACACACAATTGGACCATATTGAGATCACAAAAGGAATTTCAAGACCCCCCCCCCCTCCCTTTCTCATACCAGTGAGGAAATAACCTGGCCAACCATCTTGTCCATGCCATCACTTGGCCCACCTAACCGGTACAACAGAACTCCATCCCCACTGCGTGGGGCTTACCACCACTGATCGGACATTACAGATGTCAATCCTGTGTTGCCTGTGAACTCACAACCAACACCAAAGAATTTAAGGCCAACAACAAAATCTACACACTCAAAACATTCACCAACTGTCGGTCCCAAAACGTGATCTACGCAATCAGATGCCCGCGTGATCCAGTTTACATCGGCCAGACGACTCAAATGGTCAAACAGAGAATAATACAACACAAAAGCAGGATTTATTGCAAAGTCCGTACTGCCCCTTTTGTGACACACTTCCTTGAAAAAAACCACAGCGAGTTGGATATAACATAGCAAGTGATTGATCAACCGTCGCTACCTATCAGGGGTGGCAACCTCCTAACCTTACTAAACAGAAGTGAATGTAAATGGATTACACTCTGTAATTCAGTGGATCAGGGTTTGAACAACATCGATGAATTGAACAGTACAGTACAAATATGATATCCAGTTTCATTCTTGTTCCACCGCTAACGCCTCTGCTTCTGTTGTAGAGATACTGTCTGTTGTCCTTGCAAGACCCATACACCCGGTCCCCAACACCCTGAGAGACTGAACTCCTTGTGTAGTGTGTCAACCTTTTTATTGCCATGCACATTTCACACTATTCCTCAACCCTGTTATTTTCCTCCCTTAATCTGATTCCGTTAAAGTACGTGTGATTTATATGTCACCACTATATGTCTCAGATGCTCTTCTACATTGTACGCCCCACCCGTGAATTGCTTTCACTGCAATATTTACATATACTCCGATTTTCCCTTGTTCCAGCACCCCTTTTCTCTTGTCCAAATATGTGTAATTGTATATAATCATTATGGGGCCATAAGGAGCTCTAACACTTATATCCATGCCAGTGGTTTTGAATTGTTTACTATGTCTGTGATATTTTATTCATATCTACTTCCTGATGTTTCTTCACTGTACCTATTCACATCTGTCTGTACGATTACTCTTTCCGAGTCCTTTTTCCCTTGTCATGCCCGCTTTGAAATCTACCTCCTTAAGTCAGCTTCGGCCTCTTTGCGCACTTCATTACTCCCAAGCGTCCCCAACAACACCCCTCCCCCAGTGACATCAGCAAGCCTAGTCATGACCATGTGACTCCCTGACGTCACTAACGCGGAAATACAAGGTTTACTTTACCCGCACACAGCCGCCTTCATTCCGAGACGCCGGCTTACACCGCACACATCCATAGCGGTCCGGATTCAATCCGCGCCCTCCCAGCCCTATGATTTACTCGAGCCACTAACAGCTTTCAATTTACGGTAAGCTTGTGCCTCCCATTTCGGTTTAGGCACCCTTCGCTTCATTAACCGATTCTTTCTCCAATGGCCTCCACACATTTTCACACGGCCCCTTTTTACATAGGTACCCCTGATTGAACCGCCGCAGTGGATCGGGGACCCGACACTGCCAACTAAGCTATCTAGGACTACTCCGATAGCTTCTAGACCGTTACCAGTTCCAAATCAGAAGACGCCTCCCACGCTGCACCATACCCAGGTTTTCTTTCATCCCTGCTGATACCTGGGTTTACCATAGGTGAGTCTGCCTTCTCACCTTCCCTTACTCACTCTCCCTATGCAGTTTCAGATCGCTCATGCTTTCACTATGTTCTTTAGGTATCGTCCTTTACCGTGCGCAGATGGTTCTCACCACACGCCCTACCCGTGTCTCGTCCCCTACTCGCCGACACTAGTTGATTCATCTTCTACTGTCCTGTTTGCTCCCTTGCTCTACAGGTAGGCCATACTCCTACCATCCTTGTCTAACCGCAGTTCCTGCTCCCCCTTACCCCTGGTTCTCTCCCTGAACCCCTCTTTTTCCTCCCCTCTACAGCACTCTAAATACCTTGGCAATCCGTTCCTGATGATGGTCCTGAATAAATAGGACCGAAACGCCGTCGACCTACCTCTCAGCGCAACTCACGGCGCACAATTCACTCTGGTTCTTCAAAATCAAAAACCTTGTACAGTCATTGTATATAATTATCTATGCTGAACCATTGATCCCTGTATATAACTTTTTACCACTTTGTTATTTCGCGCCTTCCGCTGTTTACTGCACTGGTCACTTGTGCCGTCCCTCTCCTTGTCACGAGCACAACGTACACCTCGCCCCTTTGGGTTGCCACCACAATTTATGCTCACAGTGCTGTTATAACTGTTCTGTATAAACTGTGTTTCTAAATATATGATGCCATGAGCACTTTTGAACAAACAACCAGGAGTCTCCCTCTCTTCTTCTTGTAATGTCGTGTACATACTATTGTATTTGCCTTTCTCATTGAACCCAGTTGAGACATTGTTGCTAATCTTTATTTACTCTCCCAGATCTCAACCTGGACTCTGGAGCGCTACCTGCAGGTAGATTGAGAGCTACCAGTAGCTCACGAGCTACTCGTTGGAGAAGCCTGTTCTACACAGTCCACCAGTGCTATGGGAGGGTAGCCTTCAAGACCTGGCTTGTTGTCATTCCCCCTTATCTATGCAGAGGAAAAACCATTAGCTTTTCAACAGTCTCCTGGAATAAACACAATAATGTTGAGCTTCAAATGAAACATCTTTCTGGACTTGAAACTCCAGAAGTCTCACAACCCCTATGTGAACTCTGAACTCCACACTACAGGAGAAAATCAGCATATTATTGGGGATGATCTAAACTTTTGTGTCATGTCTTAAACAGAATATCACCCTCTTTTCACCCTAGTGAGGGAGATTTTGCATTTGATGGACATCATGGATATTATCCCCCAGACAATCTCACCATCTCTGGTGTTCGCAGCAGAACCGCAGCCAGGGCACCTTCAAGCTGCAGGCTAAGAAGCGTAAAAAAGAAAAAAATAGACAAGGCTTTTTCCATCTATACATCCAGGATCTGTAACAAAATCCCTGTATCCATCAGGACAGCTCCATCCTTCTCCTATTTAGGATTTATATCTTTTAAGAAACCTACATTACATTCATATAGAGAAAAGCAGAATCCTTGATGCTAGAAGCTCTTAATTCAGTAGTTATCAAAGCATGTAAGCTTAACAAATGTCTGCTTTGATTCTGTGGAGATCCACCATCTCCTACAAATTGTACATTGTTTTTCAAACAACTGATAGTGTATTTTGAGGAATTCCTTGGAAAATGTTTAGAGTTGCTCCTCCACCAAGCTTTGTAATACCATCAAGGTCCAGAGCCCAATCGTCCACGGACTCGATAATTCTCGCTTCGGTGCCCACTCTAAGCACGAGTTCACACTATGCAGCTCTGGGCAACAAGCCTGCTTAATCTCCACAACGGCCCCCCGCGGCGGGATGCCTGGCTTTCACCTTGGGGATGCCCAGTACGGGTTATCTTACAGGGAAAAACCAGGACGGGTTCCCAATGCAAGCGCCAAGATACCCGTAGGGTGATAGCTGCGCTCTATAAGTACATCAATCAATCAATCAAGTAAACTTTGTTCATAAGTAATGAGGGTTCTTTTACTGCCCGAACTAAATTTAGCGTTACATTAATAAGCCTCCTGTTTTGTGTACCAATTATAGTATACAGGACGCAGCAAACTTATATTTGAGATACTGTTGTGTTGAATCTTAACCTCGTTCAAAATCGTTTTGCCCTTTGCAATTCTTCTCATTTGCCAAACACAATCATCACTAATTTGAGATACATTGAGGAAAAACTTCCATCACTTCTAAATGCTCCAAAAACATATTTTCCCCTTTTCTACCCTTTCACAGTTTCTTGACCCGCACATCTCCCATTTTTCCAATTGAACAACCATAGCTCCATATCTTTTGTCTTGTAACTCCTTGCACCTTCTTAATGTAGTTCCTCACAACCTCCGCAGACCAATTTAATTGTCTAAATTTTGACATTCAACTGATTATGGTAAATGAAACTCCTCTGCATATAATGGTAAAGGGGCCAGTATTTGTGGGAGTGTTAAGTTACATCCAATTCATTTCATTCACTTCCAATCCCCATTTCGTATTTTTACTTTTGTCCATTTGTAAAGTCCCCTTTATGACACAATTAAACTACTCATCTTCTCGATTACCCTCTGGACCAAATTAAATGTATGCTGAAACTGAAATGTGTTAAAAAAATGTCAGTCTCCTCTGCCTTAAACTGAACACCATTATCAGTAATTATCCTCCTGAGTATTCCTTCTCCCTGGCAAACCTCATCCAAAAACTTGACCCCACTGGAAGCATCAACACTTTCCACATATCTCACTCAGCCCTGGCCACTTTGAAAAGTAATCAGTGGCAACTAGAGTAAATGTGATATTAGCCTCTTTGTCCACCGCGGGTCTCTTTAATATCAACTCCCCTGTCTCCCAAACCTTACGAAGGCTTTGTACTGGACACAAAGCAGATTTCAGTGTAAGCTGAGATTTGTCAACACTCTCACATTCCCAACACTCCCTCACTGGTCGCTCAACATCCATTCTTGGCCACCAATCCGATTCATTGATCTTTTTCTTGCTTTTTACAATTCCCAGGTGTCCCTCAAGGCACAAATGCGCAGTTCTCCTGAACTCTTTCAGTGGAACTGCTCTAGTTCCTTGCAACAACTTTTAATTTACAACAGAAAGTTCATCGTGTACGTCCCCCCCACCCCCAAAAACCCCCCAATATTAAGCACTCAAAACTTATTTTGATGGCCTGCCCCAACACTACTCCATCTTTCACCACCTTCAACTTTCAATCTCAAACCATTCTTCCTTAGTCATTGCCTCCATCCCTTTTGCCCCAGTGCTAAACCAAACTGGTCTTTCCTATTGTCTTTTGACACTCCCTCAAGCGGCAAAGCTAAGTGGTTCAATCAGTCTGTAACCTTCTTTTTATAGTTTACATCATTTATTGTTTTGATAAGAATGGCAAGCACATAGAGTATGCATCATTACAAATGTGGCCATTGGATACCTAACCTTCCTTTTAACGCCAGGAAAATACTGAATCTTATATTTATAGTCCAGGACACTAATTGAAAAGCTTGCAGTTCTCGTGGTGGCAGAGAACAATCCCATCTGTAGACAACAGTTTAGTGAGAGGTTTATGGTCGTACTAATTACAATTTCAAAACTGAAGCCTGAAATGCTCGAGAGCACAAATTGGAGCAAGAGTCTTCCCCTTAACCACGGAATAACGTTCTTCCTCTGTGACAACACACTTGACGCATATGCTAGTTATTTCTTTCCCGTTCCGATCTCTTTTGGATAAATCTGCACCAATCCTTTTATAGCTCAGGTCTGTAGTAAGATTGTAATTGACATGTTGGGTCAAATCCTTGTATCGCGTTTGCAGAACAAATGTCAGATTTAATCAGTTTGAAATCCATTTGTATGTCATTAGTTTATACAGCTCTTACTTGGTTCTTCAAAATATGTCTTAAGCTAAAAGCTTTTTTTCTAAAAATGTGGGCATAAATGTAATATCAAATTAAATGAGGCCCAATAAATACCTTAATTCTTCTTTATTAGGTACTGGGGTAGCTCTAATGACACTAAATAATTATTTTTATTTGTTTTGATACATTCCTTGCTGACTTTATGCTCTGAAATAATTCAAAGATTGAACACACCAATTGTGAATATGCTCAATTCTACTGTTAACGTATGTTTTCCTAAGTTAGCTAAAACTTTCCTTATATACTCAATGTCATGCTTCTAATTGGTACTGATCACCAAAATATAATCTTGGAAAAAACAGTTTCCTCAAAATCTTTGAACAAGGTATGCATCAATATTTGAAATACAGCAGCCACTGAAACTACAGCAAACCGCATGCATACATATCAGTAACATCTAATAAGCATCATAAATGTATTCATTTTCTTACTATCGGGGTGCAAGCACACATGAAAAGCGGATAAGTCAGTTGAGGAGAACTTTGCCTTCCCTTAGCCATTCTCACCATTTTATTAATCTTAGCTAAAGGGAGCCTCTCAATTACCATGTTACTGTTCAAGTCTATGAGGTCAAAACACAACCAAATCTTTCCATTAGATCATCTGACCCATTCAGCTCCTTCTACCGGCTGTATAATTCCTGCATTCAGAAGCTTTCCTACCTCTTGGTTGATTTCTTCTCTAACCTTCTATGGAAAATTATTCATTTTATCTACCTAAGGTATCAATCCTTTTTTTTAACACTATTTTGAGACAAAAACTACTTGAAAATCTTCCAAACTTTCCTTTCTATGTCCTCACACTTTACAACAACTAGCTCTGAGCTGTTAATGTTCAAAATGGTGCCTGATGCCCTGTAATCGATCCAGCCCAACACAGAGGCTCCTTCTACATCAACATAGAACTTTGCTATTGCCCTTTATTTTTAAGTTCAAAGAATACTGTATTACCCCAATCATTGGTATCGATGCGCCAGTGAAAATATCTGGAAAGGTATCTGACTGCAGAAGGTTGCTTCCAAGTACACTTGCAAATTTTTCTTCCCAAACATTTTTATCCACAATTGTATGCGGGGATCCTGAACCTGCTACTATTCAAATCTGACCCCACCTAATTTTATTTCACGTTTACCTCTTAAAATCTTAGTAGGAATACTCACTCTTCCAGGGGCATCAGCATCATTAACACCTTATACAGACACTTTGAGACTTGTAGCATCTTCATCCTCTGATGTTCCAGACTCGCAATTAGAATATGACAACTCTTTGACTATGTTAATTCTATTTCAGGTACTTGTCGTTTCCTGTAGCATAGTGTCTTATAACATAGGCAGCACACTTTTCATTAATCGCTGGACAGTTCTTATATAATGCACGGTGTTCTTCACTTCTATACTTAAACAAAGGGATCCACCCGCATGTATAGTAGATCAAGAGACTCCCGTTCATACCATGTGTGTCCCACGGTCGTGGAGAATACACATCAGTTGTTAAAATACCCCTCACACACCAAAAGGGCCCTTGGTGTCATGCTTCATCATAGGGGTCTTCCCGCCCCTCTACGGGACGGGGCGTGCTACGACCAACGTATACGTGGGAGCACTGTTCTTGGTGAGACTACTATGTGTAGTGCAAGGGTGTGCAAGGAAGGGTCAGGAGTGAGTGGAGAGTGATTTTAAAAAAATACCTGGCTCACTGGACTAGGAAAATTTTTTTTATTCTGCCATCTAAGCTGGTATTAGTAAAAAGGTGGGGGTGGAGGGTGTATGCCTCAATGAGCTTGACCTCCTGGTGTCGACATGTTTCGAAGCTTCCCCAAGCTTCTTCGTCAGGACCTAAGAAGATCCCTTCCAACGACGCACTGTGATGTGGTGAAAAATAGTGGGTGAAAAAATCAAATAGGAGGTAAATAGCCTCCAAGAGTTGGTAACGCCCCAATGGGTCTTACATACTCCTTGTAACCTAAATGGAGAGAATGGTATGAAATGAGAGATACACAAGACATTATTGTTATAAGGATAGACGTTCATTCCGTCGTGTTTAAAACAGTGATCTGAAAAGGAAGTGAGCGATGATCGTCTTCTAACGCTATCACGTGATCTGTGATAAAAATATGGTGTGACATACTACATTAAAAACATACAATAACAAAACCACCACACACTTTAAGGCAACAGCTAAGAACTGTTTACTTTTGTTTGACAGTTTCCACCCCCGTCACCTGAGGGAAAACTTACCGTACGGTCAGTTCCTCCGTCTCCGAAGAAACTGTACTGAACTTAGTGACTTCAAACAACAAGCATCTGAACTGCGTACCAAACTGATAAAACGCAATTATCCTGAGAAAATCGTTGACAAAGCCTTGAAAAGAGCAAGGAATAATAACAGAGAGGCTCTTTTGGAAGACAAAGTGGAAAACCAGATCGATGAGAGACCGATATGTGTAACAACTTACAATACACATTCTAACCAGATCACTAAGATAGTGAATAAACACTGGCGTCTACTCAATTCCTGCGGCTTGAACATAACGAAACCTATGTTCGCTCACAAGCGGGGACGCAACCTAAGAGACATGCTTGTTCACACAAGACCAAAGAACATATCTCGACCAAGACCTGTTGGTCTACTACCCCCAGTACAAGGGCATCATCCCTGTGGGAACTGCAGTACCTGTCACCTGACGAGAAAAAGTACACACATTACGTTCCGGAATGGCGATGAGTGGGACCAGAGAAGCTTCACGAATTGTAATAGTAAAAATGTTGTATATCTTATCACTTGTCCGTGCGGCCTTGAGTATGTGGGGATGACATCCAGACCAATTAAGGTACGTATTGGCGAACATCGCAGTAATGTCAGATGCGGTAGGAGCACTACCAAGATGTCTAATCACTATATTTCCAAAAGTCATTGTATAGACGATTTACAGTGGACAGTGATAGAACAATTGAGTAACGAACACAGCCTCCTAGAGAAGGAACAACGATGGGTGTTCCGTCTCAAAACACACATCCATGGATTAAATGAGGATATACCATGGAATCAGTTCCGAGTATAACTATCATCATACCTGACTGAATACTGTTCAGCTACCGGTTCTCCACCTGACGAAAATAATCCTTTCACGTTTTTTCTCCCTTTTTTTCGGTCCCCCGTATCTGTCCTGAACCAGTGTAGTACCACTCTAGGACCATTGTGTAATTTCTTTGTCTTTTTTTCATGCCCTTGTCAATTACCCCTCCTGACCACAGCTGAGGCCCCCCTGCTGTAGCCTCCTTATTCATGTGGGCTTTGCATACCTCATGCATATATGTACCTCTTGGTTTAGCTATGTACCAGCTGGGTGTCTCTAGTACGCAGGTTGGGGGCATTTCTCCTACCTGTTACATGCCTTTATTTATTTTATTCTTTTCATCCCGATGTTATTCAGGCAACCTATATGGACACCTAGGGATACTTTCTCGATATATGCATACCCCTTCCCAGTTTATTTATTTGTTTTTTTACATT
The DNA here is from genome assembly GCF_964204655.1 of Triturus cristatus. Lineage (NCBI taxonomy): Eukaryota > Metazoa > Chordata > Amphibia > Caudata > Salamandridae > Triturus > Triturus cristatus. The sequence goes on along the minus strand of NC_140582.1, from coordinate 709,931,605 downwards.
TAAACCTCAAAATCAGGTGATGTTGACTGTCCATTCCACGCAGTTTGGAACATCTATCACCCTTCATTAATGGGTTTCGTCAGCGCTCCATCAGGCATCCGACATAGACACCTCTCTCCCTCTAGGGGTCCTTTGCGGTCTCACCACGGTGACCCGGCCGCTTCTAACTTCCGGTTCCGGGTCCCGTGTAGCAGCGCCTGCGGGTTTCCACTTACTTTGTGAGCAGGTTGCCTTCTATTGGTCCGTCAAACGGGGCGGAGTGGCACTTATTCCCTGATTGGTGGGGGTATTTAAACTACAATATCTCCAGTCTAAATTTATCGACGGAGCCGACCGGGGTGGTTATTTGAGCGGGACACTGATCCTAGGAGGCGTAAGTACGGCATAGCCGGCAGGTGGAAGATTTACCTTCAAAAAATGACGATTGGATTACAGTCTCCTCTCTCCCGCTATTTAGGTAGCCTATTTGGCACTCCAACCACTCGGTAAATGAGCTCATGAGGAAATTGTTCTCTTTGCAGCAAGTATGTTTTTCTCTTTGCTTTGTTGGGCATGCAAACAACCACAATGACATTTTCGCCCTACAGGAACCTCGTTTCCTTTCTAAGTAGAGTGTGTGTTTTCTGTTGTTTTGTTATTGTATGTTTTTAATGTAGTATGTCACACCATATTTTTATCACAGATCACGTGATAGCGTTAGAAGACGATCATCGCTCACTTCCTTTTCAGATCACTGTTTTAAACACGACGGAATGAACGTCTATCCTTATAACAATAATGTCTTGTGTATCTCTCATTTCATACCATTCTCTCCATTTAGGTTACAAGGAGTATGTAAGACCCATTGGGGCGTTACCAACTCTTGGAGGCTATTTACCTCCTATTTGATTTTTTCACCCACTATTTTTCACCACATCACAGTGCGTCGTTGGAAGGGATCTTCTTAGGTCCTGACGAAGAAGCTTGGGGAAGCTTCGAAACATGTCGACACCAGGAGGTCAAGCTCATTGAGGCATACACCCTCCACCCCCACCTTTTTACTAATACCAGCTTAGATGGCAGAATAAAAATTTTTTTCCTAGTCCAGTGAGCCAGGTATTTTTTTAAAATCACTCTCCACTCACTCCTGACCCTTCCTTGCACACCCTTGCACTACACATAGTAGTCTCACCAAGAACAGTGCTCCCACGTATACGTTGGTCGTAGCACGCCCCGTCCCGTAGAGGGGCGGGAAGACCCCTATGATGAAGCATGACACCAAGGGCCCTTTTGGTGTGTGAGGGGTATTTTAACAACTGATGTGTATTCTCCACGACCGTGGGACACACATGGTATGAACGGGAGTCTCTTGATCTACTATACATGCGGGTGGATCCCTTTGTTTAAGTACGCTTCATTGGGAGGAAGTATCCACCTCCACCACTCGTTGAGTGGAACCTCTCTACTCCCCCCTTTGTTTTTCTTTCCTTCACTTCTATACTTCTACAATTTTCTTCTGCCTACTATATCCCATAAATTTGCTTCCTACTGACCCTAGTCTAGAACTTTTTTGGATTTCAAGAAATAACATTTTTTTTAATAAGCATTCTTTTTAGGTTCTGCTCTCTCCACATGCCATTTAGACCTACTTGTGGCCCTCTCAAATGTGACCGTAGCACACTTGTTCGAATTCTCTGCTCTTGGTACCACTGCATTCACTTCACTAAGCTGTGAATCCCCATGGGCCCATATTCTTTCCTGAACAAACTCATTATTCACACGCATTATTATTTTGATCCTTGACCAATGCATCATGCAGTGACCCAAATTTACAGTTAACTGCAAGAACCTTGTATCATTTTGTACTCTTTTATTATATTAAGCCTCAACGAATCGCTGAGTTTCCCTGTATCTCAATCACATTTTCTATGCAGGTCTGGTAGTATCCTCTTTCATTTCTCTACAGCTGCATTCAATTCTTTAGTCTCTTGGGTATGTGGCCTCTAAAGCACGTTTTCAGTATTCACATGAGTGACACGACTTCTTGATTGGTATATTTTGTCTGAGTGACAATACTGTTTTATCATAAAAACCGCGGGCATAAACATCTAGGTTTCTTGTGTTGTCTTGTATCCTTTTCAGTGTATATTGCGACGGAGTCCTGACGAAGGCTTTGCTGAAACGTGCATAGTTTGTCAACAAACCACCAGTTTTTTCACATCATTTCGACATATGTATTTTACATTCTAAGCAATTAATGACTGTACCATTTATCGATGTGAAATATTTGTTGTGAAGGAGTGATAACACTCAATCCTGTTTGTATGCATGTATTAATTATGAATTACTTTTTCATGTATTCACTGATATCTATGACAACAAACGCTTTTAACAAAAAAAATATATATATATATATATATAAAATATATTTATTCAAATTGATTTTTATTTTTTTTGTGTGAATTCTTTTTATTGAACAACTTGCACAGTAGGACAATATCTTTACAGCATTTCTATATACGAACTGTCTTTCTACATTTCTAACCTTCTCATTTTGACGTTGCTAGACTTTTACTTCGTTCCCTGCTTTGTTCGTCAACTTTTTCAGGCTTTTCCTTTCCATCCCTCCACTCCATGTGCCCACTACTCTGCTGCATCACTATCCTCTGAGTCTGTGGCCATATTGAAAAATATTTTTGATACAATAAAAAAATGATGGATAATCGAATGATATCAGTTTTGGTCAAAATTGTGTACTTTTCTATCAAAATTGCAAATGTTTGAAACGTGTTCTAGATCTTTTTTCCTCGCATATATAGTAGCAGTACCCTGCCCAGGTGTGTTTTTTACAGTTTGAGGCATATTCATCAACAGGTTCTGATTTTCTCTGCTTCCTCTAAAATAAATGAAATCTGTTTAGAGCAGTTAAAACGGATGGAGGGTAGTAGTCATTAAATCCGCTAAGGTGTTAAAAAGGTCTCCTTTTTTTTAATACCTTCTCATATTTTTTTCAATTCAGTTATAAACTTTTAGACCTTGTAGCCCCGATAAATGTAGCATTTTATTTTCCTTTTCATATGTTAATTCTTCATCCTCAATAGTGCCGTAATTTAAGAAATACTCTTTTCACTCTTGTCATTTCAATGGCTGATTCTCTGAAGTAGCGAGCTATGTTTAAGGAGGAGTCATTGTGAATGTTTGTGAAGCACACATTGTACAATAGAATTCCACAACAGATCAGTAAGCTGCTCTACCAATTAGCTCTAAGAATTTACAGAACATTTAAACAGAACATTGACGGAAAGGAAAAAATCTTCTGTAAACACTACGCAGTAAAGAGTGTGTTGTAATGCTCGCTGCCTGGATATTGTAGAATTACTGTAACATCCACTAAAGAACACTGAGAATAATCAGACAGTAGTGCACAGACGACGGTAAATCCTGTATTTACAATTGTTCAATAAGGTTAATTGTAAAGGTGGATTAATAATAACTTTCTAGTATTTACACCTCTGTCTGGTAGTCTATTAACACTGTAACGGTATATGTGTAAATCCAGCCGTACATGAGCAACCATGCATGCAGTGACAGTATGCACTTGAATGTCCTTTAACACTGTACAAAAATGCCACGCCCAGGAGCCATGAAACGTGACCTTCTGCATTGTGATGACATGCGCGGTGAGCTCAAGGCTGGTTCTTAAGATTTCTTGTGTTGCCCAAGCTGAGCCTCTCACACAGTACTGTGACTCGTGCCCAGAGTAGACTCTTGGCAAGCACCACCTGCAGTGAACAGCTGTTCACTCACCCAAAAACCACCGAAACCGAGATTTTGAGTGAATTTTAATGAAGAACAAGGAAATCCAGTCATACGCCTGCGATCCGACTGTTTCCTCAGGGAAATCAACGGTTGGAACCCCTCTTCTGAATTCACAGTTGGCAACTTGGCTAATCGTGAGGGTCATCCTTCTATAGATGTCCTTTTAAGATTCTGCACCAGTGAATGATGCACTGCACATTTGAATAGCTTGCACCTGTCACATTTCATTGCAGAAGGTCCCTTCAATGATAATCTGAGTTTTCCTTCTGTCCAAGACTAATCTAGTGTACACGAGGTTTAGAGATGTAAACTGCCTCAGTTCTCTAGTATTAGGCTATTCTCCAATGCAGTAGGAATGAATCATCCTGAGATGGAGCCTAAATCTGACCTCGCTATACAGGGCAGAGATCACATTATTTCATTAATGGACCCATATTGAAGTTACCATACTACCGATGTTTTTTGCAAAGGTTGTGTGTCCATGGACGATAGACTGCATGTAAGCAGCCTGCACCTAGCCTTTTCAATTGCAGAATGTTTCTTGCATGGTATTCTAATTGGTGGTTTACAGGTAACTGTTTGTCACCCGTTTTCTCATTTTCTGCAGCCAGTAAGCCCTCCACTCTTAGAATACTTAAGGCCTCTAGTACCCCCACTAAGTTGATGATGTCAGAAATAAAGTTTTCCTAAGCTAGCATCCGATGGAACATGACCAGGTCAGGGTGTGCACATAAAAAGGGACAGTGACAAGCCACTGCTCTGACAGCTCATTGGACAGTTTTAAGTAGGCCTACTTTTTGCCTCATTGTGTGGTACTGCATATTGGGTACTCCGTGCCTCAGAGGAAATGGAGAGCCTGAGTTTCCAGCTGTTAGGACAGGTGCACTAGAGTTCCTCAGCTTGGTCAGACTTTGCAAATAATACTGAGATGGACCACAGCTGTGTGTTTAATTAATCTAAATCGTCTATGTACAATACTTTGTCAAAGACACTCGCACAACTCTTGATTTTCAGAACTAACTGGAGTCCTGCAGAGGACAAGTGCTCACTGCTTTCTTCTTCATTACTTTCACTTAGGACCTTTGTCAATGGCCACTAAGGCTGCCAGATGTGGGATATTGGAAATTGGGGGCACTGGGAATATAAAATGACTTGTCTGTAGACTTGATTTGCAGGGTCATTGGTTCCCTTTGTTGGCAGTTCCCATGTTGTAAACGCATTCCATTTAAGCTGCAGCATGGCAAGGAGCTCGGCTTAGGTTCCGTAGAATGAAGAAATGGCCCACATACTGCATCAGGGAGACAGCTACTTTCAATTGTTGCACCTCTTGAGTAGATTTCCTTTACTCATTTGAGTTTTGCAGTAGTTGGCTTGGAGCCCCTTTGGCTTTTTATATGGCTGCCTACCATCTGCACAGGATTAAATGGCAATTCCTTTCCTTGTTCCAAAGCAAAGATTTTAAACCCAAGTTGGTTAGGAAAGAAAGAGAAGTGGTAGACCATGATAACTTTTATGTTTAAATACATATTCCATTTGGCCTATCGGGGAAACCGAACATTTATGTCGAAGTTTGTTTTCCAATGTAAGCAAATATTTGGGAGATTTGACCATGAGCTTGCGGATGTTTGGTTCTCTGGATGTACCTTCTACTGGCTTAGCAATATAATTCTGGGGTTATTAGAAGTGTATAACTATAGTTGTATAACTGTGAACTTAGATGAGTTACTGCTTGGTAGAGCCATGGTGTTGCTAAAGCAATTCATTCAATTTCAGTCCAGAATTACTTGGGGCCCACCAATCTTTTGCATATTCTTCAGGATGTTGCTACCATGTCAGTGCTTAATTTGAGCTGGTGGTTTCCGGGGCTTGACACCGGCACTTAATTTTCAACACGGCACTTATTACAGCTGCCACATGGTGGCGCTGTTTGTGTAATTTAGAGATGAGCAGAACATCAGTTGTTTATTAATTCAGTATACATTAAAAACAACTAAGACCTGCCGCGCAAGCCATTTTTATAGCTTTGGGGGCTCGGAATAGTCTGAATCGTCACACTTGTAGCAGTGTCCTGGTTAATAGTTGTGTAGGTTCTGCCATTGGCAATGCTGGCAGTGACAATAGGTGGTGCAAGCTGTGGATGCCTCCTGACGATGGCCCTGGCACATTTCTGTATAAATATTTTTGTTTTCTAAAACCCAGCTGGTATTGCAGGTGTGACCCAGGAACAGTTTTTGCCGTTTAAAATCCTATATTTTTGGTTAAATTATGGGGGAGAGGCAGGGAAATGGGCAAGGAATCTTTCCCGTACTCACATTGTCCCCAGTTTAACCATTAGCAATTCTTTATAGGGTGGCCCAAGCCCTTCTAGTTATTAATGTTGTCTGGTTTTCAGTCTTGTCTACTGAGAATAGCTTACCCACCAGCGTACTGTCTATTAAGTTCTTGGTGTTCAGGGAGGCTGTTAGCATCTTTGATGATATGTGTGAATGTGTGTAACAGATGATCTTGTGTGTGCTATTTGGGGTATCCTAAGTCCTGTGCTTCTTATGAGAGGCCTGACTCGTGTTTGTATTTCAAGTTGTTACTACCCAATGCCATTTGGCAGTCTGGGACATTCCTTTGATTTCTAGTTCATAGTGATCCTTCTCTTCCTAATAGCAATTCAGAGGGTAAAAATGTCATACCTATCCTGTCTGTTTTGGATCGTGGCACCAGACCGCTTTTCATCTGTATTCAAGCACTTCTATCACATCCTTCTTGTCAAAATGTGTGTGACGTCTTGCCCAAAACGTACTACTTCTGGGCATCCCCATGTCCAGTACTGATTTGATGGAGGTAGTGGTGGGGAGGGGGAGGGGGGGGCGGGGAGGATTGCATGTACTTGAATCTAGCATTGCGGGATAGCTTTGTAGGGTACAACTGCATTTGCTTCCACTCTTTCTCATGAAGCACCCTGTATAGGTCTGTTTCCCATGTTTCATTTAGTCTTATCAGGGAGGTCTCTGCTGCCCCAATCATTGCTCTCTGTAACCAAGATATTAACCACTTACGGCTCCCCATAGAGTATATTGATTGTTTAATTCTTGTGTAGATGGCTGTAGTTCAGCAATCTCCCATATTTTACGCAGCCCTGTAGATTTGGTTCTGCGCTCCTTAGGGAGTCTGTACTCCATCACTAGTCTCTCAGATGTGGATTGCGTCCATTGCCAAATTAGTGCCCTATATTGGTAACACCACTGTCTCCCAATACTGTTGATTCCTGGCCGACTGAAAGCTGAATCGTCCTGGGACTCCCAGCAAAAGGAATATGGGAATGTATGGTGTGTCCCGCTTATTCCTGTAATTTTGATAACACTTTAAGGCTACTCGTACCAGTACAGGGAGGGTTTTCTGTAGTCTGGTCTTCAGTACCTGGAACTCATGTATTGATTTACTGTGGTTTCAGGCCAGATCCATGCCCACTACAGGCAGATGACAGCCTGCCAACCACTGGGCCACCAAATGTGTCTGTGATGCTAGACATTAAAGCTTGAAGTCCTGGGTTCCCATTCCTTCCTATGCTGCTTGTGTTTTCAACATTCCCAGTGCACTCTATGCGTGCTAGCATTCCAAATCAGCTTCCCAATGTAATGACTCATTCCTTGAAGACCTTCATCGGAGCATACACTGGAAGTATATTAAAATAATGTACGAGTCTGGGCAGCATTACCATTTTCTTTCCAAAAGCAATCATCCCTTCCACTGACGGCAGCATAGTTTTCCATAAAGAGATTTGCAGTCTCAAGGCCTCAATAGCTTCTCTATATTTCCTTCAGATAGATCTGGTTCTGCATGTGAACTCCTAAATAGCAGAAATAGCTTGCTTCCCATCTTTTCTCTTCCTATGTCAGTCTCAGGTTTGTGTGATAGAAACATAATTTCACCTTATTAACTCCCAACCCATACATCTCAAACTAGTCTAAAGCAACTGTGATCAGAGTTAAAGACGCCCTCACTCGTCTTTAATGTATAATATAAGGTTATCCAACCTTTTCTGTAATAAGAACTACATATGTTCTATGAAAACCCTACGGTGCTACTAATATTATTAGAGATGTAGTAGTTACCACATCAGAAAAGAGTACATTAGTTGCCACCAAATGCAGAAATTACCAGCAGAGATCACTTCAGTGCATCAAGCATGGTTGCTAGCAGTAATGTAAAAATGCCCTGTCAATGTGGAATGCCTCTATATGTGTAATACGTAACAGCCACAGGTGCACAAGTTAATATGATTCATAAATCCCCCCCCCCCCCCCCCCAACACCTTTTGATTTCTCAATGAAATATCAGCTGTAAATATATTTTGGAAATTAAACCATTGTTCTCCACACATGAATTATGAGTTTTGCAAATACACACATTTTTGTCTCAAAAACATGCTTTTCAATTTTGGTTTACATATATTAATTTAAACAATCATCACAAGCTTAAAATTTAGTTGACGAGGCTGCACACCGGAGTGTTCCTTACAGGTAGCTGGAGAGCTACTAGTAGCTCACGATGTACTTTTTGGAGAAGCCTGATATAATAACATTTCATATGCATGGAGTGACGTTACATGCAAGCTGCCATCTACCTTTCTACTCCATTTCTGACTGTCTGCCCTCTGCGAAAGGTACAACTGTGAGAGCGAACAGTAGTGAAGATGTCTGGCCACCCTGGCGAGTCTGTCTGCTGATATGCCACTGAGCCGATATTCCTTTCCTGTAGACTCTGTCTAGCCTCTGGGTTGGTGCGCAGTTTTGAGATCCTCATTCCAATTCCATATTTCCAGGTCACCTGGAACAGATATTGCTAGCTCAGGGAATCATATGTATTTTTCTAGAGCCTTGGCCAATACTGCTGAGTTTCACCACTTGCAGGAAGCCCCTTCAGTTAGCTGAAATTTGCTTCTAATATTCAGTCATTGTTACGCTTGATAATACACCTGATTTGTGTGATTCAGTGTAGGCTTGCGCAGCAGCAACCTTTAGACTTTCCCTAGGATTTTTTAAAATTTGTCTGTATTCGGTATCGATGACAGTCGATATGATACCAATTGTATGATTTTATTCCCAAGCTTCAGCAGTGAAACCATCAATTCCTGCCTCATCGTGGGGGGTCAGTTGTCCCTCCATCATATATCGCTGCGAGGAATGTGGCTATTGTGTGGACTAGGTTATCTTTGTACATGCTATAGAACTCATGTGGGAGTCCATCCGTTTCAGATGTCTTTCTGGATGCCTAGTCTGAGATAGTCAACCGATCCCCTGAACTGATATGGGCAGTTTCATACATTCCCGAGAATCTGGGTCTCTCTGAGGGAGCACTGTTATCTAAATGCATTTTTATTTCTGCTAACAATGCCCTTAAATAGGTGTAGATATTTTAAGATTATGTTTCTAGATGCATAATGAAATTGAGGGCAGAATGGTATTCTGCGCCACAATTTTTTGCTTTGTGAAAATGAATGTATTTACCCTAATTAAAGATATCAGGTGGTGTTTGATTGTTTAATCTTATCAATTACTTATGTAGAACCATGGCAAGTAAGAGTCTGCATTCTTAATCTAATTCAGATGCGCAGACATTTATTAAGTATTTGTTAAGGAGTTTAATAAAGTGTTACATGTCACTTTTCGGTTGCATGCGTGCTCTATTGGTAAACGAAATGTCTGGATGTTGTGTTGATAGGGGAAGTTAGAGTCCAGTTGATGAGAGGAAGCACCTACCTATCATATATATTTCCCTAGCACTGCCCCCAAATACATGGCCTTCAGTTGTAGACCGCCTGGACTAAAGGGTTTCAGATCATTTTTTTAAAAGTGTATATAATCTTTTTTCAACCCTAATGTTAGGGTTTTGTTCTTTACTCTGTCTTGGGCCCCCTATTTCCAGAGACCTTCTCCTGTGATACAACCATTTTGAAGGGTGGCTTTTCAATGACACATGTATCAGCAGAGTTATTAATTCATTTTCTATAAGGAACCATAACAGAATGACCTAATTTATTGCAGGATACTCTAAAAGTTGTTCATAGTTTCGAAATGTCTAACTTTTGATGTAAGATAGTTCAAAACTCTTGCAACACGGAGCTTTAGGCCCAATGAAATGCTGAATTTACAGGAATTCAAACAGGTCTTGAGTTGCTGATATCCAGATTCGTGCAGACCATAATGGGCCATTGTGCCCAGTTAGTAGCTGTGCACATCAGTAATGTTAAGAGTGATAAGATGGCGGTAAGAGGCATGTCATATATTTTATTATTCATGCTTTATAAAACGTTGATAAGACCAACTAGTTTTGCTAACTCATAGGGCTTCACATGTAAAAGGGGGTCTAACCAAACACATCTTCTCAAGAATCATCAAATCATGTAACCTTTAACAAAACATTTAATAATTGATTACTCGTAGTAAAATTGTTGGGAGCCGAGGACATACACATGTGGTTTTAGCTCCCCAACTGACTACCACAGGCTCGGTATACACAAAGCACCAGAATAACACCAGTTCCTGTCTTGACCGGGGCAGTCCGAATTGTGATCACATGTTTACGCTGCGTTCAAACTGATGGAACATTTCGAGATAAATGGTGTCCAATGTCAAAGGGCGCCATGCACAATTGCCCTGGAGTTTTCAGATCAGGTTTCTCAATCACCTGTATATCTCCGATGCAGTCCTAAGAAAGGATGGGCAAAATAGCAGATAAAACCCTGGCTTTTGGGCTTACTGTCTCTGGTGGTAATAATGTACCACTTTCACCATCGGATTGCAAGTCGTGGGATTCATTTGCCTTTGAGAAGATCCCACATTCACAGAATTCACAATGGTGCTTCTCATCTTCACACTATTTCTGTCTCTTAACAGTCAAACTTATTTAATGTTTACACTGTCAAACCATTGACCTTTACAACCTATGTAGAATAGTAGCACTGCCCCTGGCCTGTGCCATGTACCGTGTGGTAAAGGCTAACGAGGGGGAGCTACGTTTAAGGATATCAGTCAAGTAGGTGGGTTTTGTACTTGTCCAAAAACAGTATTTACGTTCTTATTTTTTTTTTTAACCGTAATTGTTTTAGGGTTCAACCAGATCTAGCAATTTGGGGCAAGACTGTTTCGAAAGATGAAATGGTACCAATGTGAAGAACAGTTTAACTTCTTATGAGGAATTCTGTATTGCACTTTGAACTCTGCTTCTTTCAGATGTTATCTAAATTGCCTAAGCTAACTGTTGCATAATTACTGTTTGCTTTATGGCTCTACTATACCTGGCTGTGTACTTGAGAATAACACGCTGTGGCCCCTTCCTCGTTCTAACTGGGTCTGGTTTCATCGTTAAGGGTGCGTACTACGCGAGGTCACTGCACGCAGATGCCTCTTTCAGTCCGGCAAGTTTAAACCCCTAAATAAACCGGAGCACCACCCCTGAAGTTCGTGAAACTGCGGATTTTTGTAGTCCTCATAAGTTCTCAGACTGTAGACGATGCCTATTCCGTGTAAAGAAGAGCCGAGACCCTAGTAGAACAGGCATCGAATAGAAAGCACGGACGGTACTCAAACCGGACACTGATGTCTTATTGTGGGCATTTTGTAAAACAAGTGCTTGTTTTATTCGTGCTCTTTAGTGGCCAACCGTGTTTCAACACATGCACGAGGCATCTTTAGCATTTTTCTTTTAACTTTTCCAAACGAATTTGTACTTTAGCTGTACAAAAGGATGTGTCCAGTCGGAGTAATACATAGCATAATTTGAATCACCACACATTTCACCTTCTTCAGCTACTCACTTTGAAGATGATTTTGTTTGCGAGAAGGGGAACAATATGCATTACATATATACGATAACGTTTTTGCAAATGAAAAATGTAAACTTCCACTAAAAATATGTGTAAATGGGTACTTTGACTGTCTCATGCTTCAATTCCTTAACCTAACGATGTACTAGGAGAATTTCCAGGATTTTTAATGTTATATTTTAGTTCTAGACTAGTGTGCGTTTCTGATCAAAAGCACACTTTTAACTGTTTGAAATCCGTTGGTCACTTGCACCGAGAACAGAATCTTGATGCTAAATATCCTATTGCAAATGTGATCGGTGCTTGATTTGAAGGTGGGTAGTTGGTGGAGATAGTTGTTATTGGGCACAGAGGTAAAGAAAGAGGGAGGAAACAAGGGAACATGCACAGTGCAGCCTTACAAACTGGGCTTAACAGAGAAAGAAATGCCTTGGCAGCTGGCATGGTCTTATTTATGTGGCATTTTCTTTGTAATGCATTTCTCCCCATAGTAAGATTGCCTTCCACAGACCGAATGTACAGCGCTGCCTTTGATGTGACATCTAGAGGTGGACACAACACTTGAGATGCAGCCTCCAGACCTGGACATTATACGCATTAGGCAGTCTTCACACAATATGCCAAATTTAGCATCTCACAGAAGTATCAGTATTCTTGAGATGGCATCGATAATTAGGCTTCCAAAACTGACCAAATTAGGCTTCCAAAACTGACCATATTATGCTGTAGCTTACCTCCACGACAGTACACAATATTGTAGATGTAGCTTCTAAAAGGTAAGCTCTCACAAACTGACCCACAATTCCATATATTTATTTATTTTATTTATTTATAGAGTTTTATATAGCGCGGACTAGACCCGATGAGGGTATCGGAGCGCTTTACAATAATATATGGCTTCTCAAACTAGACACATCGTTCCAGATATGGCCCATAGACCTGTGCTCAATACTCCAGGTGTGAATTGCAAAACTATACATATGTAGGTGATCTCTTGAACTGGGCACTGCGTTCTTGTTGAGGCCACCAGATGTGAACACAATACTCCAGCTTAAGCCTGTAGAACTAAAAGCAATATTCAGTGGGTGGCCTGTAGAACTAGGCAAGGTATTGTAGATAAAGACTCTAAAATAAGTAGCAGTGCTGCTGCAGGTCTGGGGTTTAAGAACTGGATACCAAACTCCAGATGAGTCTACCACAGCAAGACACAACACACTCTAGATGTAGCTTCCAGTACCGACCACACGAAGAGCGTTGTGGCCTTTATGACTGTTCATAAAAAGGTAAGCTCTCAGATCTTTTTTTTGATAAACCAATTTTATTGATTATAGGTTGCAACAAAGATAACAGCACCATTCAGGAGTACAATGTGAAAGACAAAGCAAGGACGAAAATACATCACAGCGGCATATAGAGGCAGACACACATAGGGAAGATATCGGCCTACCCACTCCAGTCCCGGACAGCACATCAATCCCCTCTAGTCCTCGATCACTCCGACCCACTTGCCCCAAATTCGACGAACCTTCTTGGGAAAACCTCTTGCCGCATATAGAGGCCGTTCCTGTGCGGCACACCAGTCCACTCCCCTGCGCCATCGCGCCAATGTAGGTGCAGTAGTGTTCAGCCAGTGAGCTGCAATGTCCCTCTTGGCCACTGCCAGCGCCATATTAAGAAAGAGCTTCTCGGCCCTGGTACCATCCAGCCCCTCGGTGATGCCCAAAAGAACATTCATAGGGTCAAGGGGAACCTCCCAGCTGAGGACCTCAGTGAGTTCTCCAGTCACAGATACCCAATACCTCTGGATTGCAGGACAAAGCCATATCATGTGGTAAAAATCTGCCTGGGGGTGAGGGGAATAGGAAGCATCAAGCCGAAGCCCTGCGCGATGGGGGAGCAGCGGTGGAAGATGGGCAGCGTGAAGGAAGAAGATTTGGACTAGCCGAAGCCTTGCTGAGACTGCAATTATTTTGGGAGCCATCAAGGCGTCTCTCGAGTCAGCGTCCTTCAGGGCCCCAAGCCAACCCTCCCACTTGTCCCGGAGTCGAGATAGTGAGTTGGGGTATTGTTTGTAAGAGAGCGATAGATGCGGGAGATTCCTCCTTTCCCCAGATTACCAGTAATGACCTGAGCTTCGGGTGGGCTATATTCAGGTAAGGAAGTACCCTCTGATATATAGGAGCGGATGGCATGGCGTAGCTGCAGATATCTGAAGAACTGGGTAGAGTGGAGGGAGTTCCGGGCCTGTAAGTCCTGGAAGGAGCGTAAATGAGTCCCACTTCAGACATCATCCCAATGATATCCCAGGGTCGAAATCCCGAAAGAGTAGCAACCTCCCGGAGTCGGGTGCTGCACCACAAGGGGGTATACTGGGTCAATTTGTCCGACCAGCGGGTATGGCGCAAGGAGGCCCGCCAGGCCAAGAGTACTCCGCGTGTGACCTCAGGGAGAGATTGGGAAACAGCGTTCCTGTACAGCATCCCCTGGATGTTAGACAAACCCAGGGTGTGCAGTTCCAGATGGTACGCCGGGTCGGACCAGCTACCATTAAATCAGTCGTGCATGGTAAGGAGCCAAGTCGCTAAATAATAAAGATAGAGGCTCGTCATCTCAAGACCTCCGTCAAAGGGCGGGATCCGGCATTGGTCCATTGCCTGCCTGGGCCTCCGCCCTCCCCATAAAAACTTGATAGCCAAACTGTCCATCTCACAAAACCAAGATCTGGAGAAGGAGAGGTGCGTATTCTGGAGCATGTATAGAAATCTGGGTAGAATCATCATTTTAAATAGGGCTATTCTGCCCAGAGGGTTCAGTGGTAGCGTTCGCCATATAAGGAGGTCAGTGCAGACTCGCTTAACCAGCGGGGTGACATTAAGTGACCAGGCGAGGTCGGGGAGAAGGGCCACCCAGATCCCCAAGTACTTGAAGGACTGCCGCCGAAGAGAGATCATCGACTTCCAATCAAGCACTCCCGCTAAAGGTGAAGGGGAACCAGAACGGACTTGGTTGGGTTTAACCGGAGGCCCGATGTGCGCTCGAAGAGATCCAAGTCCCGAAGGCATCGGGGTCCCGACTGAGCTGGGTCCGCCAAAAATAGCAGCATGTCATCCGCATAGAGCGCGATTTTGTCCTCCTCCAAGCCGGGCCACCTCCATCCCGTGAGAGAGTGGTCCGAACGCATAAGGCAAGCAAAGGGCTCTATTCCAAAGCAAATAGAAGCGGTGAGAGGGGGCATCCCTGCCTCGTGCGCCTTCTGATAGGAAATTGACGGGACAGAGCTCCATTGACTAGAACCTGCGTCTGGGGCTGACAATACAGCGCCTTAACCAGGTTGCGGAAGGGAACTCCAAAGCCCAGCTCTTCCAACACCGCCTCCAGGTAACCCCAGTCTACCGAATCGAAGGCCTTCTCAAAGTCTACGAGAAGGAGAGACAATTAGGGGGACAGCAGTTGCCGATTTGCGAGGGTAAGGTGAAGGCATCTGAGGCAATGCCTGGTCTCTCTCTGAGAGGCATAAAACTGCATTGGTCTGGGTGAACCAGACTGGTCAAGTGCGGTCGTATGCGGTTGGCCAAGACAGAGGCAAAGATTTAAAGCTCAGTATTAATAAGGGAGATGGGACGGTAGTCCGAACAGCAGTTCGAGGGGGGCTGAGACTTTGGGATCCCCACAATGGTGGCTAAGTCAGTCTCTGGACGGAAGGAGCCGCAATCCACCGCCTCACGGTTCATCGCCAAAAGAGGCGAAACCAGGGTGTCCCGGTAGGACGCATAAATCTCCTAAGGGAGCCCGCCTGGTTCTGGTGTCTTACCGGCCGCCATGCACGATATGGCTTCCAGAACCTCCTCGGGAGTGATCGGGAGGTCCAGTACCTCCGCCTCAGATTCACTAAGTTGTGGAAGGGGGAACCGCTTGCGTCGGTGAAGCTCCGGGAGTGAAAGGCTAGGTGTCTGTGCCGAATAGAGAGTGGCATTGTAGGTGGCGAAGCATTGGGCCACTGCCTCCGGGGCACGGTGAATCTCGCCGCCTGTGTCGATCACCTCTGGTATTTTACGGTTGGCTATAGGATAGGTGGCCAGGCGATGGAGGAGCTTCCCGTTTTTATGTCCCCATCCATATACTCGGGCTACGGAACATATCCAAAGCAATTTGGCAGCCTCCAAGGAGGTCTGTCTGATCTCATCTCTTAGAAACGTAAGCCTCCTGTCTTGAGCCGCTGTTCTGTCCTCAGGGGGCAGAGTCTCGAGCTGGGCGGCCTGCGCCTCCAGAAGTGTGAGCTGGGAATCACGTGCCGTACGGGTAAGTTTGAATTGGCCTTTGGAAAAGCCCAGAATGGTGGCCTTTCCGGCCTCCCAAAGGGGGAGAGGAGGACATTGAACCTTGATTGTTTGTGAACTAGAGGCAAAGCTCGGCACCTACTTGCTCTTTGAACCCTTTCATCCTGGAGAAACCAGGCGTTGAGTTGCCAGATCGGACGTGAGGACGGAGGGAGAGAGCCTACCTGCAGCGTCATCGGAGAATGGTCCGATAAGCCCCTGGGGAAGATAGTGATCGCTTGGATCGCTCAGCAGTCTTGAGGAGGCAGAAAAACAAAGTCTATTCGTGCGTGTGGTGGGAGGCTGAGGTATGGGTGTATTGTCGAGCTGTCAGATGCCAAAGTCTCCAGGCATCCCCGAGACCCAGGCTGGCAGCCCAGGTCGAGAGGAGGCCGAATTGGGCAATCCTAGAGGGGTGAGGCAGTGTCAAGGCCGGGATCCATAACCGCGTTAAAGTCTCCCCCAATAACGGTCATCCCTACGGGCAAGGCAGCGACAGTGGAGGTGAGTCTTTGTTGTGTGGAGGCCAACAAGGTGGGAGGAGAATAGACAGCCAACAGGTTGAGGTCGATTTCCCCAAGGGTCCCCTCCTGGAGGATGAAGCAGCCCTGGGGGCCGTGCGTCACTCTATGCGCCACCAATGGAGGAGTGAGACGCACCAGAATAACCGACCCCCTACTGAAGCCAGAGTGCCAGACTCCATCATAGCCATGTTGTGTCAGGAAGGGGCAGTGGTTACCTATCAGATGGGTCTCCCGAAGCAGGAGTATGTCTGAGGCGTGACGCTGGGCATATCGCAGGACTGCTGCGTGCTTAATCTAACAGGCCATTAACATTCCAGGACATTATATGGAGCAATGTCGTCCCGTTATAATCGCCAGGATGGGGGAAGACGTGTAAGGGGCCGGACAGCCGGCAAGGCTGGTAGAGATGGCCGCAGTGGGGCGGTGTCCAAAGGTAGTGTACATGTTGCCTTAGTGTTGAGTGACGCGCGCTTGCCTTGATGCCGAAAAGGAAAGCTGGTGCAAAAAACAAGAACAAAAAACAAAACAAACCGGGGCCTCAGCCCCATTACCCCCAATCCCACTCCACACCCTGTACTTCAGGAACAGAAGCAACAGTCGCCCAAACAATAAACAGTGAAGAGAAGAAAACCAAACTAAAATGCTTGGGAACAGGAAATCGTGGAGGACCCGTCCTCATATTAGGATGTTCATATCTTTAGCCATCGGGGAACAAAGTTAGCGACTAGGCAGAGTGTAAATTCTGGGCGAAACTGGCCAAGACCAGTAGGTTCAAGCGGGCCCTGGAAGAAGCGTCGGGCTGCGGGAAAGGTCAGGGTCTGGCAAGTCCAGCAATGATGGACGAGGTGATGCAGTCCCTGGATCAGAGCGGCCCAAGGAGCCGGAGCGCCGCCTGGCAGGGAGAGCCCTGCCGACAGCTTACACCGGAGAAGGGCCCAACGGAGAATCTGAGTGTGCGCGCCTCTCGCCCCTGTGCCTACCAGAGCGCCTACGTCTCGGTCAGAGAACCGGCATGTCACGCCGGGTACCTCCAGTGCCGCTGGACGGGGCCGGATTTGGGGCGCCAAGTCTCAGCGGGCAGTCCTCTGTCGCCCATGCTTCATCAGGGGTATCAAAGAAGAGAGTCTGGTCTTGAAACACCACTCGCAGACGGGCCGGGAAAAGGAGTCTGTATTGTATGTTGAGAAAGCGTAGTTTCTGCTTAACTTCTCCAAAGGATCGGCGCTGGCTCTGGACCTCCTGGGTGTAGTCAGGAAAGATCATGATTGTCTGATTCTCGTACTTAAGATGTTGCGTTTTACGGGACTCAGCCAGGATAGCGTCACGATCTTGAAGTTGAGGATCCGCAGCATGATCAGTCTAGGGGGCGCTCCCGGTTTCGGGCGGGTAGCAAGTGAGCGGTGCGCTCATTCGACCATGAACCATGGGGAGAGGGAGTCCTCGGGCATCTACGAGCGCAACCAGCGTTCGACAAAGTCCACCGTCCGACCCTGTTCCACACCCTCCGAAAATCCGACCAGGCGGAGGTTGTTACGACAGGACCTGTTTTCAGCATCCTTGGCCTGCCGATGCAGCTCCTGGGTATGAGACTGGAGTTGAGTAACTTGGATCTTGAGTTGGTGGACAACGACTTGCACGGTGGATACGCGGGACTCATTCTTTAATCCGGGCTGTAGCTTTGCGGAGATCCTGCCGGATCAGTCATATCAACCCGAACGTCTGCAATCTTACTTTCAACCGAAGATTGTGATGATTGGATAGCCTGGAGGATGGTAGAAAGGTCTGCCACGGCAGGGGCATCCTTGTCCGCGGACCCTCCAGTCCCCCTATAGTCCGTGGTGGTGAACCGGTCCATTTTAGTTTGGGTGGCGGGGCTCTTGGGTGCCCTTTCCCTACCCATGACTACCACGCAGCAGAGAAGGATGCAGCTCTGCTCCGGGTGTGCAGGCAGGAGGAGGAGAAGGAAGGGTGGCCAAGGGGGGTGGGGCGGGGCGGGGCAAGGTCTGTTCACTCCACACCACCCCTCGAACCACCGCTGACGTCCTTCAACAGTGAACCCACGCGGGTCAGCGGGGAGAGCCCCAGGCGCGCAGGTCTACAAGGGGCCAAAGTTAGTGTCGGGCCAGGGCTCCCGGGCCAACGTGAGCAGAGGGATAGAAATCAGTTGACGAGGCGAGGGGTGAGGCCAGAGTCTCGGGAAGGGACAAGGATGAGGCCGGTACCAACTGAGCACCGCCAACCGATGCAGTGGCCGAAACCTTCCAGTGGGGGCCTCAATCAATCGCCACCACCCGGCACGGATCTGCTCGAGAACGGACACCGTCACAGGTGAGGCCACCACTACTCGAAATGGCACTTGAGGTACCCCTCGCACCCCACCAGAGCGCCAGTGGGGGGGTTTCTGCCGCAGGTCGGGCCACCTCACCAAGTCACTATAGCCCAGGATCAAGCAGGGTGCAGGGTGCTCCCAGGCACAGGGCCCCAGCACTCCTCAGTGGCGGGGGGGAGGGAGGGAAGGGGGGGGGGAAGGCCGCACCAATGAATAGATCGCCCCCGCCGCCCGAATATCAACCACCCAGGGCAGGCACAGCAGCAGGTCGGCTTCAGTAGGCAAGCACCACCGCTACTCGCCTCCACGCCGGATCCGTGCTAGGTCTTAGATCTCCAGGTCTTGTGTTTAGACTTCTGGCAGGACGAAGGCTCACAACGGCCGCTGGCACACGCCCGGCGCGAATCTGCCCGGGGCGGAGGGCGGAGGGGGGAACACCGCCACAGATGGGGTCGCCACTGTCTGAAATGTGAGTTGAAGTACCCCTGCATCCCACCAGAGCGCCGGGGGGGTGGGGGGGGGGGGGGAGCTTTCAGTCGCAGGCTGGACCGCCTCACCACGCCACCATAACCCGGGATCAAGCAGGGCGCGGGGTGCCCCTCGGTACAGGGCCTCCGCTCTTCTCGGGGGAGGGGGAGAGACCACACCAGTAAACAGGCCGCCCCCGCCGCCCGATCGACGGCCGAATCTCCACCACCCAACCAGGCACAGCCGCAGGGCAGCCCCAGCAGGCAGGCACCCCCGCTACTTACCTCCTCAGTGGGACGTCGCTAGGTTACGGGTCTCCAGGCCTCACAGATAGGCCCCTGGCAGGACGAGGGCTCACACGGGCGCCGGCACCTACCCAGTGGGCCGGAGGAGGTCGAAGGGGCGCACAGTCCTCGCTTCCACCACGCACACCGCCTCTCTGGTGTGTCTCAATTCTCCGCACCTGGCCGGTGCATAGGGCAGCTCTGCAGGATCAGCTCGGCGAAGCTGGTGGATGAGGCCAGACTCAGCACAGGGCAGCGGGCGGCCACTGATGTGGAAACGCTGCAGAGTACAAGGGCAGGAGACGTGGACCGCAGATCCCCTCCACCCAATCAGCAGTTGAACAGGCCTTAGAGATGCTCAGGCTGCGGGATCACCACTCGAGTGCGGAACAGGCGGTCCTCCCAGGCCACCCGGGCACCGTAGTCAAATAGAACAGGTCGTCGCCAGGAAGGGCCGGCATATGGGGTCAGCCGGGCAGCGCCAAATGCCCACCAGGGCCGACAACTCCGATCAGGACCGTAGGCCAAGTGGGGATCTGGAGAACACTCTGGCGACCACCACCTTAGAAACGCCGTGCGGCGGTCCCAGGAGTCCAAGGCTGTCCGCATCGCCCGGAATTGCCACACATCGCTCCAGGAGGACCCTCACGGAGCCCAGGTAACAAGACAGTCAGTGTAAGGGTCACAGGGGTGGATGACGGAAGGGTCCGGAGTACTCCAAAGGTGCAAACTCCATCTTGATGCTCTTGGCCACACCCCCGTGACGTTCAGATCTTAACACACATTTGCTGGATGCAATACACTAGCGGTGGTATCCAGAACTGAACACAACACAACATAAAATGGATACAAAGTACTAGTGAACGAAAAATGTGAACGGCGCATGTTGGGCACGTGGAAGAGTGAAGGCAACAGTAAGACGTACTACAGGTTGAAACGCTGTCGACACAGATTTACGGCCTCTGGCGCTTAACGTGCTTCTGTAAAACTCCAGTATTCGTGCTTAGTACCATTATAAATTAATACTCTCTTGCTGATATCTTCGTTCTTCCTCGTGCCTCCCATGTACCGTTCACATTTTTCGTTCACGAGCACTGTGTCCTCTTTATATCGATTGCACATAGAAAGAGTAATAATATTATGGCTGTCCGAATTTGTTCTTATTCTTGCTTACCAATACAGACTGCGATGATCAATTCTTATTGTTTCTCTTTTTTCCATGTCATTACTTTACTTTGTGCAAATAAGTTCTTAATACCTGTTCAGATGTTGTTTGCTATTATACTCACCCAGGTCTCAACTGGGTAGATGGGTTTTTCTCCTGTCGTTGTTTACTGTTAGGGATCAGATTAAGTCACAAATTTGATTTTATTAAGGCTCCGATTATGCCAACATTTTGATTTTTGCCAGACTCTGAACAGCAGACACTGAGCACTCTGCTCTGATCATGGAATACATTTACATTATCACAGGCTCTGCTTACGCAGAGACTCTGTTTATAAATGGGCTCTACTTAAGTTAGGTTTCTCATATGAATATACCAGCACTTTCGTTATGTTCTAGTTTTTGTAGCAGAGTTCAGGGTATATCATTACTCTTATTGTACCAGTGCCCTTTTTCTTGCTTTATTATCTGAGAAAGTATCTTGTGAATTTACTCTTAAGCACTCACTTGATTTAAAAAAAAAATGTTAGTTTAAATAAACCCAGATTGTACCTGCGCTCCAGGACCTAGGTAGACATGTGAGATCAAGGGGACCCCACCCTCTAGTCTGACATTCTCCATTTGATTACACTTTGTAATTTTTGGGCAGATCACTTCATCTCACTGTGCCACAGTCTTTTGTTTGCCATATCTGTACGCTTTCAGCAAGCGGTATAGCAATAAGTGGATATATACATTTTGCAACTTGTTATTCTCTGCAGTGTCTTGGCAGATTCAAAATTCAATGGGCTATTAATGCATTCAAGTTTGGCTTACACATGCAAAAGTTGTATTTGCACACATAAAAGGATTTATCTACATAAAGAATTTCATGAGCCAATCTATTCACAGAAGCTCGTAGTCAGCCAGAAAAAGTTCCAGGACTGCAGTGCACAGTGTGTTATTACCGGGTCTGGTGGGTTAGTGGAGCGATGGGTCCACTGAAGAGACCTGTGTTTAACCTCATGGTCACAGGTTAAAATCCCAGCGGTTCCACTCCGCATCTGAGGTCAATAACATGAGTACCATTGGGTTGGGTAACAATAAACATCGGTTATTCAGCACCAAGATACCCTTGGGTGAACGTGCTCTTTACAAATACACATGTTATGTTCCCATCGTAGAAATGGTAAAAGATGTATTCATGACAATGATTAAAATCGTTTCCAGTGTGGGTAGCGATACTGAATGTAGGAATATAGGGAAACTAGTTTCTCCATGGGGAGAAAAATATTTTTCCTATAGAGAAAAAAGAAATGTAAGTTCTAACAGGTGAATTTGAACTTGCTCTGTGGAATTTTGCATGAATAAATATACTTGCTTAGATTTACTCTTGCGAAAAAGGAGTGTTCGAGGCATATGAGCTGCAGATCACACACTAAGGATAAGATCGCCATCTGGTGTTGGGCTCGGATGATTGCAGGTTGTTGTTGTCTTCGGAAGAAGTCTTTGGTCACGAGATTGGTGACTCCTCCCCTGGACAACAGTGCGCATGGGCATCCACTCCATCCTCAGATTGTTTTTTTCCGCCATTGGGTTCGGATGAACTTTTTTCCGCTCCAGCAGAAAACTTATAGCAATCCCTACAACTCTCATAACTTCAAAACTCGACATCGAAAACCATATCTGACCGACTCCGGACGCGGCTCATGGAAAGGACACCTTTTAAAAAATGCCCCCAATGTGGAGCAAAGTTCCCTCATAGTGATCACCACGAGGTCTGTAATTTGTGCCTTTCACCAGACCACAACGAATCCAGCTGTCCAGCCTGCGCCGCATTCCGTTCGAAGAAAACCATCCGGTACTGGAGAGCTCGACGCCATATCATGGCCAAGCCGGTTCCGGAACCAGAAGACATCTTTGCACAGGACGTCCCTGACGATGACTCCGAAGATCTCCAAATCGTGTCCGAGGCCGACGATTCAGATCCGGGGCAGCCTGTGAGTACCAGCCCCCCTACCCCAACACCACCCAAAAAGACATTGGTCAAGACTCTGTCAACTGGGCCCAGTCGCGATCCAAAAACATCTTCTGAAGCCACGCCATCGGTTCCGGCTCCGAAGAAAAGTAAGCCTGCAGGTGGCTCGGGCTCGAGCAAACCTCACGTCATTGTGCCTTCGGCACCAAAGCAGGCTTCGGGACCGAAAACTCCATCGGACCCGGAACGTCACTCGGTCCCGACATCTCCACCGGCACCGAAACGTTCTTCGGCGCCGAAATCTCCACCGACCCCAAAGGGCTCGTCGGCACCAAAAGGCTCGTCGGCACCAAAAGGTTCTTCGGCACCGAAAAATCCACCGGAACCGAAAAGTTCTTCGGCACCCAAAACATCTTCGTGCCCAAACACGTCCATAAAGACCCGAAAAAGTCGGCGTAACAGCCGCCTTCGGACACTGAGGAACCTCTTTCGACCTGATCCTAAGCAACAACGGATTTACATAAATCCAAAAACTGGACATGTCACAGCAGTGCCCTACAAGAAAAGGAAGCTGGACTCACCACCTCCTCCAGCACCTCCAAAGAAGAAGGACTGTGCCACTTCACCCTTACGTCCTTCCTCTCCTACATTACCTCCTATTCCATCCCCCCCACCGCCTGCACCTCTACCATCTCCTTCTCATACACCACCTCCACAGGATGATGATGATTTTGGGGGAGGGGGAGACCCAGATTTCTTTACTTATCCTACTGATCCCTTTACACTCCCGGACACAGCACCAGTAGATGACTGGACTTACCCTATGCCTGATGTGCCTGACCCCGCTCCATACCCCTCAAAACCCTCCCCTCCTGATGACCATATAGGGTTCGGTCAGCTTATTAACAGAGCAGCGTCGTTTCATGGTGTCACCATGCACACCGACACTCCTTAGGAGGATTTTCTACTTGACACTTTTGAGCAGTCCCAGAAAACAGTCCACATTCTACCCATGATTAAGGGAGTGATAAAGCATGCCACTGAGGTTTTTAAAGACCCTGTCAGGGCCAGGGTCCTCAACCCCAGAATAGAGAAAAAATACAGACCAGCGCCACAAGATCCTGCGTACATCAAGGCGCAACTCCCCCTAGACTCACTAGTCGTCTCCAATGCCAGAAAAAGGGCCAACTCCCAAACAACCGGAGAAACACCGCCCCCAGACAAGGAGTCTAAACTCCTGGAGGCTTCCGGCAAAAGGGTTGCCGCTCAAGCGGCTAACCACTGGCGTATCGCAAATACACAAGCCCTATTGGCTCGTTATGATACAGCCCATTATGATCAACTGGAGGACCTCTTGCAACACCTGCCTGAACCTTTCAAAACACAGGCCACTGACCTCATACAAGAAGGCAAACTAATATCCAATGCCTCCATTAAATGTGCATTAGACGCAGCGGACACCGCCTCTAGGGCAGTCAACACAAGCGTATTGCTTAGACGCCACGCATGGCTGCGCATTTCCGGCTTCAAGCCGGAAGTACAAACCTCCATTCTTGCTCAACCCTTTAATCAGGAGCAACTATTCGGCCCGGCAGTGGACACTGCCCTAGAAAAAATGAAGAAAGATAATGAAACTGCAAAATCTATGGGAGCATTGCAGTCTACTCAAACCAGAGGCTCCTTTCGTCGCTCCTTTTATAGAGGAGCTTCCAAAAATGTGGGAACAGATAACTCTTCCACCTTCAAAACATCAGGTCAAACATCCCCTAACAAAGGATATTTTAGAGGAGGGTATCGGGGAAACAATAATAAAGGCCGGGGACGGGGCAACAACAACAACACCCGTTCCTCTACAGCCACCAAACAGTGACTTGCCACCACTCCCCACAGACCATTCCACTCCGGTCGGGGGCAGACTTCAACAGTTCCTACCTGTCTGGAATACCATCACTACAGACAGGTGGGTAAGACAAATTATCCAATATGGCTACTGCCTCGAACTCATAAACCCGCCCCCAAACATACCACCCAGACACCGTCCCATGACGTCTCACCACCTCACGCTCCTCAAACAGGAAATACAGTCTTTGCTTCAGAAAAACGCAATAGAACCTGTTCCACTACAGCATCAGGGCACAGGAGTATATTCTCTATAGTTCCTCATTCCCAAAAAGGACAAAACCTTGAGACCCATACTGGACCTCAGACTACTGAACCAGTACATACAATCAGATCATTTCCACATGATCACTCTCCAACAGGTCCTTCCATTACTTCAACAAGGAGACTTCCTTGCCACATTAGACCTCAAGGACGCATATTTTCACATCCCTATGCATCCCGCTCACAGGAAGTATCTACGATTCGTGGTAGACGGTCAACACTATCAGTTTACAGTTCTCCCATTCGGAGTAACAACTGCACCAAGGGTGTTCACAAAGTGCTTGGCAGTTGTGGCAGCATATCTCAGGCGACAACAAATCCACGTCTTCCCTATCTGGACGACTGGCTCATAAAAGCCAATACTCTAGACAAATGCGTTCACCACACCCACCGCACTATTCAAACCCTGCACAACTTGGGATTTACCATCAACTATCCCAAATCTCAACTACAACCCTCCCAAGTACAACAATACCTGGGAGCCACCATAGACACAGCCAAAGCCGTAGCTTATCCCAGCATAGCCAGGATAGCCAACATACAAAGTCTGATCGAAACATTTCAAACACAACACTCTCTCCCCGCAAGAGTGTTCATGCAACTCTTAGGCATGATGGCGTCATGTATCTCCATAGTACCCTACGCACGCCTTCAAATGCGTCCCTTACAGGAATGTCTAGCACAACAGTGGAATCAGGCCCACAGACAACTTACCGATCTGGTGTTGGTGGACAGCCGCTCACTTCGCTCACTGAAATGGTGGAACACCATCAACCTGTCCAAAGGGCGGCCGTTCTTGGAGCCCCTTCCACAAGTTGTGCTGACCACCGACGCATCTCTCAGAGGGTGGGGAGCCCACCTCCTTCAACACACCACTCAGGGACGGTGGACCACTCAACAAAAACAGTTCCACATCAATCACCTAGAACTTCTAGCGGTGTTCCTAGCACTGAAATCCTTCCAAGTGCATCTCCAAAACACAACTGTCCTCATCCGCACGGACAACATGACCACAATGTATTACATACAGAAACAAGGAGGGACACATTCTCTACAACTGTCCCAACTGGCGCAACAAATTTGGAGATGGGCAATTCCCCGGAACATCTACCTGCTAGCAGAACACCTCCCAGGGGTTCAGAACCAGGTGGCCGACCTCTTAAGTCGCCACACACAGCAGATACACGAATGGGAACTACACCCCAAAGTCGTACTCCCATTCCTCCAAAAGTGGGGACAACCAGACATAGACCTGTTCGCCACACCAGAAAACGCAAAATGCCCAACCTTCGCCGCCAGGTACCCACACCCGCGATCAAAGGGCAATGCAATATGGATGAACTGGTCAGGCAGATTTGCGTACGCTTTTCCGCCTCTCCCTCTCATTCCATTTGTGGTACGCAAACTGAAACAACAGTCGCTGACACTCATCCTAGTGGCTCCCACTTGGGCACGCCAACCTTGGTTCACCACACTTCTGGAACTATCACTAGTTCCACATCAAAAACTGCATCTCTCCCCGGATCTCTTAACCCAGAACCATGGAGAAATCAGGCACCCAGATCCTCAAACACTGAACTTGGCAATCTGGCTCCTGAAGTCTTAGAGTTCGGGTACCTCAACCTTCCTCCGGACTGTATGAATATCATTAAATCAGCCAGGAGACCTACTACTAGGGCATGCTATGCTGCAAAATGGAAACGATTTGCCATTTACTGCGCTAACAATGACATACAACCACTGGATGCTTCCATCCAGAACATCATTTGCTATTTATTGCACTTGCAAAGATGCAATTTAGCGTATTCCTCTATACGTCTACATCTAGCGGCATTAGCAGCCTATTTGCAAAATAGACAACACCTGTCCCTCTTTAAGGTACCAGCTATTAAAGCATTTATGGAGGGTCTTAAAAGAATCATTCCTCCAAGGTTACCACCTTCCCCGGTGTGGAACCTTAATATCGTTCTAACAAGGCTCATGGGTCCACCATTTGAACCAATGCACAAATGCCAACTGCAGTTCCTAACATGGAAAGTGGCTTTCCTTATCGCAATCACATCCCTGCGAAGAGTAAGTGAAATACAAGCCTTAACTCTCGAAGAACCCTTCCTACAACTACATCGGAACAAAGTGGTTCTTAGGACGAATCCAAAATTCCTCCCTAAAGTCATTTCCCCTTTCCATCTAAACCAGTCTGTGGAACTGCCAGTCTTCTTCCCTAATCCAGACTCAGTAGCCGAGAGGGCACTTCATACCTTAGATGTTAAAAGAGCCTTGCTCTATTACATCGACAGAACAAAACCCTTTCGGAAAACCAAGCAACTGTTTGTTGCTTTCGCTCCACCACACAAAGGCAACCCCATTTCCAAATCGGGTATCGCCGAATGGATAGTCAAATGTATCCAAATATGTTACCAAAAAGCTAAACGTAGTCTTACCGTTCCCCCTAGGGCGCACTCCACGCGTAAAATAGGGGCCTCTATGGCATTCTTAGGGAACATCCCCTTAGAAGACATTTGCAAAGCAGCCACATGGTCTACTACACACACCTTCACTAAGCATTACTGTGTTGATGTGCAATCCAAACAAAAAGCTTCAGTAGGCCAAGCTGTCCTAAAAACTCTATTCCAAACTGCTGCAACTGATACAGGTGACCACCGCTAGGGGAGGCACTGCTATATAGTCTATCCTTAGTGTGTGATCTGCAGCTCATATGCCTCGAACGGAATATGCTACTTACCAGTATGCATCTGTTTTTGGCATGTAGAGCTGCAGAGCCACACACGCCCACCCGCCTCCCCGGGACCTGTATCTGTTCCAGCATTGTCTTAATTAGACACTACACATGGACATCCTTTCTCTTTACTTCTTACACACTCCATTTCCCATCATGGCGAAAAACAATCTGAGGATGGAGTGGATGCCCATGCGCACTGTTGTCCAGGGGAGGAGTCACCAATCTCGTGACCAAAGACTTCTTCCGAAGACAACAACAACCTGCAATCATCCGAGCCCAACACCAGATGGCGATCTTATCCTTAGTGTGTGGCTCTGCAGCTCTACATGCCAAGAACAGATGCATACTGGTAAGTAGCATATTCCTTATTGAAGTTTGCTAGGAGTAAGCCTGGAAACCAGCTACTAGTTTTGAATTCCTGGAATTCTTACATCTGCACCCAAGCAAAATCAGATTCGAGGGTGCACTTTTGTGTCTTTCTTTAAGAATGCATGCCTAATTAAATGTTTTATGTTGTTTATAATGGATTTACCATCATCAGCTATTATTGCTTTTTCTTCAAATGGTTGCATGCATCTAACTTGTTTATTAAATGATACCTTGGAGAAAAGTTATTTACAGTTGTCCATAAACATTCCCCGGATGTTTTTCTTCAAGTTGTAGGTATTTTTGGGTACATTTTATTTTTAAAGCACACAAACTGTACTTTAAGATCAAAACTATCAGCAGCCTTCCTTGCAAATATTTCTGGGTACATTGTTTGCTTTAAGAATCATCAGTATTGCTACCGTTTTTCTTCATGTATTGGCATATAATAGACAAGAATTATGAATAACCACATACTGTTACATTTTGTAAATGCATGCATGTTTTTATATAGGAACCACTGTCAATAATGCACGCTGAGCTAACAACTCACTGTATTTCCTTGAAGTGATTGCACGAACAGTGAAGGCTTTGTGTTAATGAACCATTTTTACAATTTTGAATAACTTATACATATGGGTCCACATCTTGCCTCAGCAGCAGACAATCATCTTTCCCTCAGCCTTGTTACACTAGAAACCGGCAGCCCAAGACTTTGTGAATCAGTGCTCTGAGCCTACTTGTCTAGGGGACAAGATATTCTTCTCCTTGACCCCAAACAATACATCCTGGGCATCAAGCAATATAAATGAAAACTTTCCTAGTAAACATGAAGGAAAGTTTCAATTCTATTAAGGACACAGAGGCGAGGATTATGCTTTAACTTTCCTCCTTCCATCAGTTTTTAACAATAAATACAAAACTCTCCTTCCCAGCATGCAGAGGGAAACGGTGGTCCACAGGTTAACCAATCAATGATGCCATAGTCCCACAAAAGCATATGCCATCACATTCTCTTCCTCTTTCTTAACAGCGACATGAGGCTGTCCCCATCATCTTTTCACTCTGCTTTCGAGCCCTTCGGACCTGAAAGGCAGCGAAAACTAAAATGAAACTGAATATCGGGAGGACACAAGCAACAATATCAGCCCCCTAATAACAAATAACAGTAAAAGCAAGGCAGAAACTAGCAACAAGCAACTAAACAAGGCAACAGAGAAACCTTAAAAAATGTGTACTTGTACCTAAACTCCGGTGTCCCAAGTACATCCAAGGTAGAATTGCGAAAGAGCCTCTTTCTCTGGGTAAGAGAACAGTGACCCCAAGGAAACACGGGTGGAAATAATCCTTCCCTCCGTGTTCTTAATAGAATGGAAACTTTCCTTCATGTTTACTAGTAAATGTTTCATAGTATGTCAAGACAGGAGCCGAGGATTATGCTAGTTCAAACCTTGTCTACCACAAAAGACGCCATATCCGTTACTAGCTTAAAATAAAACTGCTTGAACACGTAGTCCGAGGACCAGTCTGCTACGTTATTTATGTCCTCCAATCGAGCTCCCATGGCAAAAGCCTTCAAGGCCATGGCTCCCCTGACAGAATGAGCTCGAAATTGAGTGACATCTACACCAGCTTCCTGCATTACCCAGCAGATCCAGCGAGCAGTGGTGGGAGGAGCAACCGCCTTGAATGGTTTTGTGAGGAAAATAAGTAACTGACTTTCACCATGTGGACGGAATTCCTCGGTCAATGCTTCATAAGCCCGCAAGCACCTTACCACGCACAATTTTGAAGCTTTGTTTAAAGCCGGGTAGGAGACCAACCTGGAAATCATCTTTGTTCTGCGGGCGATGTGGAATGTGACTCCCTGAGGGGTGAACATCTGACCCGAGATGTCCAAGGGTCTCGCGTCTGATACTCGCCTGCAAGACACCAAGCACAACAACATGGCTAGTTTTGCCGACAGCTGCTTATGAGAAAGATATCTATTCGGTTGCCCAGGCCTTGAAAAGGTTTAAACCCTATTGACGTCACAAAGGGTGGAATAGCAAGGCTCAGGAGAAATAGCTGAATACCCTCATCAACATACACACCAGCTGATGCTTCCCCACCGGTATACCCTATACTGGCAGGTGTCCCCAGAAATAGCAGACCAATGAGAATGAATTGTATGGTAAGCCAAGCCCTGAGAAGCCAGGGAAGCCAGGACCACTACGCATCAAATGGGATACTGGTTGTGTCCAAGACACCAACCAACCCATCTTGCCCAAGCCGATTTGTAGCGCTTGATGTGCCATCGGCCCAGGCTGCGGCGAGCATCCGTTCAGCCTCTCCTGAAATGCCTGACACTCTCCAATGATGCCAAAAATCCGCCACTCCATAAGAGGCATGCGCCTTGGAGAAGTAGAGGGTGCTGGTTGCCCAGCAGATCCCAGAGAAGATTTGGGACTGGGGATAGAAGGATTGGACCCTACTTGAGATCTCCAGAACATAGTGACTAAGACCACCGTCGCCCCCTGCCTGCGAACCTGTGCCGTTAGTCTCATGATCATGGCAAAGGGAGGAAAGGCATACCCGACTCCACTGCCTAATGTGCAGGAATGCATCCAGGGCCGTCCCTAGCGGGTCCGGTTTCCAGCTGAAGTAGCGGGGAAGTTAGTGGTTCAGCTGTGAGCCAAACAGGTCTACAGAGATGGGACCCCCAAAGGGCTTTCAGTCTCTGAAAAAGCAAGGGACTTTCTGCCACAGGCTCATGTTTGACCAATCCCTGGAGCACCAATCCGCCACTACAGTGGACCCCGCCGGGAGGTACTCCGCCATCACCGAGATGTTGCGGGACAGGTAGAATGTCCAAGATTCCTTGGTATGTTTGGCCAGCACCTTGGACTTGGTGCCCCCCCAAGTGGTTGATATACCTTAAAGCCGACACATTGTCCATATTGAGAAGGAAGCTGCAGGCGAGCCTGTCCTTTGTCCAACACTTGATTGCGAAGGACCTGGCAATCCACTGCAGACAATTGATGTGAAGCTGCTGCTCTTCTGCGGACCACTTTCCTCCTGTGAAAGAGTCTCTGCAACGTGCCCCCCCCAGCCGAGCATACTGGTGTCGGACTCATCACCAAATCGGGATTGGAGCTGAAATTAGCCTGACCAGTCCATGCCTCCAGTGGTCGAGCCACCACCTCATCTCATCCTTGACTTCCCGGACAACGGAACCAGCTCTGAATACTGTATTCTCCATCGCAGGTGAAAGACCTTGAAATGCTGGAGTGCCCTGTAAAGAAGGGGGCCCGGAAAGATCGCCTGAATAGTCGAGGAGAGAAGGCCCACAATCCGAGCCACCTGATGGAGGGAGGTCATGGACCTGGACAACAGCCTGCTTCGCTCCCTTTGCCAACTTCTGAAGAGGCAGGCTTAGATTTCTCCACCAAATCTATCACAAAGCCCAAGAACGTTAACTGCCTCATAGGAGTCAGCACAGTTTTGTTCTCGTTGACTACAAAGCCCAGGCTCTCGAGCAAATCGATCGCCATCTGCAGGTGGCGGGACAAATGTTGCGAACACTGGTCCAACAATAGGAGGTAGTCTGAGTAAATGATGAGCCTAAGCCCTCGGGCCCTGAGGAGATCCACCACTGTCTTGAGCACCTTGGGAGGGTGTCGAACTTGTATACCCAATCCAGCCACCTAAACTGCAGGAACCTGTGGTGGTGGTGGGATAGATGGGAACGGAGAGATATGCGTCCTTTAGATCTAGGCGCGCCATCTAGTTGTCGTGGCACAGAAGGTTGCGCAGAAGATTGATGCCCTCCATCTTAAAGTGGTTGTAAACCAGCCAGCCATAGAACTACCTGAGATATGACTATTTGTTGCCCACTGTCGGATTTGTCCACCAATAAGATATTGCTGAGGAAACCAAGAGGTTGGATGCAAGATCTGGTTATCACTCCCTTTTGCAGAAGATCTGCCACCTCCCGATCTATTGAAGCCGCCTGATCATCTGCAAAAACCAGCATGTGAGGAGGGGACCGCTGAACCGGGACCCATAAAACTATGTGTCCCTTGACACTCTGAAGTACCCAAGTATCCGAAGTGAGGCCCTCATGGTTTTGAGTAAACCATGCCAAACTGCCTCGAAACTTTACAAAGGAAGAATTAGATACTCACCTGCATGGGACTGATGGGGGCCTCTAGCTGGAACTCTGGAACTGCAGGCGCAGAAGCTTCTGCGGGATTGGAAGAACTCTCCAGACCTAGGTTGATCTTGGGTCCGCTTAGCCTTGGGAAGGGCCGTGGGCATAGAAGTTACTGACTGAGCGCCTGCTTCCGCGGCCGGCCCGACCAAAAACCAGAGGGTTGAAGAACTTAATAATTGAAGCTTTCGCCTTGTACAACAACGTGAACATGGCCATAAACTTTCTGAGCTCCTTTTATAACCATTTCTAAAAGAGCTTGCCTTGCCCCACCTCAAGCTCTGACGTCCTTGTCCGGAGGCTTCTTAAGGCGGCCGACCACATAAGCTGCCACTTTCTCCGAGGGTAAACCACTCCGCCGAACGGGAGTGAACCAGGTCCTCTGGATCGGGCATATCTGAGTGTTCGCTGGGACCTGAAGACCCTGCGGGGGCTGGAACTAGGGCTCGGCACCAGGATCTAGAGGGGCCTGCTTCTTCGGGAGTTTCAGGGTCATCTTCCGTCTCCAGGTTGGGAGACAGCTCATTGGGAGCATCAATAAAGGGCTCAGGCGCTTCCATAGGCGCTGGTCGGGCTAGGAAAGCCTTCTTGAGGCGCTCAAAAGCTCAGAGGTCCATACTAGACTCCTGTGTGTGCTTCTGCGCTTTTTTAAGGAAAGAACCCATAGGGGAGTAAAGAGCATTCTGGGAGGGGGGGGCTACACAGGCGTATGCTATCTCCATCAGGCGGTGCTCATGGGGGCCCAGTGCTGCCGGTACTGCCTGGTGGATGGAGGCATTCACAGCATCGCAAAAATCATCATCCAGGGGAGAGTGACTCCGCCTCAACATAATCCTCATTCATATTGCCTGGGCAGGAAAGGAGCAGGAACCACACAGGGAGGCCAAGAAATCAAGAAAGGAATACAGACCACCCACAGGGCTAAATAGATGTAACTGAGCAGCCAAAGGCTAATGCGATTGATTGAGGATCAGTCACAGTCAAAACACATGAGGTGTTAAACACACTGAATTAAGGCAGCCAAAGGCTAGTAGGGTAGCTGGGGAGCAGCCTAGATAGGACGTGCTAAGCGCACTGAGAGGCAGGCTCATGCTGGGGCTCACTCACCCTATGTAGTGAGAGGGTGTCTATTTCACTGGGCCGGGCCCCGAACTGCCGGAGTGGCTCTTACAGCAGAGTGAAAATTGACAATATACAGACCTGCAAGTGAGTCTACCTTGTGGGCGTCAGGCTGTTCACTGTAAGTTGCAGACCTGTGAAAACGGGCGTCTCGGCTTCCAGGTGGCTCGGGGAAGGTTGCAGGCTCCGCGGGGAAGAAGCGCGTCCCCGACGAGAAACGGACGTGACTGCTCGCGGAGCAATGAGATGCGCTAGAGTGCTCTGGCACCCTCAGGTGGCCCACCGGCCTCACCGCTCTCGCACGGTCATAGCTCAGAGATTTGGCAGCGAGCGGAGCATGTGAAGAGTGCTCCCGCTGCCTGAATAAAGTCAACGCAAGCGCTTCATCTTGACAAAAGCAAACAATGAAACATGCAGTGGATAGTAAGAAAGGTAAATTAACTGCCGGAGAGCAGGAAAGAAAGAGGAAGAGGACGTGATGGCATAGGCTTTTGTGGGACTATGGCACCGTTGATTGGTTAGTCTGTTGGCCTCCAGTGTTTCCCTCTGCATGCTGGGAAAGAGTTGAAAACTGCTGGAAAGAAGAATAAAGAAACTTAAAGCATAATCCTCGCCGCCTGTCCTGACATAGAATTCTATATCCCTACCGAATTATACTTGTCATCCTGTGCTTGGGCCATCAGCCTAAAGTCTAATCCTCTCCATTTGTCTATTTTATATAGGTTGTGTAATTCTTGGGCAAATCACTTAATCTAACAGTGTCTCAGTTCATCAGGCCCCTTGTTTGCCATAATTATGAGCATATTTGAGCACTGTATTATTGACTGAGTATTTACATTTAACACATAGATGAGCTCTACAGGGTCTTGTCAAAGTTGTGTTGGTCCGATAGTCAAAGCCATTTTAATGTTCACCATGCAAAAGTTGATTTTGCACTTGTAAAAGTATTTACTTGTTGTTAAGATGAGTAACTCTGACCACATGGGCTTGGAGTGAATGGGAAGCAGTTGTTTCAGAGCTGGAATTTGTGATGAATTTGTGCGCACCCACAGACTTGCATGTTTGTGAATAGCCATAATTGCCCCTCCAACCCCTCCCCACTCACGGAAAGGATGGAAATGTACTCCTGACAAGGGTGGAGTTAAATAGTTTCCATGGTGTGCAGGATGATGGCTGCATCCCGAAAAAAAGGCGGGCCTATAGATGGAGGGTGTAAGAAAGTGGATCACTACTATTTCGTTGGGCAGTTACCACCTCAAGGAATATGACACTGACTTGTCAGGGTGAACCCCAAATTCACTAAATTAATTTGAGTTTGTCCCCCTGGTAGCTATGGCTTAGAGCAGACATGCGTAACGTAGGGCAATGTGTAAAGTATTTATACAGTACCAAAACTATTCCAAACGAGTTCGAAAAATTTAGTAAAATCTTCTAAAAACTATTACCACAAAATGATAAATCCATTACAGGGGAACCGGAAATATAAGTTTTAACATTTTTAAGAGAGAATAGTGCCAAAAAGCATTAGGTGCCAATGATAGTCTATGGTTTCAGGCTGATCGCAATAAACCGCAGGTCGGATACACCAACTATGTTCACCTTGGTCAAAGATTTTACATTCTGTTTTAGTCTTTTAAGTTCCAACATTTTAGGGTTTCTTAAGCAGCTCCTCTAGTTTACTTCTAAGTTCCACGACCTAAGGGATAACACTTAGGGCCCATGACTTACTCAAGCAGAGGCCACCAGCAGGGTCCAGTCCAGATCAAGTTGCTAATGCTTATCTGGGCACTCCAGTGAAAAGACCTCTGGCAACTTGTTGTGTGCCTCTAGCCTCACAGTAGGTCAGCCAACTGAGCCTTGCAACTTACTTTTTTGTCTAGTCTTCACAGGTCACAGACAGTAGGTCCAGTCCTCTTTTGATCTACAGTGGGTCTAGAAGGTGTTATGAGGAGGGTACCTTGGGATTTATGGTTGTTACCAGCTAATGGGTGTGGGTGAATCTTGACTAATTTGTTACTTGTAGCTTAAAAGTTCCCAGGGCATCCCTACTAACTTTAGCAGCAGCTCTTGTTTGCCCTACTTCAAGCAATCTCACTGTGTCACCACTCCTAAAATCAAATATAGAGAAACCTGTATAGAGCTCTTGTGTCCACATAGAGGTGTGGCCAGGGAAATTAAGTCTTTTCCTGTGCGGTCACTCAATTCCAGTATTGGGGGTAGTTTTTCTCCTACTGGGCTCAGGGGCGTAGCTTAGCCCACACTATTCGGAGGAAGAGAAGTAAATCATATGAGATATCCCAGAAATCATCCTGGTGTTACCAACTAAAAAAGATTGAGTGACGTCTGTTGGCTGGGGATAACTGTTGGGGGGTGGGGTTGGGGAAGGTGTGAGGGGGATATGGGGAGTATGGGCGAGGGAGAGAATTTATGCTAGTGGAGATGGACCAGAACATTCCTAAAGCCATTAAAACATTAAAATCTATTTAAGCAGGAGGCATTTGTGTGTTGACAAAAGTGGGCAATAAAAGACTGTCGAGTTGAGTACATAACATTGAAACTTTAATCAGTTGCAGTGCATGCCCAGGTGGTGCAGTATCTGCTGCAGTGATTTCTGTGTAAACTGCAGGTCCTTACTTTCATTGCCAGCAAGAGACCCTACTGGATTTATGTGTCTGCTGTGTAAAGAGGAAAAGAGTCATCCTATGTATCTTTTTGGGTGTTTCAGAGAACTCCGTTTTATTTTCATTTTATGGGAGCTATTTCTTATAATGTAAACTTAACTTCACGAAGCAGTAGATGGTTTTAAAGCGAACATTTGAATGTCATCTGCGTCACCTCTAAATGTAATTATTTTTTTTAACAAACTTTATTAGGTTTTGTTTCTTAAGGCATACAAACAACAAGGTCATAAAGCTCGCATTCTATGTCATTCCACATATTATGTTGTGTACACATCAAGGTGTATAAACAGAGAGAATACATACCAATCAATTGTTATATTTTACATACAGCTGCAGTTGACAGAGTGAAGTCCGTGGCAGTGACCATAAGCAGATGTGCATTTAATCGGAGGGCGAAATCAACAATGGTTGTTAAAGATCCGTTATAGGGAATGCCGGTGAGGGACTATCGAGGAGACAATATGTCGCATCTGTGGGGCTCTAGTCTTTTGCTGTCTGGGACTTCAGTGATTCTGCTAAGGCATCCCATGTCGAAGGTATGGGCCTTTTAATGGAATCTGCAGTACTCCTCACTTCGTAATGCAAGGCTCTCTGCAGTGCTCCAGTGTACAACCTCCTTGCGGAGTCCTGGGAGACTTAAAGCTTCTAGTTATCTGTCTTTTGGCCAGTATAAGCGTTGTAGGGTTTTAGACCCCTTAGGCTGTGGGTACAAGTCCATCAAATAGTGCTCTGCCATGTTCCAGTGACGGGACTTGCGCCTTACTCGACAGGGCAGTGTGAATCTCAGACTATTAAGTACTAAGGGATGGGCAAGCCCAGAGCATATGCATGAGGTCTGTTGGGTCATTGCGGTTCTAGGTTAGCTAGGGGGTACCACAGTAAATGTGATGTAACTTCTGAATGATGAGTTAAGCTCTATGAAGTAGGGAGGATTGTATAAATGTAAACTGCTAGTTATGGGAGATTGTGCTGGGATACTGAAGTACAAACCGCCATTCTTTGTCATGTGGAACCCAACCTAGATCATCTCCCCATTAGCTCCTAAGAGGAGCTAGTGAAAGGTGTAGATGGGACCGCAGGCCTTTGTACAGCTATTTTACCAAATGTATGCCAGTTCCCATTTCATATACTGCCGGGATCAATGAATGTGTCTCTGGTTCCGTCTCCGGGTCACCTCTAACTTTGGGTGCGACATATAGAACATTATTGTGTGCATGAAGTCAGTTTTAAACCATATTACCTAAAGAGTAATCTTATGAAGAGTTGTGGGAAAGCAAAATGTAAACGGGATGTTACCAGACAGCACACTGTGCAGGTATTTACATTACACATGTTTATCGTTTCAGGTTCGGGAACATAACACAATTTGCCTATTATCATCCAACATACTGAAACAGGGGTTAGGGCGCAGGTTTGCAATTTTCAAGGGTAAAAAGAGTACATTTGAATCTAGTAATAATAAAATTAGGGCTGGGCGCAGTGACAGTAAAGTCGGGGAACTTTGCTCTTTGCAAAAAAAAAAAAAAACAATGTTCCTTTACTTTGATAGAAAAGTGTTACTTTAGCCATAAATTTCAGTGGGCTGAAGAGAAGCGGGGGCTAAATTGGATGTGGCTTTAGAAGCATATCTAAAAACCATTTATAAAAGGCGTGGCTTCTGTAAGTAAGCATTTGGCCTTGAATCTCGCACTCCTTCTCCTCCTCTTCCTGATCCTCATTCTCGGGATTCTCTTTCTCCTGGTGCTCTTCCTGCTGGTCCTCTTTATCCTGGTTCTCTAGGTCCGGTCCTATTCCTGTACCTTCTCTTGGTCCTGGTCCTCCTGGCCCTGATCCTCCTAGAATTCCTGGGCCTGGCCGTCATGGTCCAATCCCATATACCAAACCACTGTTTAGTGAGCCAGAGCTATTACTCGAGTATTTTGGTCACCTTGTACATTCAGATTAGTAATCATACAGATTCAGGTCCATGATATAATTTTCCATTAGGTTACGTGTCCTGTTGCCAGTTTTCACAATTCCCCATATAAATAAAACACTTTATCCAAGCCGTATCCACATTGACCAAGTAAATAAAGTAATACCACAATTATGCCAATTTCCAAAAAAACACATGGAGGATAGTCTCTACGCAACCCCAATATGTAATGCTCAATATTCAGGCCAATATTGTAGAAGTATGCAAAGCACTGCAGCTAGGAAAGTATTGTCCTAGTATGTGATGCCTGTAGAACCAGCTCCATTGCCCATCATTCCCCAGTACGTAAAGAACCACTTGGACATTGACAAGAGGTGACATAGTGCTATAGAAATTATATAATATACTGTGACCATCACAGCCAGGCCAGAACCAACATGCCTGGACATTTAAAGCACCATAGACAGGCACTTTTTGCAATACCTCAGTGCATTTCCAAAATCCTCAAGTACGTGAAAGTGCATAACTAGATTAGCTTCCACAGTGCTGCAGTATTGCAAATTAGTGTAGTGAGCCCAGACAGTTTCTACAGTGAAGCAATATGTAATGCACCATTGTCAAATCTGTATTCTCCAGTGAAATGATGCATTACATTCTGGGGCAATATGGACACAGCTCTGAATGTGGTGCTTAACACAAAGCACCATTATGTAAAGTGCCATAGGCAGGCCTCTATCCATATTGTTCCGATATCAACTGTTTTAAAGCAGCTTAACCAGCTACACTTGCTTCCAACATGTAGAACATAACTTGACACAATGGCGTGATCCTGAGCAAACCACTTCCTCTCCCAGTGCATTACCATCCTCTTTTTTTTTTTTAGCTGATAACATTAGCAGCACTTTGATTTGGTGCTGTAAACAACCAGTTCAGTGCTGCAAGTGAGCCTTTTCGTTTAAATGTTTTAAGTACAAAGTGACCTTTTTAATTATTTTTTTTTACTTTACAGTTTTGATGAACCAAACTCAAGTTTTAGCTTATTGTCCCTTTTTTTTGTTCTGTAAGAAAGGAAAACTAACTGGACTATCATTAATCGTTTTGTCCCATCAGGCTTATAAATGATCTATGGCTCCAGCACAGCCCAACACCTTGCTTCTCTGGGAGCAGTGCCTGCATTCTGCATAGGAATTCCCTTGCTGGTCCTTGGCGCACAAGAAAAGAACTGTGGCTGAGTACCCAATGACATAGAGATCCTGAAATATGGCACATGGAAGGAAAGCTAAAATCCCTACTGTTGCATTGATTGAGGCCATTTGGCTGCTGGGATATCCTATTTATCTGCTGCTTTCCAGGCTTTGTGTATACTCCACTCCAGCTCTGATATTACAGATTAAGAAGTCATGAATCTGGCTGCTAACTCAAGATTGCATATGTTTGCAGTGTGTGACACCTAACACCCCCTAAGCCCATGACTGGCCTTGGAGCCAGCCTGACTAAGAGGGACAAAGGGTTGCCTTCCCGAGGTCTCGCCTTGCATTTCTCTGTGAAAGGGTCGGTTATTTACAAGTCAATGAAGTTCCTGGGTACACCCTAACTGTTCTTCATGCAAGGGAAAGAAAAGCACCTCTCCTTACCCAGGCCATTGTCCCAGCTCTGGGAGCATAGTTCATATCTCATTAAGGCCAAGTACAGGCCGGGATAGGGAAAAGGTAACTTTTTCAAAGTAACTTTTATTAAATATTTATTAGAAATCTGTCTTTTCCAATTAATTGGACTTTAATAAATATGAAAAATAGTATTTGAATTGTTAGCCCATTCCTGTCAAGTATTACAGATTAAAGTTTGTAATCGGTCTTCTCTAGGATCCAGCAGTGTCAGTGAAAATAGTTTTGGGGGGTTAGTCACTGGAGAAAGATATCAACTTTAGTTTTGCACATGTTCCCCTTTTAAATACTAGGTAACCTAACTTATGAGCAACAAGGTGTACTTGGGGTGGACTTATTAATATTTAAATTTTGGCAGGTCCAGCTGCAGGTTCAAATTGCAGCAGCCAGGCTGCAATCGTAGGCCTCAATCAAGGTTTTTCAGTCCAGGCCTATAGATTGCACAATAGGTTCTGCAGTGTTCCAGTGCCTTGAAACCATCAAGGGTGTGTAGCGTGCTTCAAAATTCCCTGATTGATTAATTGAATGGCTGCCTCGACCCCTTTACTAGACCTATAATCAGGTCTTACTGGTTTACAGTGCTTGAGGCCTAATCAACTACAGCAGTAGTGCAAATAGCAACACACCATGTTTAATTTAGGAAAACTGCCCAGGGCCTAACTAACTACAGCAGTAATAAAACTGTCAACATGCCGTGTTTTGTTTAGGAAAATCAAACGGACTTCATGAGCAATATTTCTATCCTGGATATAAACATTTTTTTACTCTGTACTAGAGAGTCCCTCAGACTGGCAACTTCCGTATGGTCGTTTGTTCTGGAGTAGGATGTGGCTTACGGGGACCAGTCACTGTAGAAGTAGGCTCTTGGCTTCCAGTTTCACAGCAACCAGCGGCATTTTGCATCCGATCCAGACAATGCTGCAGGTTAGCCGCTATTTAAGTAACAAGCTCATGGTCGCGCAACTCTTGCTGTTGTAAAGTGGCAGAATTTCCGGGCCCTCCTTATATCTGCACTTCCAAGCTGACTTCAAGATGGCCATGCTGCTACATTGTCATTACAACAGGTGGTATGCTGTTTTTCTGTAAACTCGCTACCAGTCACTAGGGTAGGCATGTACTAGCTGAGTTTATGGACAGTTGGTCTGAGACGCCTATCGTGGGGGGGGGGGGGGTTCTGGGCTTCTGCTCTCTCTAGAAGAGAGCATACTGCCTCATAAAATCTGTCCTACACATTCATTAGTCATAAGAATAAAACCGAAATAAAACAATACATCTTGCTCCTTTCTTTGATAAAACGCCCAGGCACCACTGGAAATTATAATCCATTGTTTCATGGATCAGATAGGGACCAGAACAATGTACTCAACAGCTATTGGTAACTATGAACTGCTGCCTATTTTGTAATACACTGAACTGAGTGATCAAGTACTAACTACATGCAGGTCTTTCTTTCTTTTCCCAGTGTCAGTACTCCACACATAATGGCACTATTACCAGTCTATTCAAATCTGGTGAACTGTAGCCTGGTGTATTTTATAGACTGCTGGATTCTCGAATACTGGAGTAGATCCTTAAATCTACAAGTCCTGCGTCAGAGCATCAAATCCTGGCATCCTCGAATATTGCAGTGGATTCTCGAAACCCACTAGTTTGCCACTCACGGGGCATTCTGTCACAGGTTAAGGTGTTTCTAGTTGGGAGAAGATTGTATGCCCTGATGATGGGGGGGGCACAATTGGGCAACACAGCAGCCATTTTCTGGGCGGCATGACTCGTGTCATACCAGCATCAACAACATCCTGAGCGGCATTACCCTGAACAAGGGGTGGAAGGTGCAGTCAGTAGTGCTAGGGACCAGAGGTGGATAAGTGGGTGTGAGCACCTGTGGTAAGCTGAGGCAAGCCCTGACCTCTGCTCTATCACTTTTCTGTAACCAGCCTATGGCTCACCGAGTCAATGCCAGACCTGGTGAAACTGATGTCATTGCCCAGTCACTACTTGTAAAAGGCACACTGGTGGCTATTTCATTTTCCTATGTTACCACTGGACATGACTTCAAGTGTGGAATCCGCTGAAGTTGTTCTTACCCCTCTTCTACTCCCAAATCTGGGACTCCAGTGTGGGTGTTACAATCCTTCTCTACTTTGTGCTGTTAAGAGAGGATTCTGCTGCGACCTACTAGCACAGTTTGTCCCCACATAGTTGCCGTGTCGGCAGGTGAGCTGTGGTTAAGGATTAATCTACCCTCTCACTGGCAGTGTCTTGAAACAAGCTGTCTGCTGCAACTGCTGGGAGTAAAACAGAAATTACAATTCTTCTCCTAAGCTCATCTTGGAAAGTTAGCACTCACAAAAATAACAGCCCCAGAGAAGGGCTGGAGCTGCTGCAAGTCATGTCAGGTACCCAGTTGAATGCGCTGCTGTTACCCACCAGGAGCTTCTTAGGAATCATTAAGTTAAAGAAACAACATTTGCATACTCTTGATTCTTTACTAGCGATTTCTGTTCAACCATACATCGCTAAAGCGTGTTGCATCAGCCACAAACCATGCCATGCCAGGCTACAGAAACATTACTTGGTTATCTACCATGGTCCCAGTTTCAATCTGTACGCTCTCTTCTTTCCTTGGAAATAAATGAACGGTCTGTTTTTTCTCTTTAATCGCAAACTTCCTCCACTGCTTCACCTGAAGCTTGTAGCGTTTCACCTAGCCACAGCAAATGTTTATGTATTCTAATCTGCACTCACTCAGCTTTAGATGCCTGCTTTAAAAAAGCTTAGATAATATCCTTAAGTAGCCTGGTATTGGCGTCAATAGAGGGGGCAGATGGGGACAATTCCCTAGCTATGTTTTTTCTGCTACCACCCTCCACCCTGAGGCCACCGATGAACTATAAAGAAGTGTTGTTTCTTTTTACATTGTTTAAAGTGTGTGGGGGGTGTGTGTGACGTTATAGTTAGGTGTTGAACCAAGATAAAAACGAATGTTTAAAAAGCAAAACAATGTAATTTACCCATTGTAATTTACTGAACTAACTATAACTTGCGCCTCATCCATGCACTTCTTATGATCTCACCTAT
The DNA here is from genome assembly GCF_964204655.1 of Triturus cristatus. NCBI lineage: Eukaryota > Metazoa > Chordata > Amphibia > Caudata > Salamandridae > Triturus > Triturus cristatus. Next base: position 709,889,025 of record NC_140582.1, on the reverse strand, counting down.
TACATCACCCTCTTTTCATGGTAAATGACAACATTGATGAGTCATGCTCCTATACAGCATAGTCTTAATGTATGTACGTGTGTGGGAGCATAGAATGGAAATAGCGTAAGCCATGGAGGAAGTGTGGTTGTGCATGATGAAAGTTATACATATTGTTAACGTTTCTGGTGCAAGTAGGACTCTGTGTTAAATAAAGTAAAGGCTGAGCACACCTGATGGGGGTTGCAGAGATAAGTTTTAAAGTTGGTTGTGACTTAAAGCCAAAATTCTGTTGCAAAAGATCTGTGAGAAAGCCCAAAGCTTTGTTGGCATCCATTATCCAGCAGTGAATATCTGGTCACATGCATACGTTAAATTGTTGTAATTCTGTTGCAAAAGATCTGTGGGATAGCCCAAAGCTTTGTTGGCATCCATTATCCAGCAGTGAATATCTGGGCCTGTGCCCATTCTTAATTGTGTTACAGTGCTATACACACATTCTATGTAAACATGACATTTATATAACGTGTGGATGCTTAGTTCCCAAACTTCACTGAAGATTTTGAGGCATTGCAGATGTTTGAACAATGTAGAATGTAGGGTGTGCCACGTAAAGATGGTTTATCTCACACTGGGGTTGTAAGCTTGGCTCGAAGGTCGTATGGCATCATGCCTACCTCACTAGTGTTTGTAATCTCATTATATAAGAGCTCCAATATAGCCTTCCTGATTATGCAAGGGCTCATACCTTAGTAGGGTTTAAATACTAACAATTCCCTTAATTTTCCACGTTTCCGCAGATCTACATACTGTGACTGAAGGTAGTGCCAGTGGTATGCAATGGTTGCAGGGTTAGAATGCCCCTTTGAGTCTAATCATACTTACTAACATGTATGTTTTAAGGGTTTTCACCAACTCTTCTCTAATCTTTTCCCATGCTGAGAAAAGTTGAAAATTTACTCCTGACGATGGCAGACATAAAACGTCTTCTAGGTTTGGGAAAAAAGTGGAGGGAAAGTGAAATTGCAAACACAACAGATTTTTGCATGAACAAATCTACACGTGCATATTTGCTCATGCTTAAATGCTGTTGACAAATATTTTCTTGGAGTACTACTTCTTGGCCTACTTCTGTAAATTCTTGTTAATTCACGAAAGCCGTAAAACTGCACTTAATGCTAGGACATATACCATGGGTGCACTTCTGAGACTTTCATTAATAATTGGGGTCCTAATTAGGTCTGACGTTAACCATGACCTTTTGTGTCTTCACTGTGGGTGGCAGCATTCTTCTCTTTTACACGGAGCATATCGGCACACAAAGTAGTTTTGTTCAGTGCCAGGAACTACTGTGGCACTGTGTGCTTATTGAGACCAAAAACAAATTTTGCTTTTGCCAATGTTTGTTATAACAGTGAGGGCCCGGCAGCTTCCACATGAATAAGGTTTTACAAAAAGCATGCCAAAACAAGACCCACATTGACAAAACCGAAAGGCTGACCATCAATTTCAGACCTACTGACTTTGCCAATACTTGTTTATATTTATGTTTCTCATAATCTTATTAAAACTCATTACACTGATTTTCCAATATGAATATTTTTGGGAAACTCTAGCATACATCAACACATTTTACTAAATGATGTTGCAAAGAAATGGTACCTAACATTTTACAATAGTTTAGCCAAAATAATTTTTTCCTATTTGCATTTTTTTGTGAACATTTTATTTTGAGAGCAAAGATTCCTTAATCTTTCTTTCAAGCTTCTGAAAATATGTGCAATCTAACCAGAGAGCCGTCTGAAAGCATTAAACATAGATGCATATTGCTAAACTTTGAAATAGTTTATGCACCTTTTTATACTGGAAACACTGTCAGTAGTGCAGTCCAAGCTTACAACATTTATTTAGAGCGCTCACCCTAATAATATAAGCTTTGCATTAATAAACCATGAATCTAAGTTTGAACAGCATTAACATTTTTTTTTTTTTGAAACTTTTTTTATTGGCATTTGTTAGTACAGTTGTTACATATCAGTATTTGACCGCATTAACATGAAGAATGTGTGTCCAGTCAGGTGATATCAATCTTGACATTTACGATTACTTCGGCTTCAGTTATATGCAGTATGTAGTGTAACAGGTGTTTGCCAAATCAAGAACAAACCGGGGGGGAAAATCAAACTAGGGGTTGTCATGGACTATTAGATGGAACAGCCCGACCATGTCACATGTGGTTCGGCAGGTAACTGGTGGAGCACCACAGTGGTAGCCCCTTGCCGAGAGTATGGTTATGCAGTCGGACATGTGGCATAGGTGAATGAATGAAACGGGGCGGCGGGGGTAGGAACCCAGCCATTCCCGGGTAGGTGTGAAGCATCAGGGGGGAGCGCCATCTGTGTGGGCTTGTATCGCGTGTGGCTGTGTAGCATTAGGGGCGGTCGCATTCGCGCTCAGGTCATCTTGGGGCTGGGACTGTTTAAGTTGATGTAGCAGAAGCGGGCACTCCAAGGATATCGGGGTTTTACGTATGCCCTTCGCTTCTTCCTCCCACAGGGCATCCTCCTCAGCTGCGGCCCACTTGAGCACCGCCCCCCTCCATGCCGCTATCGGGGGGCTTGTAGGGGAACGCCAATGCATAGCTATGCAACGTTTAGCCAGGAGGTGCGCCAAGGAGACGAATCGTATGGGCACTTTGTGACGTTTCCTCCGGGCCATTATTCCCAGCGCGCAGCACTCCCATGTGTCTAGATGGGGTAGCCCGGTAAGGTCTCGGAGGGTCACGTGGATAGCTGACCAATAGGTCTGGATATCCGGGCAGGCCCAGAACATATGGAGGAAATCTGCGCCTTGCGCCTGACAGCGGGGACAAAGGAAAATTGTAGCGGGATAAAAACGCTGTAGGCGTGTTGGGGTCAAGTAGGCCCTATGTATAATGTAAAATTGTATATTTTTGAAACGGGCATTCCTAGACACTTTTTTGGGAAATTTGAGTGCTCTTTCCCACTCATTATCATGAAACGCCCGTCCCACCTCCTCCTCCCAAAGGGTCCGAAGGGGTTCGAGTGATGGAGGTGTCAACTCCCCGATTGATTTGTACAGCCATGTGGTGAGGTGGCGGCCCCGTCCCATTCTCAGGATCGTGTGGAGGACTGGGTGTGTGGGGGGCTCCCCTAGTGTGAGATCATAGTATGGTTGGTAGTGGCTGAGGAGCTGACGATGCCGCAGAAACTGTCCTGGGGGGAGATCATAGTCATCAATGAGTTGCTGGAATGGCCGAAGTTGTCCCTCTTCGAATAGTATTTCTGCTTCGGTGACATCCCTAGATGTCCACTCCCGGAGCATGGCAGGAGTAAAGAATTGGGTGTTTTTGGGCCAGCCCGCCAGCGGAAGCAGCGGTGAATACGGGGGTCTGTCTGGTGTTAGGCGGTGTATGCGCTGGATACACTTCCGGACCATCTCCACCTGGAGGGGGTAGGTCCCCGCTGGGCGGGATCCCGGCACAAGCAATCGGCATAGTTCCGGCGTCGTTACTTGGCCTGCGGCCATGTATGTTTCGGACGTGTGCCTGTCAGCCGTCCAATAGGAGAGCCATTGAAGCTGAGCCGCTAGGAAATAGGCCTCGAATGAAGGGGCTCCAAGGCCCCCCTGCGTCGTGGGTAGTTTAAATTTTGCTAGTGCGATTCTGTGCCGTCCCTTGCCACATATCAGGGAGCCAAGGAGGGTGTCCAAATCTTTGAAGAAAGAGCGAGGTGGGATCACTGGAAGATTAGTAAAATAATAGAGTAATCGTGGCACCAGGACCATTTTCGCGAGGGCCACTTGGGCAATCGGGGCCAGCGGAAGATTCCGCCAAAACCCGATGGTGGATTGTGTAGAGGCGACTGCCCTACGATGGTTACCCTCGAAGATGTCAGTGGGTGAATGATATAGGCAAATCCCCAGATAGCGGGGGGCCTCCACAGTCCAGCTGAGTTTCTGATCACCAATCCAGACCTCCTGAGGGGTAGAGTTCGGGTGTAGGGGGTACATCACAGATTTATCCCAGTTCACCCTCAAGCCTGAGGCATCGGCGAATTCGGTCAAGGCGATCCCAAGTGGAGTGAGATCCGCTGCGATGTCCCGTATATAGAGGAGAAGGTTGTCGGCATATAGTGAGACACAGTGCGTGGTGTTTGCAAGTGGTATGCCCCAGTTCTGTCCCTCCCTTCGGAGACGGATAGCTAGAGGTTCTACAGCCAGCGCGAACAACGGGGGCGAGAGGGGGCAGCCCTGTCCTGTACCCCTGTGTATCGTGAACTCCGAAGAGACACGGCGTCCAATGCGGATTCGGGAAGTGAGTTTAGTGTATAGAAGGCGGGTATAAGCTATGAGCTTGGGACAAAGGCCAGCCCGTCGGAGAACCGGGAACAGGTACTGCCATGTTAGGGTGTCGAAAGCCTTCTCGAGGTCCAAGATCAGACACGCCGCTCTGGGGAAGCGGTCACCAATCTGATCCTGGATGTGAAAAAGACGGCGTATGTTCTGGGAGGTATTCCTGCCCAGGACAAATCGGCACTGGTCTGCGTGTACCAGCGGACGCACAATTTGGGAGAATCTCTCTGCCAGTATTTTCCCTAAAATTTTACAGTCGGCCGTAAGGAGCGTTATAGGTCGATAAGAGGCTAACCGTTGTGGGTCACGGTTGGGCTTCGGGAAAGTAACGATCACCGATTTTCTCATGGATCTGGGTAATTCGCCGATTTGCAATGCTGTATCCAGTACTGTCAATAGACGGGGGGTCAGCTGAGAAGCAAAGGTAGCATAGTACTCCCAGCGGGAACCCGTCCAAGCCTGGGGCTTTGTTACGGGCCAAGGTACGTATGGCATGTGTGATCTCAGAAGTATTTATCGTCGTATCTAGGTCAGTCTTCTCTGCGTCAGATATCTGAGGGAGAGGGAGGGGGTCTAGGAAGCGATCGATTGTCCCTTGACTCCATGCCCGAGGGCCACTATAGACCTCTGAGTAATATTGACGGAATTCCTGGAGAATCTCGTCCTGGGATTGTACCAAAGTGCCACGTTGAGTAATTATTGACGTGATGGGCCGCATCTCCGTGTCTTGTTTAGCTAGCCACGCTAACAGTGAACCCGTCTTGTCGCGGTCTTTGTGCATACGGGTCGCATATGCCCGGAAGTTGTACCGCCGTAGATCCGTGCATGCTCCCTGGTACTCTGATTTAGCATGGGCTAGCTGTGTTGCCGCTGCCACCGATTGATCAGTGATTTTTGTGGCGTTAGCAAGGCGTTTTTCGGCTTTATCAAGGGCCTGTTCCAGGGTGCGTTTCACCCTGGCTCGCTGTTGAATGCAGTCTCCCCTGGCCACCACCTTAAAGCTATCCCATTCGACCAGGATTGAGGATGCAGTCCCCGTATTATGGGTAAAGTATTCTCGGATACTACACCCCTGTTCATGCGTGAAGACCGGGTCCGTCAGGCAATCGCGTGATAGGCGCCATGTGGGGACGGGGGGGATGTGGGGGTCTCCATTGAAGACTTAGCAAATGCGCATCATGATCGGATACGACTCTACCTAGGTAATCTGTGTGACGGACCTGTGGGAGCACTGCTGCTGTGCATAGGAACCGATCTAGCCTGACTCGGAGATTGTGGGGAACGGAGTAGAAGGAGTACATACGTGTTTGAAGGTGGTGTAGTCTCCATGCATCTGTAAGTGACCAGTGTGCTACCCATGCCTTAAATCTATCGGTTTGTCTGTGGGTAGGGGAGTGCGGAAGTGGGGGATAGGAGCGGTCTAATCCTGGATCCAAGATACAATTGTAGTCCCCTCCGAGTATCCAAGGTACATGTGTGAATTGGGCTAGGATTTTCGTGAGTCTGTCCTCAAGAATTTGTCTTGGTCAACATTCGGGGCGTATATGCTTCCCAGTAGGACGGCTTGACCATCCAAGAGTCCCTCCAACAGGACAAACCTGCCCTCCCCATCCACCACCCGCCTAAGCTCCCGGAACGGAGTACCCGGGCGAACCCAGATCAGCGCTCCACGGGCAAATGATGAGTAGGTTGTAGCGCATATAAGGCCCCGCCACTTCGCGTGTATCCTGCCTACTTCCGCTACATTAAGGTGGGTTTCCTGTAAGAAGAGAATGGATGCTGTCTGGCGCTTCGTGTAGGCATAGATCGCATAGCGTTTGCGTGGGGTGTGAAGACCGCGTACATTTAGCGTGAGTATGTTAACGTCTGTAATGCTCGCCCTCTGTGCCATGCGTAGTGTGTATTATGTGTGGGTCGGGTGAGATGCCTGTCAGGGGGGTCGGTGAATGGGATCCCAGGGGTTCGCTGCGCGGTTGATGAATAGCGGACCAGTGACCCCGGCCACTGGGGTGTTTGGCCCTGCGGGTGTAGGGGTCCATGACAAATGGGATGTTTATGAACTGGGAAACAAACAACATGCAGGGGTACGGGAAACAGTCCCAATGCAAAGGACTCATCGTCCAAGAGACGGTGTGTCCAAACTTCCTCCTGTAACACAGGGGGAAAAAACCTGTTCTATATGTTGGGGGGTGGCGACATGAGACTGCGCGGCCATGCGTCTAACGGGCATGTTGAAGGATTATTGCGCGTCACTAGCAGTGTACTAAGCTCGACATCCTCAATAGTGGGCACATATTGGATATTACTCATAAGGATACAAATTAGATAGTCTAATGTGCTTGGTTGCGTCATGGTGAGGAGGAAAAAGCCTGTCCATCCAGCAGCCCTTCTGCCGTTTGTGGGGTGACCTTGGGGGGGGGCGCCACTGAGCCCACTCCCGAAGCAGTGTCATCACTGTCATTTTCACCCTCCGAGGAAAAGATGTGCGGAGGACGATCAATGGAGTCCGTATGGTGGGTGGAGCGGAGATCTATTACCGCCTGCAACGCTTCGCGCCTTTCCTTCATAATCTGTTCTAGATCCGGCGAGTCGTGGGCACCGGGAGCCACTTTCATCTCCGCGTGGCGGGGCTTCATGGGACGCTTTTTGGCACGGAAAGTTTTGTAGGGCGAGCCGCTTCTGGGGTGGGCATCGGGTGTCTGTGTGCAGTGCTGATCCGCCCAATCATGTGCCGCCTCGGCAGTCGTGAAGAAGATGGAGGAGCCCTTGTAGAGAACCTTGAGGCGAGCTGGATAGAGTAAAGCATATGAAATGCACAAGGGATCTCCCTATATAAATTGAGGCCCTAGAGGAGGGAGAAGACACGAAAATACAAAGTAGAAACCTCTAAACCGGCCTATACACTTGATTAATTGATCTATTCAGATTCTGCATTACCCAATCAAGAATGTCCAAGCACATTTCATATTATAACATTATTTTTAATAAATTCACTGTCAGTCCGTTGGAATTTTTAAACAAAGAATGATTTTTATTATTTCTTTTTTTCTTTTTTTCTATGTGATGTGGTTTATAATTTACACATGACTTGAAACAGAGAAAAGCATTTTTTGGGTTTTACAATCATAATTTTTAGTGCAGACATGTAACGTATTTGATATAAGAAAAACATCCTAGACATCTGTGGTATAAAAAAGCATTTGCTAGTCACTCATACTTGCATTCATACAATAAAGGGTAGAAAGAAAAAGGTTTTTTCTGAGAGAAAATTTAGAAAAGAGAGGAAAACTAGGACCCTTGGATTGGTCAAATTTCTCAAATTGACAAAATGAAAAGATGTTAGTTTTCAATATCACTGTGTTGGAAGTAATGTCGCGGTCAACGCGCGTTTCAGTGGGAGACCACCTTCTTCAGGACCAACTTGTGAGTCATCAGGCAGAAGGCATGTGACCCGCTGTAAAAATCGTCTGTGCCATACAGTACAGCGATAATAATTTCTTAACCAGCCAAAATGCGGAGGTTCGTTTTCATTCAAAAGTTTGTTTTTGTATCTCCAGATATTTTGAAATATCGACTGCGGCAGTCCTTTTCAAAGCATGAATTGATTCATGAAGATGGGGCCAGGCAAAAATCCTAGTTCACATCTCTCTGTGTATATTGAAATGAATTCTGTTAATCTATTTTGGGTAGATATATCCAATCCCGGCTTGTCTCTGGCCTGCTATTTTGCGCGGTGTGACCACGGAGCTACCGTTCCTTCAGCGCCGCTCCGGAGTTCTCATTACTTCCCCTTCCAGCCCCACTGCCAGCTGTTCTGCCACAGAGAGATGTGAACTAGGATTCTTGCCTGGCCCCATCTTCATGAATCAATGAAGCCCTATGGGCTCGTTCAATCAAGAAAAACGCAGTTCGGTCTGCAGCTGGGGTGAAGGATTTGAGCCAAGTGTCCAAATAGTCTATGGGGTTTGCCTATCAAGTCCTGCGAGTATAACAGAGTGCCTTGAGTGTTATGAATGGCCGTGATGGGTGGGAGGCTCGAGTCCTGCTTGCCAAGCCAACAACGTGCCCGTCTGGTCGCCTTCTTTGTGGACCCGAGCTGCATATGCCGCAAAATTATACCGGCGCATACTTGCCAGCGCCTCCGCGTAGGCAGTCTCGGCGCTAGCTATCTGAGCCGGCGTGGCGTTGGTCTCTTTGGTGAGCTCTGCCAGCGTTTGCTCCGCCTTCTGCATATCCCGTTCCAGAACCCGTCGGACTCCTGTGATGTGGCGAATGCAGGTACCCCGCATTACGACCTTGAAAGCATTCCACTCCTGCGCGCGCGTAGTGGCCGTGCCTGTGTTCTCCTAGAAATAATGGCGGATGTGATCCGCTAGTGTTTGTTTAAAAACCGGGTCGTCCAGACTATCCCTAGTGAGGCGCCAATTAGGGACAGGAGGGTGTGGCGGGCGCCATTGGATCGTTAACGTGTGGGCGTCGTGGTCTGATATGGTTCTACCTAGATAGTCAGTGTCTGAGACAATGGGTAGGATGGTCGGGGAGCAAAGGAAGCAGTCCAGGCGCACTCTAAGGTCATGTGGTCTGGAGTGGAACGAATAGAGTTTGGTGGCAGGGTTCCGGGTTCGCCAAGCATCTGCCAGGGACCAGTGCTGTGCCCATGTTGCAAACCGCTTTGCCTGCACTACAATGGGGGATGTCGGGTGGGGTGGGTGGGACCTGTCCAAAGCTATGTTTTGCACACAGTTGTAATCTCCACCCAGGATCCAGGGTACCTGTGTATATGTGCTTAAGGGAGTGGACAGCGCTTCCCAAAATTTATTTTGCTCGGCGTTAGGCCCATAGATGCTGCCCAGTAATACTGCCTGACCATCCTTCCGGCCTAGCAATAAAACGTACCGGCCATCTGGGTCTATTATATGAGACTGTTCCTGAAAGGGAACCCCAGGACGCACCCATATAAGGGTGCCCCGGGCGAAGGCTGAATAAGTTGTGGCACATATGGTTCCCCGCCATCGCCTGTGCAATTTCGCTACCTCCCCTGCTGTGAGGTGTGTCTCCTGCAGGAACGCAATTTGTGCTTGGTGTCGCTTAAAGTATGCATATATGGAACATCTCTTGCGTGCAGTATGCATACCGCGCACATTCAGTGTAAGTATTGTGGTGTTACCAGTGTGTGCCATCAGTGCGTATGTCTAGCGCATAGCGCAGGATGGGCCTGCAGGCTCCCCCGAAGGCACCCGGCTGTGATCCATTTCCCCCATACCCGTGCCCCTAGTGTGTCAGTGCAGCTGCTCCGCGACTTGTGGACTAGGACATAGTGCAAAGAATTAGTGTGCAAGGGGAAGGGAAAACTGGGGTGAGGCGAAAATAACGTGCCCCTACGAGGGGGACCTATCGTCAAAGGCGATACGTCCAAACTAGCACTCAATTGGTACGAGAGCATCAACATAATTTAGGGGGTGTCGGCCCGTGTCTGCTAGGGGCTCAACGTGTGGGCTGTGTGCGCTATCTATGACTAGCTTCTGGGCTGTCGAGCCGCACCCAGGGGTATTAAGGCCCGGGGCAGCGAGGGGCCGCGCGGGAGCCAGCAATAACAATGGGTTGAAGACCTCACCCCCTGCTGTTAATACACAACCTGCTGCAAGGGTCCAGTCATATCAGGTCGTCCGCTGTTCGCGGGGTGACCGAGGGCAGAGCCACCGAGTCCACACCGGACTGCATCGCCTCACTGTCCCCTTCCTCCTCCGACGTGAATATGTGGGGGGGCGCGCTCAAGGTCTGTTGCTGGGGAGGCAGGACGAAGGCCCGCCGCCGCCTTTAGGGCCTGGCGCCGCTCTTGAACTATCTGCTCCAGGTCCGGGGATCCCGAGCTGCGTGGAAGCGGCGCGGGGGCACCTGGACGGTGTTGTCTCCGCGAGTGCTGCCTCCTGGGGCCCGCTGCTCTCACGCGTTGCTCCTGGGTGCCCTCTGCACGATGGCCCGCAGTACAGTTCTGGTCCGTCCAGTCATGCGCCTCTTCAGGTGTTGTAAAGAAGTGAGTATCGCCATTGTGTATGATTTTCAGGCGGGCCGGGAACAGCAGGGAGTATTGTATTTTCTCCGCTCGTAGGCGTCGTTTCACCTCCAGAAAGGATACCCTTTGGCGCTGGACCGCTTGTGAATAATCGGGAAAGATCATGATGGTTTTGTTCTCGACACGAAGCGGTCCCGACTGCCTGGCTGCCCGGAGCACCGCATCGCGATCTCTGAAGTGTAGGAATTTGGCCAGCATGGGACGCGGCAGGGCTCCTGGCTGTGGGCGACGCGCTGAAACTCCTCCACACTCTCGACAGAGAAATACGCTGTGGGGTCATCACTCGGGGTGAATGATTTAGTCCAGGTCTCCATATACTCCACTGCGTAAGACCGTTCAATTCCCTCCGGCAACCCAAGGACGCGAATGTTGCAGCGCCGTGACCGCCCCTCCAGGTCATCAATGCGTTCTTCCATGGTGGTCATGCGACCCATCAGGGTGTGCATCGAGTCCTGGTGTGCCTGCACCATAGGTTGGATGTCGGTGACCGCTTTCGCATTGTCCGAGACTTTATCCGACAGTTTCCGATGATCATCGCGGAGGAGGCTGACGTCCGTAGTGAGGGTGCCCAGCTGATGCTCCAGGTAGAGCCGCGACTGTTCTATCGCCGCCATTACGTTGTCGAGCTTATCCGATAGAGAGGGCTCCCCCGATGATCCAGCGGCCTTGGAGGCCCCTCCGGATTGGCTGGCCGGGGCCTCCGACGCTGCCCCGGGGCCGGTGCCACCGCTCTAGGTTTGCCCATATTGTCCGCTGGGGGCCCAGCAGGCACGAAGTGGACTCTTTAGTGGGGGCGAGGCGTAGTTGTAGCCGATGTTGGGTCCTCCGGCACAATATTCCGTTGCTGCGCAGGCAGGTGCCACTGCAGGGAAGTGTTGCCCGTAGGGTAGGCGGGCACGTGGAGGATTATGTGGCCGTTCTGGTGGCGGAGGCCGCCGGCGCCACGCAGCCACAGGGATGTCAGCGGTCCCCCCCGTTGGCGGGGGCCCCGTCCCTCACTCCGTCCCCAGGGTAGCTCCTCCCGCCTGGGCTGGCGATGTCGCCGCTACAATGCCAGATGAGGGCCGGCACACCTTGAGTCCTCCACTGTCTCCCCTAATGTCCAGATAATCCATGGGGGGGCCGTCTCAGTGAAGGTGAGCGCCGGGGCAGCGCCCCCGGATCACAGTAAGTAACGCCCCGTCCTCCGAGGTCCTCAGCTCTCTCATGCAGACCGCCAGGCTGGAGCGTGGTGAGCCGCCATCTTAGTCAGGCAGGCCGCCTCGTGGCTGCGAGGGGCAGCAGCCCCCGCGAAGCACCGTCCCGGCGCTGCCCAGGTCCCCTTCACCAGCGTGGGGGCTCACCTCTGCCCTGGCGGCCGCCCGGGGTCCAGCAGCACGCCCGCCTCAAGGCCTCCGAAAATGCGCTGCACGGCCCTCCAGGCCGACCTAAGATGTGGCCCCGCAGGTCAGTTCAGGCGGAGGCGCCGTTCTCCAACAATGCGCACCTCCGATTTCCCCCGTCGTGCGTGGGCCGCGGTGTGTCCTCGGCGAGCCCCAAACAGGGGTGGGGGGGGCCGCCTCACGCTGGACGCCCGCACCAGCAAACGGCCACCTCGCTGGCTCCACCGTCCTCTGGACCATCCAGGCTGCCCACACAAGATCGGAGGTCCAAGAACGCCTCCTCCGGTACACTCGCTGTGCCCGCACCCCCTCCGGATCAGCAGCCAGGGCGGGGAGCCGTGGGTCGAGCGGGCGCAATTTTGCGCTCGGCACCTCCGCTCTGCTCCGAACCCCAGGTTTCAGACTTCTCGGAGCTGAGGCTGCTTTCAGAGCATGGGCACCGGGTTCTCCATGCCCCAAGGGACCCCCAGGCGTAGGTCCGACCCAGCCAGGCTCTCCGGTACCGGGCGAGGTGAAAGCCCAGTCACGGAGCCTCAGCAAGGCACGTCCGTCGCTGCGGCCATCTTAGCCACGCCCCAAGTGTTGTTTTGTTTTGCCAGTAACTTCGACACCGCTTGACGAATCTCCACAAACCTTTTACAAAACGTCCCCTTTTTGGAATAGCTGCTGTTTGGAAAGTTTTGGGATGATCAGTTGAGGGGGGGGGTTAGAAAAAGGGGGGGGGGGGGCCCAAAACATGTTTTGCCCATGTTAAGAATATGGGAATTTTCCATTTTTTTTTTTAACACGACTACAGTCCGAAATGCTGAAAGGAATTACACCAAATTTGGCGGAAAGCTAGACGTTGATCCAGAAAGCGTGCTTTTTGTGACTTGGTGTAAATCTGTTTAATAGTTTTTGAGATATCTCTCTGTAAAATTATAGATATCTGGGTCCGTGTGTCCTTGCAGTAGACTCGCGGATCCTACTAAAATTTGATAGGCTGTCAACAATTCAACCAGGAAGTGTTAGCAGCTGTCGTGGGACTCTGCTTTAAGCAGTGTTCCAGAAAGAAAAAGGGAAGGGTAGGAATACACTGACTTCCCCGTCCCCCCAGAGATGATGGGGGGGGGGGGGATCCCTCCGGGACCCTGCCAGGGATAAAAGGCATTTCTTTTTTTTCACGCAGACACGCAGGTGGAAATGCAAATCCGCAGCAAAATAATTTTTAAAAAAAGCAAGCGACTCCCGCGCTTGCTTTGGAATAACCCCTGGGTGGGCCAGGTCCCGGGGGCATTGTGCAAATGTAGGAGGGGACGCGCAGGACCCCTCTCCTAGAGCTATTCAAAGCCCCGAGGACCGCCACCTCCCCAGGGCAGTATCATTAATATATGCTGGGGAGTCTCGTAGCTCCCGCGGCTGCCCCGGGACAACCACCTCCCCGGGGCACTGTTGTATGAAAATGTGGCCAGGACACATACATTTTTTTTTTTTCTTTTTTAAACAATGCTGCCCTGGGGACCGCCACGCTAAAATAAATGATAATATGTGGGGAGCACCACCCTCCCTGCGCTGCCCCGGGGCACAAATACAGTAATGAAGGGGCCCGTTGCGGGCCCCGGATACCACCACCTCCCCGGAGCTTACTTTACTAAGGAGGGGGGCCGCTTTATACAAGCAAGAAGAGAAAATGCTATCGCTTGTTGAAAACAGAGCAAGTGTCTGTTTTCATGCACGCTGTGAAGCGAGTAGGGAAACACATTGCTTTGGGATCCAGGGAGCTGCATGTTAGCTGCTTCCTGTGTCTGAAAGCAGTGCCGGCTCCCACAGGAGGCGGGGAGCAGGTAGGGACCGCGGGGGCCTTCAGGCTCCCCCCGTGGTTCCCAATGAAGTGGCAAAGCCCTAAACGATGGGGTCCCTGGGGACAATAGCGGCCCGGGAAGGGGGACTGCGCATGCACGCCTACCCAGCTTTAAAAAATAAAGGCCTTGCCCTGGGGATGAGGTCCCTGGGGCCAATATCTGCCGGAAAAGGGGGCTGCTTGGCCCCCCCTCCCTAAAAAATAAATTAATATGTATTTCACCAAATTGCACCATGCTGTCGAACTCTTTACATATGGGTGCCTCCATAACGCATGTTTAAATTAATCACCAAAAGTGGAGCACTCAGCGGGTTCCAAATTGTTTTATTTAGCCAAACAGACAGCTTCAATTCTGTCAGTTTATTCAACCATAATCGGGCACAAACCGACGCGTTTCAGCTACTACCCTTCTCGATATCATTTTTTTTTTTTGGGAAAAACTTTATTGTGCAGCATAGCATCGTTACAAATATGGGACTACAACCACCAGGGCCGGCCGCTAATAGATGCATATCAATTGTTAGATATCACGAAGCAGCGACTGATCCCCAGAGGCGAAGCAGGGTTACAGGAGGTATTCAAGCATCGCAGAAGCTAGGCTTCTCGATATCATTAATATGCCAGATTCCTTTTGAATAAACTGACGGAATTGAACCCGAGAGTGCTTTTTCATTTGGGGTACGGTTACCCTTTGGAAACAGGAAGCTGAGATTTTTTGCGGCTCCACCCCTGCGATAACGGCACCCGTCTGCTAGTGCATCTATATATATTCTCCAAAAATTTCAATTCGGCAAGAGGTTCATGGCAGATATTAAATGGACTACAGAGACAAGAATTCCATTCTGCTGAAGCCCATTGGGGCAGGACTTGTATCAAATAAATCACCTGTGCCGAGTCAGTCCATTTCCTTTGTTTTTTCAAGCCTGTGATCAAGAGCACAGGGTGTGCTCGAAACGCGTTTGGCAAATGATTTGGAAGCTTGGGGGCATACTGTTCTCTTTGCTGCCGGTGAAGCTGTGTGGCATCTTCAAGGGGCAACCTTTTTGTTTGATATATATATCAATCAATCTATATATCAATCTATATATTTTTCTATACCGGTGAGCAAGACTGCTGGGCAGCAGAAACGCGTTCGATGGTGGCCGAATAAAAATAATTCTAAACCACTACACAAGGCGTCGTCATCCTTGACTGAGGATATTTTGGAATTTTATGGACCCGCTCCTGTAGGGTCCAGAGAGGCAACGTGACCCTCGTTTTGGAGGCAGCGGTATACACACCGGAGAGAGTGTGGCAGATATATATATTATTATAGATGACCCCACCAGCTTTTATCTGTGCCCAACGCCCCCTTAAAATTATCCTTTAGTAAAACCACTGTAACCTGGATATCTTATTTATAGAATCTTGACTGAAAGACCACATGCCTGCCATTTGGACTCGCTAGTGTTTGAAAACTATTCCATCATTAATCCATTAATATGGACAAGCAGCAACAGTTAGTTTGAACTATTGCCTGTTTCCGTATAGTAGAATCTGGCCGTTCATCCTGGACTGTTCTATTGCAGCAGAACCAAGATTGATTTGCATATTGCCAGCCTCTGTCTAGAGTGGAATCTAGTGTAACAAGCATTGGCAAAGCCAATAGGTCACAACTTTTGCCTTTGCCAATGGTTTTTGCTGACTATGTTCAGCATTTCCACAAAATGTGCAAAATCCGTAGCGTGTGGCGGGGGTGGGGTGGCTCCTCATGGGCCGCTGCAAGTGGGGAGGGGGACGGGAACAAAGGGAATGAGGACAACGGGAGGGGGCGAGCAAGCTAATGCCTACGACAAAGCTCATGCAAGAAAGGTCTTGAAAGAAAAGACCGGAAGTGGCAATTTCAGGTCTTATTTGCACACAAGGGTAATATTGCCCACGGGCAAACAAAGCAGAAGGAATTTTGTGACTCCTATAGAAGTGGAAATCATCAAACCACACACAATCACAGTTGCGGATATGAGTGTTCATGTTTGGACCCTTTATCCAACTTTAACGGGGCTGCAGCTTTAGAGGAGCTAGTCTACAGCTACAGCAGCAGATGCGGCTGGCATGGCTCGTGGGTGGGGTTAGAGAGTGGGGGCGGGGGAATCGCGGTTAGTGTTGCATGGGGGAGCACAAAATAATTTTTAAAAAACTTAAACTTACCTCGAGGCCGGGGCCCGCGTCTTCTCTGCTCCTGCCCTCCTGCCTCTGACAGGAACAGGAAGCAGGCAGCCAGGCTCCCTCCCCTAAGCCAATCACAACGCTGCAATGCTGCACTGTGATTGGTCTGAGCGCCGTGACACTGCGCTGAGCCAGCGACTGGAGGGGTGGGTATGTTCTCTATGCAGGCTGTAATGCAGTCTGCATGTAGAACAAGCAAGTGTGCATGACTGTTTTGGCCAGCCCGAGAGGGGCCGACCAAACAGTCATTGCACACTTTTGAGTCGGCAAACCACTTCTCCCCTGCCCTGCTCGGAGAGCAGAGCAGCCATGCCCACCCGCTGGCTGCAAAGCAGCAGGACAAGTCAGGAAGCATAAAATGATAATAACTTAAAGTTATTATCGTTTTATGTTTCTCTTCTTTACACTGCTTAAAAGCAGTGGGCGACGCCCCTGAGCTGCAGTCTGAGTAAGCGGGTCGTGGTGTGATTTTAAGGATGAAACAATACAAAGAAAACCACCCTCCATCTGCAGCCACTTACAGGGCGGGACTGGGAACCCACAGCAGTCCTGGCAGATTTTGTAACACCAGCCACCTTACAATGTCTAGGTGATTGAGGCGGGGAGGGTTGGGGGGGTACCTCATGGGCCACTGCAAGTGGGGAGGGGGAGCGGGAAGAAAGGGAATGAGGACAACGGGAGGGAGGCGGGAGCATAGTGAACACAGACAACGGAGGTGGTGGGAACAAAGGGAATGCGTAAAACGGGAGGGGGCGGAATCATGTTTAACACGGACAACGGGAGGGTGGCGGGAGTAAAGAGAATGCGGACAACGTGAGGGGGTGGAAGAAAAGGGAATGCGGACAACTTTGCAAAGTAAAACACAACAGGAAATTCAAAAGCAAGCCATGGCAAAAGAAAAAGTAGTGCGGGTACCAAAACATATGGCCCATATCGACGAATCCATGCAGCAGGGGCAAGGAAACCAATCAGCCACAAGGCCACTTGTACTCTCCATCCACGAACCAAAACTGTGGCATTTAGAAAGGCTTACTAAGTAGCCAATCACAAGCGGTGGGCGTGTGCCGGGTGTCTTCTAACTTCAGAGACATTGCAGCATGCCTTGCAGAGCAGCACATGTGTGCCGCCTCCTCTAAGCCTCATGTAGTGACTGACAAGCATTCCACCCACCACTTTGTTTTCCTCAGTACAGTAGAACCCAGCACCCCATCCGCTTGCAAAGCCCCGTCATCTGCTTTGCCCAGGTAACCCCAATGTAGTCCGATGCTTTTGTTTTGGGATTTAACAACACCGCTTAGCCTAACGTTCAGAACAAACATCTTCCTGGGCAATTTTATTACTCACTGGTGCAAACCCACACTCAGGGCTTTAAGTGGACCGCATCTGGCAGTTCTAAAAAACAGGTGCCGAAGCGGGTCTCTATCGAGCTCTCCATTTTTTCCCTCACCCTCTGGGTGAAAACAAAATCTCAACTCTGCAGCAGTACCACCCTTTACTGCCTTTTAGATAACTTCAAAGAGACTTGTTATAGTTCTTTTACAGTCTCATCATTTCAGAACAGAAGTATTATCAATATGTATCTGCAACAATTCCATTGTTGTTGCTTATGTATCTTATGCAACTAACAGCCATTGACAAAGCTAATAGCCCTAGCTTGTTGTAGGTAATCTTACTTATTGTATTCTATATCTGGATTCAATCACAGAAGCAGCAAAATGCCAGTCAGGCAGCACACTTTGCTAAACACAGATTTTTCGCTTGCACGTTTTAATCCATGCCCTCAACTGCATCGGCCGCGCCTCTCTGAAAGACCCCCCAGTTTTTTCATCCCACTTAAAGCCCTGCTCACACTCACCTCTGCAGTCTCACTTTACATAACAAGTGTAACACAAGTCATTTTATTCTCTCTAAATAGCCTTTCCTTAAAACCCTCCCCCGCCACCAGATAATTTGGAACCGATCACACCGCCCTCTCATTGTGGAACGGAAGTCTCTACCTGGGCTCGCTCTCATACATCGTTACAAAATAGCAGATCAAATAATTCCCCGAAGGCCTCTAGAAAAACTACTCATACATCACACCACAGAATCTTGCTGATTTTAAAGCTCAGTAGGAGTAAAGACCGAACACTCCAAACAGTGAGGCAGATAGTGCAAGACGTGCCCAACTAATGTCGCCAAACTCGAACCACAAAAGGCCGAATACATCAAAACTTAAATTGCCTGCAGCAGTTCACTTATGCACACTTTTGCCGGTCAGATAATGAACTATTAGCCTACTCTCCTTTGTATTACAATATTTCCAAAGCTGAGAAATAATTCTGTCATCAAATAACCTTCTATTTTTTGTATTTGTTTAATTTTCACAGTTTTCAATAGCATCACCATAATCCAACTGGTACGTTAGACCAGTAACATTCTTCGGCACAAGAGTACACGTGAGATCATTCCACACGTTTCACGTAAGATTAGATTCGTATTCGTATAAATTCTTTATTTCGGCCAAAGGCCATACAAGATTTCATTATAATACATCATTCATAAAATAATCTAGAATATATCCAGCCGAATGTTACATGATTTCAGTAAAAGGATCAAACGATCACAATAAAACAGTTTCATTCAATAAAACCTTTTTTTTTTTTAAGTATACAAGGAATAGATGTCTAATTATTCATACAGTCCAAGGTAAGTTCCACGATCACAGATATCTTAATCTTTAGTACATCACAGTTTTAACCCGTTCTCTTCCTTATTGGACCCACTATAAACAAATATCTTGATATCGCAAATATAACGTGTGGTAGGGCACTTGCTGTCAATACCCTCAGCGCCTCTTGGTGTTTTCTAAATCCCAGCGAAGTGCATAGGAAGGAATGAAGGCCGTCGCCGACTGGATGAAGATCAGCCGCCTGAAGCTGAACTCGGACAAGACGGAGGTCCTCCTCCTCTGCTCCAACCCTTCAGCCGGGGACGACTCCTGGTGGCCGATGGCACTAGGGACAGCCCTGACACCCACAGACCACGCACGCAACCTGGGAATCATCCTAGACTCAACAATCTCAATGACCAAGCAAGGCAACGCCGTCTCCTCCTCCTGCTACAACACCCTCTGCATGCTCCGCAATATCTACAAATGGATCCCAATAGATACAAGAAAGACCGTAACCCAGGTCCTCGTCAGCAGCAGACTCGACTACGGTAACACCCTCTACGCGGGAGCCCCGACCAAGCTCATCAAACTACTACAACGCATCCAAAACTCCTCGGCACGACTGATCCTCGACGTACCACGCCACGGCCACATCACCCCCACCTGAGGGACCTGCACTGGCTCCCCGTCAGCAAGAGGATATCCTTCAAGCTCCTCACCCACGCACACAAGGCACTCCACAAGACCGGCCCAGCCTACCTCAACAGACTGCTCTCCTTCTACATCCCCAACCGCCAGCTACGCTCCGCCGACCTCTCACTGGCCACCGTCCCGTGCATCCGAAGAGCTACCACCGGTGGGAGATCCTTCTCCCACCTCGCTGCCAAAACATGGAACACCCTCCCACTGAGCCTACGACAGATCCAAGACCTGCTGACCTTCAGGAGAACACTCAAGACCTGGCTGTTCGATCAGTAGCGCCCCCCCCCCCGGCGCCTTGAGACCCTCACGAGTATGGAGTGCGCTTTACAAATGACTGATTGATTGATTGATAGTGGTCGGATCCATTTACTCCTTGCCCTGTCATACGCCGGGCAAAAAAACAGAATATGTGCAATGTATTCGGTGTTATTTATAGGCCCTAAAGTGCGTCTAGTGCATAGTACAGGAGCGATCTCCCAGATCTCCCCCCATCCCCCCCATCCCCCGGCTCTTGGTCTGTAGTAAGTTATATCTTCGCTAAGATTAGTTTCCAAGTGCAAACGAGCAGTTTACACAAACATTTCACGTGAAGTTAGAGGAGAGCAGGTGTGCTCGACATGTTTGCATTTTACATACGATTGTTTAACCACAATATATTCCAGGCCCGGTCTGATCGAAATAGCAGAGCACGTTTCGGTAGTTGAGGGCATAGCTCAAGAGACCGCGATTTTGCACGTTCGGCGTGACTGCAAATTGGAGAACTGGTTTTGCTGAACCTCGTGTGCTATTATTGCCCCTGGCACGACAATGTTCCTATAGACACATGAGCGATTTCCTGCTGTCAAGTATCTGTGCTCGTAGGCACTGTGACAGACTCTCAAATATTAGATTACCATTCAGAACTGCCTGTAAAACATATGGCTGTTAATCAAGTTATTTGGACAATTGTATTATAACTGCAGTTTGTCTAAACGTCTCACCTCACCTTCAAAACAATGCAAAGAGCCAGGTTTGCTTGCAGGGCCAGCTACTGTGCGAAAGGTGGAGTTGGTATTAGCATGTTTTTCTCGTTTCTTTGAGGTCCTAGTCTGGCTCTGCACACACACTGGAAAGTCCACTCACCTAACCTGTTCCGTATTGGGCTAGGTTACTTGACTAAAGAATGTACACGCACGCTCTGGAGCCGTGCCTTGCAGGGGTTCGAACTGTGTTTAAATAAAGGAATTCTTGTGAGTTTTGTGTAGTGAACGAGGTCGTGTTATGTTTGTTTTATACATAACGTAAATTGTTTCGGTAAATCTTGGACAAACATTTTCATTGTGCAAAAAAGCATACGACAGGTTTGCTTTATCAGTGCTTCCCTCTCTTATAACACAGCCAAAGCAGAGCAGCAGTGCAGGCCTCCCTGAAACCGACAAGGTACAGTACTGACCATAGGAATGTAGATCAGATACATACACCTGATATAGCACAGAGAGCAGCAGTGCAGCTTCCCTTACACAGGGCAGGCACAACTTGCATCTTTCACATGTGCAAGTATATACTCCAAGTAGCAGCAGTAGAATAGACTTCGGGCACATTGTACAAGAAGGGGCCCGTACAGGCAACTGCACCAACACTCATTCACAGTGATAAGTGAGAAGTTGAACAAGCTCTGGCACAGCCAACAGGTTTTGCCTATACGAAATCTTGTGGCTTTGTCAATGTTTTTTTTAGACATGCTGTACAACAGCATGAGCTGTTGTGCAACATGGCTTAAAGTAATGGAAAAAAAACATGATGTTGCCAGAGCTGACATCGTCATAGCGCTAATATTTTCTTCACTTTCAGCCATATTGCACATCAGCCTGCACTGCTATGCAGCATGTCTTAAAACAGTGTTAACCCAAATAGATCTTGCATGCAGCAAACCAACTGGGTTTTCCAATGCTTCTTTTTTTAATACCTTTAATACCCTTCAGCCTGCCATGCTGCTGTGCAACATGGCTAAATTGGCAAAGCCAATAGCTCACATAGGTGAAACCTACTGGCTTTGCCAGTGTTTGTATATAGCACTCCTCTGGTACCGGGCCTTTGTGATATCCAACACCATACCTTCATGACCACCAGAGAGCAAGCCTGGCCTACATCGTATAATTTGTATGTGCACTCCTCTGGTATTGAGATCATTTTTGGCACTATAATATCAAGTTACCACCAAAATATGCATTTGTTCTTTTTAAGATCTCGCTCAACTGTGCGTATCGCACGGAGGAGGAGCCAAGATGGCGACCGGGACGGCAGCGTAGATTCCCGGCTCCGTGAACCTCCGCATCCCGCACGGATATCCTGCATGAGATCCTTATTCTGCGCTACGGGATCGTGTTCGTAAACGAAAGTGGCAACCGATCGTGTGACCCTGAGGTTTCTGACTGCAGTACCGCCGGAGAAATCAGCGATTGAACTTTGCGGCCCGTGCGGTCCCGAAGCCGGGACCTCGAGTGGACGCCTTGGCCGGGCGGCAGTTTAACAACAGCGGCCTGTGGTGACTGGGTGGAGTCGGTCCGCCGGAGTGGTGCTCCCCTCGGCCTGCATTTTGCTGTGGTCGCTCCCCCCCTGCTGAGCGCTGCGGACCGAGGACATGCCCGGGTGTGCAATTCTCGGATTCTGTGGTGTTTGCCCCTGCCTTTGACGGTGAGCTGCCCGGACGCCGTCCCTGGTTCGGCCTGATCCTTGCGGGCTGCTCCCGGCTTTTTGCGGGAGCTGGTCCGTGGCGGAGACGACTATTGCCCGTGACCGCGCAACGGTTGAATCTGTTCCTCCCCCAGGATCCCTGTCTTCAGCGACGTGGACCTTGAGGCGTTGGTCCCGGGGTCCTGGCCCCAATACGAGTCGGGCCTTCCCAGCGGCCATTTTGTCACTATGCAGCCTACCATCCTGTCCGCTGGGACGCAGCGGGACTGGGGGTGTGTGACGGTCGGGAGTGTGGCAGAGCGATCGGAGAGAGCTGCTCTGGGGTACGGCGACCTCCTGGAGGCCCTTGGTGCCCTTCATTACTCCTTGGCTCATGGCGCCGGGGTCCTGGGGAGGAAGCTAGATGGTGTGGTATCAGCGTTGGGACAGTGGCGGCATGCTGGTCCACAAGTACACAGTGGCTTTCCACACTGCACACAGGAGGAAGATGTTGCGGCCCCCCCCGCGATTAGTGTACAGCCGGACACTCCGGACAGTATGCTACCGTGTGGTCGGCTAACTGTGGGCTTGATCTGCTCCGGAGGTATTGGACCTGAGCAGAAGATGGTGGCCTTGTCCCGTGCGCAATCTCCGGCGGCCCAGGGACGATTCCAGCAACGTGTGTCTCATTTGACTGCTTCAGCCTGTCTGGACCTTGTGTGCAGTGCAGATCCTGGGGCGGCACTGGAAAAGACGCCCCCCCATGAAGCGGTCCGTGCTGATGCTCAGAGACTTCCACCCCACCTGTGTGCGTCGCTTCCCGACTGTTTTTGGACACTCCTGTACTTTGGGACATCGGACATGGTGCTGGGTCGAGGGGCAGGCATGGGCAGAATCGCAAAGAGCGGTCAAGGCTGAGGCTGATCCTTCGGGAGTGGTCACCTAGTAGACAGGCGGACTCATGGTTGCGTGCTCTCATGGTTAGTCGCATAGTTGGTGCATAATGCTCCCCACTCCCCCCCTCCTTTTTTTGATATGATCAACTTGGTGCTGCTAATTGTTTGCTGTGGGGAGACTTCACCGTGCGGGAGGGAGAAGCCGGGGGTATGTTTTGAAGGCCCTCCTCCAGTTTATTACTTTCCCTCCGCCCCCCCGTCTGGGGGGGCTCTTTCTTACTCTTTTTTTTCTCTGTCTCTTCTATATTTCGGGTCTAGTTCCAGGGCGACAGGCACACTGCTGGGGGGTGGGGCCATACTCATTCGCAGAGGTGCAGGGTGGGGGGATGGGGGAGGGGACTCTTTAGTCTTTATCTCTTTTTCCATGGCCTCCTTTTTCTTCTCTGTTTCTTTTTGCTTGTTTTTCTGGGATCAGCGCGGTACACCTCTCTTATTGTGAATCGCTTGCTCTTAATGTGTGCCACAGTTTCCGGGGGGTTCGCTGGGCTTTAGGTACGGGGACCTGTAGGCGCAACTATCTTTGATATTTCTCCCCATCCGTACTTTCCCGCGTCTGCGCCATTGATTCAATGTATTGCTGCTTGCTGCTTGCGTCTCTTATCCTTGCCCCTTATCGCTGTTGGGAAACTGTTTGGCACCTGATCCTACTGTTTTGTTTTATTATAAAATGAAAAACCCTTTCTCTCCTGGTGTCCTACCTGAGCGGCTCATTGGCCGGACTATACTGTATTGTAGACTTTGCTCTCCGAGGTGCCGCCTGTGTTTACATGTGCTTTTATTGTTCTGATTGCTTAGCGGCCGGCCCCGGGGGGTTGTAGGCCCATACGTGTAAGTGATTGAAACGTCAATAAAGGTTTTTCAAAAAAAAAAAAAAAAAAACTGTGCGTATCGCAGACATTACACTAAGTCCATACCGCCTTGCTCAGACCAAGCTAAAAAAATACAATGTGATTCAAAAGTGTCATTTAAGCAATATCGAACATATATACACACCCATAGCTCATTAACCCCCTGAGCTGTTTTTACTGCATTGGAACCAGTGAGCTGCATCCACATACAGACTTCTGCAGCATTCATACTGATCACTAAGCTATTTTAGGGAACTGTGGACATCGTGACCATAAAGTTACACTGAGATCGCTGCAAGAGGCGCAATAACTCCTGCCTCAAACACAGGATTGGAAGAAGGAAAATAGGAAAAAGGCAAAGGCAGCAGGCTTGGGCGGACAGACTGCAGACACATGCATTCTTACAGGCTGCGTTTGTAAAAGTTAAAAAAAAAAAGTATACCTTGGGAAGCATTTAGTCAGTCGAAGGATACCGGCCGCAGGAAGCAGTGCTTGATCCAAGCTCCATGATATGGACGAAGACTCCAAGCCCAGGAGGAGGAAGCTGGAGGCCAGGAGAAACTCTGACTAAAAGGTTACAAGGAAACGAGACCCACATAGGAGCCCACTAATGGTAAGTAGAGATAAATAATGGGCGGGCTTTAAGCCCATTTTAAGATATATATTTTTTAAATACAATAGATTTTGCAAGCGCTGTGCAGGCGAAACCTAAAAAGGGTAACAGGAATGGCTTACATCGGTGGTATTTAACATTTTGACTTATGCGGGCCCGTCTAAATCACAACTGGAAGCCATAAAAATGCTTAAAATAAAAAGGGCACATTATGTGATCTCAGCGCATCTAATTTCCTCTGCATCAGCATGGTTAAATAAAAGAGCGTCAACAGACTGGTGTTAGACCAAGGTAATATTCACAAATCAATAGGTAATCATGTGAAATCAGAGCTCTCAGCTAAAATAGTAACTGGATTGACCTTGGCATCGGACACAGTGTAGCGATTGAGTCTGGTATGGAGAAAGCTGGAGGCCATGCATGTCCTTTATTTCAAAAGGTGACCAACAGTAATTGCATGAACGCTAGAAAAACAGGTGCCCATTATTCCAGCGCACATGCCTCCTAGTGGGAAGTAGTACTCTGCCTGTGGAAGTAGTTGCGCTTTGCTGAAAAGTGCTGGTGCCTTTTAGGTAGTCTACCTATGTACATATACATAGATTCCTGAGTGCTTAGGACATTGGCTTTCTAATTGTGCAGATGCACATGATTTTCTAGATCATAAGCAGTTCTAAAGTGCTTTTAGTCAGAAGCTTATTATTGCTAGCTCAGGTCGTAGCATGTTTGAATGCAAAATAGGCTGTGCACATTAATGCATGCTCCGTTATAAACTACTAATCCGCTTCTGACTGAAAACATTTTTTAAATGATTATTTCTTGTTAACATATCATCATTGGTTTTACTTATATAGCTGTCAAATGTATTGGGAGGCAATACAGTAGACTTTAAGTAATTATTGTCATTTGATCAAATAATTATCACCGTAGGAGGAACAGACTTTATAGAGTTATTTAGCACAATATGCTTATGATTATTGGTAGAAAATGGTTAATGGTGATATCAGTCAGCAGAACTCATAAATAGGCTCTACCGAGGGGGTCTGTAGACCATGGGCTAAGAACCACTGGCTTACATGGGTATATTCAAATCAAGATTATTAGCCCACCAAGTAATGTCGGTGACATAGCAGAGTCCTTATCATTTAACTGTAAGGCCCTGTGTTGGGAGATGTGGATACCTGTTTGCAGTGTCCAGGTACCTGCCAAACCACTTCTTTTATTTGTGATATCTAAAACATTTTCCCTTCAAGCAGTGAGCTCAGAAAACTCCACCCTACGCCTTGTCCTTGAGCAAATTTGGCTTCAGTGTATTTGCTGCCAGGTAGCCATGTTGTGCTGGATGCATCATTGAGTCACATTGGGTTGTAGCTGGTGAGGTTAGGATAGTCTATTGTTTAGGAAAGATTTTGTTTATAATAACTGGCTAGATCCTCTTATGGATCTGTTTGAAGCATAACATCTATGGATATGTGTAACAAAGGAACATACTGTTTGTCGTTCTCTTGGGGTGTACAGTTGTCCATTACTTATTTTCAGGTGGCTGTCTCAAGACATCTTTCACATTTTGTGGCTTTGATGCATTGCTGTATGCATGAAGGTGTGGTACATGTAAGTTAGTTTTTTCTGAATGGTCAACTTGATTCTGATAGAGTTGTGCTATTGAGAAGCAAGGCATTTCGCCAGCTAATTACTGGGAGTCATGCTGAGCGCATGACCGTGCCAGGGTTCGACCATAATGAGTACTGTGATGTGATATAGCTAAATTGCCTACTAAGATCTGTTGGATGTAGGATTCTATCTGGGAGAGAAGCAAAAGAAAAGGCAATGCAAGTTTCAAATCTCTGAATATATAGATCCAATAGTAGTCATCCATTCTGACCCAATACTTCAACAAATGTTGAATAACCTTATTTACGTAGTGAACATAACACATTTTAATTAAATAAACATGCATTCTTTGCAAAGCATAATGGTATATGACCCACATAAATAACAAGGTGTAGGGACTTCATCAAAAGAGTGCAACAGTTCAGGATTGGAGAATACATTTCTCACAAACTGCCCTTGGGGTGAACCCCAACTCACTCGCTAAAGCCAACCAGGCGAGGGCAATGTTACTGGCCTGTTTGGTTTTAATACTGTTTTCATTTTCTCTTTTAGACGTCTACCATGAACAGTTGAGAATATATTACTTGCTGGTGACCCCATTGTTAAAAATATAATTTAAAGTTTTAGGACAGAAGCATGAGAAAAGCTGTGGTTTTACTGTTAGTCCAAGAGAGCATGATAAGGGTCCATGCAGGTAAATCAATCTCGTGTTTTTTCAATTTGAGATGTAGTCAGCCATGCACAGAATTTTTACAGCATTTTGCGTACCTGATCCGAAACCATCTGGGGCATTTGTGTACCGATTTGTTCTGTGTAATTCCAGAAGTAAAAAGATGGGTTGTGAGGCAGATTAGGTCAACTGTTTCAGCACGCTGACTGCGTGTTTTTTTAATCAGCGGGCTTTTTTGTATTTCTGAATTATGCTTGTCTTTAGGAATTTAGTTGAATGACTACACTACACATGGCGAGATCTGTGGGGACTTAACCAAACAAACATTTTTAACATTGCCTTGAGCATAATAACTACAGCTAATACAAACGTTGAGTATTTTGAAAGAAAGATAACAAGCGAGCATATCAAGATATATGTCTAACACTGTGAATCCTCTATCTTTGCATTTCTTGTAAACTGCCATATTTTCCCAGTTCCTACACCTTTTTATCCCCCCACCTCACTGGATCATTTTGTGGCCCTTCTTTATGCTACCCCCCCCCTATCTTTGCTCTAACTGACCATCAAGTTGAGTCATTGCAAAATCCATTGCCAGAGTGTTTCTCTTGTATAACCAATTAACATCTTCCATAATCCACGTATAACAATGGTTGCTGGGCTAAACACTCCCATTCCAGTGTAACATTAGTTGTTTTTGTGATTATTAGCATCAAATTTGGTGAGGCTACCAAGTCAGAATTAATGCTTACATTTCGTGATGTCACCAGCCAATGATTAACTGAAAAGGCAGACTCCCTTTAAAGATCTGCCTGTCGCATCCAGAATCCACGTCGCCTTCCTCATCTTTGCCTACAAGATAACCTTGTTGCCAGTGGAATATAACTCTTTTGCATTTCACTTTGCTGTCAGATCTCTATTTGTTATGTCATGATACTGGGTATGTTTATAGTGTAGTAATTGCAAATTACTTGACCTCCTACTGGAGGAGAGTCATTCCTAAATCATATTTCATGTGGGCGTGTAGTTTGGATGGTGTGGGGTAACCTTTTGAAGGTGTCCCTTAAGGCGAGGTGGCCCTTGTGACCTTCCAACTTAACTCCTGTGTATGAATTGTGTAGTGTCATCTCTGTGTGGTGGTTCACAGTGATGGTTGTGGTTTTATGGCGCTCCATCTCATTCATGGCAGTTGATGGTTTTTTTTTTTAAATATATTTTTATTGTTTTTAAAGACAAACAAACAAAGCATTATATTTCAAAAATAGATTCAGCATCATATTATGAAAATAAAATACTCTCTAGAGAAATCTCCTGTTTCCAAATAGGCATTAGACATTATGGAAAATGCGGTCCACAACATACTGTCAATTCTCAAAGCTTCTCAATATCGATCGATGTCTCAGATAATAATGCCTCCGTCAATGCTATTCCAATGCAATTATCCATTTCTCTGGATATCAAAGAAAACGAAATGCAATCCCAGAATGTTCCAAGCTGAGGACAGTTCCACAGCATGTGCCCGAAATCCACTCCAACCGTACTACAGCGCGGACACATTGCTGAAGTCACATTAAAATATTCAATGCCAGTTGATGTTCACCTTTTTTAGTTTGTGGTTGTATTTCCTTAAATTGGCTTTGGTTTGCTGGTGGAAGTAGATGAGCAACTGTGGTGGCTATAGTGCCTGTTCTGGTTTGGGAGGTAGATGCCCTGGTGAGGAGTTAGCATTTAGTTGTGTTTATCTGTGTATTGAGTTCCTTAAATTAAATAAATAGATATTTTTAGGCTATATATAAATTGGTGTCCTGAGTGTCAAGTGTTGCCTTGCTGGTATTTGGTCCTGTCATTTGTATCTGTTTTTCTTGTTTTCCTATACCCTAATTTTAATTCTTAAAATTTGGGTCCTGTACATCTTTTCCATTAGAAATTCTAGAATTTGCAGATGTAATCCATAAGGTGGTTAAATGGTTGTAAGTTTGGTGCCAAATCGGTGCCGAAGAGGTGGTCAAGGATTCCTGTGGGGAGTTCTTAAGTCCGTTAATTAATTTTTTTCTAATTTATTAACTCAAGGTGGGCTTTGAAAATGTATTAATATTACCATGTGCTGGAGTTGTATGGACTGAAGGTTTGTAGAAATCTGCAGTAATTACATATTTGAGTTGGACTGAGTGTGTTCGTAGTCTTGTGTGTTGTTGTATTTGTGGATAGGGTGTGGTGTATGATGGGTAGAGAGAGCCATAGAAGAGACGAAAACATACCACATACAAATAATATGACCATTGCAGTATTACATTGCTTATAGGAAGAATAGCTCCTGTAGAATATCAACAATGAATGAATGTCTGGATTCCTAAAGCGCATTGCTACTCCTAGCAGTGTCTCGGCGGTAAATGGAAAGTCCGAGTCAGAGAGTATGAAAAAACCCATTAAAGAGTAAAAAGCCAGGTCTTAAGTTGCTTTCTAAAAGGCAGTTCATTGCCCACTTGGCATAGTTCAGCTGGCAAACTGTTCCACGTTTGAAGACCCAGTGGAGGGATAAGGATCTACCTCTGGTTTTTGCTTGCTTTACCCATGGAACTTTGGCATAATGGCCACAGATTTCTGAGGGGAGAGTAGAATTGAAACCTGGAGGCCAGGTATTTTTGACCAGCCTGATACAGAGCCCTGTGCATAAGGGTCAAGGTCTTAAACATGGTCCTTTTTTTTAACAGGAAGCCAGTGCAGGTTCTTCAAATGAGAAGAAATAGAGGCTCACCTGGGTAATTGAAGAGCCAGACAGGCTGATGCATTCTGTACAGTTTGTAATTTCTGCAGGAAGTATTGTGGGAGTCCTCCATATAGGGCATTGTGCATAGTCCAATCTTGACACCACCAGAGCCAGGAAAACGATAATCCTTGCGGGCAAGGAAAGGATTTTCCGAAATATTTTGACCGTTCTCATACCAAAGCATGTGCTAACTACCGTATTTATTTGAATTTGTAGAGTTTTCTGTTTGTCAATGTGTCTTATACCATGTTCTGAGGAGGGAGAAAACAAATAATACTTTAGTTCTTCCAGCATCCTAGGGCATAAACAAAGGAGATGAGGACGCAATTCTTCTTTATAGCCACACAAGCTGCAGGTCTCAGTTCTATTGGAAAAGAGGGCCAATTATATCAAAATTTTGCATAGGAAACCAACTAAACCGTAACATATTAAGAATAATATACCTGCCTTAGTTGAATAGTGAATTTAGGAGATAATCGTGTTTGTTTAGCCTCCTATATGAAGAGAGTACATATCAGAAATGTTTTTGCTAGCAAGGTAATCTGTATCATTCACCTTCACTAGTTCAGTTCTTAAGCTTCCCTATTGCTCTGAAGTTCTGATGTGGTGTTTTTGGAGTGTTGTGGTTTACTGATTATCAAATGATGGTATGTAGTCGGCTTTTCCGTTATGAATTGTAGATTATATTGTGTGATGTCTAGGGGCATATGTCCAAGGAAGTGTGATGGGGTGCAGAGTTTGAAGGGAGGGTGTGTGGGTGAGATGGTGGTTTATTGACATGGTAATGAGAGTGATGTAATGATTGTCAAGATATAGAAAAGGTGACTAAATAGGCGGGCAGGGGTGATGGAAAATGGTTGGAAGAGGGGTGTGGTAGTGAGGTTGGGGAGAGGAAGCAGTGGAGAGAAGGGTCTGTTTTTGCAGGATGTATAGAGGACTGGGGTTAGGAAAAGGTGAGAATATGCCAAGTGGAGGGACAGTGGGTACGGTGTGGCATAGGAACAAAGAGAGGCTGGGAGAGGCCTTGGCCTGTTTAAAGCAGAAGAGGTGATGTTTTATAGTTTGGGTTCAAGGTAGGACCTTTGTTTAGGCTGGATGGGAACTGTAGCAAGTGGGTCACATTGTCCTGGATGGAAAAGTGAGGGCCGAGGGAACAAGAGAGGTTGGAGGGCAGAGAGGCTATTATGGAGCAGAGAAGTAAAGAGTAGTTGTTGTATAATGGTTTAAAAAGGGAGAAATGATGGTGGAAAAGTGCACAGGAGACAGATGAATTTGGGTGAGTCTTGGTAGGGAAAAACGTAAGGGTATGAGATAGTAGGGTGTGAGAGGTAGTGCAAAGGAAAAGTAGGGAATAGGTGTCGGAGAGAGATAGTGTACAGATAGGTAGATAGTAACTAAGAAGCCGAACAAGCGAGGGAAATTGGAGGAGTGATGGTCAGGGGTGAAGCTAGCTTGTCAAAGGAGGAACAGAGGAGGTGGAGTATCCGATTGAAGAGAGGAAGGGCGAAAGGACATGAGTGTAGAGATGGGAAGGAAGAGGGAGAGGGGCAGAGAAAGAGACCGGTGATGGAAGGGGGAGGGTGGGAGCTGATAGGAACTGAATACGGGGAGAAAGCAGTGGGAGTTGTTGCGAGAGACCAGGTGACAAGACTGCTGAACCAGGTGGAAAGTGGTGGAAGGAGAAGATGAAACAAGCATTGGCATATCCAATAGGTCGCGCCTTTGGGACCTTATAAGTGGTTAGCCATTTTAGTTGTGGCTGCTTTGGATTGTAAAGTGTTTTTTCCTCAATCTGAGTGGTACTGTTTGGATTTATCCGCTCAGTGTGAATGCGTTACATTGGATGCGTTGGGGAAGCTAATGGCTGCTGTGCACTTTAAAGAATGCTCTTACTGGTGTTTTTTTGATCACGTGGGCTCCCACGCAGCAGAACGCCTTCGTTTGTCCTGCCTTCATTGTTTCATAGCTGCGAGCGCTCATCCATGAAGGGAATCGCGCCCTAAGTTTGTGACGCGTTACGCTGTAGACACAAGCTCTATTTCCCTGAATAATCACGTCGGCACGCTTCACGTACTGCAGGTAGTTTTCCATCTGGTTTTACTTTGTTGCCTGTTGCCACGGTGACAGGCACACAGATTTACTTGTCTTTATCTGCACGGTGAGTCTCACCTGGTGCTTGCTTTTTGGTTGTTACAATGAAAGGCACACCACTGTACTGTAGGAGCAGCAGCTTCTGGAAGCAAGGTTTTTAAGTCGTTCCTCACGGTGATAGTGATACACACACCATTTATGAGCTTAAGTTTTGGTGATTTTGTTTGCTCGTTTGTTTTAGCAATGTTGACTTTAAGGTATTGCCTATGCCAATGCTTGTTTACTTTTATGGTTTCTGTATAGTGCCAAGTGGTGAGCCCGGTTACCTTGCTTGATTTATTTTGTCTAGTTATAAAACAATAAGTGACGTACATGGTACAGGAATTTTCGTTAGCTATAGTTGCCAGGATGTTTCACCCTGAAAGAAAACAAGCGCAGACAAGCGTGACCGCGATGGGTTAGTTAGTAACCCCATCCTCTAATGTAGCTGGCACACTGAGCACCGCTGCTCGCGCCCGAGACCCATAGGAGTAAACATTTTCAGAAAAGGCGGGACATACCCCCCCCCCCCCCGCCTTTGGCCATTCATGTGCTTTCGTTTTTGAAAGCCACACGCAAAGGCCAATGGAATGTGTGGGAGGAGTCCGACCCACACAGAGAAGTCTCTTGAAAGTCTGGAGTGATTCCAAGAGGCCCTCTCCTAGAGCAGCGCATGCGCGCTGCTCTAGGCTCGACCTAAAAAGGGGAGTGATGGAGGGGGTTATGAAAGTGAGAGGGATTGACAGGGGGCATGCTACAATATGGGATGCATAATGTGTTGTGAGTTCTGGATGTTACATTGTCCTAGTGTGAGGGATTTGATATGATTATCATTGTGAGGTTTCCGGTGCATGTGAATGGGATAGTTTGGGATTGAAGTAGTTGAGTCAGGGGAAGGGAATGAGGAAGCATCAATAGAGAGCAAAGGGTGAGAAGATGGGGAGACCGAGGGAGTGGAGATGGAGAAAGGAGGTGATCGTAGTTCATTACAATGAAGAGAAGCATGGTTTATCGTGGAACACACTGACAAAAAGTATGTTAGGTAAGAGTGATTCGAAGCAGAGAAGAGATCCTAAGGTCGCCATCACAAAACCATTTCTCTCTCCCCTCCCACACGTTCAAGTGGGTTTTCTTTGATTGACTAGTTTCAGAATGCATCCATCATCTTCATCTTTACCTGCTGAATAGTCTGTGTTGTCAGTAAATGTCACTGATCTCCACTTGTCACCGTGCTCACAGGCCTCTGCAAGAACCTTGTTCTACCTCAACGAGCTCATCCCTTCTGCAAGCATCTGATGAACTGACTACTCTTTCATGGACTCTGCTCTGGGACATGGCCACCTTCATACTCACCATTTCAGCCATTGGGGTTTCTTTGTGACGCTAAGTAAAAGAACCCTAAAAAATTGAAACATTTGTCTACATTTCTATGGGAATATCCAAACCGTTAGGCCATTGTGTAACCAGAAATCAATCAGTTTCAAGCACAGGATGAATAGCGGTGAGTTTGAGGTGTGTATCCTGTACCTCAGGGCCTAGCTACCAAGTCTAGCATTCTAGTCTGTAGGTAATTAAAAGATTGTTTCCAGTATGATTCACACTTTACATCCACCTGATTTGATCTTACTCAAACTTTTTACACGTGGTTGCCTCATGGTGACGTTTGGTTATTCCTCACTTAAAACATTAGTAATAAAAATAAAAGTTACGTGATAAAAAAATAACTCTTGATTGAAACTCTCCACAGCGAGCAATCTTATTTTAATAAAGCTCCTGGTGACTTTTTTTTTTCAATAATGGGAAAGTGCAGAGATATAGTGGCGAATTACATATGGGTTTGTAGTACCAAGTGTCACTTTAAAGTTGCAGAATGTTATCCTAACCCCCTTCTTCTTAACATTATCTAGGAAGATAGTAATCTGCTGGGGAGAATGGAAAGTGTTCACAAATTATGCCAGATTATGCAGGTTTAACCTCTGCACGGACAGAAAGCACACTCTATTCCTATGTTCTGTTGGGACAGAAGGACAAGGGATTGTGGAAAATCCATCAGACTTTGGTATTGAAGAGGAAATGACTCTGAATGAGTTTGAGGTAGCCATCAGAAAACAGGATTTACACTATCTGCCCTGTGTGATCCCAGTTTTGGAGCATGCATATTTTGTAGTAAGGGCGGATCAATCAGTGAAGAACTATAAAGCAAGCTAAATTAGCATTAGGTTGCAAGTTTGGAGCAACAGGGTAAGAAAGGATTTGGGACCAACTTGTGTTAATGTTGGACAGTGATCAGATCTGCGAGGATCTATGGATGAACGTCAAGCAGTCATTAGAAGCAGTGACCTCTGTTGCTAAGAGAGTAGAGCACATGTTAAATTATGTGGGAGAATTGCGTGTGAATAGAGAAGTGAACACTATACACAGGTAGATACATATGAAACTGTGTTGTGAATCAAAAAAATGAAGGATCGAAATCTGGCAATGGGTTTAAGGGTAAGTGTTATCGCTGCAGGTGGGTAGGGCACAAAGCAAATGCCAAGGAGTGCCCTACTTTGAACTCTATGCAATAATTGCAAAAGAAGGATGAATAATAAGAAGGACGCCACGCTTCTCCCTTCGTAGAGGAAGAGAACAAATCAAATGTATAAACAGAGAACAAATTAACTAGAACTATGAAGGATGAAAGAAAAGACGGTTTAGCTAAATTAGTTATACAACACCACCATATAGGATTAACACAGAACGAAATTGTGAAGATAGCAAGGTTTCCCAACAACGTTGAACTCCTTCTGCATACATCATTCTCATCACAATTGGCTTTCTTATAGATGCATCAAAAAAACGGCCCCTTAGGCAAAATATCTACTGTGCAATATTTTTCTGCAAATACTTTTCAATGTCCTCTATCGTGAGGTGTTATTTCTAGGTGAGATGCGGCGCAACGCATATACAGTTGCCCTGCTAATAGTTCGCCTAATAAAAAATGATCCATTGGCTAGGTCAGTGGTTGTTTTCTACTTTTTTTGCTAGAAAAAACTAATGCTGTGATAAAATCCTGTTCTATGGTGCTTTCTGGCCCCTTTTATTTTGCCTTCACAATCCAGTCCTGCACTTCTGCACTTGAATTTTCTTCCCAGTCCACACCTATTTACTTATTTTGATACTCTTTCTTGTCTTCTTTTCCATGTGGCAAACCAATCCCATCTAAAAAGACCTGGTGCCCTCGTAGTGCTGTATTGCGATGGCACCACCACTGGGCAAGAGGTACAGCACTTGTCCAGCATTGTGTCCCACTTGCTTAAAAGTCTCCTTGGCTAAAGTCTTAACCAAGAGGTGGGTGTGGTATTTCTCGTGATGCACCTGAGAAAAGTGTGTGAAAGAAGGACTGTAACACGCCACTCCCAGGACAATATATATATGTGAAATAGGCATTCATCTTCAGAAGGGGCTGTTCATTGACATTTAGGTCGTGTGAAGAGTGGAATTTACTTTCTTAAGCAAATAAGACTCCCCAAGGCATTGAACTCTTAACCATACAGCCCGGAGGACCAGCCTGACAAGTGACTTTTAATCTTTCTTGTCTTTACAGATGTGTAGCTGACCATGTGATCCCTTACTATATCTCATTTTGTCGAAAAGAGTAGGAGGGAAGTTGAGTACATGGGACATTTGTTTTCTTTCACAATTCAGATTACTTTGTATGTTTACTAGAGGGAACGTATTTGGGAAATCACTACTGAGCAACATTACTTTGTTTAAAAGAAACCAGAAAAAGAACAGTGAAGTTTTGTACAACTATGTATGTTGTATCCAGGATTTCACCCAATTTGCCAGACCTTCATTTAGTACTTTGGGGTTTGTGATTTTTAAATTGAGGAATTTTGATGGAGGTACACTTTTTTTTTTTTTGCAGAGGAGGACAGCAGTGTCTTTAGACTAATGAATGTTAATATCATTCAGTAAATAATATTGAAACAATATAAACTATATGGATTTTGGCATACATGATGACTGCAACTACCTAGCACTACAAAACATTTATTGGGGTACTTTGTGAAGTGATTAACTTTGTTATTTATTATATGAAAGAAATCGTGGATGGAAAGCATTCCCATTCCACCGAGCTCCTCTCTTTACTTTTAAAATCCGTAAAATATACTCTCTTCTTTAAGGATAGCTGGTTTGTAGGCTTCATGAGAGAATTGTTATATAGCTTGCTCATTTGTCCACACTCGGCATGTTGATGTCCCACAAAGTACGAGCCTGTTATGCAAGTTGAAGTTTTGTGGTAGCCGTAGTCTTACAAGTGCTGTAAGCTTTAGAATTTACAATCGACAGTTTGCTAAAGCTTTGTGTATCGCCACAACAGCTGAAGCCACCGTAGATTTTGAGTGATTTTACTGTAGCCATGTTAGTAACAATCAAAGGCATCCAGCACCTTTCTGAATCGTTAGTAATTTAGCATCATATTGGTAAGGTCTGGCAATATCTGATTAGTAGGCAGCACAACCAAATAACAAATATATATGGTCTTAAAATATGCATGCGTGTGTGTCTGCATGCTCGCATATTTGTTTGTTCATATATGGGCCACTTTATTCTCACGTGGAAGTTTTCTCCTCATTTACCCATCCACAGTGGGCTCTGTGAAGATCTCTGTTATCCTCTTTTTGCAAAGTTTGACCTGGCCCAGTCCTGTGTTCCTTCATTGATTCAGTCCTTGGACGTGCTCCTGGTTTTCAGTGCTCTTTGAAGATCTAATTTAGAGCTACTTTTTTAGTCGTTACCAGCCTGCAGTCTGCTAAAGTAGTGTTCTTGTAGTGGTTAGTTTGGTTGTCAAATTGGAGAGTTTTCATATGTGAGTAACCCTACTTTCATTTTTTTCTTCAAGGACAGCTACTTTGTCTCGACTTCTTTCATCCCACCTTAATAAAGGCATTTTTCTCCCACTTTCTATCATAGGAATCCTCGCCCAGTTGTACAGACTCCGTACAGTCCTTGAATGTGAGAATGACATGCAGGATATATTTTGACCACACCAGGTTCTTTAAAGAATCTGACTCCTTTGCCACTTTCTTGCTAGGCACAAGAAACCTCCCTTGTCAAGACTGTACTTTGGCAGGTGACTGCGATAACGATTCCCTTGTTGGTTCAGGTTTAGCAACAAGTGAACATGTTGCATCTTAAGCTGCATGCAAGGGTTATCAGTGAGCGAAATTTGCTGTTTGCTGGGTGGCCACCTCTCCTCAACAGTCACCTTTATCAGACATTACAGTATTGATGCAGAGTTTGATGGCAGTCATTGGGCAAGTTGAGGTTTGAGTTGTCTGTTACATGCAGTTGCCATTGACATTCCCCAGTGTTGCATATTCAGCACATTGTAAATGATAGTTGGTGTCGAGAACTATTGGCATCCACCCAGGACAGTTCCTATTATGCCCCAGTAGCGTAACAATAACCCCTGCAGTGTGGGGACCCCCTGAGCTGCCAGGGGCCCCCTCTGGTACTGTGTATAGACCGCTGGGCTGAGACCTCCTGACTGGGTCAGGAGCGTGGGGACCCCTCAAGTTTTGTTATGCCACGGCTATTCACATGCTTGATGAGAGCACAGTGATGCGGCATCCAACAAGAACCCAAAATGTACTACACCATGCAATATAATCTCTTTATGGGTGAAGGCCGCCACCTGACTAGGTGGATAGCCAGCTCCTTGCGCTTCCATGCCACTACACCACTAACCCGGCTGCAACAACACTGGGATGCGGACCTCAGCAGATCCTTCACTGACAAAGAATGGCACGCGCTCTGGAATAGCCCGCTCTAGTATCCGCAACGCTCAATTTATGGTTGATGCAATAGCAAAGCTAAAATATAAAAGCAGTGATCCCTCAAGGCTCTATCTTCTCACCTATGCTTTTCAACATCTATGTGAAGTCATTACTGGCACTGATCAATCAGTTTCATCTCGCATGCTGTAACTATTCAGATGACACACAAATACTCTTAAAACTGGAAAGCCCCAAAGAAATTGGAAACTGATATTTTCATTTGCCTCAGAGCCGTGGATCAGTGGATGACATGGAGCTATGTCAAATTGAATGCTTCCAAAAGAGAAATACTCACATGTTGTGCTTGGAAAAATTATGAACCACTAGCTGCCTGATGATCTGGGAATACCACTTAAAGTATTTAAGGAAGTAAAAAACCTCGGAATTACCATGGACTTCAAGCTATCAATGAATGCCCAAGTGGACAAACTAGCAAGATTCAGCTTCATTACTGTAAAAACTCTGAGATGCATTTTCCCCCTCCTGGGATTTCCACACAAGGTCCAGGCTACTATCTCTCTTCTGTCAAAACTCTATTACGCCAATCGCCTCTACCACGGATCATCTGTAACAACTATGAAAAGACTATAACGGATTCGGAACTCTGCTGCTAGATTACTCTTTCTTATAAAGCCACAAGCCAAAGCCAAACAACCCCCCCCATAGTCCCCAGCTGGGCCTTCTCTCTGGAGGTCTGGACTCCATCTGAAAGCAAGGCACTCCACTGTGAAGACTCCAAAGGCTTGCACAAATGCCTAATAGCCACTGCCTTGGTTGGGCTTTTGACAGATCTGCATGCTAATACGCGAGAAACAGACAATACCCCCAACTAAGCGTCTATGATGGCCCATCGCTGAAGATGACCTGACTCTGCTACACACCACAGCTGGCAGGATGCATCCCTCCCACCACACTGGTCACCACACTGACCATGAAGCCACCTGGTTACCTCTGTCCCTTGAAGACAGGTGCGGGCCAACCCTGGATAAAGTTGTTGTATTCGTTTGATTGTTCTTAACATTGCAGAGTCAAGTATCCTTGCTACACTCTCCCACACGGACATTCTGTTCTACTGGCACACTCACAATTAGTTTCCTGTTTCTATTATATAACACACTTTTGTCTCTCTTCTTTACTTTCCTCCGTACCCTCTGTTGCTTGGCGACAAGCCATGATAACATCGGAAATGTATGACTAGGATGAGCACTGGTTTATGCAATGTTTCTTGTACTTCACAAAATGCTAATAAAAATGAGTAAAAATAATATCCGTGTCAAGAACTACTTCCTACATTCTTGTGACAGAAGGACTGGTGGCTGGTATTGCTTATTGGTATTTTTCATTGCAGTATATCCAGATCTTCCTTGACCCACTTGTTCATTTGGTCTGGCAGTTGAATGATTGATCATGTCGTTTCTTTTCTTCAAGGGTAATATAGATAAGAGTTTGTATTGCAGGGTGACCCCCTTATGCCCTCCCAGGAATAGCAGAGGATCTAATTTGAATGCATTTTGTTTTAGAAACCATAAAGTATCAATGTAGCTTAAATAATTCCTGTTAATAAAAAAGGATCTCCTCTGCTACCAGAGAATTATAGACCCATGAGCTTGATTGATGTGATGCAGAAAGTCTTCTCAAGGGTTAGTTTGGAACAACTTCATGAGTGGGTGGAGGATAATAGTGTACTCAGGCTCCAACTCCTATATTGGAAAACAGTTGTATTAGAGGGTGGGAGCCTCTATCTAATATTCATAGACCTAAAGTCAGCTTTTCACTTCGTTCCGAGAGCTAAACTTTGGTCTGTAAGGATTGACTTGGGGAGGGGGGGGGTCCTTTTTACCTCTGCCATATTATCAGAACGCTACATGAGAAGAACTTTGTGCAAGTTTGCTGTGGGAAACTGGGGTAGCTTTCAGAACCTTTCCCAGTGAGCCGGGGAGTATGCCAGGGTTGCTTGCTGGCTCCTACCTTATGTTGTCTATATAAATAGCTTGTTGGACTCATTAAATGTGGTTAGACACAATGATGCTCCCAAGATTGCCTTGACCTAAGTTCCAGCGCTGTTTGTCGACGATACCCTTCTTTTATCTAAATCTCCAAAGGGTATGCAAAAGATTTTAAACGGGTTCAGCTCATTTTGTAAGAAATTAATGTCGCTAAAACAAAATCTATGGTGTGTAATCTCTCGCATTCTACATGGCCCAATCCCTCTCTGAATGGAATCCCCCTCGAGAGGGTCTCCCCCTTTAAATATTTAGGGCTTACCTTTAATGAGCATATGGATTGGTCTTTCCATTTTGGGAAACAAAGGCTGAAACTTGCACAGATTACAGGTGGTCTTGCTAGGCTGCATGAGGGCTCTTTTTTCAACCCTAGAGGTTCCACGGTCGAGAGCTAAAAAACCCAAGCCTTAGGGGCCATCACCTATGGGGCAGAGTATTGGGGCATAAATCTGTGAAAGAAATAATGCTGGTGGAAAATAAATTTATTAGACAGCTAGTGAGTCTTCCCCTTAGTACTTCAATAGTCCCGCTTCATCTTGATGTAGGAATTAAGCCCATCTCAGAGGGAATTGGCTGAAGACCGCTGCTCTTTTGGAGGAGACTTTGGGTCACCCCATTGCTTATATCATATAGACTTACACTGAAGGAGATATTCAAACTACCAGGGGCCAAAAGAGTACTATGGCTTTCCTATATTGGGAATAATCTGACCAGAATTGGCTTAGTGGACTTAAGGTGCAACCATGCAACAGTATCCTTTCTAATATTGAGGAAGGGGCTTGTGAATCGGTACAAGAGGTATAAATTTGCCTCTGTGATGACGTATAAAACTTTGCGCACTCCGACAGAAAGATTCATTTGGATCAAAGACATTTATATACCTGAGGCTTTCCTCGATGAAATCCATACAGTATTGGTCAGAAAACTCTATATACAGTTTAGGCATGGATTACATCCCTTGGCGCTCTTTTACCAACTCTTGGAGAGGGCACCTAAACCAGAAATGCCCATATTTTGGTGCATCAGAAGAAACCGAGGCACATGCCCTCTTAACTGTCCAGCTTATAAAAAATATAGGTCTAAAAGGTTAGTGGAGATTTATATGAATGTAGGGACTTCCAGCTGCCAAATGCCTATTAGAGTTTTAAAATGAGATACCCATCAGCCAATAATCTTTGCTGTTTCAAGGTATTTGTTTGCCATTTGATGTGTAAGGAAAATGTTTATATGAATAACCTTTTATGACCATGAGTGACCATACCCACTAGCTGGATGTCCTGACTAACATAAAAACCAGATGCCATGATACCGACACTAGGATCTCGTACCAG
Source organism: Triturus cristatus (assembly GCF_964204655.1). NCBI lineage: Eukaryota > Metazoa > Chordata > Amphibia > Caudata > Salamandridae > Triturus > Triturus cristatus. The sequence goes on along the minus strand of NC_140582.1, from coordinate 709,848,414 downwards.
GCTAGTCTAAGTAAATATAATCAACTGTAGTGAAGGCAGCCAACAGAAATCTGGTAGAGAATTACTTTGAAACACTTTGTGTAAATAAACGGTGGCTTGAAGAGGGTCATAAAACTGCAGCGTGGAAGCGCTGGGACTACCAGAGAATCGATGCCGTGAGAAGGGGCACCTCCAACTCTAAGCTGGTGTGTGGAACTGCGAAGTGTTGGCGCCAGAAGACCCGTCCCGGGAATTCAGGGAAGCGTGTCAGTGAGGGCCCCCAGGCTTGCTGAAACTGCAGCCCAGTGACCATCGCCTCCCGCAGGAAGGGAAGTTAATTTAGGGGGCAGTTTGATAGCTCGTACTACGTGTTACCTGACCCTGTCATGGCTGCTGTCATGAACCTCGCCACAGTCTTGACCTGCCTGGCCCCCTGCCGTTCGCCTGCTGGAGACAAATGAGTTGTCTGTTTCTCAGTCCCTCTTCCCAGGAAGATGTCCTTCTAGCTTTGACCAGAAGTCCACCATAAAGAATGGATATTTCAAGATCAATTACGCCTGAACCTAAAATGGCCACCACCCATGAGGATTAATCTCACTATACAAGATCCGTGATCTAGATTACCACTACGTTTGCAGAGAGTGAGCTCTAACGCTTAAGGTCTCTCTTATTTTACCTTAACTGACAAATCCCTTACAGCTGGCCATAACCAAATATTCTTCAGCATTCCTCAGGGCTCCTGGACTAAAGGGGATAACAGCCTTTATCTCTGTCAGTGGTAATCTGAATACTGCATCCTTGGTCTCCTTTCTGTTAAGACACAGCAACTGATCTCAACACATTTTCTCTGCACAGCATATCTGCATAATAGAAAAAGAAAAAAATGATGCACACTGGCGCTCGTCCATCCACGGCTTGCTTCAGGGAAAACCATGGCTGATAAAGAGACCTAAACAGGGAACAAACGTACCAAAGCGGAACCCCTGCTACCTGACTACCCAATGAAGAACTAAGGCGAAGGTACCAGCACAATGGTCATGATACTCAGGAAACTGGAAATGGTCCACGACCTAGCGAAATCTACCAAGCTTAACACGGATCTTCCTTGTCGAACTCTTCAACTCATGGACTCCCTCCCTTTGTCCTCCCTGACCCTTGCCTTTAGTGGATCCTGTCTTTTTCTGGTCCTCCCTGACCCTTGCCTTTAGTGGATCCTGTCTTTTTCTGGATCGCTAATTTATCTGGTTATTGTAGGTGTTATTTTTCTGTAATTAATGCAATTTTCTTTTGCCGTTTGTTGACCTGCCAGTTCCGACCCTCCTCCTAGCCCCCTGTCCCTTGTTGCTCTTTGACTAAGATCTCATATTTTTACTCTGGAATCTCAGTGAACCCTCTGAGAGAGTCCATAGCGTCAAGGGAACCACGCACAGCTGAGGCATGGCATGGCGCCCCTTACCAAAGCACTCCCTCTCCCATTGTTGGGGAAGGATCCAGTAGGTAAACACCCTCCCCCCCCCCCTCTTTTCATGCTCTCTCTCACCCTCCCCTACCGCTTTATCTCTTTCATTCTTTGTCTACTTCCTCTGCTCCTATCCACTCCCACCTTAATCTCTCCCCTTGCCTGCTACGCCCCCTAGCCCCCTGTCTCTTGTGCCCTTTAACTAAGCACTCCTTCTCCCCTTGTTGGGGAAAGATCCAACTACTTATACTCTGGAGTCTCAGTGATCCCTCTGAGAGAGTCCACAGCGCTAAGGGAGCCACACACAGTTGAGGCATGGAATGGCACCCCTTACCAAAGCACTCCCTCTCCCCTTTTTGGGGAAGGATCCAGTAGGTAGGCCTTGGAGTCTCAGAACCCCCTCTGAGAGAGAGTCCACTGTGTAAAGGGAGCCTCTCGCATCTGAGTTAGGGGAATGATACCACTTCCCCTGGGATCACAGCTTACTGGACTTTGGACGCAGCTTTTACTCGTCTACCGGTTTGTGCCACCATCACCCTCCCCCTCTTCTTTCATGCTGTGTCTCTTGCCCTCCTTCATTCGCAGTCTACTTCCCCATCTCCTACCCCCTCCCCCCTTAATCGCTCCCCATGCCTGCTTTTTCCCCTTACGTATATGCCCTTATTGTTTGTCTCGACTGAATATGTAACTATGTAGCTATGCTCTAATAACTGTGTAACCTTTGTAACGATGTAACCTGCAACTATGGTCTGATACTCATGTAAAGCGTTCTGATACTTCCGGGTTTAGCCAGCGCTATATAAAAACCTTTCAAATAAACTGATGGCGGTGCCTTTTCTTGTCTTGGAACTAGATGAATTTGTTCAAGCCTAATATGTGATGTCTATGTATTGTACTTTACTAAGATGTTTTCTGATTTTTAACTATTTTATGTCTTTGAATTGGTATTTTTTTATATTGTATGTAATTTTGTATAGTGTTTAAAATGTACTTTTAGGGCCTTTTGAGCGAAATAAAGATGATGAGTATTGTGGCTGTGGGGCTCTCCAGCTTAAGATATAATTTTCTAACTATAGCGTCACTTTGACTATTGTTTTTTTAGTGAATTTCTAGGGTGTTTTTTTAACATAAAGTAATATTATATTGCTATACATAAAGCCAGCTCTGCACCACGCATGGTCTTTGGCCGTGCACTGCGGGGGATTGGCTTGTGGCCTGGCCCTGCTGCCAACCGTTCGCAGGCCGCCAGCTCCCTGCCAGGGAAGGGGGTTACGCGGCCCTCCCTCCCCAAGTCACTGTTGGTCACGGGAAACTTTTATATTAGGGGGAGGGGGGTGCACTGCTCCCACCCGAGCACAAATGGGCCCCAGGGATTCCATCCCCCAGGGTCAAACATATTTTCATTAGGGAGGGGGCATGTGGCTCCCCTTCCGAGTCCAAATGGGCTCTGTGAACACCATCCTCCGGGACCATAACAAAATCATAGGGGGCAACTTGCATCACCCCATCCCCTCAGGTCTTGAGGCCTCAGGGACCCCATCCCTGTGGCCAAAACACTTCTTTTAGGGAATGCCAGTGCTTGCACCCCTCTCCAACCCCAAATGGGCCTCAGGGACCCCAGGGCCAAATTCTAAGTGTAGGGAAGGGGGGCATGTAATCCCCCCCCCCCCCCCCCCCCCCCCCCCAGAGCCTAAAGAGGCCCCAGGAACCACTTCCCTGGGCCAAAAGCTATTATTTTAGGGGAGGGAGACGCGTGACCCTGTCCCGACCTCAAATGGGCTTCGGGGACCCTGGCTCAAAGACTAATAGGGGAGGGGGCACGTTGCCCCCCTCCCCAAGCCTTACTATGCCTGGGGACCCCATCTTCCTGGGCTAAACATGAGCCCAAATGGGCCCCAGGACGCTATCCCCCGGGGCCAAAGATTTATTATAGGGGAGGGTGCTTAACCCCCTTCCCAAGCCTTCTTAGGCCCAGAAGACCCTATCCCTTGGAGCTGAATTCCATTGTTAAGCAGAGGTGTGCGACCCCCCTCTCCTCCCCACCCAAGCCTTTTTAGGCCGCGGGGACAGCATTCCCTGTGGCTTAATGGCATTATTAAGGAGAGGGTTATGTGTGGCCAAACCAAAGGCCAGAGGTGGGTGCCCACTGAGAGCATCCACAAACAACTAGTTGATGGCCGCAGGTTAAGCCCGGTTCCCCCGCGGCCCCAGCTGGCTCCCTGCATGGTGCGTGAGCCGGCATTCCTCCAACCCGGAGGGAGCAGCTATTTATGCTTACTCCCTCTAGGCAGGAGCAAAATCTGTTTCCCTGCCGCAAGAGTGCTGGCAGGGAATAGAAGTCTGCTTCCACCCGGCTGGAGCATTTCTAAATCTCCTGCTGGCTAGGAGAAGACTTGACTTCCATGCCTGCGCTACTGCAGGTAGGGAAGGCATGTTTGCTCCCATCTGGCGAGAGGTTTAAAAATAATCCCGTTAAGCAAGAGCAAGCATGTTTCCTAGCTTCACTGATACATTCAGTTAAACTACTCTGCCCTGCGCATAGGTTCCCTAGCACACAGTCTGTGAGTCGGCCTGGGGTCCCCGTGGCCTAATAAGGCTCAGGGAGGAAGCCACGCGATCACTTCCGCTTTTGATAAATTCTGCCCTAGGGAATGGGGTCCCAGAGGCCTAATACAGTGAGTGGGGCAACGTGGTTGTCTCCACAAATTAGGATAGGTGGGCCCAGGAGATGTAGTCCCCTGACCCAAAAATGGCCTTGAGGAGGGGAGCCCTACTCGCGTACCCCCTCCCAAAATATTTGTTTTAAAAAAAATAAAATAAGGCGGCCTGCGATTCCCTTTGTTTTCGGTTAACTTTTTAAAAAAACGTTTTTTCTCCCGCCGGGATTACAGCAAAAACTGTTAATTATTTTCATTATTTAAGTCCCCGAAAGGAGCGGAGGGGGCCTCTAATTCACCTCCACAGGGCCTAGGGGGGCAGTGTATCTCTACCCTGCCCCCTTATATTGTTCTCATTTTTAAACTAGAGGACAGGGGACTAAGTCCCCGAGTCCTGTAATGGCTGCCAGCAAAAAAAAAAATTACGTTGCTGGCAGTCCATCAGAGTGCCAGTTCCTGCAGGAGTCTGATTTCCGTGGTAGCAAATTGGCTCAAGGGAAAAAATCTCCCTGGGCCAATCTGAACCCTCTATTTAAAAAAAAAAAAAAAGGGATTTTGAGAGTCCATTGAACCCAACGTCCAGATATGCAAATATTTTTCCACCTTCATTTCTTAAAAACTAGTTAACGGATTTACACCAAATCACACAAACCACACTTTCTGGGCCAAGATCTAGCTTCCTGCCAAATTTGGTGTAATTACGTTCAGCAGTTTTTGCGGTACTGCTGCCTAAAGGTTCATGTGGATTTAGCGTTTTGTCCCGTTCGGCCCCCCCCCCCCATCCCCTCCCTCCTGTTCTCTTGGTCCTCACTTGACTGATCGCCCCAAAAAGCTTTCCATTCACAACCTAGGCAAAAAAGGGAAGCTTTTTGGAATGTTTCATGGATGTTCATCAAACGGTGCTAAAGTGATTTGCAAAACAAAAAAGCATTTGTAATGCAATAGGTCTCGCATTTGTGAGAGTTTAAGCTATTGGCATTGTAAATGAAAATACCTTTTATTTTTCTGTTTCGATAATTAACACTTAAATAAAAGGCATTGTCATTTACAATGCCAATAGCTCATACACTTGTAAATGCGAGACCTGTTTCATTTCAAAGAAGCAGTGGCCATTGTCCCGGTCTGCTTAGAAAGTGTAAGTGCGCATGGCACGCTGAATGTTGCAGGAAAGCATGTCGTGCCTTCAGTAGGAGAAACTCATTAAAGAAAATATTGCTTACAGACTAAATAAGACCTATCTTGTAACAACAGACATAAAAGAGCATTCCTCATTGTAGGTTACAATTAAAGACAAGGCAGTACCAAGGGGGGGGGGGGGGCTAACAAGCCTACTAACGAATCAGAAGCCAGCATTTACAAAGGACAATGACACAAGCCAATGAAAAATATGGGCGGAGAGTGGGTGAGCTTGAAGACCATACTCGAATACAGCATGCCTCGCAGAGCAGCGCATTTGCTACCCAGGCTCGACCTAAAAAGGCATTCCCTATGGAAACACATCCTATCTAGGACTACCCAGTGGCGACCGCCATTGGGTTAAATATACATTACCCAACATAATTCTGTGTATAATATGTGTTCCATGTTTTTGATTGGAGGCCCTTTTTCATCTCCTATCTGGTGATCTCCTAAACATTGACATCCACATTGTTTGCCCTATTCTCATGACCTGAAGCCTTTAATTTTAGGATATATACTGATTATAATTTTTCTTAAAGATGCGGAATATTTGCCTCTTTGAAGGCTTCCTTTACTTGATATTTAACCCAACACCTATTTCTCAGTCGTCGTATCTTTGCTGTCTGCTGATTCCAACTTTCTATCCATTAGTTCCTTTAGTGCAAGAGGGGTGAATTTGGACGAAACCATACTGAAGACAAACTTTTTGTTTTGCCACTTACAAGTCTTTCAGCTGCGTGGTTCTGATATTCCAACTTGGTCACTCAGTGAGGGCACCCAGTCCCAAGGTGATCCCGAAAGCTCACTTTCCAACACTTTCAAGTGAAGGCCTATAGTGATCCTATCCCCAATCTCTAGCACCCCACTATGATCTGTGTGTCCCCTCTTTCTCATGTATCATGTCACAGCTTCACTTGCTGACCGTAGCCTCAGTTTTTCTTCTCCCTAAATTATCTCTCCTCAAGTGTGTGTGTGTGTGTGTGTGTGTGTCCATGTGTGTCCATGTGTGTGTGTGTCCGTGTGTGTGTGTGTCCGTGTGTGTCCGTGTGTGTCCTGCAGATATGCCTGAATAGAATAGACTCAAGGAGAACTTTTTCAAATCACACCAGGGTACTCCCATGAAGGATAGGGGCCTAGAAACTGAAGGGGTCTTGGATGAGAAAAGACTTGCAGTGGGTGAGAGAATTCTAGAACACTCTGCAGTCTGAGCTGGCTTAGTAAACAGCCATGTTAGTCAGTGTGGTGAAAGCAATGCTGAGTCACTGGAAGGACTGTCAAGTAAAGTGAACGATGTGGAGAAGGAGCAGAGTAGCATGGAACGGAGAGTACAAGAACTAGAAGGTTGAACCTAAGATACAAAGGGAGGGATAACCTTTAAAGCTTTGATGACGTAAGAGATCCTTTAACTATCCTTTAACTTTTTTTGTTTGTTTGTTCATTGTGCTGTACCACAATTTTAGAGATTAAATGTCCCTGAATAACTTTGTTTATACTTCCAAATTAGTAACACCCAGTGATACAAACCACACATTTTGGTCTGGTAGGTTTCCGTCACTTCTCGCAGGTATGTTTTGGTGTCCCAATCACGACTATCCCAGGAATCTAACCTCCACTCCCCGTTCTGCTTTGTAATCTCTCTGCATAATCTTGTACATAGCAGGGAGTGGTTGAAGATTCCCCTCGGCAGAAACTACAGATTGAAGTATCTACCACCCTGAGCCAATCGAGTAATCGAGTCTTGCCATTATCTACATGTTGTTAGACACACAGGAATACTGCTCAACGTTAGGGTGGTCGTCCCTCCAGAGAACCTTTAGCCCAGAGGCACCCACAGAGTCCTTCAGTTTACTATCTGCCTTAAATTGTTGGTTGGATATCATAACCCTGCTGGATAGTGTGCTGAGAGGATCCCTTCCTAGAGTTTTGGGAGTCCCAGTAACTATAACATCTTAAACTTTATTGGGGGAGATGTGCCTGATCTTCTCCGTGCTTCTTGACTCTGATGTTTGTCATGCAGCAGAAACAATTCTGAGGTAGGCGGCTTGGTAATGGACACCCTCCTCTCTCTTGAAGGGTAGGCTGACATCCTGAGAGCAGATATTAAAAAGAAAGCAGTGCTCCTGAGGGATCATAGAGTTCACTTTTTTCCTAACTTACATATGTAAAAGCTGGCGAGGAAATTACCCTTATTTAAATTAGAAAGCAATTGGCAAGAAATCTATGGGCCTCAGATGGCTTCCCCGCTCAAGTAAGGGTGATGTACATATAGAAACAGTTCATGTTGTCACAGGTGAAGTATGCCCTATCCTTTCTGGATAATCTTCCATCAGATATTGATTTATGATGTGTTCTAGACAGGTTCCTTCGTCGCTGGCTACTAATAGATATGGGTATATTTATGGTGCAGGAAATATGTCATGATGGGCAGAGGGTGCTTCTACAGATGGAAGAAGAGGAGAAATACGATTTCTGACATTTTTTGTATTTGTATTCTCTGGGGTTTAGTTTTTCAACTTTCTTCCTTGCCCCCTTTTCCACAAAGATACAGGCTCAATGAGAAATGTTTGCTGAAAGAAGACTAATGGCTGAAATGGATTTGTCTTATTGTTTTCTTTTGGAGACGCACGCAGTGTGTGGTTGTTGTGTATTGTCTTTGACTTTCATGTCATTAACACCATTTCACCAGCAAAGTGAAAGAAACATCCTACTCGGGGTTCAAGCTTGCTTCTCTGCTGTGCTGGATTCTCCAAGGAATTGGGCTCACTTTTACATTCCTTGAAGTCCTGGATGTGCTTCGCTTCAGCCACCCTTTCAACTACTTCAAGTGTTTCCTCATTATTTCAGTCTATTTCACCTTTTAATGTTTTTATAATTTCACTTTCTCACCTTTTATGTTAATTACTTTCTGTTCCTGGGACGATTTGATTGTAAGAAAGCTCAATCAATCAATCAATCAAGGCATTTATATAGCGCACTACTCACCCGGAGGGTCTCAAGGCGCTAGGGGAGGGGGGTCCGCTACTGCTCGAACAGCCAGGTCTTGAGCTGCTTCCTGAAGGCAAGGTGGTCCTGGGTCAGGCGGAGGTGGGTCGGGAGGGAGTTCCAGGTCTTGGCGGCCAGGTAAGAGAAGGACCTTCCTCCTGTGGTGGCTCTTTGGATGCGGGGGACGGCGGCGAGGGCGTGGCCGGTCGATCGAAGCTGGCGTGTGGGAGTGTAGAAGTTGAGGCGGCTGTTGAGGTATCCTGGGCCTTGGTTGTGTAGGGCTTTGTGTGCGTGGGCGAGGAGACGGAAGGTGATTCTCTTGTTGACCGGGAGCCAGTGCAGATCTCTCAGGTGTCCGGAGATGTGGCTGCGACAGGGGATGTCCAGGATGAGTCGTGCTGAGGCGTTCTGAATCCGCTGGAGTCTCTTCTGGAGTTTGGCGGTGGTTCCGGCGTAAAGGGAGTTGCCGTAGTCCAGACGGCTGGTGACGAGGGCCTGGGTGACCGTCTTCCTGGTCTCGGTGGGGATCCACCGGAAGATCTTACGTAGCATGCGCAGGATGTTGAAGCATGACGAGGAGACGGCGTTGACTTGTCTGGTCATGGAGAGGGAGGAGTCCAGGATGAAGCCCAGGTTGCGTGCGTGGTCTGTTGGTTTGGGTGCGCTGCCCAGGGCGGGGGGGCCACCAGGAGTCGTCCCAGGCGGAGGGTGAAGATCCCAGGATGAGGACTTCCGTCTTGTCCGAGTTCAGTTTCAGGCGGCTGTTCGTCATCCACTTGGCTACGTCTGTCATCCCTTCGTGTAGGTTGGCTCTGGTGGTGGCGGGGTCGTTGGTGAGGGAGAGGATCAGCTGGTTGTCGTCGGCGTAGGAGATGATGTTGAGGTTGTGTTGGCGTGCGATGGCTACGAGGGGGCTCATGTAGGCGTTGAAGAGGGTTGGGCTGAGCGAGGAGCCTTGAGGAACGCCACAGATGACTTCGGTGGCTTCTGATCTGAACGGGGGGAGGCGGACTCTCTGTGTCCTTCCGGTGAGGAACGAGATGATCCATTCCAGTGCCTTCTCCTGGATTCCGACGTTGCTGAGGCGCCGCACTAGGGTAAGGTGGCAGACAGTGTCGAAGGCCGCAGAGAGGTCTAGGTGGATGAGGGCCGCTGTTTCTCCGTTGTCGAGCAGGGCTCGGATGTCATCGGTGGCTGCGATCAGGGCGGTCTCGGTGCTGTGGTTGGCCCGGAATCCAGACTGCGAGAGGTCAAGGGATCCGTTCGTCTCGAGGAAGGCGGCCAGCTGCTTGTTGACGGTCTTCTCGATGACTTTTGCAGGAAACGGGAGCAGCGAGATGGGGCAGTAGTTCTTGAGGTCGGTGGGGTCGGCTGATGGCTTCTTTAGTAGAGCGCTGAGTTCGGCGTGCTTCCAGCTCTCCGGGAAGGTAGCGGTGTCGAAGGAGGTGTTGATGATGTCCCGCAGGTGGGGTGCGATGACAGCGTCGGCCTTGTTGAAGACGTGGTGAGGGCAGTTGTCGGTCGGAGATCCGGAGTGGATGGAGTTCATCGTGCGGATGGTGTCTTCGGTGCTGATCGGGGTCCAGGCGAGGAGGGTGGTGGTGTGGGGCGGTGGTTCAGTCATGGCGTGCGTCGGTTGAGTGTTGAAGCTGTTGTGTATGTCCGCGATCTTGTTGTGGAAGTAGGAGGCAAGGGAGTTGCAGAGGTCTTGCGAAGGGGTGATGTCGTTGTTTCCGGCGTTGGGGTTGGAGAGCTCTATAACGATGTTGAAGAGTTCCTTGCTGTTGTGTGCGTTGTTGTCCAGTCGGTCCTTGAATGCAGTTTTCTTGGTGGCGTGGATCAGTTGGTGGTTTTTTCGGGTGGCGAGCTTGAAGGCAGTCATGTTGTTCGGTGTTGGGTCTCTGCGCCAGGTTTTCTCGAGTGCTCGGCAGTTCTTCTTGGAGCTCTTGAGTTCGTCGGTGAACCATGGGGCTTTCTTGCTGCCGGGTCTGCTGGGCGGGGTCTTCAGAGGGGCGAGGTCGTCTGCGCAGTTGCTGATCCACTTCGCGAGGTTGGTGGCCGCCTGGCTTGGGTTCGTTGCGCTGGTGGGAGGGTTCATGCTCGGGGAAGTCGCGAGCTGGTCGGCTGTGATCTTGTTCCAGTTTCTGCGTGCAACCTGTTGCTGGTGGTGGTGGATCGTGGTCCTACTAAAGCTGAAGTGGACGCAGCTGTGGTCTGTCCAGTGGAGTCCGGTGGCGTGGCTGACGGCGATGTCCTTGCTGGATGAGAAGACGGGGTCGAGTGTGTGTCCGGCGTAGTGGGTGGGGGTGGTTACCAGCTGCTTGAGACCGAGGTTGGCGAGGTTGTCCAGCAGGGTGGTGGTGTTGCGGTCGTTGTTGTTCTCCAGGTGGAAGTTGAGGTGCCCGAGGAGGATGTAGTCGGCGGAGAGGAGGGCGTGCGGGCTGATGAAGTCGGCGATGTCTTCGCTGAATTGTGTGCGTGGGCCCAGGGGTCTGTAGATGAGGGTGCCTCTGAGGGTGGTCTTGGGGTTGATGTGGATCTGGAAGGAAGTGCAGGTGTTCGGCGGGTGCGAGGGTGTCGTCGGTGTTGGTCGTGATGCGGATGGTGTTCCTGTGGATGATGGCGATGCCTCCTCCTGTCTGGTTGACGCGGTCCCTCCGGATGATCTTGTAGCCGTCCGGGATGGCGATGGCGATGGCGATGTCGGGCGCTGAGGAGGCGTTCATCCAGGTTTCTGTGAGGAAGGCGACGTCTGGGGCTGTGGTGTCGAGCAGGTTCCAGAGTTCGACGGCGTGCCTGTGGATGGAGCGGGTGTTGAGCAGGATGCACTGGAGGTGGTTGCTGCTGGTGCTCTTCTTGGTCGGTGCTGGTGTAGTGCAGGTCCGGGTGCAGGTGAACTTGCAGGAGTGGCACCAGAAGGGTCCGTGGGTGCGTCTCGGGGTGGCTCGATAGCATCCCGGGATTCGACCGGCGTTGAGTGCGTAGAGTTCGGTGGCGTCATAGGTCCGGCGGGGGCCAGGGGTCCTGGCGCTGGGCGCGGTCCAGGCGCGGACGGGCGCAGACGGGCTTACCTTTGGCGCACCTTTGGCGCTCCCGCTGCGCGCGTCCGATGCACGGTCGCTCTGGGGGCGTCATAAGTAGGGGGACGGGAGGGCGGGTCAGCTGGGTAGGCGGGAGCGGGGCGGCCAATGGGCTGGAGGTGGGTGGGGCCGCAGGGGGTCAGCAGCGGGAAAAACTGGCGGCCGGGCGGCTCAGCTGTCGCTGGGTCGCTCGGGTGCAGGGAGGGCAGCGGCAACAGGAGCAGGTGGGCGGGAGTCCTCCGCAGTCCTCAGCGGATCGTCAGGTAGCGGCTGGAGCAAGGGGGTGACCCGGCCTCCTGAAAGGCGCAGTGGTCACTCCCGAGTGCACCCGGCGATCCCCTTAAGTAGGGGGACGGGAGGGCGGGTCAGCTGGGTAGGCGGGAGCGGGGCGGCCAATGGGCTGGAGGTGGGTGGGGCCGCAGGGGGTCAGCGGCGGGAAAAACTGGCGGCCGGGCGGCTCAGCTGTGGCTGGGTCGCTCGGGTGCAGGGAGGGCAGTGGCGACAGGAGCAGGTGGGCGGGAGTCCTCAGCAGTCCTCAGCGGATCGTCAGGTAGCGGCTGGAGCAAGGGGGTAACCCGGCCTACTGAAAGGCGCAGTGGTCACTCGCTGCTTAGATCTATAGCGAATGGGTTACAGCCTGTTTTTTTTCTCCACCTCCATTGACACAGGATGAAATGCTCCGGGCGTTGAGTGGTCCAGCCTTCCGCATAGCCATGCGCACTTGCTCTTTGTGGGCTATTTCTTAGACTCGTGCAATAGGCGTGCCACAAAGGCGAGACCGCCTGTACCTGGAAATCGCCCAGCACCAGGACTCTTGGGGTCATCATCCACTCAGCCCCTTGAGCCTCTCTACTGTCCCTAGAAGAGACAAGTTCTCCACAAATCAGAAATTAATAGACCGCTCTCAACCTACTAGAATCAACCAGTCTTCTTGATGTTATGCAGTCTATATTTCAACCCCAACACGTGACGTAATCTGTACTCCTGGTCATAATGGACAATCTTGGGGCCATTCTAGACAAAGAAGGCTTGGCCATTTTGGCCCTCTTAGACCTCTCTGCAGCCTCCAAACCAGTCGCCCGTCCAATCTTGATCAAGTGTCTCTTTGAAAATGACATCCGTCTGGATGTCCCAAACTGGCTTACTTCCTTTCTA